>NC_057865.1:289257384-289926967 GCF_019393635.1 Dromiciops gliroides
TTTGATTATGAGGACTGATCGATGATGAGGATTTAATGATGAAAATGACCATTAATCCACGATGCTGAGGAGCGATTGAGGATGATGATTGATTGGTGATGGTGACAACAAAGTATGGTACTTACTTTGCAGAGCTATTGTGAAGAAAATTCTTTGGCAGATATGAGGTACTATATAAATGTTATCTATTACTCTTCTTGCAA
Organism: Dromiciops gliroides; assembly: GCF_019393635.1. Lineage (NCBI taxonomy): Eukaryota > Metazoa > Chordata > Mammalia > Microbiotheria > Microbiotheriidae > Dromiciops > Dromiciops gliroides. The sequence continues at coordinate 289,257,588 of NC_057865.1, forward strand.
TAATCAACCTCATGGGTTAATTGAAAGGAAATATCTCTTTAAAGGACTAGATAAAGACCCCATGATCCTCTCCTTTCCCTTTCTGGTGTTGGTGGCCCAAGGAAAGGAGCAGAAATGGCACCTCGAAAGGGGAAGGAAAAGAAGGAAGAGCAGGTCATCAACCTTGGACATCAGGTTGCAGAGGGAGAGAAGGCGTTTGGTGTCTGCCGTATCTTTACTTCTTTCAACGACACCTTTGTCCATATGACTGATCTCTCTGGCAAAGAAGCCATCTGCAAAGTGACTGGTGGGATGAAGGTCAAGGCTGACAGAAATAAAGCTTCTCGATATGCTGCTATGTTGGCTGCTCAGGACATTGCCCAGAGATGTAAAGAACTAGGCATCACTGCCCTTCACATCAAACTTCGGGCCACAGGGGGAAATAGGACTAAGACACCTGGCCCTGGTGCACAGTCAGCCTTGAGAACCCTGGCACGTTCTGGAATGAAGATCGGGCAGATTGAGGATGTCACTCCAATTCCCTCTGACAGCACTCAAAGAAAGGGTGGTCACCGTCTGTGAATATCATTTGTTGGATTATTTTTGTCAATAAAAGTGTCACAATGGAAAAAATAAAGTACTATATAAATGCTGCTTACTATTTTTTTTAAATGATGAGCATGATGCTATCAAAAAGACCTGGAAGGGGGGCAGCTGGATGGCACAGTGGATAGAGCACCAGCCCTGGAGTCAGGAGGACCTGAGTTCAAATCTGACCTCAGACACTTAACACTTACTAGCTGTGTGACCCTGGGCAAGTCACTTAACGCCAATTGCCTCACTAAAAAAAAGATCTAGAAGGACCTGCATGAGCTGATGCAAAGTGAAATGTACTGTATATAAAATATTAACAATATTGTGAGATAATCTGCTGTGAATGACTTGGTTATTTTCAGCAATGCAATGATCCAAGAAAATTCTGAAGGTCTTATGAAAAATGCAATCCATCTACAGACAGAACTGATGGTGTCTGAATACAGATTGAAGCATAATTTTTTTGTTGGTTCCTTTATCTGAAGTTTTGTTTTTGTCTGTATTTTTTCACAACCTGGCTAATGTGGAAATGTTTTGCATGACTGCTCATGTATAGATTCTATTGAATTTCTTGAGGAGGGGAGGCACTTGGGCTTGGTGGGGGTTTGGGAGGAGGAAAGCTGTGTTTGTTCTACCCTGTTTTTGCCTGGGAATTATGGTTTTTGTTTCTTCAAACTCTCCAAGTTTTGTGGAATGTTTCTCTTGTCGTTGACATAGATGGTGGGAGAAGAAATAGCTAGGGGTATTGGTCTTGGCCACATGAGCCTTGCCTGCAATTGCAGAGAGGCTGTGCTACAGGAGAGAATGTAGCCTAGTCCTGCTCTGCCCCAGAGGCAGAAGCAGGAGGAATATGTGAAAGGTGCAGAGGGACCTGTCCATTCAGTCCAAGAATGGGAGCTCTCCAGATGTGGAACCACTTGATGGCATAGGGAGGGAGACTTTCAAAGGGAGCCCAGATGATCACTTTGGGGGAATGTTTCAAAGGAAGATTTTATTTAAATAGAAGTGGGAGTTCCCTTCAAAATGGAGATTTGAGGATTCTGTCAGGGGACAGGGATAGGGACCCAATCTGGGAAGACATCCTATGCATAGGTAACTCCCATGGGAGTCAATCTCCCCTCACCCAAGTCAGCACCTTCTCTGCAACTTCCAGTCTTAGTTCAGAGGTCCTTTAATTGGTTTGGGTCATTGACCCCCCTACTCTCAGCTCCACGAAGTCTGTTTAAGCCCTTCTGAGAAAAGGGTTTGTTTTTTTAATACTAGAAGAAAATAATAAATTTGCATTAGAGTTCACTGAAAATAGAGATCTGATTTCTTTTACATTCTCCAAGTTCACACATCCCTTGTAATCTCTCCATGGCCACTGAAGAGATCTGTGAACCCCAGGTTAAGAACCCTTATCTTAGAGAGGTTCCTCAAGCACTGAGAAGTTAGGTGACTAGGGAGCTGACATTTGAACCCAGGTCTTCTTGACTTTAAGGGAATGCATCTCTATCCACTATAATGCCCTACTTTTAATTCTTTTCTGATCCCAATTTATAGATATGGAAAGGGAGGATGAAAGAACTGAAGCGACTTGCAGCTGTGGGTCCTGGCTTTCAGTTCTCCCTCATGAGAAGACAAGTGGCAAGGATGAAGCAGTAGGCAAGAGGAGAGGGAAAAGATCTTTCTTTTCTTTTCTTTTCCTTTTTGTAAAATAATAAACATTTTTACTTAAAGTTTTGAGTTGCAAATATTATCATTCCTTGCCTCCCTCACCGATTCCGGAGGCAGTAAGCAATCAGATATACCTTACACATGTGTAGTTATGTAAAACGTTACCATATTAGTCATTCTGTCTAAGAAAACTTGAATAAAAGAAACAAAATGAAGGAAATTGAAAAATAGCATGCTTCAGTCTGTGTTCAGTCAGTATCAGTTCTTTCTTTTGAGGTGAATAGTTGGGCTCATCATATTTGTCTTGAAGATTCCTTCTGAGAGAAAAGACTATATTTGGACTCTTCTCAGATCCCTAAAGGCAGAGAGTGAGTCCAGTTTCAGGCCCAACAGCTTTGTGCCACCCCCCACCAACCTCACAGCAGGGGGCTACTCGGCACACAAGGCTCTGAAGGGCAGAGGCTCCTGGGCCTTAGGCCTGAGCAGGGCCTGAAAAGGGGCCTGGGTTTTGTGGGAGTCAACTGGCCTGGGAGTTCACCTTGAGGCGCCCGAGGTGATTCCCATTTGACTCAGAGATCAAGCCCTGACTTGAGTTTTGTTTTGAAAAGTTATGTTTCCACAAGCACTTTTTTAGTGGGGAATGGGGACGTTCTTACTCCAACATAGGGTTGGGGCCTAAAGCTGCAATCTGATTGGTCGGTAAATGGAGAAATCTGATTGGTCAAACCCTAAGACAGATTTTTCTTTCTTGAAGAGTTATGAACGTTAACACAGTATTGTTCTGAGGGGGAGCAGACACTCTTGCCTAGAATAAGGTTAAGGCCTAGTGCGGAAATCTGCTTGGTCAACTGTTATCACCTGATGGGTTCTTAGGCTGTTACTGTTATTCTATATAAGTAGCAACTGTAATAACTGAAATAACTGAAATGTAAATAGGAATATAGTAAAATAGTGATTGGTCGGAGGGGACCCCTTGAAGGGTATAAATGGAGGTGAGGGACCTCACTTCAGTGCACTCTCCGGCACATTTAAAGAGTGTCCATCTTCTCGAAGATGAATAAAGCCTTCACTCACCAACTGCTGCCTGCTTGGGATTTTTGAACAACGACCTGCTAGCAACACTAGGGTTGCATTTCTAACACTTCTTTTTACTCAGCGGATTCCTGCTCCCTCATTCCCTCCCTCAACAACCACCCTCTGTGTTTTAATGAATCACATGGGCCTCCATCTTCCAACCTTGCAATGTCTGTTTTCATTTGGTCTCTTTGTCCTGGGGGAGGGGGTCTGTAGGTGTTTAAAGGGAAGATGTGTCAGAGGCTTCCTGGGGGCTCTCTCCTGAGACCTAGTGGAAAAAGCACTGTAGTCAGAGGGCCTGGGTAGAAGTCCTGTCTCAGTTCTTTACTGCCCAAGTACCCTCAGGGCCTCCGTTTCCCCACTTGTAAAGAAACCAAATGGTCTCTCTGGTCCCTCCATACTATGCCATCGGCTGAATAAGATTTCTGCCTTTAGATGTACAATTTAGATGCCTGGGGAGCCAACTCTCACCCAGACAGGAGTATGGCCTTCCTTAGCCTCTTCCCGAGAATATAAAATTATTTTTCTTTTCTTTTCTTTTTCTTTTTTTTTTGGGGGGGGGGGCAGGTCAATGAGAGTTAAGTGACTTGCTCAGGGTCACACAGCTAGTATCAAATGTCTAATTCGGAGGTAAACTCAGGTCCTCCTGAATCCAGGGCCACTGCTATATCCACTGCCCCAGCTACATGCCCCCAGATTCTTTTTCGTTCTGAAAGTAGTTTCCCACTGGCTCCCACAATCTCTCGACCACTCGCCCCAATCCCATCCCCCAAAGGACAATTTTGAAGGGTTGGGTGTGTAGAAAAGCTAGAAAAAGGTTGAAGCTTGATTTGTTGGGGGTTGTCTCCTCCTTGATTGGCTGACCTTCCAAGAAAGACTTCAACAATTCTTCCGGCCCCGCCCCTCAGATACTGCCCCACCCACCCCCTCCCCTCATACTCCTAGGCCAAAAGTTCGAAAGGGCTGAGCTGGGTTGCGGGATTGCTCCAGACGTGGCGGAAGCCCGGATCCCGACCATCTATTTGAAAGGTCCAGCACCGCTCTGCGTTACCATCTCTGGCTTGGACTTGAGGTTGTCGTTCGGGGTCCCAGCACAGCCAGGAGAGTCGCAGGAACGTTCCTTACCCTCAGTCATGCCTAAGGTGAGTGCGCCAGGGAATACGCTGAGGGGGTCCTTGTCCACCTATAGGTTGGGGGATGCTCTGGCGTTGGTGCTTGGAAAGGAACCTGAAGACTCGGGAAGTGTGTGTGTTCTGGAACGGGTGCGCATGCTCGACCCTCTCTCTGCGTCTTCTCCTTCGCTATCCCCAGACCCTGAGATGCCCAGCCCTTGGGAGGGCTGAGCCTCCCATGCTCCCCTCCCCTTCAAGCTGTTGGCTATCGCAGGCTACTGGTCCGAGGTCTTTGACAAGCTGGTAAGTCCAGAAAGATCCTGGGGAGAGGGGAGCAAGGGGGAAGTGGGATTCAGCATGGCTGAAGGTGACATTGTCCCTTGGCTCTGAAGAGCTACATCTGCATGGGCGTGGGGGCAGGATGTGGGCGCACCCCCTTCCTTGAGATGAGAAGGCAGGGAAAGTGACCAGGTGAGCAGAGATGAATCTTCTGCCAAAGGATCAGACTTTCTGGAATCAATGTGAGTTTTACAAAGTGAACTTGAGCCCAGCCTGATGGGACAGGAGTCCAGGCTGAGGAGGCTCCATTGGAAAATGAGAAGGCTGGAGATGGCAGAAGTGGAGGGGTGGAGGGGCAAGGGATTCCTATGGCCTATGGACCCAGTTCTAGCCCTGCCCATTTTCCAAGGAAGACCTCACACATCAACCTCCTAAATACACTTGTGGCCTTTTCCCTAGGAAACCAGTTCATAAGATTATCCTCCCCCTCCCAACCCACCCCCATGATTATCCACTGATCTAGAACAAGAAGGGACCTCACATCTGTGCTGTCCTGGATCCCTTACCCTTCTCCCAAAGTGGTGGAGAGCAGGAGAAGCTAAGAGCCTTTATATTAGTGTTTCTTCCAAGGTCACCCTTGGTTCCCAATTATTTCTGAATCTCCCCCTTCCTTGTGAAATTTCTTTCTCTTGGGCTTGGCTGATTCTGGCCCCAGACTGGGACCAAGATTGGCACTAGAGAATGAGGGAAGCTCTTCCTGAAAACTGTCTTGGGAAGAAATTCCTTCCCAACTTAGTGAGATGAGGACAGCTCTGGGAGAATGAGGAGGCCAGGACAATGGCTGGGGAGTATGAGGGAGGCAAGGAAAGGCTTACCTACCTACCATGGAGTTTCCCCATCCAGCTATATAGTCTGTCTCCTACCCTTGGGGTAGAACCTCTGTCCTCCCTTCCCCCTTCATCTTTGCCTAAGTGCCAGGGAGATAACACTGGGACAGCCAGTGGTAGAAAGAGAGCATGGGCCTGGGACTCAGGAAAAATTCGATTCCATTTCTGATTTTTTTACTCACTTGTGTCACCTAAGACAGGTCACTTCTTGCCTATTTTAATCTTAGTTTCTTGATCTGTAAAATGAGCAGTAGACTGGATCAATCATCTAGGCTAGCTCCTCATTTAACAGATAGGGAAACTGAAGCCCAGAGAGAAAAAGGATTTCTCTCAAGATCACAGAGGTGGGATTGACTCGTTGCACTATTAACTAGGCTCTGGAGAGTCTGTTTCCTTAGACTTTCCTGGAGGGTGATCCCTGCTCAAATGGAAGCTTTAGGTCCCCTCAGCCCCTAAGCAGCCCTAACCTTGATGTGCTTGGTCTCTTTAGGATTTTTCTATTGAAGGAATGGACCTTCCACGAGGAGTACAAATAAAAATAAAGGGAAATATACCACCTGATTCTATGGGGTAAGTGAGAGAAGGGAAGGAAGAGACAAAATTTAACCCTGGGTGAGAGCTGAATCGTTTACACACCAGCTTGCACTTGACCCCTGATTAGAAGCACCAAGCTGGTTTTGCTTTAGCCCCAGACGGCAGAGCTAGGACTCAGCATCAGGAAAAACTTCCCAACAGGAGCTAGCCTGTAGTTGGAATGGATAGTTTGGATAAGTAGTGAGCTCCCTGTCTCTGGAGCTGGGAAACTATGTACACATGTTACTTGTTAGACAGGTTGGGGGTAGGAAGGGCACTGCAGAAGAGAATCCATGGTACTTCAGGTTGGGATTGGGTGAGAATCCCTCTGGGGGTCTTCTGAGTCAGGGATTTTCTGTTTGGGGGGTTCCAAGGCTCTAGACCCCATGCCAATGATGGAGATGTGTTCTTGATTCTCAGATTTAGAATTAACCTAGGTCTGGACGAGCTCAACATTGGCCTGAACATGATATCACGGTTCTCTCACATTAACAAAAAAAAGGCCATCGTCTACAACTCGAGGCATTTTGGTTATTGGGATGTAGAAGAAATAGATTATCATGTCTCCTTTGGGCCAGGGACCACAGTGGAGGTAAGAGTCTAGAATCAGAGCATGGGATGTTCCACCTAGGAAGGACCCAATGGTACCCCTGGTATTTGGCAGGAGTCCTGGAAGCAAACCCTGATGGGGAAGAGCTGAAAAGCAAGAGGAGAAAGGGGTCAGTGGCTTTCCAATGGTCAACAGCAAGAAACCCAGCATCCCTTGATGTGGGGAAAGGTTAAGGAGAAAGTGAGGGAGTTGGGAAGGGCCATGTTCCCAATAGGATGAGAAGATTCCAGGGTGTCCCATAACACAGAATAGGATCACAGATTTAGATCTAGAGGGAACCTCAGGGACCATCTAGTCTGACCTCCTCCTTTTACAGAGGGGGAAACTGAGTCTCAAAATGAATATATGATTTTCCCAAGTTCACACACGGTCTTGGAGTGGAATTTGAACCCAGGTCTTTCCTTCTGAAAACCTAGAGTTCAACTCCTGCCCTCTCCCCATTCAGTTTTGGATCATACTTGAAAGGAAGCAATTTACGGTGAAGCTGCCCGATGTCTATCGATACACTTTCCCTAACCGCCTTAACTTGGAAAAAATAGACTATTTGTCAATTGTTGGTGACATCGACGTCAGAAATCTGTACTTCAAATATTAGGACTCCAGTGGAGCCGGATTTGACCTTTCCCGACTCCTGGTTCTCTCGTTAATAATAAAAGTGCTGCTGGTGAGAACAGCTGTCATTTTCTGTTATTCTGGTCTGTGGGACATAGGGCTGTGTTTGGGGATGGGAAGGAGGGATGAGTGACTCTGGACAAGTCCCTTGACCCCCATCCACTTTCATTATTCTCTAGGACAGGGTTTCTCAACCTGTAGTGGGTTGGTAATTTTCAGATGGATAAATTGCCATCTTGATTGTCATTATGTTCTAATTTTCTTAGTATTCATCTGCATTTCCATATATTTAAAATATTATTCTCCTTGATACCTTATTACTTGCCTTTTAAATGAGATAGGGAAGGGTTAAATAGGAGAGAATTTAGAACATAGATTTTTTTTTAAAAAGAATGTTAAGGGGCAGCTAGGTGGCACAGTGGATAGAGCACTGGCCCTGGATTCAGGAGGTCCTGAGTTCAAATTCGGCCTCAGACACTTAACACTTACTAGCTGTGTGACGCTAGGCAAGTCACTTAACCCCAATTGCCCAGCAAAAAAAAAAAAAGAATGTTAAAAATAATTTTAAAAATATAAACTTCAGGGCAGCTAGGTGGTGCAGTGGATAAAGCACTGGCCCTGGATTCAGGAGGACCTGAGTTCAAATTCGGCCTCAGACACTTAACACTTACTAGCTGTGTGACCCTGGGCAAGTCACTTAACCCCAATTGCCTCCCCCCCCCAAAAAAAATACAAACTTCACAAAAATGAAAAAAGCAAGAACAAAAGCACCATATGATTCTTAGGAGTGCCAGGGATTCTCCAGACTCTCAAGAGCCCAGGCCAACACACACAAAAAGGTCACAAGCACTTAGAAGCACAGTCTACAGCTTTGGATGCTTTTCCCACTTCCAAACCCTTTTCACCTGAGAAATGTTTACACAACCCTCAGCATAGAGGCATATAAAATAGGTAAACCAATCAAACACTGACTGACAAATTTTTCCCAAACCCACACATTTGATGACCTGAATCTATATGGCATCAAGACTAGAAATTTCAGAAGCTTTGGCCTACAGCATGCCTGATTAGCAATGGTGAAGGGCTGTCCCATAGGAGTAATTGCAGGATGGCCTCAGTATCTTAGTGAAGGGAGGGGACCAGACCACAGACTGTGAGCAAGGCCCCCCCCCCCCCCAGTGCTGGAAGGAGGCTGAACACAAACCAGTGAAGCCCTGTGTCCCTTGGAGGACCAGCCTAAGCAAGCTCAGAGAGATCTGGAGGCAAGATGGGAGTAGAGTGGAATAAATTCACTGGCTCTGAGGTCAGAGGTATTGGGTTTGCATTTGATCTCTGATACTGCCTAGATGACCTTGGAGAAGTCTCTGGGCCTCAGTTTCCTCTGGGGTAAAATGAAAAGCTTGGCCTCCAGGGTCCTTCCATTTCTCTACACCTAGGCTCCTATAAGGGCAAGCAATTCCTTCTGACTCAGTTTCCTCCTCTATAACATGAAAAAGTTAGACTAGGCAGCCTTTGATTCCTTCTTTCCTCTTCTGAACTATAAAAAATCCCAGTATTCCCACCAGGCATAGAAGAAAGCAGGAGATCGGCTCTCAGACATTCTGTATCCTAACTGCTTCTGGCTCAGCACCCACAGGCAATGGCCAAAGGATACTGTATGTCCTCAGAAAGAGAGGCCAGGGCCCTCCACTGTGCATGCCCAGAGATGAGCTAACCAAGCCTGGATCTGGACTTGGCCCTGGGGGTGACCAGCTCTGGCCTTGCCAGCAGCTACAGTACTCCCAAACCACATCCAATCTCCCCACAGCAGAAAGGGCTGATCAGTCTACACACATTTATGGGTCATTGAGCAGAGTTCAGCAGTGAGGAGACTGAGAGGGGCTGGAGGTGGGATTTTGATGTGGGCACTTCCAGAATGAGAAAACCCCTCCCTCTACCAATGCAGGTGAGCAGCTTCCCTGCCTGGAGGACAGGAGGTTCAGTAACTTCCTCAGGGACCATTTGGCCAGTAAGTGTGGGATGTGGGATTTGAATCTGGGTCCCATTGGACCCAGAAAAAATTTTAGGGAACACTCTTGCAGCTCCTGACCTAGGGGGCAACAGGGCACACAGAACTCTGAGGATCACTTTCCCCAAAATGCACCTTTGCTCCTTTTCCTAATAGAGGGGCCTGGGGGCACTGAGAGGTTAGTGACTGACCCATGGTCACAAGGCCCTGATCAGAGGGAGGAGGGGAGGCCAGGTCTCTATCCATTGCCCCACACTGCCTCTCAGGAGTATATTAGGCACAGTAACTGGCCCTAGGCGTTCCCAAATGAGAGAGCTCCCTCTACAGATGCAGGGCGATCCCCTCTGGGACCCAGAAGAGGGGGCTCAGGCAGTCTGTGTCCCAGGTCTTCTTCAAGGGCAGTTCTCAGGTCAGGAGGCCATGCTGCATCTCCAGGATCAACCTGACATGGGTGGGTGACATGAGATATGGGGGGGGGGGTCAGACTTCCATTTCTCCTGTCCCATCCCCAGCTCAGCCTCCCTGTGTTATCTCCACCCCACAGGGACCGGGAGCCTGACTGCAGCAGTGGAGACAACATGGGGGCGGGGGGGGGGGGGGGGAAGCTAGGTGGTGCAGTGGATAAAGCATTCAGGAGGACCTGAGTTCAAATACAGTCTCAGACACTTGACACTTACTAGCTGTGTGACCCTGGGCAAGTCACTTAACCCTCATTGCCCCACCAAAAAAAAAGATGGCATCAGGGCACTGGGCAGTAGAGGGGGAGGGAGGAAACCCAGAACCTACATGTTCCAGTGTATCATGGAGTATTCTGGGGTGGACCCGACTCAGACCGAGACATCCTCTCTGGTCACCACTGTGGCCTGTCCACCATGCTCACCCTCCTCCTTCAATGGAATCTCCAAACTGGATGAAGTGACAGGCACAGACACCAGGGGATATGCCTGGAACACAGCCTCCCCTTAGATGCCCTCAGTCCCTTCCCCTGACGCTGAGATCCAATGAAAGTAGAGGTACAAGGGGAGACTTCATGGGCTCCCCTTTCCAAGGAACCTCAGCCTGCCTCCCTCCAGCTTCATGATGCAGACACAGCAGAGGGCTTCCTGACAGCAGGCCACAAAAACACAGGCTTCTCTGGGGCCCCTATTCTGGAACCTGATGGGAAGAGCAGTGGACTTGGGGTCAAAGGACCTGGGTACAAGTCCTGGCTCAGCTCCTCGATGCCCACCTGACCCCAGGGTCTCAGTTTGGTTAAGAAACCAAATGGCTTCTTAGGTGCTTCCACGATATGACATCCTCTAATTAGCATTCCCCCCTTCAGATGGACTCTTTGGAGGCCAGGGGGCTGCCGGTCATGCCGACCAGCATGGCCTTCCCCCCAGCTGGCCCCAGTCCCTTTCCTACAGTATCAGATTCCAGTTCATTCTAAAAGTAGTTTTCCATTGACCCCAGTAATCTCTATTATTATTATTAATATTAGTATTATTATTACAGAACAATGAGGGCTAAATGAGTTTCCCAGGGTCACACAGCTAGTAAGTGTCAAGTGTCTGAGGCCAGATTTGAACTCAGGTCCTCCCGAATTCAGGGCCGGTGCTTTATCCACTACATCACCGAGGTGCCCCCACCAATCTCTAACACTCGCCCTAATCCCATCGCTCAAAGGACACTTGTGCGGGGTTGGCTGTTGCGGGAAAAGCTAGAAAAGGATGGAGTTGGATGCTGAGGGGTTGTGACCAAAGGCTTGTCTCCTCCTTGATTGGCTGATGTCCTAAGCAATACTTCAACAATTCCGCCAGCCCAGCGCCTGATCTGTGCTCCCTTCCCTTTTGTGCCCTGGATTGGCGAAATGTGCCAGAGGGGAGCACTGGGGGTGTGTCGGGGTGTGGACTCTGAGGAAGCCCTGCGCCCGGCCGCCTATTTGAAGGGCCCTACAGCTCCCTGACTTACTGTCTCTGGTTGGAGTTGGACGTTATCCTCCGGGGTCCCAGCTTAGCCAGGAGAATCTCAGGAGCATTTCTTATCCTCCGTCATGGCCAAGGTATAGGCTGAGGGGAGTGTTATCCTGGGCATAGGCTGAGGGTCCAAAAGTGGGAGCTGGGAAATAGTCCGGATCTACCCCGCCCCCCCCATACTCTGGGATCCTTCCTCTTCTCCTCTAACCAACCCCTCACTGTCCCCTCCCCAACCCTGGTAATAGCTGCCCTTTCCATGCCCTCCCCCTTGCAACTTGTCTTCGACAAACCGGTAAATTCGGAGAGGTCTTGGGGAGAGGGGAGCAAGGGGGAAGTGGGGCTTCGCATGAGTTAGGGGCAGGGTGTACCCCGACTCTGACGGGCTACATCTGTGTGTGGGTGGGGGTGTGTGGGTAGGATGTGGGGGAATGCCCTTCCTTGAATGCAGACGGAAGCGAAAGGATCCGGGTGGTAGGGACCGGGAGTGGGAGTAGAGATGAATCTTCTGCTGAGGATTAGACATTCTTGGATGAATGACTGTCTAACCCTGCCTGATTGCACAGAAAGAGGCCAGGCTGAGGAGGCTCCATTGGAAAAGGAGGAGGCTGGAGATGGCAGGAGGGGCAGGGCAGTGGAGCAAGTGACCATAGGGTCCTTCCCTAGTCGGAGCCCCCTACCACACCTTTAAAATTAATACCTGGGGGCAGCTAGGTGGCACAGTGGATAAAGCACTGGCCATGGATTCATGAGGACCTGAGTTCAAATTTGGCCTCACACACTTGACACTTACTACCTATGTGACCCTGGGCAAGTCACGTAACCCTCATTGCCCTGCAAAAAAGAAAGAAAGAGATAAATAAATAAATGATTTTTAAATTAAAACCTAATTGACTTCACAAACACACTACTTCCCTCTTCTCTAGGAAACCAGCTCATAAGATTCCCCCTCCCCCTCCCCCCAATTTACTTCTCCTTTGATTAAGAACAGGAAAGTACTACAAAGCTCTGCTGCCTTGGTTCCCTTACTCTTATACACCCCTCCGGGTTTGGGGAGGGGGGTCCTGGGGCAGGAGAAGCCAAGATTCTTTCCCTTAGTGTTGCTCCAAAGGTCATCCTTGATTCCCAATTCTTTCTGGACCTCTCCCTCACTTGCCAACTCCCCTTCTCCTTGGCCTGGCTGGCTCCTGCCCTGGATTGGAACCAAGACTTGACTCTGGAGAATGGGCAAAGCTTTTCCCAAGAACTCTCCTGGAAAGGATTTTTTGTCAGCTAAATGAAATGAGGGCAGCTCTGGGAAAAGGAAGAGGGAAGGACAGTAGAGGAAGGGATGGGGGAGGCAAGGTGAGGCTGAATTAGCTACCAAGGCATTTCCCCATTGAGCTATAGGCTATCACCTACACTTGGGGTAGAACCTCTGTCCTCCCTTCCTCCTTCATCCTAGACCAAGTGCCAGGATACATATGAAGTCAGCTTCAGATGATATGGGGTAGCCATTGGGACAGAGAGAGTGTGGGCTTGGAATCCAAGACAAACTTGGTTTCTAGTTCTGATTCTGTTGCCTACATGTGTGACCTGGGACAGGTCACTTCTTGCTTCTTTTTTTTTTTTTTTTTTTTGCTGGGCAATGAGGGTTAAGTGACTTGCCCAGGGTCACACAGCTAGTAAGTGTCAAGTGTCTGAGGCCGGATTTGAACTCAGGTACTCCTGAATCCAGGGCTGCTGCTTTATCCACTGTGCCACCTAGCTGCCCCCAACTTCTTGCTTCTTTGAGCCTCAGTTTCCTCATCTGGAAAATGAAGAATTGACTGGATCTATCATTTAGACTAGTTCCTCATTTAACAGAGGTTTCCCCAAGGTCACCAAACTTGGTACTGACTTCCACTTCAACACTACCTAGCCTGAGGAAAGTCTACTTTCCCAGAACCTTCCTGGTAGGTGACCCCTGCCCAACGAGAAGATCTGGGTGTTCTCAGCTCCTAGGCAGCCCTAACCTTCTTGTGCTTGCTCTCTTCAGCCAATGGTTTGCAAAAACTTGGGAATGAAACCTGGAACACGTATAAAACTAGTGGGAGTCCTATCATCTTATGTCAAGAAGTAAGTGGGACATGGGATGGCTGGGACACAATTGAACCTTGGGTGAGAGCTGAAGCCTTTCACCCACTGCTTGCAGTTGACCCCTGATTAGAAGCACCAGACCTGTTTTTGCATCAACCCCAGATGGCAGATCTAGGACTCCATATAAGGAAAAAGTTCCCCATAGAATCTTCCCAGTAGCTGGAAGGGACCATTTGGATAAGTAGTGAGTTGCCTGTTTCTGGAGGTAGTCAAATGTGTACAATGGTCATTTGTTAGACAGGGTGGGGGTGCTGTAGAAGAGAAGCCATGGGGCTTCAGGTCAGGATTAGGTGAGAGTCCCTGTGGGGATCTTCTATCTCAGGGATTCTCTGTGTGTCCCAAGGCTCTGGAACCCATGACAAAGATGAAGACTGGTTCTCATTTCCCAGATTTAGTATAGAGATGGGCAAAGATGAGAAGAACCTTGCCCTGTACTTCAGCCCTCGATTCAACCTTTTTTCTGAAAGAAACATGATTGTCTGCAACAGCATGGATAATGGCCATTGGGGTATAGAAAAAAAGGAGCCATACTTCCCCTTCACACATGGGGCTTCTGTGGAGGTAAGAGTCCAGAATCAGAGCATGTCATATTCCTCCTGGGAAGGACACAAGGGATCTCATCCACTCCCTTGCATTAGACACAAGAGTCCTGGAAGTAAACTCTGTTGGGGAAAAGATGAAAAGCTGGAGGAGAAAGGAGTCAGGAGCTTTTCCATTCCCAAGAGGCCCAGCATCCCTTAAGCTCAGGTGGGGCGAGGAAGGGAGGATGCTGTGAAGGGCCATGGTCCCAGTAGGATGAGAGGAGACTCTGGGGTGTCCTGGGACACAGCATAGGATGCCAGATTGCAAGCTGGAGAGAACCTCTATCACCATCTTGGCTACCCCCCCCCATTTTACAGAGTGGTAAATGGAGGCTCAAAATGAAGATATGATCTGCCCCAGGTCACACAGTGTGTTGTAGTGAGTGTCTTGAGATGGAATTTGAACCCAGGTCTTCCTGTCTTACAGAGCCCAGGGTTCTGTATTCAGCTCCTTATGCCCTCTCCCCTTTCAGTTTTACATACACTTTAAAGGCAAGTTCTGTACAGTAACGCTGCAGGATGGCTTTCTTCTGGGTTTCCCAAATCACAATGAGACAACAATGATCGACTACTTGGCAGTTTATGGTGACATCAGAATCACCTCCCTGGACTTCCAGTGAGCCCTCCAATCAAGACTGGTTCAGACCATTCTGGCCCCTTAGGAGTCTCTCATTACTAATAAAAATGCTGATGATGATAGCAGCTGACACTCTGTTATTCTGGTCTGGAGGCTAGAAGGCTCAGTTTGGGTTTGGGAAGGATGGCTGAGTGACCCTAGACAAGTCCCTTCACTTCAGTGGCCCTTTGGGGACTCTCTAGGACAGGGATTCTCCACCTCATGTGGGAAGGTAATTTTCAGATGTGAAAAATTGCCATCAAGAAGTCACTAACTTGGGGTGGCTAGGTGGCGAAGTGGATAAAGCACCAGCCCTGGATTCAGGAGGACCTGAGTTCAAGTCCGGCCTCAGACATTTGACACACTTACTAGCTGTGTGACCCTGGACAAGTAACTTAACCCTCATTGCCCTGCAAAAAAAAAAAAAGAAGAAGAAGAAGAAGAAGAAGAAAAAAGAAAGTACATTGAAAATAAATTTTGGGGGCAGCCAGGTGGCACAGTGGATAAAGCACTGGCCCTGGATTCAGGAGAACCTGAGTTCAAATCAGACCTAAGACACTTGACGCTTACTATCTGTGTAACCCTGGGCAAGTCACTTAACCCCCATTACCCTGCAAAAAAAAAATAATAATTTTCAAAACCTTCACAAAAATGAAAGAAAAAAAAGAATGACAAGAGCCCCACATGATTCTAAGAAGGGGCCCTTAGGCTCCCCCACATTGTCAGTAGCCTAGGCCATCACACACAACATGGGGACAAGCAGTTAGAAGCCTAATCCAGGACTTCTTACACTTTTTCCACTCTGGACCCCATTTGGCCTGAGAAGTTTTTACACAACCCCAAGCATATAGGTATATAAATTGGGTTTACAAATCAAACATTTACTGTCAAATTTTTCAGAAAACCCCGCATTCAAATACCTGACTCCATATGAGGTAGAGACCTACAATTTCAGACGCTGTGGCCTAGACATTGATGAAGGGCTTTCCCATAGGAGTAATTGCAGGGGAAGCTCTGAATCTTAGTGAAGGGCGAGGACCAGACCACAGACTGTGGACAACCCCCCCACACACACACCTCCCATGGAAGGATGCCAAATACAAACCAGTGAAGCCCTGGGTCCATTGGAGGATCAGCCTAAGGAAGCTGAGAGAGATCTGCAGCTGGGATGGGAATAGAGTGGAATAAATTCACTGGCTCTGGGGTCAGAAATTTTGGGTTTGCATTTGACCTCTGATGCTCACTGCCCAGATGACCTTAGAGAAGTCCCTGGGGCTCAGTTTCCTCTGGGATAAAGTGAAGAGCTTTCATGGAGGGAATAACATTCACACCCAGTTGGGAGGAGTAATCTATTTAACCTTATAGGAAAGTATGAGGGGAAGAGGATAAGGAAGGAAGGGTGAAAAAAAGGGAGTGCAGAGTAGGGGAGGGGACAGTCAGAAGTAAAATACTTTTGAGGAGGAATAGTTTAAAAGAAGATAGAAAATAGAGTAAATATCATGGGAAGGGAATAGGATGGAGGGAAATTGTTATGATGACTTTGCTGGGCTAATATGAAGAAAATTCTTTGTCAAGTTTAAGGTACTTTATTTAGGTTATGATGAACAGGATACTATTAGAAAAACCTGGAAAGACCTACATGAACTGAAGCAGAGTGAAATGCACTGTATACAAAATAACAGCAATAGTGGGAGATGATCTGCTGGGAAGCATGTGGTTGTTTTCAGCAAGGCAATGATCCAATATAACCCACCTAGCTGCCCCTAGAAACACATTTTTAAAAAAAATGTTTTTTCTCTTTGACAATTCCTCAGTCTGAAGTTTTGGGAGTTTTTTGACTGTTTTTTCTCACAACCTATCTAATGTGGGAATGTTTTCCATGACTACTCATGTATAATTTCTTTTGAAATGCTTGAGTTCTAGTGGGTGGGGGGTGGGAATAGAGGAAGAAGAGAAGTTGGAACAATTTTTTTTAAAAATTGATGTTAAAATTTGTTTTTACATATATTTTGGAAAATAAAATTCTATTAAAAAAAAAAAGTGAAGAGCTTTGCCTCCAAGGTCCTTCCAGCTCAATACACCTAGGCTCCTATAGGGGGAAGTTATTCTCCCTGCCTCAGTTTCCTCCTGTGTAATGTGGGGAAGTTGTACTAGTTGGCCTATGAGGTCTGTGGTAAAAATTATTTGTGGTAAAGATTAATATTGCAATTTTTAGCTGACTCATTTGGGAAGGGCCACACCTGGCCCACCCTGAGGTTATGTATGCTACTGAGCTCAGAAGGAGAACTCTCCATAGGCAGTTTTTGAAGGACCTCCCCTTTGGGGGGAGGAAAGATTGAACGCTCCCTGAAGGGAGGCGGAGGCTGCTTCCTGAACCCTAGGCGTCTTCTGGAACTCGGGCTCTCGGTCTTCTCCCCTGCTGGTGGTGGCACGAGTTCTGTCTCAGGGGACTGCTGTTCTGGTGGCGCGAGCAAATGTAGACTGTCCAGGTCTGGTGAGTTAATCACGGAAGACCTTAAATTTCTTTGAACTAGCTTAATTGGAAATGGTCTGAGGATTAAATAGGTTAAGTTTAGAGTTAAGAGTATTTATCTATATTTCTATTTTCCTATTTCCTTATCTTTGATTTTTATTAGTTTCACCTTTGTTGTTTAATTAATTCCCAAGTAATAAAATCTGATCCTTTTGTGAACTAAAGCTTAGAGGGTCCTTTTTTATTGGACTGGGAGAAATATCTAAAAAGGGCACTTTAAAGAGGAGGGTGAACCTAAAAGCTCCCTCATATTTTCGGGACCCCCAATATTAAGGCGTCACCCAAATAATGCTCCGTATATCAAATTTTGGCCCTCACAGGTCCCTACTGTGAGCCTATGATGTCTCCTTTCATCTTCTGAAAAATGATAAATCCCAGTATTTCTTCCCACCAGGCATGGAAGAAAGCAAGAGATCAGCTCTCAGACATTCTGTATCCTAACTGCTTCTGGCTCAGCACCCACAGGCAATGGCCAAAGGATGCTGTATGTCCTCAGAAAGAGAGGCCAAGACCCTCCACTGTACATGCCCAGAGATGGGCTAACCAAGCCTGGATCTGGACTTGGACCTGGGGGTGAGCAGCTCTGGTCCTGCCACCAGCTAGTCTCACTAACCACATCCAATCCCCCTACAGCAGAAGGGGCTGATCAGTCTACACACATTTGTGGACCACTCAGGCTAGGCCAGGCCTATTGTCAGAGAGAGGAATGAGCTGCATGCCCAGTGCTGGGTGGAAAGAGGCTCAGGGTGCCTGGAGCTGGTATGGCAGGACTTTCTGAACAACCTCAGCCTGCCTCCCTGAGGCCTCATAGTACAGAGATGGCAGAGAATGACAGCAGGTCAGAAAACCACAGGCTCAGCCTTGGGCACCTCACCAGGCTTTCCTCATAATTAAAGGGGGAACCTCCACAGGGTTTAAGTAAGGTTGGAGACACCCACAGATGCAGGGGGACATGTCCAAAGACACTGGAGAGACTCACTGAGCCCTCATTCCAAATGGAGACCAAGCTGACTCCATTTCCTTCTCCCACCCACATCATTCTTGAATGAACCATGTCAAACTCAGTAAACCATGATCTTAGATAAGTTACTCTCATCCCTGAATCTCACTTTCCCTATTTATAAAACATGAATATTTAACCCTGTGTTATGGTGGAAAGAGTTCTGCTTTGGGGGTCAGAAAACCTGGGAACAAATCCTGGCTCAGAGCATCACTGCCCCACTGACCCCACGGTCTCAGCTTTCCCATTGGTTAAGACACCAGATGGTTACTTAGGTCCCTCCAAGCTATGACATCCTCTGACTAGCATTTCCCACTTCAGATGGACACTTTGAAGGCCAATGGGCTCACTCTCACCCAGATCAGAGCATAACCCACCCTGAATGTCACCACCATCCCCATCAGATTCCTGTTCATTCCAAAAGTAATTTTCCATTCGCTCCCCATTCTCTCGAACATTGTCCCCAACCCCATCTCCCAAGCAACACTTTTGGAGGTTTTGATATCAGGGTTTCTTAAACTTTTCCCACTCGCGACCCTTTTTGCCCAAGGCATTTTTAGGAGACCCCGGTTATATAGGTATATGAAATAGGTATACATAACCTATTACTGTTGCCAAATTTTTCGACCCTCATATTCAGTTGTGCGATACCCTAGGGATTCGCGACGCAGTTTGAGAATCTTTGGGGGGAAAGCCTCGAAAAAGAGTCAACTTGACGTGGAGGCGATGTGACCAAAGGCTTGCCTGCACATCAATTGGCTGACCTTCTAAGAAAAACTTCAAAAATTCCGTCTGCCCGGCCCCTTTTCTGCTCTATCTCCAGGAAATGTGCCCGAGGGCGGCCGGCGGGAGCGGGGGGGGGGGGGGGAAGGAATAAGGGGGGGCGGGTAAAGGGTCGGGGAGAGAGGAAGGGCGGGGGAGAGGCCTCTTAGAGGTAGCGGACCACTCAGCGGAAGCCAGAACTGGACCATGTATTTGTAGGGTCCGACGCTTCCCCGAGTTACCATCTCTGGGGTGGAGTTGGACGTTGTCCTTCGGGCGCCCAGCGCTGCCAGGAGACTCGCAGGATCATTTCTCACCGTCCGCTATGCCTCAGGTGAGTGCGCCAGGGGAGAGGCGGGGGGCGCACTCGTCCACGTATAGGCTGAATTTCCCGGGGCGGGCGATGCTCTGGGGTTGGTGCTTGGAGGGAAGGGAGGGGACCGAGATGGGCAGAGATGAATCTTCTACCAGAAGTTTAAACTCTCTGGAATGAATGACTCTTACACAAGTAATTCAACTCAGCCTGATGGTACAGACAGAATGCAGGAGGAGGAGGCTCCACTGGAAAGGGAGATGGGCCAAGGAGTAGGGCAGGGGGCGAGTGAATTATCAGGTCCTTCCTAATTCGACCCCCACACCCTTAAAAATGAGATCTCGTTACCCTGGCAAATACAAATCTTGCCTATTCTGCAGGAAAGCAGGTCATAAGATTCCTCTTACCCCCACCACCCATCGATACTCCATCGATTTAGAACCAGAAGGGACCCCACATCTGTTGCACCTTAAGCTTCTCCAAAAATAACGACAGGAGAAGCTACGTCCCTTTTAACCTTAGAGTTTCTGCCAAGGTGACCCTTGATCCCCCCCTTGTTCCCCATTCAAACTAGCCTGGAGGAGAGTCTACTTTCCTAGGACCTTCTTGAAAGGTGGCAACCCCACCCCACACACACACACACCCGCACTGGTGCTCTGCATCCCCTCAGGTCCCAGCCAGCACTAACCTTCCTGTACTTGATCTCCTCAGGAAGTGGCTGCCTCTAATTTGCACCTCCAACCCGGAGTGACCATAAAAGTAGTCGGAGACATACCGGGTGACGCCAAGGAGTAAGTGGAAGATAGGAGACTAAATTGAACTCTAGATGAAAGCTGAATCCTATACATACCTGCTTGCACTTGACCCTTGATTGGAAGCTCCAAACTGGTTTTGCTTCAGCCCCAGATGGCAGAGCTAGGACCCAGCATCAGGAAAAACTTCCCAACAGGAGATATCCAGTAGCTAGAATGGACAGTTTAGCAAAGTAGTGATCTCCCTGTCTCTAGACATGTCAGATGGTTTCTTGATGGACTGGGTGGAGGTAGGAGGAGTACTGCATAAGAGAAACCATGGAGCATCAGGTCAGGATAGGGTGAGACTCCTTTTGGGAGTCTTCTAGCTTTGGGATTCTCTGAATAGGGGTTTTCCAAGGCTCAGGGACCTATGCTAATGATGGAGATGTGTTCTCTATTCCCAGATTAAAATTGAACCTGGGAAAGGACCACATTAACCTGGGCCTGCACATGCATGTACGATTCAACTATGGTGATGACAACGAAGAAGTCATCTACAGCACAAGGCTGGAAGGCTTTTTCGGCAATGAACAAAAAGAGACTCACTTCCCCTTTGTGACAGGGAGCAGAGTGGAAGTAAGACCCCAGAATCAGAGCATGGGCTGTTCCACCTGGGAAGGATCCAAGAGATGATCTCATCCACCCTTGGCATTTGACAGAAGAGTTCTGGAAGGAAATTCTCATGGGGAAAAAATAAAAAGCTATAGAGGAAAGGCCTCAGTGACTTTCCAAAGGTCATACCCAAGAAGCCCAGCAGCCCTTGAGTTGGGGAGAGGTTGAGGGAAAAGGGAGGGAGTTGTGAAAGGCCAAGGTCCCAATAGGATAAGAGAAGACTTTGGGGGTATCCCATGACACAGAATAGGACCTCAGATTGAAAGCTGGAGAGAACCTCAGGTGAGATCTAGTCTGATCTCCTGGTTTTACAAAGGGGGAAACTGAGACTCAGAATGAAGATATGATTTGCCCCAGGTCACACAGTGTCTTGTAGTGACTGTCTTGGGTGGAATCTGAATCCAGATACATCGATCTTCTTGTATGCAAGCCTAGGGTTCTGTGTTCATCTCCTTCTGCCCTCTCCCTATTCAGGTTTGCATCACCTTTGATGGGAGGCACTTTACCATGAGGCTACCTGATGGCTTTCAATCAAATTTTCCCAATTTCTTTAACTTAACTGAAATCAACTTCTTTGAAGTTCTTGGTGACTTGAAGGATGGAAAGGTCGTCTTTGAAGGAGTCCTCCAATCAAGCTGGCTTCAAACCATTCTTGACTGTTGGAAGCCTCTTATTAATAATAAAAGTGCTGGTGATTATAGCAGCTGACATTTTCAGTTATGCTGGGCTGGGTGACAGAGGGCTGGGTTTAGGGTTGGGAAGAATGGCTGAGTGAACCTGGCCAAGTCCCTTCACCTCCATGGTCCATTTGGTGACTCTCTTAGCACAGGGATTCTCCACCTATGGTCTATGAGTAATTTTTAGATGGAAAAATTGTGACCTCAAGAGTCACTACCTTCTGATTTCCCCAGCATTCCTCAGTCTCATATATATATATATATATATATATATATATATATATATATATATATATATATATATATATATATATATACACAATACATATATGTCTGTGTGTCTTTCTGTGTCTGTGTCTGTGTCTATGTATATATGTATGTAAAAATTATTCTAATTCATATTACCTTGTTTGCCTTCTTAATAGTCAGAGGAAAGGTGAGAGGGAGGGGAATAATTTGGAAATCAAAATTTTTAAAAGAAAGTTAAAAATAAAATAATAAAACCTGCAAAACTGGGGGGGGGGAGAAAGACAACAGCACCAAGTGATTATGAGAAGGGGTCCGTGGGCTTCCCCAGACTGTCAGGAGCCCAGGCTTCTGGTAACCTGTGCCAGGTGTTGTCTGTGTGGCTGAGGGTAGACCTGAGGACCTTTCTGAGCCTGGTTTCTTGGGTCAGATGATGGCCTTAGGCCATAAAATGCACTCAGTGCAAATTGACTCAGTCTCCCTGAGCAGAGCCCACCACTGATAGACAGGGTGGAAGGGACCAGCTTACTACATGGAAAGTATGGAAGACTTGATACCAAAGCTAGAGGCCGGAGACTACCTGACCAGAGGCAGGGCAGCCAAGAGGATGACCTGCCATCTTATTCCCATTTTTTCTCCCCTGTTCTCTTTCCCCCTGTGGTCATGAGGAGACCTCTTCCCCAGTCTCCATGTCCTGATACAGGTTGAATGTTTTTCTCCCAGCAATTCCACCACTGCACAGACACAGACAGACTCTGGCTCTCTGGCTCTCTCTTTCTGTCTGTCTATCTGTCTGTCTGCCTGTCTCTCTCTCTCTCTCTCTCTCTCTCTCTCTCTCTCTCTCTCTCACACACACACACACACACACACACACACACACACACACACGCAGACAAATAGGCACAAAATGATTCTCCATCTTCTGGAATCAGCAGGTCAGGACCTGGGTTCCAGCTCCCTGATAGTAGTTAGTTATCCCTTCTCCCTTTAGGTTAGGCTAGGTGTCCTCTTCCCCCAAGACCTCCTGTTTCCCTCCAGTGGGTATCCTTTCCCTAATGGCTGTATCACCTCCACCATCACCCATAGGATCAGCCCCGACTTTCCCCCTCTCTCAGCTCAGACTTGGTCAATGCTGCCATAACTTCCCTTCTTTCTCCTCACTTTCTCTATTTTAGATGCAATTTTCCCTTTTTAAAAAAATTTTTTTATCCTGGTTTTTCCCTTTTGTTCTGATTCTTCTTTCACAACATGACTAATGTGGAAATATTTTAATATGATTGTACATGTATAACCTATATCACATGTCTTGCTCTCTTGAGGGTGAGGAAAGAAGGGAGAAAAACTGGAACGCAAATTCTTTAAAAAATGTTGAAAACTATCTTTACATGTAACTGGGAAAAAACAAAATACTATTAAGTGAACAATATATGGTTGTTAAAGGATTTCTGAGGTCCCTTTGAGCCCAGAATCTATGATCCTAAAGGGCTCTTTCTCAGAATACTCAGTGCAAATTGTTCCAAAACTCCTTGCTCTGCCTGGTTCAGGGGATTCCCCTCTCCCATACACATACACCTTTCAGTGGGTGGAGCTGGGGGTCCTGGATCCAATGAGCCAATCAGCCTAATTCAAACTTCTGGAATATCATTGAGTGTGGGTCATTGAATCCTATCTCCTAAGGGACCAATCAGAAGGCTGGAAATCATTAAGTTCAGGTTCTAGCGGCCAAGGGGAGTATGTACCAATTTCAGGAGCTACGTCGGTCCTGCCCAGATTTTAAGTGGAATGAGGATTATGCTCCACAAGTGATGTGATGGACATGGTGGGATCCTAAAATCTTTTCCCCAAGAACTGCTGATTAGCTCATACCCTGCCTCAGTAAAGGTTTATATATTATCTTATTTATTAACGTTTTAGGATTCCTCAGGAGGGGTCAAAATGAACCCACTAAGTGTACCTAGCTCCCCTCTTCTTCAAGCAAACCCCAAGAACTTGGAACTAGATAAATTTTAATTCCTGTGTCTCTGTCCATGGGGTGATGTACCCATGGGAGTTGAGCATCTCCTCAGAGCTCTCCTGCCCATATTCCCTTGGCCAGTGTCTGGACTCTGTCACCATATTCACCCCCAAATGCTAAAAAAAAATACTGCAGAAGGAGAGATTTGAGAGAGGCAGAAAGAAGTAGCTAGAACCCCAAGTGAAGGTGAATCTATGGGCAGGGACATCAGAGCTCAGGTGTGAAGAAATTGAGTCCTAAAGGAAGATTAGGCCTTAGAGGGGCTCCAGCAGCCATCCTAGGTAGGCTGGGAAGCCCCAGGACAGGTCACCCAATGCCTGCTTCAGGCAGAGCATATGGTCACTTGTTGGAGGGAATGGATGACTAGGACTAGGCAGAGAGCCCTGACTGGGAGGCCTATTAAGCAGAGCAGGGAGAGTGACCTGCCAAGGCCCCTGGGGCTGCCCTGTCTCACCCTGTGAGGAAGGAGAAGGTAGAAGAAACATGGGTTACAATCCAGACAATGCCCTGCCAGCTGTGTGACCCAGGGCTGTCACAGGTCCACACTGAACCTCAGTTTCCTTTTCTGTAAAATGGGAATCATGACCCAGGAAGGGGGACAGAGGTCTCAAATTCAAGGTTCTGGACTTCCACAAGTATCTCTTGCCCTGGTTGACTATGGTCTTTCCTTCTTTAAGAGGACCAAAATGACATCACTATGTTGTAGGCAAGGTATAGTGTGTCCACCTGTGGCTGGACAGACCAATAGAAGCTTGGAAGGCTTTACCCCAGCTCAGGCACAATTAGTCCATAGCACCAAGTCTTATTTCTAGAGGGAGTTAACATTTGCAAATTATTTCCCTCCAAAAAACACTCCATTTTCCTATTTCTAGAGTATCTGTTTGATCATTTTTAAATACAGAAAAACTCCTTTTACAAGTCAGACCCTCATGGATTGTTTTTAAGACTCTGATATCAGGTACAGGATTTAGTTAAAGAACATCAGGTGATATATAAAAACTGACATTCTCTGAAGTTTTAGAATTGGAGAAGTAAATTTTAGAG
This sequence comes from Dromiciops gliroides, assembly GCF_019393635.1. Taxonomy (NCBI): domain Eukaryota; kingdom Metazoa; phylum Chordata; class Mammalia; order Microbiotheria; family Microbiotheriidae; genus Dromiciops; species Dromiciops gliroides. Next base: position 289,282,234 of record NC_057865.1, read on the forward strand.
ACTGTACAAAATTGTATGATGTTTTGTTACTGACAGATTTTAGCAGAATTATCTAGGAAGCTTCTACAAGTGATCTGGAACCAGAATTGCAGAGCCAACTTCAGAGCTGCCCTGAGAATAAAGCTTTTTCCAGAATGTCCAAGAAAAGGCTTTCCCTGGCACCAGAGGGCTACAGGAGGCATCTGGGACTCAAAATATGCTGATTACAAGAACATTGGGAGTAGGTCCCTAGCATGCAAGGACACATGATGTCAGATAATATTGATGATCATTGTTTTCCTTTGGCCTTCTGCTTCCTGGAGCTTGAGTTTGCTTGGTTACCTTTTTGAAATATAAATCCACCCTCTCAAAACTAGTCCACTAAGTAGTTTGATCTATCACCTAAGGTCATTCTGATGATTAATTAATGAAAATGCTTCTGAATTTAATTTATAGGTAAGTTATCCAGGGATGCACTGTTTTTTCCACTCTACCACCATTCAAAAGAGGAAATTGAGGAAGTTGAGGGGATTTTAACACCAAAGGATTAATTATGGGAATGGAGTGAACCACACTGACTGCATCTTGATAATCAGTTCTGGAGTTAGCCCAGTTCCCTTTGTATTCAATTATGGGTCTCCTTCAAATTCTTTCTTGGGAGAAAACTTTCTTTAGTTGTGGGAATTGGGAGAAAGTCTTATATTCTTTTAACCTAGCCCTGAATGACTAGGAAGCTGGACTATGTCTCTCTGCTCCTTAGAGACCCTAAACTAAGGACCCAGGTTAGGATGACCAGACTCCTGGTCAGATCCAAAGACAGAACATGGAGTCTCCCTCCTATTATGTATCTCAAGTAACCCCTGTGTCTCCTTTGAAAACTGGTCCCATACTGATCAATTGGTTATTGTTTCCACATTATGTTGATTATATAAAGATACTTGGGGAGACACATCTCTTTCCTTAGAGCCATTGTTTCTGATGATCTTATTTCTAAAATATATAAAGAACTGCATCAAATATATAAGAATTTAAGGTATTGTACCTGTTCATTCTCCCCCCTCCCAACTTGGAAAGTTTCTAATCTTTCTTCCAAATAGAAATCATATTACCTAAGGTTGTATTGTTTCCTTTCCTTTTATTTTTTTTTTCAGGGAAATGAGGGTTAAGTGACTTGCCCAGGGTCACAAAGCTAGGAAATGTCAAGTGCCTGAGGCCGAATTTGAACTCAGTTCCTCCTGAATCCAGGGCCAGTGCTTTATCCACTGGGCCAACTAGCTGCCCCTTTATTGTTTCCTTGTAATCAATTGTCCCCATGTGATTAATAATTTTTCATGTATAAAAATTTGTCTCCTCCTGCATTTGGGATGCAGCCCTAAGGTTAAGAATGGGCAGGGTCCTGGTTTGTTGGGCACTTGCCAGAATTTGCTTAATACATTGATAAGCTGGAAAGACTGAGCCTTTGTCTCCTCACTCATTTAATCTTTCACCCATAACAACCAGGAAAGGGGCTGGTGCCAGGATTGTTATCTCCTTTTTATAGAAAAGGAAACTGAGATTGAGTAGAGATATGAGTTGACTAAGGGTTGCAGCTGGCACTGCAAGGGGTGGGATAGTGGTGTGGTGTAAGGACTGTGGAAGATGAAAGGATTGGAATCAGGCTCAGGAGGGGAGGCCTTTGGGCTTGGTGGGGGTTTAGGCTGAGGAGAGCTGTGTTTGTTCTGCCCTGTTTTTGCCTGGGGGTTATGATTTTTTTTCTTCAACTGCTCCAAGGTTTTTGGAGTGTTTCTCTTGCCCTTGACAGAGATGGTGGGACAAGCAATCGCTAGAGGTATTGGTCTTGGCCACAGGAGCCTTTCCTGCAATTACAGAGGGCTGTGTGTCAGGAGAGGATGTAGCTTAGTCTTACTCAGCCCCAGAAGCAGAAGCAGGAGGAATATGTAAAAGGTGCAGAGGGACCTGTCCATTCAATCCAAGAATGGGAGCTCTCCAGATGTGGAACCACTTGATGCCATAGGGAGAGAGAACTTCAAAGGGAACCCAGATGACCACTCGGGGGAAAATTTCAAAGGAAGATTTTATTTAAATAGAAGTGGGAGTTCTCTTCAAAATGCAGATTTGAGGATTCTGTCAGGGGACAGGGATAGAGACCCAATCTGGGAGGACATCCTATGCATAGGTAACTCCCATGGGAGTCAATCTTCCCTCACCCAAGTCAGCACCTTCTCTGCAACTTCCAGTCTTAGTTCAGAGGTCCTTTAACTGGTTTGGGTCATTGACCCCCCCTCCCCCTAACTCCAGGCAGTCTGCTTAAAGCCTTCTGAGAAAAATGTTTGTTTTTTTCTGATACTAGAAGGAAATAATACATTTGTATTACAGTTCATTGAAAATAGAGATCTAATTTCTATTACACTCTCCAAGTTCATACATCCTTGCAATATCTCCATGGCCAATAAGGGGATCTGTGAACCCCAGGTAAGGAACCCTTATCTTAGAGAGTTTCCTCAAGCACTAAGAAGTTAGGTGACTAGGGAGCTGGCATTTGAACCCAGGTCTTCTTGACTTTAAGGGAATGCATCTCCTTTTTTTTGTGGGGCAATGAGGGTTAAGTGACTTGACCGGGGTCACACAGCTAGTAAGTGTCAAGTGTCTGAGGCTGGATTTGAACTCTGGTCCTCCTGAATTCAGGTCCAGTGCTTTATCCACTGTGCTACTTAGCTGCCACAGGGAATGCATCTCTATCCACTATAATGCCCTACTTTTAATTCTAATCTGATCCCAATTTATAGATGTGGAAAGGGAGGATGAAAGAACTGAAGCGGCTTGCAGCTGTGGGTCCTGGCTTTCAGTTCTCCCTCTTGAGAAGACAAGTGGCAAGGATGAAGCAATAGGCAAGATGAGGGGGGAAAGATCCTTCTTTTAAAATAATAAACATTTTTATTTAAAGTTTTGATTTCCAAATGTTATCACCCTTGCCTCCCTCCCCTCACACCTTCCTGAAGTGGTAATCAAGCAGATAGAGGGTTGACAGGTGCAATTATGTAAAACGTTACCATATTAGTCATTCTGTATAAGAAAACTTGAAAGAAAGAAAAGGAAAGAAATTGAAAATTAGCATGCTTCAGTCTGTGTTCAATTAATATCAGTTCTTTCTTTTGAGGTGGATAGTAGGGCTCATCATTAGTCCTTTGAGATTGTCTTGAAGATCCTTTCTTTTCAATCAGGGGGTTCCTTGCTCCCAGATCTTCTCCATCAACATCTTCCTTACTCCCTCATCTCCCTCCCTGTTTTAATGAATCACGTGAGGCTTTATCCTCTAATCTTGCAACCTCTCCTTTCATTTGGTCTCCTTGTCTGATGGGAGGGGGTCTGTAGGTGTCTAAAGAGAGGATGTGTCAGAGGCTTCCTGGGGGCCCTCTCATGAGACCTAGTGAGAAAGGCACCATAGTCAGAGGGCCTGGGTAGAAGTCCTGTAACAGTTCTTTACTGCCCAAGTAACCCCAGGGCCTCAGTTTCCCCACTTGTAAAGAAACCAAATGGTCTCTCTGGTCCCTCCACGCTATGACATTCGTTCATTAGGATTTCCCGCTTTACATGTACTCTTTAGATGCCTGGGGAGCCAACTCTCACCCAGACGGGACTATGCCCTTCCCTCCACATGGTCTCCAGCCCCTTCCCGAGAATATCAGATTCTTTTTCATTCTAAAAGTAGTTTCCCACTGGCTCCCACAATCTCTCGACCACTCGCCCCAATCCCATCCCCCAAAGGACAGTTTTGAAGGGTTGGGTGTGGGGAAAAGCTAGAAAAGGATGGAGCTTGATTTGTTGGGGGTTGTCTCCTCCTTAATTGGCTGACCTTCCAAGAAAGAATTCAACAATTCTTCCGGCCCCGCCCCTCAGATACTGCCCCCCGCCCTCCTCCTTCTCCCCTTTTATACTCCCTGGCGAAAAGTTCGAGAGCGCCGGGTTGGGTTGCGGGATTACTCCGGACTTGGCGGAAGCCCGGATCCCGACCATCTATTTGAAGGGTCCAGCACCACTCTGCGTTACCATCTCTGGCTTGGACTTGAGGTTGTCGTTCGGGGTCCCAGCACAGCCAGGAGAGTCGCAGGAACGTTCCTTACCCTCAGTCATGCCTAAGGTGAGTGCGCCAGGGAATACGCTGAGGGGTCCTTGTCCACCTATAGGCTGACGGTCCAAGGTTGGAGGATGCTCTGGCGTTGGTGCTTGGAAAGGAACCTGAAGACTCGGGAAGTGTGTGTGTTCTGGAACGGGTGCGCATGCTCGACCCTCTCTCTGCGTCTTCTCCTTCGCTATCCCCCGACCCTGAGATGCCCAGCCCTTGGAAGGGCTGAGCCTCCCACGCTCCCCTCACCTTCTAGCTGTTGGCTATCCCAGGCTACTGGTCCGAGGTCTTTGACAAGCTGGTAAGTCCAGAAAGATCCTGGGGAGAGGGGAGCAAGGGGGAAGTGGGATTCAGCATGGCTGAAGGTGACATTGTCCCTTGGCTCTGAAGAGCTACATCTGCGTGGCCTTGGGGGTAGGATGTGGGCGTACCCCTTTCCTTGAGATGAGAAGGCAGGGAAAGTGACCAGGTGAGCAGAGATGAATCTTCTGCCAAAGGATCAGACTTTCTGGAATCAATGTGAGTTTTACGAAGTGAACTTGAGCCCAGCCTGATGGGACAGAAGGAGTCCAGGCTGAGGAGGCTCCATTGGAAAATGAGAAGGCTGGAGATGGCAGAAGTGGAGGGGCGGAGGGGCAAGGGATTCCTATGGCCTATGGACCCAGTTCTAGCCCCGCCCATTTTTCAAGGAAGACCTCACACATCAACCTCCCAAATACACTTGTGGCCTTTTCCCTAGGAAACCATTCATAAGATTATCCTCCCCTTCCCAACCCACCCCCATGATTATCTACTGACCTAGAACAAGAAGGGACCTCACATCTGTGCTGTCCTGGATCCCTTACCCTTCTCCCAAAGTGGTGGAGAGCAGGAGAAGCTAAGAGCCTTTATATTAGTGTTTCTTCCAAGGTCACCCTTGGTTCCCAATTATTTCTGAATCTCCCCCTTCCTTGTGAAATTTCTTTCTCTTGGGCTTGGCTGATTCTGGCCCCAGACTGGGACCAAGACTTGGCACTGGAGAATGAGGGAAGCTCTTCCTGAAAACTGTCTTGGGAAGAAATTCCTTCCCAACTTAGTGAGAAGAGGACAGCTCTGGGAGAATGAGGAGGCCAGGACAATGGCTAGGGAGTATGAGGGAGGCAAGGAAAGGCTTACCTACCTACCATGGAGTTTCCCCATCCAGCTATATAGTCTGTCTCCTACCCCTGGGGTAGACCCTCTGTCCTCCCTTCCCCCTTCATCTTTGCCTAAGTGCCAGGATACATATCATGCCAGCCTAAGATAGCACTGGGGCAGCCAGTGGTAGAAAAAGAGCATGGGCCTGGCACCCAGGAAAGATTTATGTTCCATTTCTGATTTTTTTGTTCATTTGTGTGACCTGGGAAAGGTCACTTCTTGTCTCTTTCAGTCTTAGTTTCCTAATCAGTAAAATGAAGAGTGGACTGCATCAGTTATGTAGGCTAGTTCCTCATTTACCAGATGGGGAAACTGAGTCCCATAGAGAGGAAAGATTTCTCACAAGGTTACAGAGGTAGGATTGACTCTCATTGCAGTATTAACTAGGCTGAGGAGACTCAGCTTCCTAAGACTTTCCTGCAGGGCAGCTAGGTTATCCAGTGGATCACTGATGATCCAGCTAGGTGATCCAGTGGGCACTGGCCCTGCATTCAGGATGACCTGAGTTCACTTCCAGCCTCAGACACTTGACACTACACACACACACACACACACACACACACACACACACACACACACACACCGCTTTCCTGGAGGGTGGTCCCTGACCAAATGGAAGCTCTGGTTCCCCTCAGCCCCCAAGCAGCCCTAACCTTGCTATGCTTGGTCTCTTCAGGATTTTTATATTGAAGAAATGAACCTTTCAAAAGGAGTACAAATAAAAATAAGTGGATATGTACTACCTGCTGCCAGGAAGTAAGTGAGGGACAGGAAGGATGAGACAAAATTGAACCTTGGGTGAGGGCTGAATCGTTTACACACCAGCATGCACTTGGCCCCTGATTAGAAGCACCAAGCTGGCTTTGCTTTAGCCCCAGATGGCAGAGCTAGGACTCAGCATCCCAAAAAACTTCCTAACAGGAGCTACCCAGTAGTTGGAATGAAAAGTTTGGATAAATAGTGAGCTCCCTGTCTCTGGAGCTAGGAAATTATGTACAAATGTTACTTGTTAGACAAGATGGGGGTGTGTGGGGGAGGTGGTACTGTGTAAGAGAAGCTATGGGGTGAGAGTCTCTTTGAGGGTCTTCTGGGTCAGGGATTCCTTGAGTGGGGGGTTAGGGGTGTGAATTAAGCTCTGGGTCCCATGCTAATATGGCGCTGTATTCTCAATTCAGGTTTAGCTTCAACCTAGGCAAGGATGAAAATAACCTTGCCTTGTACTTCAACCCACGAATTAAAGTCCATCATATCACCAACATCATCTGCTGCAACAGCCTTGAAAATGGCCTTTGGGGCCAGGAAGAAAGTCAAACCCATTTCCCCTTTGCACCAGAAAGAAATGTGGAGGTAAGACCCCAGAATCAGAGCATGGAATGTTCCTTAGGTCCTGGGCAGGACCCAAGGGATGATCTCATTTACCACTTTGCATGTGAGTGAAAAGTGCTAAAAGAAAACCCTGATGGAGGACAGATGAAAAGCTGGAGGGCAAAGGGGATCAGTGGCATTCCAAAGGTCAATGGAAAGAAGCCCAGCATCCCTTGAGCTGGGGATAGGCTGGGGAGAGAGAGAGAGGGAGTTGGGAAGGGCCATGGTCCTAACTGGAGAAGAGAAGACTCTGGGGTGCCCCATAACACAGAATAGGACCCCAGATATGGAACTGGAGGAAATGTCGGGAAACATCTAGTCTGACCCCCTCATTTTACAGAGGGGGAAACTGAGGTTCAGAATGAAGAAATGCTTTGCCAAGCTAACACAATGTCTTGTAGTAAATGTCTAGAGGTGGAATTTGAACCCAGGTCTCCCTGTCTGCAAACCCAGGGTTCAGCTGCTTATGCTTTCTCCCCATCCAGGTTGTCATAACCTTTGAAGGGAGTCACTTTAAAGTGACGCTGCCTGATGGCTTTCACTTCAATTTCTCCAATCGCTTGAACTTAGAGAAAATTGACTTCTTGGGAATTAATGGTGACTTCCATGTTGAAAGGGTGGGCTTTAAATAGAGCCCTCCAATTAAGCTGGCTTCAGACTTGACCCTTGGGTCTCTCTTATTACGAATAAAAGTACTGGCGATGCTAACAGCTGACATTTCTGTGTTATTCTGGTCTGGGGTAATAGAGGGCTGGCTTTGGAGTTGAGAAGGTTGGATGAGTGGTATGAGATAAGTCCTTTCACCTCCATGGCCCATTGGTGACTTTGTAGGACAGGGGTTTTTCAACTGGGATATATTTCAGATGAGAAAAAATGACATCTTAATTGTCACTAACTTCTACTTTTCCCAGCATTCCACAGTGTTTTTAAATAAAAGTATAAACATTGTTCTAATTCATATACCCTGTTTGCCTTCTCAATGGGAAGGGGAAAGTTGAGAGGGAGGGAGGTAATTTGGAAATCAATTTTTTAAAAAACATAAAATAAATTAAAATATTAAAACCTGAACAAACATGAAAAAAATAAAGACAAGAAAGACAACAGCACCACAAGACTCTGAGAAGTGGTCTCTGGGCTTCCTCAGACTCTCAGGTGCCCAGGCCATCACACACAAAAAGGTGACCAGCATGGAGCAGTTCTAGACAAGACTTGACTGGCAATGGTAAAGGGCTTTCCTCTAGTAGTCATTTCAGGGGAGCCTCTGTATCTTAGTGAAGGGAGGGAACCAGACCACAGACTGTGGCAAGCCCAGCTACTGGAAGGATGATGAATACAAATCAGTGAAGCACTGTGTCCCTTTGAGGCCCAACCTAAGGAAGCTGAGAGATTTGGAGGCATAGAGTTGAAAGACATTCACTGACTCTAGGATCTGAGGTATTGGGCTTGCATTTGACCTCTGATACACATTGCATAGATCACCTTGGAGAAATCCCTGGGCCTCAGTTTCCTCTGAGGTCAAATGAAAAGACTGATCTCCAAGGACCTTCCAGCTCTCTACACCTAGGCTCCTATAGGTGCAAGATATTCCTCCTGCCTCAGTTTCCTCCTCTGTAATCTGAGGAAAGTGGACTAGATGGGCTCAGAGGTGCCTCCTGTGAGCCTATCATCCCTCCTCTCCTCTTCTGAATTTTCCTTGAGTGTCTCATACATCCATGTGACCCCAACCCCTGACTCTCAGTGTCCTTTACACACTTTGACCACTTAGCAGCACTAGAGCCTAGATTTAGGGCTACAAGGGACCTCCCAGGTCAGAGTCTATACCCCTCATTTTAACACTAGGAAACTGAACCTCCAGGAGGGAAGTGACTCACCCAGCTTGTAAGTCCCTGAAATGGCATTGAAACCCAGACCCTCCTCACTCTAAGCCCAGCACTCTATCCACTATGAATCAGAACAGCTGGACCTGAGTCCTAGCTCCCAAACATGGCAGCTGTGTGAGCACTGACCATTCACTCAACCTTTCTGAGTTGTAAGGTCCTCATGCATGACATGGGGAAAGTGGGATTTCCTAGCCACCTACCAAATAAGGGTTGTTATGAGGAAAGTGATCCAGAAAGAGTAGGGGAATGGGAGCTCTTACTACTGGGAGTAGGGAGAGCCAGGTTCAAATCCTGACTCTGCCATTTACTGCCTTCAGAGATCCCACCCAAGCAGAAATGTTCTCTATAAGCCCCAGGACAAGCCATTGCTTGAACATCATTAAGATGGGGGACTTGGGGGGCGGCTAGGTGGCGCAGTGGATAAAGCACCGGCGCTGGAGTCAGGAGTACCTGAGTTCAAATCCAGCCTCAGACACTTGACACTTACTAGCTGTGTGACCCTGGGCAAGTCACTTAACCCCCATTGCCCCGCAAAAAAACCAAAAGAAAACAAAAACAAAAACAAACAAAAAAAAGATGGGGGGCTCAATCAGTTCCACTGCCAAGGAACTTTGATTTTGTTCAATTTTTTTTGGGGGGGGGAATGAGGGTTAAGTGACTTGCCCAGGATCATACAGCTAGTGTCAAGTGTCTAAGGCTGGATTTGAACTCAGGTCCTCCTGAATCCAGAGTCAGTGCTTTATCCACTGGGTACCTAGCTGCCCCTAGGTAGCTTTGATTTTCAGAAAGATTTTCCTTATTTGGGTTTTTTTTTTTTAGATTTTCCTTATTTTGCGGTAAATCCAGCCTCCCTGTAATTCCCACCCACTCATTCTCCTTTAAAAAAAATAAAAGTATTTTATTATTTTCCAGTTACATGTAAGGATAGTTTTTAATATTTGTTTTCATAGGATTTCTAGTTCCAAATTTTTCTCCCTCCCTCCCTTCTCCCTTAGATAGAAAGCAATCTGATATAGGTAATATATGTACAATCGGGGCAGCTAGGTGGCGCAGTGGATAGAGCACCGGCCCTGGAGTCAGGAGTACCTGAGTTCAAATCCGGTCTCAGACACTTAATACTTACTAGCTGTGTGACCCTGGGCAAGTCACTTAACTCCAATTGCCTCACTTAAAAAAAAATCCTCAAAATAAATATATGTACAATCACATTAAACATATTTCTACATTAGTCATAGTGTGAAAGAAGAATCAGAGCGCAAGGGAAAAACCTCAAAAAAGAAGGGAAAAAAAACTGCCCAAAAGTAAAAACGGTATGGTTCAATCTGCATTCAGAATCCACAGTTCTTTTTTCGGGATGTTGAGAAAATTTTCTATTGTGTGTTCTTTGAAATTGTTTTGGATCATTGCACTGCTGAGAAGAGTAAAGTCTATCACAGTTGATGAGAATATCACGTTGTTGTTACTGTGTGCACTGTTCTCCTGGTTCTGCTTCTCTCAGTCAGCATCAGTTCATGTAAGTCCTTATAGGTTTTTCTGAAATTTGCCTGCTCAGCATTTTTTACAGCACAGTAGTATTCCATTACATTCATATACCACAAATTGTTTAGCCATTCCCCAACTGATGGGCATTCCCTCGACTTACAATTCTTTGCCACCTCAAAGAGAGCTGCTATAAATATTTTTGTACATGTGGGCACTTTTCCCTCTTCTATGATCTCTTTGGGATACAGACCTAGTAGTGGTATTACTGGGTCAAGGGGTATGAACAGTCCCATAGCCCTTTGGGCATAGTTCCAAATTGCTCTCCACAATGGTTGGATCAGTTCACAGCTCCACAATGGTTCTCCTTCTGAGGCCATGAGCAATGTCTAATTCTTCTTCCATAGGACAAGACTACAATACAGGTATAGCCCACACTCAGACCAGAAGTTTAGGTCCATATGGGCACTTTTGAAAACACACACACACAGACAGACACTCCCTTTTCAAGAGCCAACTTTCTGCTATGATGTCATGTGCTAAACACTGCTACTTTGCATAATGGGAAACTGAGGTCCAGGGGGGCTTTTCCCCCTCTTAGCAAGAACTCAGTTCAGGCAGTGTCTACATTGGCCAGTAACTCTTCTGCTCTGGAAGTCCTTTGTTTGGTTTTACCAGCCAATAAGAGACCAGGAAATTCTGCCCTACAGAGGAACATGGGATTTAGGTCTGGCTAGAACCCGAGAAGCCAGAGGATCAGAGAATTGGGCTGGACAGGACCTTCCAGGTCAGTTGCTCTACCTCCATCATCTCCTGTCTGTGGGAGGCTCCAGCTTTATTGAACCCCATGGACGTCCCCCATGCCTCCAGTTCTAAGGAGAGAAAGTCTGTCCAGGTGCCTGAAGCTGAGCTGCTGTCAGAAAGCACTCTGTGCCCTGTGTGCACATGAGGCTGAAGGGAGGCAGGCTGAGGTTCCTCAGAAAGCCCTGCCATGCCAGCTGAAGGAAGGGAGTGGCAGGAACCCCAGTGGGGCCCCTGGTGCTGCCAGGGAGGGGAGGCAGGTAGCCTGGGACACAGCCTCCCCTCAGACACCCTCAGACCCTTCCCCTGACACTGAGACCCAATGAAAGTAGAGGTACTTTGTTTTTGGTGCTGTTGTTGTTTTTCTATTTTGAGGTTTTTCCTCATTGCTCTGATTTTTCTCTTATAACATGACTAATGCAGAAATATGTTTAATGTTATTATGTATATATATATATATATATAAAACCTATATCAGATTACCTGCTGTCTAGGGGAGGGAGGGAGAAAAATCTGAAATTGGAAAGCTTGTATGAACAAAAGTTGAGAACTATCTTTACATGTAATGGGGGAAAAAGTAAATAAATACTTTATTTTAAAAAAATAGAAAGTAGAGGTACAAGGGGAGACTTCATGGGCTCCCCTTTCCAAGGAACCTCAGCCTGCCTCCCTCCAGCTTCATGATGCAGACACAGCAGAGGGCTTCTTGACAGCAGGCCACAAAAACGCAGGCTTCTCTGGGGCCCCTATTCTGGAACCTGATGGGAAGAGCAGTGGACTTGGGGTCAAAGGACCTGGGTACAAATCCTGGCTCAGGTCCTCGCTGCCCACCTGACCCGAGGGTCTCAGTTTGGTTAAGAAACCAAATGGTTTCTTAGGTCATTACACGTTATAACATCCTCCAGCTAGCATTTTCCCCTCCAGATGGACTCTTTGAAGGTCAGTGGGCTGACGGTCACCCAGACCAGCATGGCCTTCCTGTCCCTTTCCTACAGTATCAGATTATAGTTCATTCTAAAAGTAGTTTTCCATTGACCCCAGCAATCTCTTTTTTTTTTCGGGGCAATGACGGTTAAGTGAGTTTCCCAGGGTCACACAGCTAGTAAGTGTCAAGTGTCTGAGGCTGCATTTGAACTCAGGTCCTCCTGAATTCAGGGCCGGTGCTTTATCCACTGCTTCACCTAGGTGCCCCCACCAATCTCTATTAACACTCGCCCCAACCCCATCCCCCAACGGACAGTTGTAAGGGGTTGGCTGTCGGGGAGGAGGCTAGAAAACGATGGAGCTGGATATGGAGGGGGGGGGGTGACCAAAGGGTTATCTCCTTCCTGATTGGCTGATCTCCCAAGAAAGACTACAACAATTCCGCCAGCCCAGCACCTGATCTGCGCTCCCTCCCATTTCGTGCTCTGGGTTGGCAAAAAGTGCCAGAGTGGAGCACTGGGAATGTGTTCCGGTGCGGATTCAGAGGAAGCCCGGCGCCTGGCCGCCTGTGTGAAGGGCCCTACAGCTCCCTGACTTACTGTCTCTGGTTGGAGTTGAACGTTATCCTCCGGGGTCCCAGCGCAGCCAAGAGAATCTCAGGAGCATTTCTTATCCTCCGTCATGGTCAAGGTATAGGCTATGGGGAATCTTACCCTGGGTTTAGGTTAAGGGTCCAAAAGTGGGGGCTGTGAAATAATCCGGGAGACTCGAGACGAGTGCGTTCGGAAGAGGGTAGGAATGATCTACCCCGCCCCCCCCATACGCTGGGGTCCTTTCTCTTCTCCTCTAACCAACCCTTCACTGTCCCCTCCCCAGCCCTGGTAAGGGCTGCCCTTTCCATGCCCTCCCCCTTGCAACTTGCCTTCGACAATCCGGTAAGTTCAGAGAGGTTTGGGGAGAGGGGAGCAAGGGGGAAGTGCGACTTTGCCTGAGTTAGGGGTAGGGTGTACCCCGACTCTGACGGGCTACATCTGTGTGCGGATGGGGGTGTGGGGGTAGGATGTGGGGGATGCCCTTCCTTTATTGCAGGCTGAAGCGAAAGGATCCGGGTGGCAGGGACGGGGAATGGGAGAAGAGATGAATCTTCTGCCAAGGATTAGACATTCTTGGATGAATGACTGTCTAACCCTGCCTGATTGCACAGAAAGAGGTCAGGCTGAGGAGGCTTCATTGGAAAAGGAGACTGGAGATGGCAGAAGGGGCAGGGGGCAAGTGTTCCCTATGGTCCTTCCCTAGTCAGGGCCACCTCCCACACCTTTAAAATAATACCTAATTGACCTCACAAACACACTACACCCCTCTTCTCTAGGAAACCAGCTCATAAGATCCCTCTCCCCCTCCCCCCAATTTACTTCTCCTTCGATTAAGAACAGGAAAGTACTACAAAGCTCTGCTGCCTTGGTTCCCTTACTCTTATACACCCCTCCGGGTTTGGGGAGGGGGGTCCTGGGGCAGGAGAAGCCAAGATTCTTTCCCTTAGTGTTGCTCCAAAGGTCATCCTTGATTCCCAATTCTTTCTGGACCTCTCCCTCACTTGCCAACTCCCCTTCTCCTTGGCCTGGCTGGCTCCTGCCCTGGATTGGAACCAAGACTTGACTCTGGAGAATGGGCAAAGCTTTTCCCAAGAACTCTCCTGGAAAGGATTTTTTGTCAGCTAAATGAAATGAGGGCAGCTCTGGGAAAAGGAAGAGGGAAGGACAGTAGAGGAAGGGATGGGGGAGGCAAGGTGAGGCTGAATTAGCTACCAAGGCATTTCCCCATTGAGCTATAGGCTATCACCTACACTTGGGGTAGAACCTCTGTCCTCCCTTCCTCCTTCATCCTAGACCAAGTACCAGGATACATATGAAGTCAGCTTCAGATGATATGGGGTAGCCATTGGGACAGAGAGAGTGTGGGCTTGGAATCCAAGACAAACTTGGTTTCTAGTTCTGATTCTGTTGCCTACATGTGTGACCTGGGACAGGTCACTTCTCGCTTCTTTGAGGCTCAGCTTCCTGATCTGGAAAACGAAGAATCGACTGGATCTATCATTTAGGCTAGTTCCTCATGTAACAGATGGGGAAACTGAGGCCTAGAGACAGGAAGGGTTTTCCCCAAGGTCACAGAACTTGGTACTGGCTCCCACTTCAGCACTACCAAGCCTGAGGAGAGTCTGCTTTCCCAGAAGCTTCCTGGAGGGTGGCCCCTGCCCAACCAGAACATCTGGGTGCCTTCAGCTCCTAGGCAGCCCTAACCTTGCTGTACTTGCTCTCTTCAGGTAATGATTTGCAAAAACTTGGGCCTGAAACCTGGAGCACGCATAAAATTGGTGGGAGTCCTATCATCTTATGTCAAGAAGTAAGTGGAACATGGGATGGATGGAACACAACTGCTTGCAGATGACCCCTGATTAGAAGCAACAGACCTGTTTTGCCTCAGCCCCAGATGGCAGATCTAGGACTCCATATAAGGAAAAAGTTCCCCATAGAATCTTCCCAGTAGCTGGAAGGGACCATTTGGATAGGTAGTGAGCTGCCTATTTCTGGAGGTAGTCAAATGTGCACAATGGTCACTTGTTAGACAGGGTGGGGGTGCTGTAGAAGAGAAACCGTGGGGCTTCAGGTCAGGATTGGGTGAGAGTCCCTGTGGGGGTCTTCTATCTCAGGGATTCTCTGTGTGTCCCAAGGCTCTGGAACCCATGACAAAGATGAAGACTGGTTCTCATTTCCCAGATTTACTATAGTGATGGGGAAAGATGAGAAGAACCTTGCCATGTACTTCAGCCCTCAATACAGCTTTCTTTATGGAAAACATGTGATTGTCTGCAAGAACTTGCATGATGGCAATTGGGGCATGGAAAAAACAGAAATATACTTCCCCTTCACACATGGGGCTTCTGTGGAGGTAAGAGTCCAGAATCAGAGCATGTCATATTCCTCCTGGGAAGGACACAAGGGATCTCATCCACTCCCTTGCATTAGACACAAGAGTCCTGGAAGTAAACTCTGTTGGGGAAAAGATGAAAAGCTGGAGGAGAAAGGAGTCAGGAGCTTTTCCATTCCCAAGAGGCCCAGCATCCCTTAAGCTCAGGTGGGGCGAGGAAGGGAAGATGCTGTGAAGGGCCATGGTCCCAGTAGGATGAGAGGAGACTCTGGGGTGTCCTGGGACACAGCATAGGATGCCAGATTGCAAGCTGGAGAGAACCTCTATCACCATCTTGGCTACCCCCCCCCCATTTTACAGAGTGGTAAATGGAGGCTCAAAATGAAGATATGATCTGCCCCAGGTCACACAGTGTGTTGTAGTGAGTGTCTTGAGATGGAATTTGAACCCAGGTCTTCCTGTCTTACAGAGTCCAGGGTTCTGTATTCAGCTCCTTATGCCCTCTCCCCTTTCAGATTCCCATATACTTTAATGGCAAGTTCTTTATGGTGACGCTGCCTGATGGCTATCCAGTGGGGTTCTCAAATTGCTGTGAGACAACAATGGTCGACTTCTTGGCAGTTTATGGTGACATCAGAATCACCTCCCTGGACTTCCAGTGAGCCCTCCAATCAAGACTGGTTCAGACCATTCTGGCCCCTTAGGAGTCTCCCATTACTAATAAAAATGTTGATGATGATCGCAGCTGACACTCTGTTATTCTGGTCTGGAGGCTAGAGGGCTCAGTTTGGGTTTGGGAAGGATGGCTGAGTGACCCTGGACAAGTCCTTTCACCTCAGTGGCCCTTTGAGGATTCTCTAGGACAGGGATTCTCCACCACGTGTGGGAAGGTAATTTTCAGATGTGAAAAATTGCCATCAAGAAGTTACTAACAATCTATTTAATCTGGGCAGTAAGTGGGCCTAACACTCATCAGAATTGGCTCAAAGACCTTAATCTCATTAGAATTGGCTCAAGGAGGGAACAACATAGGCACTCAATTGGGTGGAATAATCTCTCTAACCCTGCAGGAAAAGAGGAGGGGAAAGAGATAAAGAGAGAGGGGCAAAAGAAGGAAGGGCAGAGTGGGGAAGGGGACAGACAGAAGCAAATCCCTTTTGAAGAGGGATAGGATGAAAGAAGATGGATAATAGAATAAATATCATGGGAAGGGAATAGAAAGGAAGGGAAACAGTTACTAACAGTAATCATGAAAAAGAGAAAAGGGGGGAAATTGTACAAAAAATATTTATAGCAACTCTTTGTGGTGGCTAAGAATTGAGAATCAAGGGAATGTTCATCAATTGAGGAATGATGGAAGAAGCTGTGGTATATGATTGTGGTGGAATGGTCTTGTGCTATAGGAAATGACAAACAAGATGATCTCAAAAAAACCTGGAAAAGCTAATGAACATCCATGTATAGTGAAGTGAGCAGAGCTGGGAGGACATAGTGCATAGTGACAGCAGTATTGTTCAATGAGCAATTGTGAATGACAACTACTCTCAGCAATGCAATGATCCAAGACAATCCCAAGGAACTAATGAGGAAGCTTACCATGCACCCCTATAGAAAGAACTGATAAAAAGAACACTTGTGGATTGTACATATATAACCTGGTTGCAATCTTGTGGAGGGGGGAGGAAAGGGAGGTAGGGAGGGAGAAAAATTTGGAACTCTAAATATTATGAAAATTAATGTTGAGAACTATCCTTACATGTAACTGGAAAAAATAAAATAAATGTTTGTTGCTTAAAAAAAAAAAAAGGCACTCCTAGGTGGCAGAGTGGATAAAGCACCAACTCTGGATTCAGGAGGACCTGAGTTCAAATCCAGCCTGAGACACTTGACACTTACTAGCAGTATGACCCTGGGCAAGTCACTTAACCCTTATTGCCCTGCCAAAAAATAAAAAGGTCACTAACTTCTGGTTTTATTTGTATTCGTCTGCATTTTTATATGCTTAAAACAACTTGAGGCCATCTTAATTGTGTTTTCAATGGGAAGGGGAAGAGTCAGAAGAAGGAAGAGAATTTGGAACTGAGAATTTGGAGGGTGAGACAATTGGGGAAAAGTGAATTGCTCAGGGTGACACAGCTACTAAGTGTCAAGTCTGAGTGGGAGTCTGAGGCTGGATTTGAACTCAGGTCCTCCTGACTCCAGAGCCAATACTCTATCCACCGCACCACCTAGATGCCCCTCAGAATTTTTTTAAAAGTACATTTAAAATGAAATTTTAAAACCTTCACAAAATGAAAGAAATAAAAGAATGACAAGAGCCCCACATAATTCTGAGAAGGGGCCCTGGGGCTCCCCTAGACTATCAGGAGCCCAGGTCATCACACACAACATGGTGACAAGCACTTAGAAGCCTAATCCAGAGCTTCTTCCACTTTTTCCACTCTGGACCCCATTTGGACTGAGAAGTTTATACACAACCTGCAGGTATATAGAAATATAATTTGGGTATACAAATCAAACATTTATTGCCAAATTTTTCACAAAACCTCACATTCAGTTACATGACTCCTTATGAGGTAGAGACCCAGTTTTAGAAGCTGTGGCGTCCACAATATCTGATGAGCAATAGTGAAGGGCTTTCCCATAGAAGTAATGGCAGTGAAGGAAGGGGACCACAGCATAGACCTTGGGCAAGACCTGCCAGCTGGAAAGATGTTGAATACAAACCAGTGAAGCCCTGGGTCCATTAAAGGATCAGCCCAAGGAAGCTCAGAGAGATCTGGAGCCAGGGTGGGAATAGAATGGAAGGACATTCACTAGCTCTGGGGTCAGAGGTATTGGGTTTGCATTTGACCTCTGATGCTCACTGCCCAGATGACCTTGGAGAAGTCCCTGGGCCTCAGTTTCCTCTGGGATAAAATGAAGAGCTTTGCCTCCAAGGTCTTCCCAGCTCTCTACACCTAGGCTCCTATAGGGGGGAGTTATTGCCCCTGCCTCAGTTTCCTCCTCTGTAAGATGAAGAAGTTGTACTAGTTGGCCTGTGAGGTCCCTGCTGTGAGCCTGTCATCTCTCCTTTCATCTTCTGAAATATGATAAATCCCAGTATTTCTTCCCACCAGGACTGGAAGAAAGCAAGAGATCAGCTCTCAGACATTCTGTATCCTAACTGCTTCTGGCTCAGCACCCACAGGCAATGGCCAAAGGATGCTGTATGTCCTCAGAAAGAGAGGCGGGGGGGGGGGGGACTAGGTGGTGAAGTGGATAAAGCATCGGCCCTGGAATCAGGAGTACCTGAGTTCAAATCCAGCCTCAGACACTTTACACTTACTAGCTGTGTGACCCTGCCCAAGTCACTTAACCCCCATGGCCCCGCAAAAAAAAAAAGAGAGAGAGAGAGAGGCCAGGGCCCTCCACTGTGCGTGCCCAGAGATGGGCTAACCAAGCCTGGATCTGGACTTGGCCCTGGGGGTGAGCAGCTCTGGTCCTACCAGCATCTGCAGTCCTGCTCACCACATCCAATCTCATCACAGCAGGAGGGGCTGATCAGTCTACACATATCTGTGGATCACTCAGGCGAGGCCAGGCCTATTGTTAGAAAGAGAAATGGACTAAACACCCAGCCCTGGGTGGAAAGAGGCTCAGAGTGCCTGGAGATGCAGAGATGAAGGCCAAGTTGCATTGCAGCTGTGTGGCTGAGCGCAGGCCTTCGGATATCTCTGAGCCTGATTTCTCTACCATCTCCAAGGTCTCTGCAGTGCCTCTCTTGCCCTTAAGATAGATGGAGGGAGTGGAAGTTAGATGGCGCAGTGGATAGAGCACCGGCCCTGGAATCAGGAGTACCTGAGTTCAAATCCGGCCTCAGACACTTAACACTTAACTAGCTGTGTGACCCTGGGCAAGTCACTTAACCCCAATTGCCTCACTAAAAAAGAAAAAAAAAGATAGATGGAGGGAGAAGCAATAGTTAGGGTGTTGGACTTGGCCACATGAGCCTAGGCGGCAGGTACAAGGAGGCTGTGCTATAGGAGAGGATTTTGTCTGGTCCTACTCAGTTCCAGAGGCAGAAGCAGGAGGAATTTGGGGAAGGTGCAGAGGGACTTGTCCATTCAATGCAACAATGGGAGCTGTCCAGAAGTGGAGCCACCTGATGCCATGGGGAGGGAGCTTCCCATTATTGGAGGTCTTCAAGGGGAGCCTAGTGACCACTTTGGGGGAATGTTTGAATGGAATTTATAATTTAAATACATATATGGGTCCTTCTAAATAGAGGTTTGATGATTCTGTTAGGGGATATGGAAAAGGACCTGATCTGGGATGACATTGCATGACTATGGGGACTCCCAGGTGAGAAATTTCTTTCCCCACCCCCATACAAGTAAGCACCTTCTCTGTAACTTCCAGTCAGAACAGAGGAACTTTGACAGGTGTCTGTAATTGACCCCATGGGTGGTCTAGTGAAGCCCTCCTGAAGGAAAAAATGTTTTTTCTATAAATAGAAGAAGGAAATCTCAAGTTTCACTTAGAGTTCATGGAATATAATGATTTAATTTCTGTTACCATCTCCAAGTTCAAAAATCCTTTGGGATCTCTCCATGGCCCCCCCCAGGGACCCCACATCTGTTGCACCTTAAGCTTCTCCAAAAGTAACGGCAGGAGAAGCTACGTCCCTTTTAACCTTAGAGTTTCTGCCAAGGTGACCCTTCATTCCTCCTTGTTCCCCATTCAAACCAGCCTGGAGGAGAGTCTGCTTTCCTAGGACCTTCTTGAAAGGTGGCAACACCCACACCCACACAGACACCTGACCTAGTGCTCTGCATCCCCTCAGGTCCCAGCCAGCACTAACCTTCCTGTACTTGATCTCCTCAGGAAGTAGCTGCCTCTAATTTGCACCTCCAACCCGGAGTGACCATAAAAGTAGTCGGAGAAATACCGAGTGACGCCAAGGAGTAAGTGGAAGATAGGAGACTAAATTGAACTCTAGATGAAAGCTGAATCCTATACATACCTGCTTGCACTTGACCCTTGATTGGAAGCTCCAAACTGGTTTTGCTTCAGCCCCAGATGGCAGAGCTAGGACCCAGCATCAGGAAAAACTTCCCAACAGGAGATATCCAGTAGCTAGAATGGACAGTTTAGCAAAGTAGTGATCTCCCTGTCTCTAGACATGTCAGATGGTTTCTTGATGGACTGGGTGGAGGTAGGAGGAGTACTGCATAAGAGAAACCATGGAGCATCAGGTCAGGATAGGGTGAGACTCCTTTTGGGAGTCTTCTAGCTTTGGGATTCTCTGAATAGGGGTTTTCCAAGGCTCAGGGACCTATGCTAATGATGGAGATGTGTTCTCTATTCCCAGATTAAAATTGAACCTGGGAAAGGACCACATTAACCTGGGCCTGCACATGCATGTACGATTCAACTATGGTGATGACAACGAAGAAGTCATCTACAGCACAAGGCTGGAAGGCTTTTTCGGCAATGAACAAAAAGAGACTCACTTCCCCTTTGTGACAGGGAGCAGAGTGGAAGTAAGACCCCAGAATCAGAGCATGGGCTGTTCCACCTGGGAAGGATCCAAGAGATGATCTCATCCACCCTTGGCATTTGACAGAAGAGTTCTGGAAGGAAATTCCCATGGGGAAAAAATAAAAAGCTATAGAGGAAAGGCCTCAGTGACTTTCCAAAGGTCATACCCAAGAAGCCCAGCAGCCCTTGAGTTGGGGAGAGGTTGAGGGAAAAGGGAGGGAGTTGTGAAAGGCCGAGGTCCCAATAGGATAAGAGAAGACTTTGGGAGTATCCCATGACACAGAATAGGACCTCAGATTGAAAGCTGGAGAGAACCTCAGGTGAGATCTAGTCTGATCTCCTGGTTTTACAAAGGGGGAAACTGAGACTCAGAATGAAGATATGATTTGCCCCAGGTCACACAGTGTCTTGTAGTGACTGTCTTGGGTGGAATCTGAATCCAGATACATCGATCTTCTTGTATGCAAGCCTAGGGTTCTGTGTTCATCTCTTTCTGCCCTCTCCCATTCAGGTTTCTATCACCTTTGATGGGAGGCACTTTACCATGAGGCTGCCTGATGGCTTTCAGTCAAATTTTCCCAATTTCTTTAACTTAAATGAAATCAACTTCTTTGAAGTTCTTGGTGACTTCAAGGTTGGAAAGGTCGTCTTTGAAGGAGTCCTCCAATCAAGCTGGCTTCAAACCATTCTTGACTGCTGGAAGCCTCTTATTACTGATAAAAGTGATGGTAGGGGCAGCTAAGTGGTGCAGTGGATAGAGCACCCACCCTGGAGTCAAGAGAGCCTGAGTTCAAATCTGATCTCAGACACTCAACACTTACTAGCTGTGTGACCCTGGGCAAGTCACTTAACCCCAATTGCCTCACTAAATAATTAATTAATTAATTAATTAATTAAAAAGTGCTGGTGATGATAGCAGCTGATGTTTTCTGTTATTCTGGTCTGGGGGATAGAGGTCTGGATTTAGGGTTGGGAAGAATGGCTGAGTGACCCTGGACAAGTCCCTTCACCTCCACGGTCCTTTGGTGATTCTCTAGCACAGGGATTCTCTACCTGGAAAAATTGTGACCTCAAGAGTCACTACCTTCTGATTTCCCCAGCATTCCTCAGTGATATACCTATAGGTGTGTGTGTCTTTCTATGTCTCTGTGTCTCTGTGTGTGTCTGTGTTTGTGTGTCTGTATGTGTCTGTCTGTGTATATATATATATATATATATATATGTGTGTGTGTGTGTGTATGTATGTAAAAACATTATTCTCATTCATATTACCTTGTTTGCCTTCTTGATAGTCAGAGGAAAGGTGAGAGGGAGGGGAATAATTTGGAAAACAAACTCTTTAAAAGAATGTTAAAAAATAAAAGAATAAAACCTACACAAAAAGTGGGGGAAAGAAAGACAACAGCACCAAGTGATTCTGAGAAGGGGTCGATGGGCTTCCCCAGACTGTCAGGAGCCCAGGCCATCACACTCAAAAAGGTTACAAGCAGTGAACAGTCCTAGTCAATGCCTGATTAGCAATGGTGAAGAGCTTTCCCATAGTAGTAATGGCAGGAGAACCTCTGTATCTTGAGGAAGGGAGGGGACCAGACTACAGACTGTGGACAAGCCCAGCTGCTGGAAGAATGCTGAATACAAAGCAGTGAAGCTCTGGGTTCCTTGGAGGAAAGATGGGAACAGAGGAGAAAGATCTTTCCTATCTCTTCTCTAGCAAACCAGCTCTTAAGGTTCTCCTGACTCTGTCCCCCAATGACTTCTCCACTCATTTTGAAGAGGAAGGAACCACAAATCTGTGCTGCCCTGGTTCCCTTCCCCTTCTCCAAAGGGAATGAGGGGAAGGAGAAACTAAGTTCCTTTGCTTTAGTGTGTGTGCCAAGGTCCCGCTTGCTTTCCCCTGGTAACCTGTGCCAATTATTGTCTGTGTGGCTGAGGGTAGACCTGAGGACCTTTCTGAGCCTGGTTTCTTGGGTCAGATGATGGCCTTAGGCCATGAAATGCACTCAGTGCAAATTGACTCAGTCTCCCTGAGCAGAGCCCACCACTGATAGAGAGACAGGGTGGAAGGGACCAGCTTACTACATGGAAAGTATGGAAGACTTGATACCAAAGCTAGAGGCCTGAGACTACCTGACCAGAGTCAGGGCAGCCAAGAGGATGACCTGCCATCTTATTCCCAATTTTTCTCCCCTGTTCTCTTTCCTCCTGTGGACATGAGGAGACCTCTTCCCCAATCTCCATGTCCTGATACAGGTTGAATGTTTTTCTCTCAGCAATTCCACCACTGCACAGACACAGACAGACTTTGTCTCTCTGTCTCTCTCTTTCTGTCTGTCTTTCTCTCTCTCTCTCTCTCTCTCTCTCTCTCTCTCTCTCTCTCTCTCTCTCTCTCACACACACACACACACACACACACACACACACACACACACACACACACACATATACACAAAGAGGCACAAAATGATTCTCCATCTTCTGGAATCGGTAGGTCAGGACCTGGGTTCCAGGTCCCTGATAGGAGTTAGTTATCCCTTCTCCCTTTAGGTTAGGCTAGGTGTCCTCTCCCCCCATGACCTCCTGTTTCCCTCCAGTGGGTATCCTTTCCCTAATGGCTGTATCACCTCCACCATCACCCCTGGGATCAGTCCCCACTTTCCCCCCCCTCTCAGCTCAGACTTGGTCAATGCTGCTGTAACTTCCCTTCTTTCACCCCACATTCTCTCTTCTAGACTAGGAGCTATAACTTTTTGGGAAAGGGGAAAAGAGGAAGTGGATATGGTATACAGATGCAATGGGATACTATTATGTTATAAGAAAGAATAAACAGATATATTTCAGAAAAACCTGGAAAGACTTACATGAACTGATGCTGAGTGAAGTAAGCAGAAGAGAACACAGTAACAGCAGTAGTGTGCAATGATCAACCATGATAGACTTAGCTCTTCTCAGCAACACAATGCTCCAAGATAATTCCAAAAGATTCACCATGTAAAATGCTCTCCACATCCAGAGAAAGACCTATGGCATCTGAGTGCAGGTGGAGGCACTCAATTTTCCCTTGTTTTTTAATTTTTTCTATCTCCTGCTTTTTCCCTTTTGTTCTGATTCTTCTTTCACAACATGACTACTGTGGAAAGATATTTAACATGATTGTACATGTATATCCTATTTCAGATGGTTTGCTGTCTTGGGGTGGGGGGAGGGAAGAAGGAAGAAAAAATTGGAACTAAAATTCTTTTTAAAAAATGTTGAAAACTATCTTTACATGTAACTGGGGAAAAACAAAATACTATTAAGTGAAAAATATATGGTTGTTAGACTAAATGACCTCTAAGGCTCCTTTGAGTTCAGAATCTATGATCCTAAAGGGCACTTTCTCAGAATACTCAGTGCCAATTGTTCCAAAACTCCTTGCTCTGCCTGGTTCAGGGGATTCCCCTCTCCCATACACATACACCTTTCAGTGGGTTGAGCTTAGGGCCCTGGATCCAATGAGACAATCAGCCTAGTTCAAACTTCTGGAATATCATTGAGTGTGGGTCATTGAATCCTATCTCCTAAGGGGCCAATCAGAAGGCTGGAATTCATTAAGTTCAGGTTGTAGTAGCCAAGGGGAGTATGTACCAATTTCAGGAACCATGTGGCTCCTGCCCAGATTTTAAGCAGTGAAATGATTGGAATGATGCCACCTGCTGGAGACTTACTGTAGGAAAGCTCTGCCCAGAGGAGAAGGCACCTGAGGGCAAGCCATGAGGGCTTTTCTTTGGAATCAGGAAGTGACATTTGCTTGTGGGAGGAAGACAGGGCGAGGCTGGCTCTCTCTCTCTCTTTTCCATGAGGACTCTGGTGGAGAATGGAGCTAAAAATGTGTTCTCCCTTTGATAGATAGAAGAATGTAGACCTTTCTCATTTCACCAAATTTTTATTCTGTTTAATAAATGCTTAAAAGTCTAAACTCTTGCTAAAGCTTATAATTTATTAGCAACCACTGATTAGATATTTTAGACAGTATAGCTAGAATTTTAGCCCCTTACAGTGGAATGAGGATTATGCTCCACAAGTGATGTGATGAACATGGTAGGATCCTAAAATCTTTTCCCCAAGAACTGCTGATTAGCTCATACCCTGACTCAGTAAAGGTTTATATACTATTTTATTTATTAACGTTTTAGGATTCCTCAGGAGGGGTCAAAATGAGCCCACTAAGTGTACCTAGCTCCCCTCTTCTTCAAGCAAACCCCAAGAACTTGGAACTAGATAAATTTTAATTCCTGTGTCTCTGTCCATGGGGTGATGTACCCATGGGAGTTGAGCATCTCCTCAGAGCACTCCTGCCCATATTCCCTTGGCCAGTGTCTGGACTCTGTCACCATATTCACCCCCAAATGCTAAAAAAAAATACTGCAGAAGGAGAGATTTGAGAGAGGCAGAAAGAAGTAGCTAGAACCCCAAGTGAAGGTGAATCTATGGGCAGGGACATCAGAGCTCAGGTGTGAAGAAATTGAGTCCTAAAGGAAGATTAGGCCTTAGAGGGGCTCCAGCAGCCATCCTAGGTAGGCTGGGAAGCCCCAGGACAGGTCACCCAATGCCTGCTTCAGGCAGAGCATATGGTCACTTGTTGGAGGGAATGGATCACTAGGACTAGGCAGAGAGCCCTGACTGGGAGGCCTATTAAGCAGAGCAGGGAGAGTGACCTGCCAAGGCCCCTGGGGCTGCCCTGTCTCACCCTGTGAGGAAGGAGAAGGTAGAAGAAACATGGGTTACAATCCAGACAATGCCCTGCCAGCTGTGTGACCCAGGGCTGTCACAGGTCCACACTGAACCTCAGTTTCCTTTTCTGTAAAATGGGAATCATGACCCAGGAAGGGGGACAGAGGTCTCAAATTCAAGGTTCTGGACTTCCACAAGTATCTCTTGCCCTGGTTGACTATGGTCTTTCCTTCTTTAAGAGGACCAAAATGACATCACTATGTTGTAGGCAAGGTATAGTGTGTCCACCTGTGGCTGGACAGACCAATAGAAGCTTGGAAGGCTTTACCCCAGCTCAGGCACAATTAGTCCATAGCACCAAGTCTTATTTCTAGAGGGAGTTAACATTTGCAAATTATTTCCCTCCAAAAAACACTCCATTTTCCTATTTCTAGAGTATCTGTTTGATCATTTTTAAATACAGAAAAACTCCTTTTACAAGTCAGACCCTCATGGATTGTTTTTAAGACTCTGATATCAGGTACAGGATTTAGTTAAAGAACATCAGGTGATATATAAAAACTGACATTCTCTGAAGTTTTAGAATTGGAGAAGTAAATTTTAGAGACTGTACAAAATTGTATGATGTTTTGTTACTGACAGATTTTAGCAGAATTATCTAGGAAGCTTCTACAAGTGATCTGGAACCAGAATTGCAGAGCCAACTTCAGAGCTGCCCTGAGAATAAAGCTTTTTCCAGAATGTCCAAGAAAAGGCTTTCCCTGGCACCAGAGGGCTACAGGAGGCATCTGGGACTCAAAATATGCTGATTACAAGAACATTGGGAGTAGGTCCCTAGCATGCAAGGACACATGATGTCAGATAATATTGATGATCATTGTTTTCCTTTGGCCTTCTGCTTCCTGGAGCTTGAGTTTGCTTGGTTACCTTTTTGAAATATAAATCCACCCTCTCAAAACTAGTCCACTAAGTAGTTTGATCTATCACCTAAGGTCATTCTGATGATTAATTAATGAAAATGCTTCTGAATTTAATTTATAGGTAAGTTATCCAGGGATGGACTGTTTTTTTCCACTCTACCACCATTCAAAAGAGGAAATTGAGGAAGTTGAGGGGATTTTAACACCAAAGGATTAATTCTGGGAATGGAATGAACCACACTGACTGCATCTTGATAATCAAATCTGGAGTCAGTCCAGTTCCCTTTGTATTCAATTATGGGTCTCCTTCAAATTCTTTCTTGGGAGAAAACTTTCTTTAGTTGTGGGAATTGGGAGAAAGTCTTATCTTATTCTTTTAACCCAGCCCTGCATGGCTAGGAAGCTGGACTATGTCTCTCTGCTCCTTAGAGACCCTAAACTAAGGACCCAGGTTAGGATGACCAGACTCCTGGTCAGATCCAAAGACAGAACATGGAATTTCCCTCCTATTATGTATCTCAAGTAACCCCTGTGTCTC
This sequence comes from Dromiciops gliroides, assembly GCF_019393635.1. Taxonomy (NCBI): domain Eukaryota; kingdom Metazoa; phylum Chordata; class Mammalia; order Microbiotheria; family Microbiotheriidae; genus Dromiciops; species Dromiciops gliroides. The sequence goes on from NC_057865.1 coordinate 289,308,577, forward strand.
CTCTGAAAACTGGTCCCATACTGATCAATCCGTTGTTGTTTCCACATTCCTTTGACTACATAAAGACACTTAGGGAGACACATCTCTTTCCTTAGAGCCATTGTTTCTGATAAAGACCTTATTTCTAAAATATATAGAGAACTGAATCAAATATATAAGAATTTAAGGTATTGTACCTGTTCATTCTCCCCCCTCCCAACTTGGAAAGTTCCTAATCCTTCTTCCAATTAGAAATCATATAAACTAAGGTTGTATTGTTTCCTTTTTTTTTTCATGGCAATGAGGGTTAAGTGACTTGCCCAGGGTCACAAAGCTAGTAAACATCAACTGTCTGAGGTCGAATTTGAACTCAGTTCCTCCTGAATCCAGGGCCAGTGCTTTATCCACTGGGCCAACCACCTGCCCCTGTATTGTTTCCTGGTAATCAATTGTCCCCATGTGATTAATAATTTTTCATGTATAAGAATTTGTCTCCTCCTGCATTTGGGATGCAGCCCTAAGGTGAAGAATGGGCAGGGTCCTGGTTTGTTGGGCACTTGCCAGAGTTTGCTTAATACATTGATAAGCTTGAAAGACTGAGCCTTTGTCTCCTCACTCATTTAATCTTTCATCCATAACAACCAGGAAAAGGGGCTGGTGCCACGATTGTTATCTCCTTTTTATGGAGAAGGAAACTGAGATTGAGTAGAGATATGAGCTGACTAAGGGTCATACACTGCAAGGGGTGGGATAGTGGTGTGGTGTAAGGACTGTGGAAGATGAAAGGGTTGGAATCAGGCTCAGGAGGGGAGGCCCTTGGGCTTGGTCAGGGTTTAGGCAGAGGAGAGCTGTGTTTGTTCTGCCCTGTTTTTCTTCAACTTCTCCAAGGTTTCTGGAGTGTCTCTCTTGCCCTTGACATAGATGGTGGAACAAGCAATTGCTAGGGGTATTGGTTTTGGCCACATGAGCCTTGCCTGCAATTACAGAGGGGCTGTGCTACAGGAAAGGATGTAGCTTAGTCCTACTCAGCCCCAGAGGCAGAAGCAGGAGGAATATGTGAAAGGTGCAGAGGGGCCTCTCCATTCAATCCAAAAATGGGAGCTCTCCAGATGTGAAACCACTTGATGCCATAGGGAGGGAGACCTTCAAAGGGAGCCCAGATGACCACTTGGGGAGAATGTTTCAAAGGAAGATTTTATTTAAATAGAAGTGGGAGTTCCCTTCAAAATGGAGATTTGAGGATTGTGTCAGGGGACAGGGATAGGGACCCAATCTGGGAGGACATCCTATGCATAGGTAACTCCCATGGGAGTCAATCTCCCCTCACCCAAGTCAGAACCTTTTCTGCAACTAAGGTTCAGAGGCCCTTTAATTGGTTTGGGTCATGGACCCTCCTGCCCCCAGCTCCAGGCAGTCTGTTTAAGCCCTTCTGAGAAAAATGTTTGTTTGTTTTTCTGAGACTAGAAGGAAATAATACATTTGCATTAGAGTTCTTTGAAAATAGAGATCTGATTTCTTTTACACTCTCCAAGTTCATACATCCCTTGTAATCTCTCCATGGCCACTAAGGAGATCTGTGAACCCCAGGTTAAGAACCCTTATCTTAGAGAGGTTCCTCAAGCACTGAGAAGTTAGGTGACTAGGGAGCTGACATTTGAACCCAGGTCTTCTTGACTTTAAGGGAATGCATCTCTATCCACTATAATGCCCTACTTTTAATTCTATTCTGATCCCAATTTATAGATGTGGAAAGGGAGGATGAAAGAACTGAAGCGACTTGCAGCTGTGGGTCCTGGCTTTCAGTTCTCCCTCATGAGAAGACAAGTGGCAAGGATGAAGCAGTAGGCAAGATGAGGAGGGAAAGTTCCTTCTTTTCTTTTCTTTTCCTTTTTTTCAAATAATAAACATTTTTATTTAAAGTTTTAAGTTCCAAATGTTATCACCCTTGCCTCCTTCCCCTCACACCTTCCTGAGGTGGTAAGCAATCATATATTGGTTTTATAGGTGCAATTATGTAAAACGTTATCATATTAGTCATTCTGTATAAGAAAACTTGAATAAAAGAAACAAAATAAAAGAAATTGGAAAAAATAGCATTCTTCAGTCTGTGTTCAATTAGTATCAGTTCTTTCTTTTGAGGTGGATAGTAGGGCTCATCATTAGTCCTTTGAGATTGTCTTGAAGATCCTTTCTTTTCAATCAGGGGGGTCCTTGCTCCCACATCTTCTCCCTCAACATCTTCCTTGCTCCCTCATCTCCCTCCCTGTTTTAATGAATCACATGAGCCTCTATCTTCTAACCTTGCAACCTCTCCTTTCATTTGGTCTCCTTGTCTGAGGGAAGGGGGTCTGTAGGTGTCTAAAGAGAGGATATGTCAGAGGCTTCCTGGGGGCCTTCTCATGAGACCTAGTGAAAAAGGCACCGTAGTCAGAGGGCCTGGGTAGAAGTCCTGTAACAGTTCTTTACTGCCCAAGTAACCCCAGGGCCTCAGTTTCCCCACTTGTAAAGAAACCAAATGGTCTCTCTGGTCCCTCCACGCTATGACATCCGTTGATTAGGATTTCCCGCTTTACATGTACTCTTTAGATGCCTGGGGAGCCAACTCTCACCCGACGGGACTATGCCCTTCCCTCCACATGGTCTCCAGCCCCTTCCCGAGAATATCTGATTCTTTTTCATTCTAAAGGTAGTTTCCCACTGGCTCCCACAATCTCTCGACCACTCGCCCCAATCCCATCCCCCAAAGGACAGTTTTGAAGGGTTGGGTGTGGGGAAAAGCTAGAAAAAGGATGGAGCTTGATTTGTTGGGGGTTGTCTCCTCCTTAATTGGATGACCTCCCAAGAAAGATTTCATCAATTCTTCCGGCCCCGCCCCTCAGATACTACCCCCCCGCCCTCCTCCTTCTCCCCTTTTATACGCCTTGGCGAATTGGGTTGCGGGATTGCTCCGGATTTGGCGGAAGCCCGGCTCCCGACCATCTATTTGAAGGGTCCAGCACCGCTCTGCTTTACCGTCTCTGGCTTGGAGTTGGAGGTTGTCGTTCGGGGTCCCAGCACAGCCAGGAGAGTCGCAGGAACGTTCCTTACCCTCAGTCATGCCTAAGGTGAGTGCGCCAGGAAATACGCTGAGGGGGTCCTTGTCCACCTATAGGTTGGGGGATGCTCTGGCGTTGGTGCTTGGAAAGGAACCTGAAGACTCGGGAAGTGTGTGTGTGTTCTGGAACGGTTGCGCATGCTCGACCCTCTCTCTGCGTCTTCTCTATCCCCCGACCCTGAGATGCCCAGCCCTTGGAAGGGCTGAGCCTCCCATGCTCCCCTCCCCTTCAAGCTGTTGGCTATCCCAGGCTACTGGTCCGAGGTCTTTGACAAGCTGGTAAGTCCAGAAAGATCCTGGGGAGAGGGGAGCAAGGGGGAAGTGGGATTCAGCATGGCTAGAAGGTGACATTGTCCCTTGGCTCTGAAGAGCTACATCTGCGTGGGCTTGGGGGTAGGATGTGGACGCACCCCCTTCCTTGAGATGAGAAGGCAGGGAAAGTGACCAGGTGAGCAGAGATGAATCTTCTGCCAAAGGATCAGACTTTCTGGAATCAATGTGAGTTTTACAAAGTGAACTTGAGCCCAGCCTGATGGGATAGAAGGAGTCCAGACTGGGGCAGCGAGGTGGCGCAGTGGAGAAAGCACCAGCCCTGGATTCAGGAGTACCTGAGTTCAAATCCGACCTCAGACACTTGACACTTACTAGCTGTGTGACCCTGGGCAAGTCACTTAACTCCCATTGCACCGCAAAATAAATAAATAAATAAAGGAGTCCAGCCTGAGGAGGCTCCATTGGAAAATGAGAAGGATGGAGATGGCAGAAGGGAGGGGCGTAGGGGCAAGGGGTTCCTATTTCCTATGGTCCCAGTTTTAGCCCCACTTTCCAAGGAAGACCTCATACATCAACCTCCCAAATACACTTGTGGCCTTTTCCCTAGGAAACCAGTTCATAAGAGTACTCTCCCTCTCCCAACCTACCCCCAAGATTATCCACTGATCTAGAACAAGAAGGGACCTCACATCTTTGCTGTCCTGGATCCCTTACCTTCTCCCAAAGTGGTGGAGAACAGGAGAAGCAAAGAGCCTTTATATTAGTTTTTCTTCCAAGGTCACCCTTGGTTCCCAATTATTTCTGAACCTCCCCCTTCCTTGTGAAATTTCTTTCTCTTGGGCTTGGCTGATTCTGGCCCCAGACTGGGACCAAGACTTGACACTAGAGAATGAGGGAAGCTCTTCCTGAAAACTGTCTTGGGAAGAAATTCCTTCCCAACTTAGTGAGATGAGGACAACTCTGGAAGAATGAGGAAGAGGCCAGGACAATGGCTGGGGAGTATGAGGGAGGCAAGGGAAGGGTTACCTACCTACCATGGATTTTCCCCATCCAGCTATATAGTCTGTCTCCTACCCCTGGGGTAGACCCTCTGTCCTCCCTTCCCCCTTCATCTTTGCCTAAGTGCCAGGATACATATGATACCTGCCTAAGATATCACTGAGGCAGCCAGTGGTAGAAAAAGAGCATGGGCCTGGCACCCAGGAAAGATTTATGTTCCATTTCTGATTTTTTTTTTTTTGCTCACTTGTGTGACCTGGGAAAGGTCACTTCTTGCCTCTTTCAGTCCTAGTTTCCTAATCAGTAAAATGAAGAGTTGCCTGCATCAATCATGTAGGCTAGTTCCTCATTTACCAGATGGGGAAACTGAGTCCCATAGAGTGGAAGGATTTCTCACAAGGTCACAGAGGTGGGATTGACTCTCATTGCAGTATTAACTAGGCTGGGGAGAGTCAGCTTCCTAAGACTTTCCTGCAGAGCAGCTAGGTGACCCAGTGGATAAAGCACTGGACCTGCATTCAGGAGGACCTGAGTTCAATTCTGGCCTCAGACACTTAACACTATACACACACACACCCCTTTCCTGGAGGGTGGTCCCTGACCAAATGGAAGCTCTGGTTCCCCTCAGCCCCCAAGCAGCCCTAACCTTGTTATTCTTGGTCTCTTCAGGATTTTTATATTTTAGGAATGAACCTTTTACAAGGAATGGAAATAAAAATAAGTGGATCTGTACTACCTGCTGCCAAGAAGTAAGTGAGAGACAGGAAGGATGAGACAAAATTGAACTTTGAGTGAGGGCTGAATCGTTTACACACCAGCTTGCACTTGACCCCTGATTAGAAGCACCAAGCTGGCTTTGCTTTAGCCCCAGATGGCAGAGCTAGGACTCAGCATCATGAAAAACTTCCTAACAGAAGCTACCCAATAGTTGGAATGGAAAGTTTGGATAAGTAGTGAGCTCCCTGTCTCTGGAGCTGGGAAACTATGTACAAATGTTACTTGTTAGACAGGTTGGGGTGTGTGTGGGAGCTGGTACTGCAGAAGAGAAGCTATGGGGTGAGAGTCTCTTTGAGGGTCTTCTGGGTCAGGGATTCCTTGAGTGGGGGGTTAAGGGTGTGAATTAAGCTCTGAGCCCCATGCTAATATGGCACTGTATTCTCAATTCAGGTTTACTTTCAACCTAGGAAAGTTTGAAAATAACCTTGACTTCCACTTCAAGCCACCAATTCATATCCGTCATTTGACCAGCATCATCTGCTGCAATAGCCTTGAAAATGGCCTTCCGGGCCAAGAAGGAAAACAAGCCCACTTTCTCTTTGAGCCAGAAAGCAAGGTGGAGGTAAGACCCCAGAATCAGATCATGGACCCAAGGGATGATCTCTTCTACCCCTTTGCATGTGAGTGAAAACGGCTAGAAGCAAACTCTGATGGATGACAGATGAAAAGCTGGAGGGCAAAGGGGTCAGTGGCTTTCCAAAGGGCAATGGAAAGAAGCCCAGCTTCCCTTGAGCTGTGAATAGGCTGGGGAGAGAGAGAGGGAGTTGGGAAGGGCCATGGTCCTAACTGGATAAGAGAAGACTCTGGGTTGCACCATAACACAGAATAGGACCCCAGATTTGGAAATGGAGGAAATGTCAGGAAACATCTAGTCTGACCCCCTCATTTTACAGAGGGGGAAACTGAAGCTCAGAATGAAGAAATGCTTTGTCCAAGCTAACACAGTGTCTTGTAGTAAGTGTCTAGAGGTGGAATTTGTTTTGTTTTTTGTTTTTGTTTTTTTAGTGAGGCAATTGGGGTTAAGTGACTTGCCCAGGGTCACACAGCTAGTAAGTGCTAAGTGTCTGAGGCCAGATTTGAACTCAGGTACTCCTGACTCCAGGGCCAGTGCTCTATCCACTGCGCCACCTAGCTACCCCTAGAGGTGGAATTTGAACCCAAGTCTCCCTGTCTGCAAACCCAGAGTTCAGCTCCTTCTGCTCTCTCCCCATTCAGGTTGTCATAACCTTTGAAGGTAATCACTTTACCGTGACGCTGCCAGATGGCTTTCACTTCAATTTCCCCAATCACTTGAACTTAGATAAAATTGACTTCTTGGAAATTACTGGTGACCTCGATCTCTCAAGCGTGGAATTTAAATAAAGCCCTCCAATCAAGCTGGCTTCAAACCATTCTTGACCCTTGGGTCTCTCTTATTCCAAATAAAAGTACTGGTGATGCTAACAGCTGACTTTTCTGTGTTATTCTGCTCTGGGGAAATAGAGGGCTGGCTTTGGAGTTGAGAAGGTTGGATGAGTGGTATGAGAAAAGTCCTTTCACTGCCCTGGCCCATTGATAACATTCTAGGACAGGGGTTTTTCACCTGGGATATATTTTAGATGAGAAAAAAATGACATCTTAATTGTCACTAACTTCTAGTTTTCCCAGCATTCCTTAGTGTTTTTAAATAAATGTATAAACATTGTTCTAATTCATACACCCTGTTTGCCTTCTCAATGGGAAGGGGAAAGTTGAGAGGGAGGGAAGTAATTTGGAAATCAATTGTTAAAAAATAATGTTACAAATAAATTAAAATAATAAAACGTGAACAAACATGGAAAAAACATAAAGACAAGAAAGACAACAGCACCACAAGATTCTGAGAAGGGGTCTCTGGGCTTCCTCAGACTCTCCATCACACACAAAAAGGTGACCAGCACAGAGCAGTTCTTTTTTTTTTTTTAGTGAGGCAATTGGGGTTAAGTGACTTGCCCAGGGTCACACAGCTAGTACGTGTTAAGTGTCTGAGGCTGGATTTGAATTCAGGTACTCCTGACTCCAGGGCCAGTGCTCTATGCACTGCTCCACCTAGCTGCCCCAGCACAGAGCAGTTCTAGACAAGACTTGACTGGCAATGGTAAAGGGCTTTCCTCTAGTAGTCATTTCAGAGGAGCCTCTGTATCTTAGTGAAGGGAGGGAACCAGACCACAGACTGTGGCAAGCCCAGCTACTGGAAGGATGATGAATACAAATCAGTGAAGCACTGTGTCCCTTTGAGGCCCAACCTAAGGAAGCTGAGAGATTTGGAGGCATAGAGTTGAAAGACATTCACTGACTCTGGGATCTGAGGTATTGGACTTGCATTTGACCTCTGATACACATTGCATAGATCACCTTGGAGAAATCCCTGGGCCTCAGTTTCCTCTGAGGTCAAATGAAAAGATTGATCTCCAAGGACCTTCCAGCTCTCTACACCTAGGCTCCTATAGGTGCAAGACATTCCTCCTGCCTCAGTTTCCTCCTCTGTAATCTGAGGAAAGTGGACTAAATGGGCTCAGAGGTGCCTCCTGTGAGCTTATCATCCCTCCTCTCCTCTTCTGAATTTTCCTTGAGTGTCTCATACATCCATGTGACCCCACCCCCCTGACCCTCAGTATCCTTTACACACTGTGACCACTTAGCAGCACTAGAGCCTAGATTTAGGGCTACAAGGGACCTCCCAGGTCAGAGTCTATACCCCTCATTTTAACACTAGGAAACTGAACCCCCAGGAGGGAAGTGATTCACCCAGCTTGTAAGTCCCTGAAATGGCATTGAAACCCAGACCTTCCTCACTCTAAGCCCAGCACCCTATCCACTATGAATCAGAACAGCTGGTCCTGAGTCCTAGCTCCCAAACATGGCAGCTGTGTGAGCACAGACCATTCACTCAACCTTTCTGAGTTGTAAAGTCCTCATGCATGACATGGGGAAAGTGGGATTTCCTAGCCACCTACCAAATAAGGGTTGTTATGAGGAAAGTGATCCAGAAAGAGTAGGGGAAGGGGAGCTCTTACTACTGGGAGTAGGGAGAGCCAGGTTCAGATTCTGACTCTGCCATTTACTGCCTTCAGAGATCCCACCCAGGCAGAAATGTTCTCTATAAGCCCCAGGACAAGCCATTGCTTGAACATCATTAAGATGGGGGGCTCAATCAGTTCCACTGCCAAAGAGCTTTGATTTGTTCAATGTTTGTGGGGGGGGGGCCAATGAGGGTTAAGTGACTTGCCCAGGGTCATATAGCTAGTGTCAAGTGTCTAAGGCTGCATTTGAACTCAGGTCCTCCTGAATCCAGAGTCAGTGCTTTATCCACTGGGTACCTAGCTGCCTCTAGGTAGCTTTGATTTTCAGAAAGATTTTCCTTATTTTGAAGTAAATCCAGCCTCCCTATAATTCCCACCCACTCATTCTCCTTTAAAAAAATTAAAGTATTGTATTATTTTTCAGTTACATATAAGGATAGTTTTCAATATTTGTTTTCATAGGATTTTCAGTTCCAAAATTTTCTCCTACCCTCCTTTCTCCACCAGATGGAAAGCTCTCTGATATAGGTAATATATGTACAATCACATTAAACATATTTCTGCATTAGTCATAGTGTGAAAGAAGAATCAGAGCACAAGGGGAAAGCCTCAAAAAAGAAGGGAAAAAAAACTGCCCAAAAGTAAAAACGGTATGGTTCAATCTGCATTCAGAATCCACAGTTCTTTTTTCGGGATGTTGAGAAAATTTTCTATTGTGAGTTCTTTGAAATTGTTTTGTATCATTGCACTGCTGAGAAGAGTAAAGTCTATCACAGCTGATGAGAATACCATGTTGTTGTTACTGTGTGCACTGTTCTCCTGGTTCTGCTTCTCTCAGTCAGCATCAGTTCATGTAAGTCCTTATAGGTTTTTCTGAAATCTGCCTGCTCAGCGTTTTTTACAGCACAGTAGTATTCCATTACATTCATATACCACAACTTGTTTAGCCATACCCCAATTCATGGGCATTCCCTCGACTTACAATTCTTTGCCACCTCAAAGAGAGCTGCTATAAATATTTTTGTACATGTGGGCACTTTTCCCTCTTCTATGATCTCTTTGGGATACAGACCTAGTAGTGGTATTACTGGGTCAAAGGGTATGAACAGTCCCATAGCCCTTTGGGCATAGTTCCAAATTGCTCTCCACAATGGTTGGATCAGTTCACAGCTCCACAATGGTTCTCCTTCTGAGGCCATGAGCAATGTCTAATTCTTCTTCCATAGGACAAGACTACAATACAGGTATAGCCCACACTCAGACCAGAAGTTTAGGTCCATATGGGCACTTTTGAAAACACACACACACAGACAGACACTCCCTTTTCAAGAGCCAACTTTCTGCTATGATGTCATGTGCTAAACACTGCTACTTTGCATAATGGGAAACTGAGGTCCAGGGGGGCTTTTCCCCCTCTTAGCAAGAACTCAGTTCAGGCAGTGTCTACATTGGCCAGTAACTCTTCTGCTCTGGAAGTCCTTTGTTTGGTTTTACCAGCCAATAAGAGACCAGGAAATTCTGCCCTACAGAGGAACATGGGATTTAGGTCTGGCTAGAACCCGAGAAGCTAGAGGATCAGAGAATTGGGCTGGACAGGACCTTCCAGGTCAGTTGCTTTACCTCCATCATCTCCTGTCTGTGGGAGGCTCCAACTTTATTGAACCCCGTGGATGTCCCCCATGCCTCCAGTTCTAAGGAGAGAAAGTCTGTCTGAAGCTGAGCTGCTATCAGAAAGCACTCTGTGCCCTGTGTGCACATGAGGCTGGAGGGAGGCAGGCTGAGGTTCCTCAGAAAGCCCTGCCATGCCAGCTGAAGGAAGGGAGTGGCAGGAACCCCAGTGGGACCCCTGGTGCTGCCAGGGAGGGGAGGCAGGTAGCCTGGGACACAGCCTCCCCTCAGACACCCTCAGACCCTTCCCCTGACACTGAGACCCAATGAAAGTAGAGGTACAAGGGGAGACTTCATGGGCTCCCCTTTCCAAGGAACCTCAGCCTGCCTCCCTCCAGCCTCATGATGCAGACAGGGCAGAGTGCTTGCTGACAGCAGGCCAGAAAAACACAGGCTTCTCTGGGGCCACTATTCTGGAACCTAATGGGTGGAGCAATAGACTTGGGGTCAGAAGACCTGGGTACAAGTCCTGGCTCAGCTCAGCGAGCTCAGGCTCGCTGCCCTCCTGACCCCAGGGTCTCAGTTTGGTTAAGAAACCAAATGATTTCTTAGGTCCTTCCACACTATGACATCTTCTATTTAGCATTTCCCCCTTCAGATGGACTCTTTGGAGGCCAGGGGGCTGATGGTCACCCAGACCAGCATGGCCTTCCCCCCAGCTGGCCCCAGTCCCTTTCCTACAGTATCAGATTCCAGTTCATTCTAAAAGTTGTTTTCCATTGACCCCACAATCTCTATTTTTTTTTTCGGGGCAATGAGGGTTAAGTGAGTTTCCCAGGGTCACACAGCTAGTAAGTGTCAAGTGTCTGAGGCTGGATTTGAACTCAGGTCCTCCTGAATTCAGGGCCGGTGCTTTATCCACTGCTTCACCTAGGTGCCCCCACCAATCTCTATTAACATTCACCCCTACCCCATCCCCCAAAGGACAGTTGCGAGGGGTTGGCTGTCAGGGAGAAGGCTAGAAAAGGACAGAGCTGGATATGGAGGGGGGTGTGACCAAAGGGTTATCTCTTCCTTGACTGGCTTATTTCCCAAGAAAGGCTTCAACAATTCTGCCAGCCCAGCATCTGATCTGTGCTCCCTCCCCTTTTGTGCTCTGGATAGGCGAAAAGTGCCAGAAGGGAGTGCTTGGGGTGGGGGCGGGGGGGGGGGGGGGAGTCAGGGTGTGGACGCTGAGGAAGCCCCATGCCTGGCCACCTATTTGAAGGGCCCTACAGCTCCCTGACTTACTATCTCTGGTTGGAGTTGGACATTATACTCCGGGGTCCCAGCACAGCCAGGAGAATATCAGGAGCATTTCTCATTGTCTGTTGTAGGGGCCAAATTTTGTATGGGGAGAGGTAATTGGGCAGTTTGCTGTAATATTGGGGTTCAGAAAATAATGGGGGACCTCTAGGTTCAGAGTTTCTTCCCTTCCAAACTGCCTTTTGTTTAGTTAATTCTCTCAGACTAATAAGAAAGTGGATTAACAGCCTCTTTTCCACAAACAAATCAGGTTTATTAATGGAAATAAAATTTACAACACAAGTGAAGTTAATAGAGCCAGGGACAATGAAAAAGGGGATAAAGATAGTTAGAATATAAATCTCTAGGGTAAAAGGCCCCCCAGGTACCTCGAATAAGTACCTCTGCTTCCTCAGCTATCCTTGCTGGAAACAACACAATCTCACCACCCCCTGGGATCTGTAGTTCCAAGGAGAATTAACCGTGCAGTGTCTGCTGGTTTGGTTAGAAGGTCCACCACATACCAGCATCTCTCTCTACCTTCCTTCACCATCCCTCTCTGAGTCCTCTCTCCTCCTGCCTCTCTCACCATCAGGGCAGTTCTTAGTCATGCTGAGTCTCCAATTGGTTCAACATACCCCCTGGGCTGTCCCCATTATAATTTGGCCAGGCCCATGTGGGCCTGGGGGAATTTCTAAGTGGGGCTTAGGTACTTTAGTTGGATACTTTGACTCAATAGATGTTCTTAGTGTTATTCAGTCCCACCTAATATACATTGCAAATCTAATCAGAGTTCCTTTTGTTTGTTCTATTATCTCTTAAAGTACACACCCATCTTCTCTTAGGCTTTTAAAAGTTGCATCTTTTCAGTCTGACCTTAATGAAGCAAAGATGGAGTGATGGAAACCCCAAATCACAATTAATTCCTTATATTCCCTCCTATACTTCGTTAAGAAACACAGGGTGTTTCCTTGATGAAGCAGTAAAAAAAATAACAGAATATCATAACCCATGCTAACAAACAATATGCTAATAACAATATAGGAATGGGAGAAAGGGAAAATTTTGTCCAGAGGGGCTGTCTTCATGGACTTGCACTTTGACAATATCTACAGAGGGAAAGCCTCTGCAGAAGATACATATTACAGATGGTGTATATAGTAATAGAAGGAAAAAACCAAAATGTTCATTTGGAGTCCTTGAAATCTTGTCTTTGTTAAGTGTTAAGATGCCATCAGGGAGTCTGGATTCTGGTCTGGATTCTGGTTGTCTCTCGATAATTTTACTTCTTTAGCCATTTAACTGCTGGATTTCCACTAATCTTTAGTATAGCATTGGCAGTGATCAAATTAAACAGTGAGAATTCTTCAAAATATAAGCCATATAGAACAAATTTAAACTTGATACATACAGCATATTACATCCCCCTCCCCCATGGAGGATACTTATACAGAGTTGAGGCAACTATGATATCAATTAAAACAAGGGTTTATATCCTGATTTTTAACACTTTTACCACCATGTGTTTAGATCCAGGCCAAATTCAGTATTGTGCCCGTGATGACACCTGAAAATGTTATGGGAATGTTACCATGCCACATCTCATAGTTCTGTCGACATCCAATAATTGTGCTAGGCCCCAGGTGCATGGATACTGACCATGCCGCCAGACGGAGTGAAGAAGCCCAGTCAAGTTGAACCAGATGCCTGTGTTAGAGCTTCCATGATATCAGACCATTTTGGGAGGGAAAGAGGAAGAAAATGGACTATGTCCAGTGATTGTGCTCTACGTAGCTGCTATCATCAGCAAACTATGGACTAGGACTAAGGGAATCCCACCTCCAGGTTTCACTGAAAGTCTATTCTCTCAGCCTCCATCAGGGCATTTTACCTGTACCTGTCTCTCCTCCTGTTGTACATATATCCTCTTCAGGACCTCTGATGCTCACTGCCCAGATGACCTTGGAGAAGCCCCTGGGCCTCAGTTTCCTCTGGGATAAAATGAAGAGCTTTGCCTCCAAGGTCCTCCCAGATCTCTACACCTAGGCTCCTATAGGTGGAAGTTATTCCCCCTGCCTCAGTTTCCTCCTCTGTAACATGGGGAAATTGTATTAGTTGGCCTGTGAGGTCCCTGCTGTGAGCCTATCATCTCTCCTTTCAACTTCTGAAATATGATAAATCCCAGTATTTCTTCCCACCAGGCCTGGAAGAAAGCAAGAGATCAGCTCTCAGACATTCTGTATCCTAACGGCTTCTGGCTCAGCACTCACAGGCAATGGCCAAAGGATGCTCTATGTCCTCAGAAAGAGAGGCCAGGGCCCTCCACCGTGCATGCCCAGAGATGGGCTAACCAAGCCTGGATCTGGACTTGGCCCTGGGGGTGACCAGCTCTGGTCCTGCCACCAGCTATAGCCTCACTAACCACATCCAGTCTCTCCACAGCAGAAGGGGATGATCAGTCTACACACATTTGTGGACCACTCAGGCTAGGCCAGGCCTAGTGGCAGAGAGAGGAGTGAGCTGTAGCCCCAGTGCTGGGTGGAAAGAGGCTCAGGGTGCCTGGAGATGCAGAGATGAAGGCCAGGTTACACTGCAGCCTGTGCTGGGAATTGTCTGTGTGGCTGAGGCCAGGCCTCAGGATGTCTCTGAGCCTGGATTCTCTACCATCTCCAAGGTCTATGCAGTACTTCTCTTGCCCTTAAGATAGATGGAGGGAGAAGCAATAGTTAGGGGTGTTGGGCTTGGCCACATAAGCCTTGGCTGCAAGTACAGGGGGGCTGTGCTACAGGAGAGAATATAACCCGGTCCTGCTCTGCCCCAGAGTCAGAAGCAGGAGGAATCTGGGGAAGGTGCAGAGGGACTTGTCCATTCAATGCAACAATGGGAGCTGTCCAGAAGTGGAGCCACCTGATGCCATGGGGAGGGAGCTTCCCATTGTTGGAGGTCTTCAAGGGGAGCCTAGTGACCACTTTGGGGGAATGTTTGAATGGAATTTATAATTTAAATACATATATGGGTCCTTCTAAATACAGGTTTGATGATTCTGTTAGGGGATATGGAAAAGGACCTGATCTGGGATGACATTGCATGACTATGGGGACTCCCAGGTGAGAAATTTCTTTCCCCACCCCCACCCCCATACAAGTCAGCACCTTCTTTGTAACTTCCAGTCAGAACAAAAGAACTTTGACTGGGGTCTGCCATTGGCCCCATGGGTGGTCTAGAGAAGCCCTCCTGAGGGAAAAAAATTCTTTTTTTTCTGTAAATAGAAGAGGAAAATCACAAGTTTCACTTAGTGTTCATAGAAAATAATGATCTAATTTCTGTTACCGTCTCCAAGTTCACAAATCCCTTGGGATCTCTCTATGCCCCCCCACCCCAAGGAGATTTATGAACCCCAGATAAAGGGACCCTTATCTTAAAGAGTTACCTCAAGCACTGGGAAGTTAGGTGACTTGGGAGGTGGGATTTAAACCTAGGTCTATTTGACTTTGAGGGACTGTATCTCTATCCACTATGATGCTCTACTTTTAATTCTACTATGAACCCAATTTCCTGATGAGGAAACTGAGGATCATCGAATTTAAATAAGCTGTAGCAGTAGGTCCTGTCCTTCAGGTGTGACTCATGAGTGGAAAAAAGGCAAGGGTGAAAGATTGGCAAGATGGGCAAACAAGGTGCCTTCCTTTTTTTTTTTTTTTTTTTTTGGTGAGGCAATTGGGGTTAAGTGACTTGTCCGGGGTCACATAGCTAGTAAGTGTTGTGTCTGAGGCTGGATTTGAACTCAGGTCCTCCTGACTCCAGGGCCAGTGCTCGATCCACTGCTCCACTTAGCTGCCCGGTGCCTTCCTTTAACTCAGGGGTTTCATACTCCCTCGACCCCTCTCTCAGCCATCTTCCTTTGGTTTAATGGCATCATAAAGGTCTCTAATCTCTGACCTTGTACTTCTGTTCCATTGGGTCTCATTGTCAGGGGAAGGGACTAAGGGTGTCTGAGGGGAGGCTGTGTCGTAGCTTCCCTGGGGCCCTAGCCTGGATCCCATTCTCTGGAAGCATCAGGGGTCACCACTGGGGTCCCTGCTACTCCCTTCCTTGAGCTGGTATGGCAGGACTTTCTGAACAATCTCAGCCTGCCTCCTTGAGGCCTCATAGTACAGAGATGGCAGAGAATGACAGCAGGTCAGAAAACCACAGGCTCAGCCTTGGGCACCTCACCAGGCTTTCCTCATAATTAAAGGGGGGGACCTCCACAGAGTTTCAGTAAGGTTGGAGACACCCACAGATCCAGGGGGACATGTCCAAAGACACTGGAGAGACTCACTGAGCCCTCATTCCAAATGGAGACCAAGCTGACTCCATTCCCTTCTCCCACCCACCTTCAATGAACCATGTCAAACTCAGTAAACCATGATCTTAGATAAGTTACTCTCATCCCTGAATCTCACTTTCCCTATTTATAAAACATGAATATTTAACCCTGTGTTATGGTGGAAAGAGTTCTGCTTTGGGGGTCAGAAAACCTGGGAACAAATCCTGGCTCAGAGCATCACTGCCCCACTGACCCCAGGGTCTCAGCTTCCCCATTGGTTAAGACACCAGATGGTTACTTAGGTCCCTCCAAGCTATGACATCCTCTGACTAGCATTTCCCACTTCAGATGGACACTTTGAAGGCCAAAGGGCTCACTCTCACCCAGATCAGAGCATAACCCACCCTGAATATCACCACCATCCCCATCAGATTCTTGTTCATTTTCCAAAAGTAATTTTCCATTCGCTCCCCATTCTCTCGAACATTGTCCCCAACCCCATCTCCCAAGCAACACTTTTGGAGGTTTTGATATCAGGGTTTCTTAAACTTTTCCCACTCGCGACCCTTTTTGCCCAAGGCATTTTTAGGAGACCCCGGTTATATAGGTATATGAAATAGGTATACATAACCTATTACTGTTGCCAAATTTTTCGACCCTCATATTCAGTTGTGCGATACCCTAGGGATTCGCGACGCAGTTTGAGAATCTTTGGGGGGAAAGCCTCGAAAAAGAGTCAACTTGACGTGGAGGCGATGTGACCAAAGGCTTGCCTGCACATCAATTGGCTGACCTTCTAAGAAAAACTTCAAAAATTCCGTCTGCCCGGCCCCTTTTCTGCTCTACCTCCAGGAAATGTGCCCGAGGGCGGCCGGCGGGAGGGGGGGGGGGGAATAAGGGGGGGCGGGACTTGGGTAAAGGGTTGGGGAGGGAAGCGGGGGCGGGGCCGGGGGAGAGGCCTCTTAGAGGTAGCGGACCACTCAGCGGAAGCCGGAACTGGACCATGTATTTGTAGGGTCCGACGCTTCCCCGAGTTACCATCTCTGGGGTGGAGTTGGACGTTGTCCTTCGGGCGCCCAGCGCTGCCAGGAGACTCGCAGGATCATTTCTCACCGTCCGCTATGCCTCAGGTGAGTGCGCCAGGGGAGAGGCGGGGGGCGCACTCGTCCGCGTATAGGCTGAATGTCCCGGGGCGGGCGATGCTCTGGGGTTGGCGCTTGGAAAGAAGCCGGGAGACTCGACAAGGGCGTGTTCCTGGGCGGGTGGGGATGCTCGATCCTCGCTCTCTGTGTGGGTTGGGGCTCCTTGGTCTCTCCTCTAGCCCCTGACCCTGATCTGCCCAGCGCTTGCAAAGGCTGCCCCTCGCATTCCTCTCCCCACGCTGCACCTGCTCGCTATCCCTGGCTACTGCTCACGGGGAGGGTGCTTGGGGAAAGTGGGACTCGGCGTAGATTGAGATTAGGTTGCCCTCTGGCTCTGAGGGCTGCATCTGCTTTGGGGACGGGGGACGGGTGTAGGATGTGGGGGAATGACCTTTCTCGTCTGGAGAAGGAAGGGAGGGGACCGAGATGGACAGAGATGAATCTTCTACCAGAAGTTTAAACTCTCTGGAATGAATGACTCTTACACAAGTAATTCAACTCAGCCTGATGGTACAGACAGAATGCAGGAGGAGGAGGCTCCACTGGAAAGGGAGATGGGCCAAGGAGTAGGGCAGGGGGCGAGTGAATTATCAGGTCCTTCCTAATTCGACCCCCACACCCTTAAAAATGAGATCTCGTTACCCTGGCAAATACAAATCTTGCCTATTCTGCAGGAAAGCAGGTCATAAGATTCCTCTTACCCCCACCACCCATCGATACTCCATCGATTTAGAACCAGAAGGGACCCCACATCTGTTGCACCTTAAGCTTCTCCAAAAATAACGACAGGAGAAGCTACGTTCCTTTTAACCTTAGAGTTTTTGCCAAGGTGACCCTTGATCCCCCCCCTTGTTCCCCATTCAAACTAGCCTGGAGGAGAGTCTACTTTCCTAGGACCTTCTTGAAAGGTGGCAACTCCCCCGACCCCCCCCACCCCCCCCCACCCCCGCACTGGTGCTCTGCGTCCCCTCAGCTCTCAGCCAGCACTAATCTTGCTGTACTTGATCTCCTCAGGAAGTAGCTGCCTCTAATTTGCACCTCCAACCCGGAGTGACCATAAAAGTAGTCGGAGAAATACCGAGTGACGCCAAGGAGTAAGTGGAAGATAGGAGACTAAATTGAACTCTAGATGAAAGCTGAATCCTATACATACCTGCTTGCACTTGACCCTTGATTGGAAGCTCCAAACTGGTTTTGCTTCAGCCCCAGATGGCAGAGCTAGGACCCAGCATCAGGAAAAACTTCCCAACAGGAGATATCCAGTAGCTAGAATGGACAGTTTAGCAAAGTAGTGATCTCCCTGTCTCTAGACATGTCAGATGGTTTCTTGATGGACTGGGTGGAGGTAGGAGGAGTACTGCATAAGAGAAACCATGGAGCATCAGGTCAGGATAGGGTGAGACTCCTTTTGGGAGTCTTCTAGCTTTGGGATTCTCTGAATAGGGGTTTTCCAAGGCTCAGGGACCTATGCTAATGATGGAGATGTGTTCTCTATTCCCAGATTAAAATTGAACCTGGGAAAGGACCACATTAACCTGGGCCTGCACATGCATGTACGATTCAACTATGGTGATGACAACGAAGAAGTCATCTACAGCACAAGGCTGGAAGGCTTTTTCGGCAATGAACAAAAAGAGACTCACTTCCCCTTTGTGACAGGGAGCAGAGTGGAAGTAAGACCCCAGAATCAGAGCATGGGCTGTTCCACCTGGGAAGGATCCAAGAGATGATCTCATCCACCCTTGGCATTTGACAGAAGAGTTCTGGAAGGAAATTCTCATGGGGAAAAAATAAAAAGCTATAGAGGAAAGGCCTCAGTGACTTTCCAAAGGTCATACCCAAGAAGCCCAGCAGCCCTTGAGTTGGGGAGAGGTTGAGGGAAAAGGGAAGGAGTTGTGAAAGGCCGAGGTCCCAATAGGATAAGAGAAGACTTTAGGGGTATCCCATGACACAGAATAGGACCTCAGATTGAAAGCTGGAGAGAACCTCAGGTGAGATCTAGTCTGATCTCCTGGTTTTACAAAGGGGGAAACTGAGACTCAGAATGAAGATATGATTTGCCCCAGATCACACAGTGTCTTGTAGTGAGTGTCTTGAGGTGGAATCTGAATCCAGATACATCGATCTTCTTGTATGCAAGCCTAGGGTTCTGTGTTCATCTCTTTCTGCCCTCTCCCATTCAGGTTTCTATCACCTTTGATGGGAGGCACTTTACCGTGAGGCTGCCTGATGGCTTTCAGTCAAATTTTCCCAATTTCCTTAACTTACCTGAAATCAACTTCTTCGAAGTTCTTGGTGACTTCAAGGTTGGAAAGGTCATCTTCAAATGAGTCCTCTGATCAAGTTGGCTTCAAACCATTTTTGACTGTTGAAAGTCTCTTATTACTAATAAAAGTGCTGGTGATGATAGCAGCTGACGTTTTCTATTATTCTGGTCTGGGGGAGAGAAGTCTGGGATTAGGGTTGGGAAGAATGGCTGAGTGACCCTGGACAAGTCCCTTCACCTCCATGGTCCTTTGGTGACTCTCTAGTTCAGGGATTCTCCAATGTGGTCCATGAGTAATTTTTAGATGGAAAAATTGTGACCTTAATTGTCACTACTTTCTGGTTTCACCAGAATTCCTCAGTGAAATATCTATAGGTGTGTGTGTCTTTCTATGTCTCTGTGTCTGTGTGTGTGTGTGTTTGTGTGTGTCTGTGTATGTATATATGTATGTAAAAACATTATTCTCATTCATATTACCTTGTTTGCCTTCTTGATAGTCAGAGGAAAGGTGAGAGGGAGGGGAATAATTTGGAAAACAAACTCTTTAAAAGAATGTTAAAAAATAAAAGAATAAAACCTACACAAAAAGTGGGGGAAAGAAAGACAACAGCACCAAGTGATTCTGAGAAGGGGTCGATGGGCTTCCCCAGACTGTCAGGAGCCCAGGCCATCACACTCAAAAAGGTTACAAGCAGTGAACAGTCCTAGTCAATGCCTGATTAGCAATGGTGAAGAGCTTTCCCATAGTAGTAATGGCAGGAGAACCTCTGTATCTTGAGGAAGGGAGGGGACCAGACTACAGACTGTGGACAAGCCCAGCTGCTGGAAGAATGCTGAATACAAAGCAGTGAAGCTCTGGGTTCCTTGGAGGAAAGATGGGAACAGAGGAGAAAGATCTTTCCTATCTCTTCTCTAGCAAACCAGCTCTTAAGGTTCTCCTGACTCTGTCCCCCAATGACTTCTCCACTCATTTTGAAGAGGAAGGAACCACAAATCTGTGCTGCCCTGGTTCCCTTCCCCTTCTCCAAAGGGAATGAGGGGAAGGAGAAACTAAGTTCCTTTGCTTTAGTGTGTGTGCCAAGGTCCCGCTTGCTTTCCCCTGGTAACCTGTGCCAATTATTGTCTGTGTGGCTGAGGGTAGACCTGAGGACCTTTCTGAGCCTGGTTTCTTGGGTCAGATGATGGCCTTAGGCCATGAAATGCACTCAGTGCAAATTGACTCAGTCTCCCTGAGCAGAGCCCACCACTGATAGAGAGACAGGGTGGAAGGGACCAGCTTACTACATGGAAAGTATGGAAGACTTGATACCAAAGCTAGAGGCCTGAGACTACCTGACCAAGCCAAGAGGATGACCTGCCATCTTATTCCCAATTTTTCTCCCCTGTTCTCTTTCCTCCTGTGGACATGAGGAGACCTCTTCCCCAATCTCCATGTCCTGATACAGGTTGGATGTTTTTCTCCCAGCAATTCCACCACTGCACAGACACAGACAGACTCTGTCTCTCTGTCTCTCTCTTTCTGTCTGTCTGTCTTTCTCTCTCTCTCTCTCTCTCTCTCTCTCTCTCTCTCTCTCTCTCTCTCACACACACACACACACACACACACACACACACACACACACACACACACAAAGAGGCACAAAACGATTCTCCATCTTCTGGAATCGGTAGGTCAGGACCTGGGTTCCAGGTCCCTGATAGGAGTTAGTTATCCCTTCTCCCTTTAGGTTAGGCTAGGTGTCCTCTCCCCCCATGACCTCCTGTTTCCCTCCAGTGGGTATCCTTTCCCTAATGGCTGTATCACCTCCACAATCACCCCTAGGATCAGCCCCCACTTTCCCCCTCTCTCAGCTCTGACTTGGCCAATGCTGCTGTAACTTCCCTTCTTTCTCCCCACTTTCTCTCTTCTAGACTAGGAGCTATGACTTTTGTGGAAAGGGGGCAAGAGGCTGTGGATATGGTATACAGATGCAATGGGATATTGTTATGTTATAAGAAAGGATAAACAGGTATATTTCAGAAAAACCTGGAAAGACTATCTTTACATGTAACTGGGAAAAAATGAAATAGTATTGGGGCAACTAGGTGGCGCAGTGGGTAAAGCACCAACCCCTGGATTCAGGAGGACCTGAATCCAAATCTCCCCTCAGACACTTGACACTTACTAGCTGTGTGACTCTGGGCAAGTGACTTAACCCTCACTGCCCCACAAAAAAATAAAATGAAATTTTAAAAACTTCCTAAAAATACTATTAAGTGAAAAATATTTGGTTGTTAGACTAAATGACCTCTGAGGCCCCTTGTAGCTCAGAATCTATGATCCCAAAGGGCTCTTGATTAGAATACTCCATGTCAATTGTTCTGAAACTCCTTGCTCTGCCTGGTTCAGGGGATTCCCCTCTCCCATACACATACACCTTTCAGTGGGTAGAGCTGGGGGCCCTGGATCCAATGAGCCAATCAGCCTAATTCAAACTTCTGGAATAGCATTGAGTGTGGGTCATTGAATCCTATCTCCTAAGGGACCAATCAGAAGGCTGGAAATCATTAAGATCAGGTTCTAGCGGCCAAGGGGAGTATGTACCAATTTCAGGAGCTACGTCACTCCTGCCCAGATTTTAAGTGGAATGAGGATTATGCTCCACAAGTGATGTGATGAACATGGTAGGATCCTAAAATCTTTTCCCCAAGAACTGCTGATTAGCTCATCCCCTGCCTCAATAAAGGTTTATATACTATTTTATTTATTAACGTTTTAGGATTCCTCAGGAGGGGTCAAAATGAGCCCACTAAGTGTACCTAGCTCCCCTCTTCTTCAAGCAAACCCCAAGAACTTGGAACTAGATAAATTTTAATTCCTGTGTCTCTGTCCATGGGGTGATGTACCCATGGGAGTTGAGCCTTTCATCAGAGCTCTCCTGCCCATATTCCTTTGGCCAGTGTCTGGACTCTGTCACCATATTCACCCCCAAATGCTAAAAAAAATACTGCAGAAGGAGAGATTTGAGAGAGGCAGAAAGAAGTAGCTAGAACCCCAAGTGAAGGTGAATCTATGGGCAGGGACATCAGAGCTCAGGTGTGAAGAAATTGAGTCCTAAAGGAAGATTAGGCCTTAGAGGGGCTCCAGCAGCCATCCTAGGTAGGCTGGGAAGCCCCAGGACAGGTCACCCAATGCCTGCTTCAGGCAGAGCATATGGTCACTTGTTGGAGGGAATGGATCACTAGGACTAGGCAGAGAGCCCTGACTGGGAGGCCCATCAAGCAGAGCGGGGAGAGTGACCTGCCAAGACCGCTGGGGCTGCCCTGTCTCACCCTGTGAGGAAGGAGAAGGTAGAAGAAACATGGGTTACAATCCAGACAATGCCCTGCCAGCTGTGTGACCCAGGGCTGTCACAGGTCCACACTGAACCTCAGTTTCCTTTTCTGTAAAATGGGAATCATGACCCAGGAAGGGGGACAGAGGTCTCAAATTCAAGGTTCTGGACTTCCACAAGTATCTCTTGCCCTGGTTGACTATGGTCTTTCCTTCTTTAAGAGGACCAAAATGACATCACTATGTTGTAGGCAAGGTATAGTGTGTCCACCTGTGGCTGGACAGACCAATAGAAGCTTGGAAGGCTCTACCCCATAGCACCAAGTCCTATTTCTAGAGGGAGTTAACATTTGCAAAGTACTTCCCTCCAAAAAACACTCTGTTTTCCTATTTCTAGAGTATCTATTTGATCATTTTTAAATACAGAAGAACTCCTTTTACAAGTCAGACCCTCATGGATTGTTTTTAAGACTCTGATATCAGGTACAGGATTTAGTTAAAGAACATCAGGTGATATATAAAAACTGACATTCTCTGAAGTTTTAGAATTGGAGAAGTAAATTTTAGAGACTGTACAAAATTGTATGATGTTTTGTTACTGACAGATTTTAGCAGAATTATCTAGGAAGCTTCTACAAGTGATCTGGAACCAGAATTGCAGAGCCAACTTCAGAGCTGCCCTGAGAATAAAGCTTTTTCCAGAATGTCCAAGAAAAGGCTTTCCCTGGCACCAGAGGGCTACAGGAGGCATCTGGGACTCAAAATATGCTGATTACAAGAACATTGGGAGTAGGTCCCTAGCATGCAAGGACACATGATGTCAGATAATATTGATGATCATTGTTTTCCTTTGGCCTTCTGCTTCCTGGAGCTTGAGTTTGCTTGGTTACCTTTTTGAAATATAAATCCACCCTCTCAAAACTAGTCCACTAGGTAGTTTGATCTATCACCTAAGGTCATTCTGATGATTAATTAATGAAAATGCTTCTGAATTTAATTTATAGGTAAGTTATCCAGGGATGGACTGTTTTTTCCACTCTACCACCATTCAAAAGAGGAAATTGAGGAAGTTGAGGGGATTTTAACACCAAAGGATTAATTCTGGGAATGGAATGAACCACACTGACTGCATCTTGATAATCAAATCTGGAGTCAGTCCAGTTCCCTTTGTATTCAATTATGGGTCTCCTTCAAATTCTTTCTTGGGAGAAAACTTTCTTTAGTTGTGGGAATTGGGAGAAAGTCTTATCTTATTCTTTTAACCCAGCCCTGCATGGCTAGGAAGCTGGACTATGTCTCTCTGCTCCTTAGAGACCCTAAACTAAGGACCCAGGTTAGGATGACCAGACTCCTGGTCAGATCCAAAGACAGAACATGGAATTTCCCTCCTATTACGTATCTCAAGTAACCCCTGTGTCTCCTCTGAAAACTGGTCCCATACTGATCAATCCGTTGTTGTTTCCACATTCCTTTGACTACATAAAGACACTTAGGGATACACATCTCTTTCCTTAGAGCCATTGTTTCTGATAAAGACCTTATTTCTAAAATATATAGAGAACTGAATCAAATATATAAGAATTCAAGGTATTGTACCTGTTCATTCTCCCCCCTCCCAACTTGGAAAGTTCCTAATCCTTCTTCCAATTAGAAATCATATAAACTAAGGTTGTATTGTTTCCTTTTTTTTTTCATGGCAATGAGGGTTAAGTGACTTGCCCAGGGTCACAAAGCTAGTAAACATCAACTGTCTGAGGTCGAATTTGAACTCAGTTCCTCCTGAATCCAGGGCCAGTGCTTTATCCACTGGGCCAACCACCTGCCCCTGTATTGTTTCCTGGTAATCAATTGTCCCCATGTGATTAATAATTTTTCATGTATAAGAATTTGTCTCCTCCTGCATTTGGGATGCAGCCCTAAGGTGAAGAATGGGCAGGGTCCTGGTTTGTTGGGCACTTGCCAGAGTTTGCTTAATACATTGATAAGCTTGAAAGACTGAGCCTTTGTCTCCTCACTCATTTAATCTTTCATCCATAACAACCAGGAAAAGGGGCTGGTGCCACGATTGTTATCTCCTTTTTATGGAGAAGGAAACTGAGATTGAGTAGAGCTATGAGCTGACTAAGGGTCATACACTGCAAGGGGTGGGATAGTGGTGTGGTGTAAGGACTGTGGAAGATGAAAGGGTTGGAATCAGGCTCAGGAGGGGAGGCCCTTGGGCTTGGTCAGGGTTTAGGCAGAGAAGAGCTGTGTTTGTTCTGCCCTGTTTTTCTTCAACTTCTCCAAGGTTTCTGGAGTGTCTCTCTTGCCCTTGACATAGATGGTGGAACAAGCAATTGCTAGGGGTATTGGTTTTGGCCACATGAGCCTTGCCTGCAATTACAGAGGGGCTGTGCTACAGGAAAGGATGTAGCTTAGTCCTACTCAGCCCCAGAGGCAGAAGCAGGAGGAATATGTGAAAGGTGCAGAGGGGCCTCTCCATTCAATCCAAAAATGGGAGCTCTCCAGATGTGAAACCACTTGATGCCATAGGGAGGGAGACCTTCAAAGGGAGCCCAGATGACCACTTGGGGAGAATGTTTCAAAGGAAGATTTTATTTAAATAGAAGTGGGAGTTCCCTTCAAAATGGAGATTTGAGGATTGTGTCAGGGGACAGGGATAGGGACCCAATCTGGGAGGACATCCTATGCATAGGTAACTCCCATGGGAGTCAATCTCCCCTCACCCAAGTCAGAACCTTTTCTGCAACTAAGGTTCAGAGGCCCTTTAATTGGTTTGGGTCATGGACCCTCCTGCCCCCAGCTCCAGGCAGTCTGTTTAAGCCCTTCTGAGAAAAATGTTTGTTTGTTTTTCTGAGACTAGAAGGAAATAATACATTTGCATTAGAGTTCTTTGAAAATAGAGATCTGATTTCTTTTACACTCTCCAAGTTCATACATCCCTTGTAATCTCTCCATGGCCACTAAGGAGATCTGTGAACCCCAGGTTAAGAACCCTTATCTTAGAGAGGTTCCTCAAGCACTGAGAAGTTAGGTGACTAGGGAGCTGACATTTGAACCCAGGTCTTCTTGACTTTAAGGGAATGCATCTCTATCCACTATAATGCCCTACTTTTAATTCTATTCTGATCCCAATTTATAGATGAGGACAGTGAAGTTGAGAGAACTGAAGCGACTTGCAGCTGTGGGTCCTGGCTTTCAGTTCTCCCTCATGAGAAGACAAGTGGCAAGGATGAAGCAGTAGGCAAGATGAGGAGGGAAAGTTCCTTCTTTTCTTTTCTTTTCCTTTTTTTCAAATAATAAACATTTTTATTTAAAGTTTTAAGTTCCAAATGTTATCACCCTTGCCTCCTTCCCCTCACACCTTCCTGAGGTGGTAAGCAATCATATATTGGTTTTATAGGTGCAATTATGTAAAACGTTATCATATTAGTCATTCTGTATAAGAAAACTTGAATAAAAGAAACAAAATAAAAGAAATTGGAAAAAATAGCATTCTTCAGTCTGTGTTCAATCAGCATCAGTTCTTTCTTTTGAGGTGGATAGTAAGGCTCATCATTAGTCCTTTGAGATTGTCTTGAAGATCCTTTCTTTTCAATCAGGGGGGGTCCTTGCTCCCACATCTTCTCCCTCAACATCTTCCTTTTTCCCTCATCTCCCTCCCTGTTTTCATTTTTTTGTTTTGGTGAGGCAATTGGGGTTAAGTGACTTGCCCAGGGTCACACAGCCAGTAAGTGTCAAATGTCTGAGGTCGAATTTGAACTCAGGTCCTCCTGAATCCAGGGTTGATGCTCTATCTACTTCGCCACCTAGCTGCTCCCCCCTCCCCGTTTTAATGAATTACACGGGCCTCTATCCTCTAACCTTGCAACTTCTCCTTTCATTTGGTCTCCTTGTCTGATGGGAGGGGGTCTGTAGGTGTCTAAAGAGAGGATGTGTCAGAGGCTTCCTGGGGGCCCTCTCATGAGACCTAGTGAAAAAGGCACCGTAGTCAGAGGGCCTGGGTAGAAGTCCTGTCTCAGTTCTTTACTGCCCAAGTAACCCCAGGGCCTCAGTTTCCCCACTTGTAAAGAAACCAAATGGTCTCTCTGGTCCCTCCACGCTATGACATCCGTTGATTAGGATTTCCCGCTTTACATGTACTCTTTAGATGCCTGGGGAGCCAACTCTCACCCAGACGGGACTATGCCCTTCCCTCCACATGGTCTCCAGCCCCTTCCCGAGAATATCTGATTCTTTTTCATTCTAAAAGTAGTTTCCCACTGGCTCCCACAATCTCTCGACCACTCGCCCCAATCCCATCCCCCAAAGGACAGTTTTGAAGGGTTGGGTGTGGGGAAAAGCTAGAAAAGGATGGAGCTTGATTTGTTGGGGGTTGTCTCCTCCTTGATTGGCTGACCTTCCAAGAAAGACTTCAACAATTCTTCCGGCCCCGCCCCTCAGATACTCCCCCCCCCCCCCCCGCCGCCCTCCTCCTTCTCCCCTTTTATACGCCTTGGCGTAAAGTTCGAGAGCGCCGGGTTGGGTTGCGGGATTACTCCGGACTTGGCGGAAGCCCGGCTCCCGACCATCTATTTGAAGGGTCCAGCACCGCTCTGCGTTACCATCTCTGGCTTGGACTTGAGGTTGTCGTTCGGGGTCCCAGCACAGCCAGGAGAGTCGCAGGAACGTTCCTTACCCTCAGTCATGCCTAAGGTGAGTGCGCCAGGAAATACGCTGAGGGGGTCCTTGTCCACCTATAGGTTGGGGGATGCTCTGGCGTTGGTGCTTGGAAAGGAACCTGAAGACTCGGGAAGTGTGTGTGTGTTCTGGAACGGTTGCGCATGCTCGACCCTCTCTCTGCGTCTTCTCTATCCCCCGACCCTGAGATGCCTAGCCCTTGGAAGGGCTGAGCCTCCCATGCTCCCCTCCCCTTCAAGCTGTTGGCTATCGCAGGCTACTGGTCCGAGGTCTTTGACAAACTGGTAAGTCCAGAAAGATCCCGGGGAGAGGGGAGCAAGGGGGAAGTGGGATTCAGCATGGCTGAAGGTGACATTGTCCCTTGGCTCTGAAGAGCTACATCTGCTTGGGCGTGGGGGCAGGATGTGGGCGCACCCCCTTCCTTGAGATGAGAAGGCAGGAAAAGTGACCAGGTGAGCAGAGATGAATCTTCTGCCAAAGGATCAGACTTTCTGGAATCAATGTGAGTTTTACAAAGTGACCTTGAGCCCAGCCTGATGGGACAGGAGTCCAGGCTGAGGAGGCTCCATTGGAAAATGAGAAGGCTGGAGATGGCAGAAGTAGAGGGGCGGAGGGGCAAGGGATTCCTATGGCCTATGGTCCCAGTTCTAGTCCCGCCCACTTTCCAAGGAAGACCTCACACATCAACCTCCCAAATACACTTGTGGCCTTTTCCCTAGGAAACCAGTTCATAAGATTATCCTCCCCCTCCCAACCCACCCCCATGATTATCCACTGATCTAGAACAAGAAGGGACCTCACATCTGTGCTGTCCTGGATCCCTTACCCTTCTCCCAAAGTGGTGGAGAGCAGGAGAAGCTAAGAGCCTTTATATTAGTGTTTCTTCCAAGGTCACCCTTGATTCCCAATTATTTCTGAATCTCCCCCTTCTTTGTGAAATTTCTTTCTCTTGGGCTTGGCTGATTCTGGCCCCAGACTGGGAAAAAGACTTGGCACTGGAGAATGAGGGAAGCTCTTCCTGAAAACTGTCTTGGGAAGAAATTCCTTCCCAACTTAGTGAGAAGAGGACAGCTCTGGGAGAATGAGGAGGCCAGGACAATGGCTGGGGAGTATGAGGGAGGCAAGGAAAGGCTTACCTACCTACCATGGAGTTTCCCCATCCAGCTATATAGTCTGTCTCCTACCCCTGGGGTAGACCCTCTGTCCTCCCTTCCCCCTTCATCTTTGCCTAAGTGCCAGGATACATATCATGCCAGCCTAAGATAGCACTGGGGCAGCCAGTGGTAGAAAAAGAGCATGGGCCTGGCACCCAGGAAAGATTTATGTTCCATTTCTGATTTTTTTGTTCATTTGTGTGACCTGGGAAAGGTCACTTCTTGCCTCTTTCAGTCTTAGTTTCCTAATCAGTAAAATGAAGAGTGGACTGCATCAGTTATGTAGGCTAGTTCTTCATTTACCAGATGGGAAAACTGAGTCCCATAGAGAAGGATTTCTCACAAGGTCACAGAGGTGGGATTAACTCTCACTGCAGTATTAACTAGGCTGGGGAGAGTCAGCTTCCTAAGATTTTCCTGCAGGACAGCTAAGTGACCCAGTGGATAAAGCACTGGCCCTGCATTCAGAAGGACCTGAGTTCAATTCTGGCCTCACTTGACACTACACACACATATACACCCCTTTCCTGGAGGATGGTCCCTGACTAAATGGAAGCTCTGGTTCCCCTCAGCCCCTAAGCAGCCCTAATCTTGCTATGTTTGGTCTCTTCAGGATTTTTATATCGAAGGAATGAACCTTTTTCAAGGAGCACAAGTAGTAATAAATGGATCTGTACTACCTGCTGCCAAGAAGTAAGTGAGAGACAGGAAGGATGAGACAAAATTGAACTTTGGGTGAGGGCTGAATCGTTTACACGCCAGCATGCCCTTGGCCCCTGATTAGAAGCACCAAGCTGGCTTTGCTTTAGCCCCAGATGGCAGAGCTAGGACTCAGCATCATGAAAAACTTCCTTACAGGAGCTACCCAGTAGTTGGAATGGAAAGTTTGGATAAGTAGTGAGCTCCCTGTCTCTGGAGCTAGGAAACTATGTACAAATGTTACTTGTTAAACAGGTTGGGGGTGTGTATGGGAGGTGGTACTGCAAAAGAGAAGCTATGGGTTGAGGGTCTCTTTGAGGGTCTTCTGGGTCAGGGATTCCTTGAGTGGGGGGTTAAGGGTGTGAATTAAGCTCTGGGCCCCATGCTAATATGGCACTGTATTCTCAATTCAGGTTTAGCTTCAACCTAGGCAAGGATGAAAATAACCTTGCTTTCCACTTCAACCCACGAGTTAAGATCCATAATTTTAGGAGGGTCATCTGCTGCAACAGCCTTGTAAATGGCCGTTGGGGCCAGGAACTAAGACAAACTGATTTCCCCTTTGCGCCAGAAAAAAAGGTGGAGGTAAGACCCCAGAATCAGAGCATGGAGAGAGGGAGTTGGGAAGGGCCATGGTCCTAACTGGAGAAGAGAAGACTCTGGGGTGCCCCATAACACAGAATAGGACCCCAGATTTGGAAATGGAGGAAATGTCGGGAAACATCTAGTCCGACCCCCTTGTTTGGCTCAGAATGAAGAAATGCTTTGCCAAGCTAACACAGTTTCTTATAGTGAGTGTCTAGAGATGGAATTTGAACCCAGGTCTCCCTGTCTGCAAACTCAGGGTTCAGCTGCTTCTGCTCTCTCCCCATTCAGGTTGTCATTAGCTTTGAAGGGACTCACTTTACCACGACGCTGCCTGATGGCTTTAAGTTCACTTTCCCCAATCGCTTGAACTTAGAGAAAATTAACTTTTTGGGAATTACTGGTGACTTTCATTTCTCAAGTGTGGACTTTAAATAGAGCCTTCCAATCAAGCTGGCTTCAAACCATTCTTGACCCTTGGGTCTCTCTTATTCCAAATAAAAGTACTGGTGATGCTAACAGCTGACTTTTCTGTGTTATTCTGCTCTGGGGAAATAGAGGGCTGGCTTTGGAGTTGAGAAGGTTGGATGAGTGGTATGAGATAAGTCCTTTCACCTCCATGGCCCATTGGTGACATTCTAGGACAGGGGTTTTTCAACTGAGATATATTTCAGATGAGAAAAAATGGCATCTTAATTGTCACTGACTTCTAGTTTTCCCAGCATTCCTCAGTGTTTTTAAATAAATGTATAAACATTGTTCTAATTCATATCACCCTATTTGCCTTCTCATTGGGAAGGGGAAAGTTCAGAGGGAGGGAGGTAACTTGGAAATCAATTGTTAAAAAAGAATGTTAAAAATAAATTAAGGGGCAGCTAGGTGGCACAGTGGATACAGCACCGGCCCTGGAGTCAGGAGGACCTGAGTTCAAATCCGGCCTCAGACACTTAACACTTACTAGCTGGGTGACCCTGAGCAAGTCACTTAACCCCAATTGCCTCACTAAAAATAATAATATTAATTAATTAATTAAAATAATAAAACCTGAACAAACATGGAAAAAATAGAGACAAGAAAGACAACAGTACCACAAGATTCTGAGAAGGGGTCTCTGGGCTTCTTCAGACTCTCCATCACACACAAAAAGGTGACCAGCACAGAGCAGTTCTTTTTTTTTTTTTTTAGTGAGGCAATTGGGGTTAAGTGACTTGCCCAGGGTCACACAGCTAGTACGTGTTAAGTGTAATTTTATTTTATTTTATTTTTTGCGGGGCAGTGGGGGTTAAGTGACTTGCCCAGGGTCACACAGCTAGTAAGTGTTAGGTGTCTGAGGCCGGATTTGAACTCAGGTACTCCTGAATCCAGGGCCGGTGCTCTAACCACTGCGCCATCTAGCTGCCCCCATACCCCTCATTTTAACACTAGGAAACTGAACCCCCAGGAGGGAAGTGATTCACCCAGTTTGTAAGTCCCTGAAATGGCATTGGAACCCAGACCCTCCTCACTCTAAGCCCAGCACCCTACCCACTATGAGTCAGAACAGCTGGTTCTGAGTCCTAGCTCCCAAACATGGCAGCTGTGTGAGCACAGACCATTCACTCAACCTTTCTGAGTTGTAAAGTCCTCATGCATCACATGGGGAAAGTGGGATTTCCTAGCCACCTACCAAATAAGGGTTGTTATGAGGAAAGTGATCCAGAAAGAGTAGGGGAATAGGAGCTCTTACTACTGGGAGTAGGGAGAGCCAGGTTCAGATTCTGACTCTGCCATTTACTGCCTTCAGAGATCCCACCCAAGCAGAAATGTTCTCTATAAGCCCCAGGACAAGCCATTGCTTGAACATCATTAAGATGGGGGGCTCAATCAGTCCCACTGTCAGGGAGCTTTGATTCTGAGGAAGTTCTTCCTTGTTTTGAGGCAAATCCAGCCTCCCTGTAACTCCCACTCACTGGTTCTCCTTCTGAGGCCATGAGTAATGAGGCTAATTCCTCTTCCAAGTGACAGGTATAGCCCAGGCTCTGGGCTCCCTCTTCTTCCTCACACTCAGACCAGCAGGTTAGGTGCACATGAGGTGGCTACTTTTTCTCCCCCCAGGGTTCTAAGGGAAACCCTGAGAGGTTGAAGGTTTGAGCCCCCATCAGGTGTGTTGTCCCTAATATCACCTGACTGGTTGTGCCCTTGCTCAGCTGGACTGAGTCAAGCAGGCTGCTCCTGAGTGCTCACCATACTCAGCTACTGCTGCCAGCAGCTCTAGTCAATGAGGGAACCTCAGATGATTTTTGTCTCCTTTCCCAAGTCATGAGATTAGCAGGGTCCATTTCCCCCATACTTATTTATTTAATATTTGGAAAGAGTAAACACAAAGAGACAAAAGAAACAGACTGAGTAGGGAGATGAGGCATCTGTCACTGGCTGTGGCAACTCTGTGGTCTCTCCACAGCCTTTCTTCCTGCCAGCCAGGGAAAAAAGGAAGAGATCAGATCCCCAATATTTTGTATGGTTCAGCACCCCATTAAAAGGCTCTTTATCCCCATAGAGTGAGCCCACAGACAATGGTCAAAGGATCCTTATATGTCCTCTAAAATAGAGGTCAGGGCCCCTCCATCATGCATGCTCAGAGATAGGCTTACCAAACCTCCACAGAGGTTGGTACCAGGCAATGCCCTTGTTTGCAGTTTCTCCAAAACAAGTGTGAAGACAGTTATCTCTCTCTCTATCCAAAGTCTTCTCTTCTCCAGATTAAACTCTCCCCCAGTTCCTTCACAAATCCATCAACAGCCAGTCAATAAGCATTTGTTAAATGCTTCCTGTTTGCCAGGCACTGTGATGTAGGCTATGGGTACTGTAACAATTGGAAGTGACGCGGGCTAGTGGGAGGAGGAAGGAAGAGACTGGCACTCGCTCTCGCGCTCTTTCCTTTGGACTCTGGTGGAGAGCGGAGCTAGAAATGTGCTCTCCCTTTAATAGATAGGAATCTAGGCCTTTCTCTCTCTCTTTACCAAATTTTTATTCTCCTTAATAAATGCTTAAAAGCCTAACTCTTGCTAAAGCTTATAATTTATTGGCGACCACTCATTAGATATTTTAGACAGTTTAGCTAGAATTTTAGCCCTTAACAGTACAAAGAAATTTCTGGTCCTCAAGAAACTCACAATCTAATAAGTGGAGACAACCTACGAAGAAGCAATACTGTGCTATAGTCAGCTGTGATAGACTTGACTTTTCTCAGCAACACAATGATCCAAGACAATTTCAAGAGACTCATGATGAGGGAAGATGCTCTCCAGATCCAGAAAAAGAAATGTGGAGTCTGAATGCAGAGGGAGGCAGACGGTTTTCACTTTGGAAGTTGTTTTTTGTTTTTCCTTTCTTGTGTTTTTTCCCTTTCGTTCTGAATTTTCTTTCACAACATGACCAACATAGAAATATGTTTTACATGATTAGACTGCCTAACTGATATCAGATTGCTTGCTGTCTTAGGAAGGGGAAGAAGGAAAACAAATTTGGAACTCAAAAATCTTACAAAAATGAATTTTGAATACTATCTTTACATGTTTTGGGGGGAAAAAGAAAATACTAATAAGTGATTAAAAACAACTTCCTGGTCTTGAAGGCAGAATTAGAAAGGAGGGAAAAAGGGGGGGAAACAAATGCACTTGGGGCAGCTAGGTGGTGCAGTAGATAAAGCACTGGCCCTGGATTCAGGAGGACCTGAGTTCAAATCCGACCTCAGACACTTGACGCTTCCTAGCTGTGTGACCCTGGGCAAGTCACTTAACCCTCATTGCCTCACAATAATAATAATTATTATAATTATAATAAACGCACTCCACTTGTCCCTTCTAAACTGTGGGAACCGGAATTGAACACAGCCCTCCAGGTATGGCCTGACCAGGGTACAGAGTAATGGGACCTCTGCTCCTCTATTCCCTCTCCCAAGGCTGCCTGAGATTGCCAAAGCTTTGCGGGGAGAGGGCTTCCATGTCATGCTGTTGTTGTTTGTCCTTCATTCTCAAAGAGGACCATGATCCATGGTGATACCATGACTTGCACTGAATTGGATTTAAGTGAGGGAGGGCTGTGCAAGGTCACCAACCTTACTCTCTCCTTCAAAGTCATCTGGGTCCAATGGCAAGATATATATCAGGATGACTGGAGATGGCCCCGGATGTTTGAGGGAATTGGGGCTAAGTGACTTGTCCAAGGTCACACAGCTAGTGTCTGAGGTGAGATTTGAACTTCAGGGCCAGTGCTTTATCCACTGGGCCAGCTAACTGCACCCATGCTGTTGACTTACACTGGGTTCAAGATCCACTCAGGTCCTCAGATTTTTTTTTCAGGTGTA
The DNA here is from genome assembly GCF_019393635.1 of Dromiciops gliroides. Lineage (NCBI taxonomy): Eukaryota > Metazoa > Chordata > Mammalia > Microbiotheria > Microbiotheriidae > Dromiciops > Dromiciops gliroides. The sequence continues at coordinate 289,342,125 of NC_057865.1, forward strand.
TCACTGCCCCATCATTGTTCCCTTAGCTTGTAATCACAGCAACTGATCTTTCGACAGAGTTTTAGGGTTTGCTAAGCACTTTGCCCCTAATCATCTCATTGGATACTCACATCGACCCTAGGACATTAGCTAAGCCCTTTTCTCAAAGAAAATGAAGAACTGTGAAAGACTTAACTATTCTCAGCAATACAATGATCCAAGACAATCCCAAAGGACTATTGGTGAAACATACTCTCCACCTCCAGAGAAAGAACTGATACTGAAGAAACACAGACTAAAGCATGCTATTAATTTGTTCTTTTATTCATGTTTTCTTGTACAAAATTACTAATATGGTACTGTTTTACATAATTGTACATGTATAACCCATATCTGATTGCTTACCACGTCAGGAGCAGGGTAAGAAGGGAAGGATAAAAAATGGAACCCAAGGGCAGCCAGGTGGCGCAGTGGATAAAGCACCAGCCTTGGGTTCAGGAAGACCTGAGTTCAAATCCAGCCTCAGACACTTGACACTTACTAGCTGTGTGACCCTGGGCAAGGCACTTAACCCCCATTGCCCCACCAAAAGAAAATGGAATCCAAAACTATAAATAAAAATGTTTGTCATTTAAAAATAATAATTAATGTGAGCTGTTATTATGCAATGCTGCTCCTCCTTCATTTGTACCATTGATGTTGGAGCCCAGAGTATAGGACTTTACATTTATACCTATGAAAGTTCATCTTACTAAATCAATGCCTGCAGACCTCTTTTGGGATTGTGACTCTGTTATCTAGATACCCAGCTATTTCTCCCAGCAAATTTCACCTGCAAATGTAACAAACCTTCATCTTCACTGATACAAAAGCAGAAAAGCATGAGGCCTTGGCCACAGGTCTCTGGGACCCTCCACTAAAGATCTCCAGGTAGGCTGTCATGAACCAAGTCTCATGGAGCCAGTCTAGGTCAAAAGTGAGATCAGACAGCTGCTCTAGCCACCTTCATGCAGTCACCTACCTCAGTACAGGTAATGGACAGGGGGGGGGGAGGGGGGGCACGTGGGTTAGGTGGCGTAGTCGATAAAGCACCAGCCCTGGATTCAGGTGGACCTGAGTTCAAATCTGGTCTTACTAGCTGTGTGACCTTGGGCATATCACTTAACCCTCATTGCACTGCCTAAAAAACAAAAAAAGGCAATAAATGAATTTATCATGTGAAATAAAAGAGAGTGGGGGGACCCTTCTAAAGGGTCAGTCAAAAGCTTACTCCTCCCTGGAGCATGGGCTTCTCTTTTTTCTAGGTCCTCCCAACTTCTACCATGCTTTTAACTGGATCCCAGTTCATTTTATATTTATTATTTTTTTTTGGACAGGGCAATGAGGGTTAAGTGACTTGCCCAGGGTCACACAGCCAGTAAGTGTCAAGTGTCTGAGGTTGAATTTGAACTCTGGTCCTCCTGAATCCAAGGCCAGTGCTCTATCCAATGCCCCACCTAGCTGCCCTCCATTTTATAATTCTAACAATACTAATCACAACCAATACCTCCATTGTACATGAAATGCTTCTTTCTGTACTTTATCCCATTTATTTCAGTTTCACAGTAGCTCTGAAGTAGAAAGAGGTAAGTAAATCAGAGCAAAGATACACAATTTGGCCAGAGCTTAGGCAAAACCCTTTCAGAGTCTAGGCCTCGGTTTCCACATCTGTAAAATGAAGGGGTTTAGGGGCAGCTAGGTGGCGCAGTGGATAGAGCACCGGCCCTGGAGTCAGGAAGACCTGGGTTCAAATCCGGCCTCAGACACTTGACACTTACTGGCTGTGTGACCCTGGGCAAGTCACTTAACCCTCATTGCCCCAGAAAAAAAAAAAAATGCTGTCCTCGTCCACAGAAAGAACTGATGGCATCTGAGTGCAGATTGAAGCATGCTGTTTTTCACTTTCTGTAATTTTTTTCATGGTTTTTTTTTCCTCCTTTGAGTCCATATCTTCTTTCACACCATGACTAATATGGTAATATATTTTGCATGGTTGAACATGCATAAGCTAGATCAAATTGTTTACCATCTCAGGGAAGGGGGAGTGAGGGAGAAAGAGAGATTTGGAACTCAAAAAAAAATTTAAATGAATGTTTAAAATTTTCTTTACATGTCTCTGGGGGGAAATAAAATATTATTTAAAAACCAAAGAAGTAAAAAAGAAAGAACTTCTTAATATTCCCAACAATTAGACCTGTCCAAAGATAGAACGGGCTGCCTAGGAAACATGTAGACACTCCCCTCAAGCAAAAACGGAGAGATTCTTTGCTATGGGAATATTCCTACTCAGAAATGAATTGAACCACAAGGATAAAATTATATCATCTGAAGCTTTGAATCCTTAGCAGAAAAAAATTATCAATCTTTCCTTGCTTGGTCTTAAAATTTATCAAAAGGACAGTAGAAATCTCTGTTTATTAGGAAGGGGATTCAGCTTCAGAATTGGACAGACATCTGGGCATTTTACTGTTTGAGGAGAAATGGGTAACCTTTCTACCAGTGCCCATGTTTGGGGCAATAGCTACAGACGCCAGAGGAGGAGTCATTTAGATGCTTTGTTCTTTTTATCTTCATCAGAATAGTTGTTTCTTCCAGAATAATCAAAAGAGCCAGGGAAGTCCTTGTTTATTGGGAAGGTGAGTTTGCATCAGAATTGGCGAAGAAATGGGTAGTCTTTCTGCCAGTGCCCTTGTTTGGGGCAGTGACGACAGATGCCAGAGGACAGGCAGTTAAATCTAATGTTCTTTTTATGTTCAAAAGAATAGCTGTTTCTGCCAGAATATACCTGCAGGGTAGGGACCAAAGTGGCAGCAAGCAGCCCGGCAATCAATCAATCAATCAACATGTATTGAGGGCCTACTATGTGCCAAGCACTGGATGGGATGTTGGCCTCTGAGTTTTTATCTGATTTTTGGTTCAGCTTCTCTTACCTTCTCATCTCTCACCTGGTTACTCTACTTTGGGATTTCAATGACTAGACTTTTTCACTGAGCCCCAGGAAGCTCATCATTGAGAGAACCTCATCATTCTGTACTTCCTAGCTGTGTGACCCTGGGCAAGTCACTTAACCCTGTTTGCATCAGTTTCCTCATCTGTAAAATGAACTGGAGGAGGAAATGGCAGAATCTTTGCCAAGAAAACCCCAAATGGGAGCACAAAGAGTCAGACAGGACTAAAAATGACTGAACAACATCATTCTCCAAAATCTTATCAACCTCAGCACTGTATCTCAGTACTGTCTTCAGACCCTGTGATTGGAGGATCATAATAGAATTAAAAGTGAGGCATCGGGGCAGCTAGGTGGCGCAGTGGATAAAGAACCAGCCCTGGAGTCAGGAGGACCTGAATTCAAATCCAACCTCAGACACTTGACACTAGCTGTGTGACCCTGGGCAAGTCACTTAACCCTCATTGCCCCGTCAAAAAACCAAAAACAAACAAAAAACCAAAAAAACCCATAATAGCCCCCAAGGATAGTTCTATCTAGTGTTCCTAAACCCAAGAAGGCTATGAGGTGACTTACAGAAAAAATAACTGTGTTAGATTGACTTCTTTCAGGCATAAATCATTGCCCTATTGGCCTTGAGTTCAATGTTAACGAATCAACAAAACAGCACATCCAGAAAAAGGAAGAGGAAATTCTATGATCTCTACATGAGATTGATCTGGAAAGTACTAAAGTAAATGTTATAACCAGCAGTTCAAAGGAACCCAACCTTGTATTTCTCCTAGGAGCAATTGTTCATTCAGTATTTGTTATTTCAGTATTTGCTGCTTCAAATTTATAGACTTTATAGAACATAATCACCAAGAATGAAGAGAATCAACTGAATATCATTAATGATAGGATCCTATTGACTACTAGAGATTTATATCATATCAGACCAAAATTAACAAGGGATTTAGACAGGAAAAAAAAAAACTAAGACAATATAGTAATTAGAAATGACCATCAGACATATCAGTTACTTGCTTATTTGGCCTGGGGGAGGCGGGGCAGGGTTGGAATAAGATGAAAGGACCCAGAGTTTGGAAGAATCCTAGAGTCATTCCCAAATAAAGAATTCCCTCCCATTAAAACACAAGGTTCTTCACTCAAGTCCTTGCTTGGAACTCTGACTCATAGCACCAATGCTTATCATGGAATCTAGCTAATCACATCATAGTTTAACAATTTGTATCTAATAAATTATTCAAACAGACAATACATAAGATATTAGCAACATTAACCTGACACTTTGATTTTCTGACTAGTACTGTACTTGACCAACTCGCTGATTTTTCCTACCCAGAAACCTCACAAGGTGAAAACACTGGAGCCATACCTGTCTGAAGAACCTGAGCTTGACCTGACCTAGCTGATCCTTTGTGATCCCTAAGAACTGTGACAAAATTGTTTGGGGTTCCATTGACTAGGTACTGCTGCCAATGACTAACTGACAAGAAAAGATAGGAGAGAACAGAAGTTTATTCACTCAAATAAATGATAGAAATGTGTCTGTTACAATTTGACTACTCATAATTACCCGAGTCTATCATTCACTGACCTCTCCTGGATCACTGCCTAGTCATGGCAGTGTTAGGCTGTGCAGGGTTACCCAAGACAGACAGGTCATAGCAGAGAGATCTGACAAAAGGTGAGCCACCAGGGCCGCTAGGTGGGGCAGTGGATAAAGCACCGGCCCTGGATTCAGGAGGACCTGAGTTCAAATCCAGCCTCAGACACTTGACACTTACTAGCTGTGTGACCCTGGGCAAGTCACTTAACCCTTATTGCCCTGCAAAAAGACACACACCAAATAAAAGGTAAGCCACCATAGAAGGACACAGCAAACTATTCCAGTATCTTTGCTAAGAAAGCCTTGTATACAGGATTAAAAGGATAAAGAAGATGAACCCCTTAATTAAGAAGGCATCCAATATGCTACTGGGGAAGAGTGGAGGACAATTATAAGTAGCTCCAGTACTGATGAAGGGGCTGGGCCAAAGTCAAAAGGAAAGGAACAGGGGCATCTAGGTGGTGTAGTAGATAGAGCAACAGCCCTGGATCCAGGAGGAACTGAGTTCAAATCTGGCCTCAGACACTTGACACTTACTAGCTGTGTGACCCTGGGCAAGTCACTTAACCCCAATTGCCTCACCAAAAAAAAAAAAAAAAAAAAAGACCATTGCAGATAGCAACTGCAGCCATGAAATTAAAAGTTACTTGCTCCTTGGAAGAAAAGTTTCGGCAAATCTGAACATCGTAGTAAAAAGCAGAGATATCACCTTGCTGACAAAGGTCTGTATAGTCAAAGCTATAAGGAAAACTGAGCACCACAGAATCGACACTTTCAAACCGTGGTGACTGGATAAGTCTTTTGAAAGCTCCTTGGACAGCAAGGAGATCAAATCAGTCCATTTAGAGAAATGAATTCAGGCTATTCACTAGAAAGTGAAATACAGAAACTGAAGCTTACATACTTTGGCCACATAATGAAAACACAGGACTCATTGAAAAATACCCTGATGTTGGCAAAGATTTAAGGCAAAAGGAAAAGAGGATGGCAGAAAATGTTTGAGATAGAACATCTTGGGACTGTAATTTAATTTACTCTGAGTTTTGAATTCAGATGTAACTCTTTAATTATTTTTAAGTCAATACGCCATCTAAGGGGTGATGTCAAGAGCTGCTCAAAGAAAGTTTGAACTGAAAATACTACAGGAGGATGTGGATACCACGGAAGGTTTAAAAGACAATCTTACAAAGGCAATGGTAATAGCCTCTTGACTCAATTTCCCCACAGGGCTCTTTCTTTCTCTCTTTTTTTAATTGTGTGTGTGTGTGTGAGGCAGTTGGGGTTAAGTGACTTGCTCAGGGTCACACAGCTAGTAAGTGTCAAGCGTCTGAGGCCAGATTTGAATTCAGGTATTCCTGAATCCAGGGCCGGTGCTTTATCCACTGCACCACCTAGCTGCCCCCATGACCATTTCTATAACCACAGTGGGTGAACTGTAAAGGTTCTGCAATAAATCCTTACTAAGTCTAATAAGCAATTTTCTCTGAGCTACTCTAATGGGATGCAAATATAAAGAATCATATTGCTTTCATTTTTCCTCTTCTGAATTTGTGCCCATCCTCACCTAGACAACTAGGACAAAGCAATCCTTACACTTGCCATCTCATTGGTTTAACAGTTATATATTTAAATATCAGCTTAGACCCCTCCAATATATCACATCTTTTTGATATGAGGCTAACAAATGCCCTCAAAGGAGGAAAGGTGATAAAAATGTAAATGCTTTAATTAAATAGTAAACTTTCCTTTGAGAAAAGCAACAATACCAGACATTTCCCCTTGGGACCTAGGATATATGTGGCTGACTTCCAAATGTTTTTCAAATGTTTTCCATTAGATAGAGAATGTACTTAAAAGACTCAGGATAGCTGTAATTAATTGTATTGGTGTCCTTAGGACTTCTGCTGTTGTTCCCAATGAAAACAACCACAAAATGATAAGTAAATTTATGGTTAAAAATGATATATTTTGAACTTTATCCTGGAGGGAATAGATCACATGACTGAAAAGTACCAGATCTCCTCCAGCTCCATTTGAATAGCCACATTTGTCTATCCATACAAGTGCCTAGGGCTTTGGATATATTTTAATAATTGTCTATAAGGCCTTAAATTACATTGAAGCTTTTCATATATGGGATTGTTTTAATTAGTCATAAAGAAACTTTTAAACCACATTTTTCTGGTTTGAGCTCTCATTTTACAAATTAAGGTCTCTCCTTTAAATCTCACTAAAATTCCATATTCTATAGAAAGCTTTTCCCAATCTCTCTTTTTTTTATTTTGTAGGACAATGAGGGTTAAGTGACTTGCCCAAGGTCACACAGCTGGTAAGCAGTGTCAAATGTCTGTAGCCGAATTTGAAATCAAGTTCTCCTGAATCCAGGGCCCGTGCTTTATCCACTTCACCACCTACCTGTGCCCCCCCCCCCCCCCGCTTTAATTCTACTCTTTTCTTCTCTCAGTTACTTCCTATTTATCCTGTATATTGTTTGTCGTCTCTCTCATTAAATCGTGAGTTCCTTGAGGACAGAAACTGTCTTTTGCCTCTATTCTTTCTTTTTCTTTCTTTCTTTTTTTGCCATGTCCGGCATGAAGTAGGTTCTTAATAAATGTTGATTGATTGTTGATCGATAGATATCTGAGTGTGTGTATATCAATATATATATAGAGAGAGTTGATTTGTAACAGCCATACATTTCTTCTAATATATAATTATACATACAAATATATAGACTACACAGACATGTATACATAAATCACGGGCAGCTAGGTAGCCCAGTGGTTGGTGCAGGAGTCAGAGCTGTGGACCTGTTCCTTAAGTTCTTGTGACAGTCCAGACCGGTCTTTTCACTCGTCTGGACCTCCAACTGAGCATCCTCTGTTCCTGGCCCCTCCACCCCCGCCCTCTGGGAGTGCTTTACGGACAGGCCCTTGTGCTTCATTTACATAACGGAACCAGCTGGCCCCGGGGCAGATAATGAGGATGAAGCATAACCAGGAAGAGAGTGGGGTTCCCCTGAACCCCAAATCTCGCAGGAAAGTGTAGGGCCTTAAGGAAGCGCCAGACCCTGAAGGCTGGGCCGGAGAGAAGGGACATCCGTGCGTCACCATGACCGCAAAAGGAGTCTGTGGTCAGGACCTGGGCGTCGAGCCCCCTTACTCATTCAGAAACCATTTTATCTTTCCAAGCTTTCCGGGAGAACTCCGCATGAAAGAAGAGTTAAGACTAGCAGAAACCCGCTGTGGAGCCTATAGCGCTTTTTGCGTCTACTATTCGATTTCCCGATAAAGAAGGTTTATAGCGCGTTTCAACGGCCGGACACCGCTCTCTTCCTTCAAGAGAACAGGGCTGTGGCGTGGATGACTACGCGGGCGTGAGGAACCGCAGCCGCCGGAAAGGCCTGCGTGCCATTTCCTGGAGGAGAGCTGGACTCTAGAAACTGCCCGAAGGCGGTAGGGAGAGAAGGAGGCGGGGTCACGTGCTTCGAGAGGTTGGGGAGCTGCGGACAAGGAGCAGTCACGGTGCCGGGATAAGCGGAAGCGAATAGGCTCGCGCTCAAAGACCCCTCTACAAGCTGCAGGGTGCCCACGCCCTCAACAGAGCAAAGTACCCGATCTCTTTGCCGGGCTCCCCAAGAAGGGAGGCGGGCCGGGGGAGTGAAGCGAATCCTGTATGGGACGAGGTTTCCGTTTGACTCCACTATGAGCTGGACTGGTACCGAAGCCCCCCTGCTCAGTAGGGGAGTGGAGCCGCTCATGAGCTGGTCTGCTACCAAAGCGAGCTGCCCGGGGCATGCCCCCCCCCCCCCTCGCCTTGATCCCTCCGCGGCCCTCTTTGAGTTGGGTTGATACCGAAGTTCTTCGCAAAGGCTCGTTCGCGGAGTGAGACTTGAGAGGACTCCACTGGGCCTCGAATGGGAGCAGACTGGAGCCTCGCACTTCTTGGGATTCTTACCTGGACATCAGACTCCGCTGAACAAACGCGAGGGCGGCCCTGTGGCTGGAGGGAGGCGGCACCCATGGAAGCTTCCAGGAGGGCAGTGGGAATGGCATGAACCATGGCTGGAGTCCTAGCATCCCGGAACTCCAGTGGGAGCTGCACTGGAGGCGCCCTACTGCCTTGCATTGCAAGACCGTTCACCAGGGTTCCATGGAGTGCTGATGGCTCGAGCCCAAAGGGGGATTAGACTGGACGGACCTGGGGAAGAAGGGCATGCTCAACGTTCAAAAGCTGCCCTGGGATCGGTACCCGAAGGCTGTGGAGAAACTAGAGGGGCGGAGGGAGAAATAGCTAAAATGTTGCAAATAATTATCTGTCTTCGCTGTATTCAATGCAACGACAATAAACGACTGGTAGCTTGAACATTTCTTTAACGGTACATTTTTGCACCCGATCCTTGGGTCTGGGTGGGGATGGGGGGGGGGGGATAGTTAGAGTTCCAGACCTGGACTATCGCGCCATTGGCTGATTCGTTGCCGGCATTTTGTCCTTCCTTTCCAGTTCAAACCGAGCTCCTCCCTGAAGGCAGGAGACTGTCAGAACAGGCGCTTTGAACTTTGAAACTGATATAGGGGGAAACCGATAGGAGAAAGCACGTGGGTCTTTAGGATTCCTCTGTAAAGAATTACACTCTCGCACAAGACCTAATTAGGAATAAGAGAACAGGTTTGTTGGGGTACAAGAGAAACCGGCAGGGAGGAAGGTTTTGCCAGAACAAAACAAAACGCTTTCCCCCTGGCTAACTTGTGGGGTGCCATTTTATAGGGTTTAGATGAGGGTGGGTAAGAGTCTCTTACTGGGTTGGAAGAATCCCTCGTGAGAGATCTGGTGGTGGGTGTCAACTTTGTCCTGATGGGTCTAAACAGTCTGCTGATGGGCAGTTCCAGGTGGTCTTCTCCTGGATTACCTCATCCAGATGCTTAGAATGACTGGAATGTAGGGTGATGGTCCTGGAGCATGCTCAGTTCGATTGGTGCCCCTTATCTCCGTTAGGTGAGTGTGTGTGTCCTTGATTGTGTTCAAGGAGAGGCCTACTTTATTTCAAGAGAAAATCCCTGAGGTTTCAAGGAAAAAGTTCCTTGAACCCCCCCAGAGAAGTGTTGGGGTGACCGGGGCCTATAATCCTCCCATGACAAAACAAAAGCCACTACTTTGGGATGGAGGGCTTATTAAACTGATATGGGGGGATTCCTCTGTAAAGAATTACTCACCGCAAATCCTGTTTAGGAATAAAAGAACAGGTTTATTGGGGTACAAGAGAAACTGGCCAGGAGGAAGGTTTAAACCACTTATCTCCCCGAACTAGCCTAGGGAGCGCCCTTTATAGGGCTAAGATGGTGTGGGTAAAATGTTCCTTATTGGGTGTTGGGTTGGAAGTCGTCTGGCGGTGGGTTGGGGTAGTTTGATGATGGGTGGGTGGCAATCTGGTGATGAGCGGTAACTGTCCTGGTGGGTAGCAAGCAGTCTGCTGGTGGGCGGTTTCTTTATCCCCTCCTGATGCAGCCACACCTAATCCTAATAGGATTACCTCCGAGGGGGTGAAGAGGACTGGAATGCAGGGTGGTGGTCCTCATCTCCTTTGGGTGTGTCCTTTCGTTGAGCTCAAGGAGAAGGTTCCTTGATCTCAAGGGAAAAACTGGGGTTTTAAGGAAAAAGTTCCTTGACCTCCCCAGACAACTTCTTGGGTAACCGGGCCCCATAATACTCCCATAACAAAACGTTTTCCACTCCCGCCCCCTACTTCCCGTGACCGCGGGTGGATAGGTATATTAAATGGGTTATATGTCTAACCTTTTACTGTTGCCAAATTTTTCGTGACCCCCCCCCACATGGGGCCGTGACCCATGGTTTAAGAAGCAAGGCACCAGACCACCCAAGCAATAAGCTGTGGCTCAAGATGATGCCATGCGTGTGCGCTCGTGTACGTGCAGGGGTGGGGTGGGGAATGATATTGTATGATATGATTATGGATTTGAGTCAGATTAAACTCTGAGGATGGGGTCTGGAAGGTACCCAGCCCTGACCCAATATAGTTATTTTAGAAGTTTATTGCTTGTCAAATTCTCACTGTCTCCTTTAAGTTTAATTGCCAATTATTTCTTTGACTTCCCAACATAGCCGAAGATAAATTTTAACCCTGTCATCCTTATCTTTAGAGACAGGGGCCTGGAGAGGGGAGTCAGTGGGAACTGTGAGATTTGAAACATCTGACTCTCACTCCCCTGTTTCCTTTTCCTTTGGTTGACCTTGTTCCCCCTCCCCTTTTCCCCCTTGCTCCTGGAACACGTATGCATGTCTCCATACATTGATCACGAGCTGAACACGCACCTTGGATGAGACAGGATTGGATGTTAGATTGTGAGCTCATCCACCCTAGGTGTACGTGGGGACAGTCCTTTTCAAGATTACTATAAAAACCTAGAGGATTGGGCATATCTTTGCAAGACTTCAATGTGTAATTGGGTTTTGCCCGTCCTCATGAGGATGTAATAAATCTGTCTCTGCTTGACTTGGTGGTCTCCTCGAAGTTATTTGGGTAAACTGAGGCAGTTTGCTCCATACAATATGAAGCAAAATACTGTCCCTGCCTTCAGTAACTCCTCCTGTGATAAGCTTATATGGGATCTGGGGAAAATAAAAAGGAAGGCACGCGAATTCAGAGGTTGGGAAGGCTTCCTATAGAAGGGAGAGCGATGGAGGCATGGGGGCACACCCGGCGCCTAGTACGGGTCAGGGGAGAGGACGGGTAAGAAGAATGAAGAGGGGCTTTGAAGGCCAAGCAGAGGGTTTTCTACTAGATGCTGGGGGTGACGTGATTAGACCTACTCTTTAGGAAAAGCACTTTAGTGGCTGAATGGAGGATGGACTGGAGTGGGGGAACGCTAGAGGCAGGGAGATACCCCTCCCCCGCCCCAGCAACCATTGCTACAGTCCAGACAAGAGGCCTGGACCGCGGCGGGGGGGACGTCCGGCAAGAGAAGGGGCATACAGAGATGCCCCCTTAACCCCCATATTGGATCTGCGGGTGAGGGCGGTAGGGGTCCGGGGTGGGAAGGTGGCGGGCCCTCGACAGCGATGGAAAAGGGGATTGAGTTGTTTGCTGGACATCCAGCTCCACGTGTCTGAAGGGCTGAGTGCGGTGGAAAGAACACGGATCTGGGTCGACTTTCCCGCTCTGGGCCTCAGTTTCCCTTTTGCGTAGAGGAGGTTGCTGAAGTGGGTGGGGACTGGCGGGGGCGGGGCCACGCTCTACTGGGCTCTTCGCCAGGAGGCGGGGCTAGGGAGGGGCGGCCAAGGCGGAAGCGGAAGCGGAAGCTCCTGCGTCGGTTCACGCCCGTCGCCGCGGCGCTCCATTCCGGCCTCCGCCTGCGCCATGGCCCGCAAAAAGAAGAGCAAGAAGGGGGGCGATGGGAGTCAGACTCGCCTTGTGCTCACCTTCGACGAGGATAAGAGGCGGTGAGTGGTCGGGTCCGCGCCCCCTTCCCTCTCCCTCCCACCCCGCGGGGTCGGCTTGGGCTCGCCCAGGCGTCCCCCCAGCCACGCCGCTCATGGTCCATCCCGGGAACCACGTGGCCTATGCTCGAGGTTGGGGGCGGAACCTCACCGGGAGCGGCTTCCGGGTCACTTTCCCCTGCTGCCCAGTGGTGATCGTTGGGTGAGGGGGAAGGACGAAATTTAAAAACAAAACCATCCTCAGATGTTGTGGGGGCGGGGGTCTTGGAAAGGACTCTCCTCCCCCCCCCCACCCCCGTTTGGAGGGCATCCAGTGTAGACGCTCATCGAGGTCGGGGCCACATCGTCCTTCCCGGGCTCCTAGACCCAGGGGAAGGAGGGACCCTGGAGGCGGGGACATGTATAACCAAGGGCATCAGAGCCGGGACTTGAACCCAGGCTCCCCGGTCGCCTCCTGTCCCCACGTGGAATGAGCTGTCCGGGAAGGGAGTGAGCTCCCCGGCTTCTAAAAGGCTGGATGACCATTCAGTGACCCGTGACGGGCCCTGGAGACTATTGAGTCCAACCTTTCCCCCCCATTTTACAGATGTTGAAACCGGGGCAGGGGCAGGGGCAGGGGCAGGCTTTGACCAGGGCTTTCCTGAGCCCACACCAAGCCGTCCATCCGCTGCCCAGGCAGCCGCCTCGCCCCGCAGGGAATGCGGACCCCGGGTTGGGCTGGGGGAGACGGCCCTGGTCGGCGCTCCCCCGGGTTCAGATCCAGCCAGGGACAGACTCCGGATCTGGGTCAGTAAAGGCACTAACCTCCTGGCTTGTTGCGAAGGTTTGCTCGCTGACTTTCAGCGTGTCACTGCTCAGCTGCACGTGCGCCTGTATATTGACGAGTATTTGTAAATGTCCCGTCCTGCCGAGCAGGGAGGGAGGGGCCCTTTGCCAGCCTCAGTCCTCATCTTTACCCTGCTGGGTTTGGACTCTTTGTTCACCAAAAGTGCCTTGTCTGTGGCTGGGGCCGTCCTCCTGGGGATGAGAGCCAAGGGCCGGTGCCCTGGGACTGATGGTCAGACAGAGGCAGGCTCACCCTCTTCTTCTGCCCCCAGGAGGGGGGGCACTCTCCTGTTGCCCCCTCCTCAGAGTAGGCCCCTCTTGTGTCTCTGCAGGGACTACCTGACCGGCTTCCACAAGCGGAAGGTGGAGCGCAGGAAGGAGGCCCTGGAGGAGATCCGGAAGAAGCTGAAGGAGGAGCAGAGGAAGCTTCGGGAAGAGGTACCTGGGAGACCCCCCTGGGGTGGGGGGCACGCTGGGCCAGGGCAGAGGGTAATTGGCAGGAGCAGAAGGCCCGGAGTCCATCCCTCCATCACACATTTGTTAGGTGTCCACCCTCTGTGGTCAGCCCTCAAAGAGGAATAACCATCCCCGAGGTTTTGGGGGCATTAGGGGGTACTGCTTCAGAGGCCGGGTCACCTGCTGCAAGTGCTAGGCCCCCAAGAGGCCTATGGTCGCTTTGTCCCAAAGGGTCCCTGCTTAGGCCTGCTCCCTCTCATTGCAGCGCCACAAGGAGTATCTGAAGATGCTGAAAGATCGGGAAGAGGCTTTGGGTGAGTCCTGGGGTGGGGGAGGGTCAGGGACATTTTCCTCATCCTGAGCCATGGGGCCTCCCCCTGACTCAGGCCTGTTTCAGAAGAGGCAGATGAGCTGGACCAGCTGGTGACCTCCAAGACCGAGTGTGTGCAGTATGATCACCCCAACCACACAGTGACAGTGACTACCATCAGCGACCTGGACCTCTCTGGGGCCCGGCGCCTGGGGCTGCCGCCACCTGGGGTAGGTGCAAGGTGGCCAGAGCCGGGATGGGGCAGGAGGTAGCCCCAGCCTGGGTATTGTTGACACAGGGGACTCAGAGGGACATGGAAAGTCTCTAGTGTCTCAGAGCATCAGGGGAGGGAGAAGCTTACAATGGGTTGCAATCAGCACATGTGAAGGGTCCAGCTTCTCTGGAAAGTGTGGAGGAGAGGAAACAGGGCAGGGCCAGAGTGTGAGCACCAGCAGGAGGGAGAGTTCTAGGAGCTAGAATGGCGGCGGATCATGGAGGGCAAGAGGGTAGGGTCAGCAGCTCCCTGAACGTGGGGTTCCTAAAAGGGTTAACTTTCATTCATTGACTCATTCACCACAAAAGCTGGAGCTGGAAAAAGGACCCTTAGAACATGGCATGCGGTGCCGGGAAGGAGCTTAGAATGGGAATGTCGGAGATGAGGGGAGCGATCTATCCCTTTGTTGGTCCCTCTCACGGCACAGATGAGGTGGCAGGTTCAAGCAAAAGGGGCGGGGGGGGGGGTAGTCGTGCCCCAGAGTCTCCTACAAGAGCCACATCTTTTGCCACAAACACTGGAGAGACTTCCAAAGGGGAGGGAGAAGTCCTTGCTGCTGCTGGGACCACTGCCCCTTCCAAATGTCCTTGGCCCCAGACTTCAGCCTCCTGGGGACCCTCAATGCAGCCCCTCCCCCCCCCCCCCAGGGAGATGAGGACCCTGGAGCCGAGGGAGCAGAGACCCCCGCAGATGGACCTCTCGGTGCTTTGCCCAAGAAGTCTCGGAACCCCTTCTTGTCTCAGAGGTGAGCACCCCTCTTCCAGCCCCATTCTTCCCTGCTTGGGGTGCAGTTTGATTGAGCCTCAGATGCTCTGACCTGTTGGTGCCAGCAGAGGGCGCCAGAGGCATGTACATCTTTGGCTGCAGCAGGGAGCCCAGGCCCTAAGATTGGGGGGCTGGGAGGATACCCTGGAATTCCAGGTGGCCCCCCCCCCCAATCATGAGCAAACTTTGGTTCTTCCCATCGGGAAGCCCCCTAGGGCTCAGGGTGTCCAGGTTAGGGGTGCACTGGCCAGCTCCATTGTGGAGTGGGGGAGGGGGGCAGAGAACAGCTGGGTTTTAGTGGGGACTGGACAGGAGCAGATTATAGTCAGTGCTGATGCTCCCTTAGGATTTGGCAGGCCTTTTGTTCCACCCAGCCTCTGCTTTCTCTCAAATGTGTAAATGCAAATACACACACTCTGTTGGTACTTCCAGCACTTGCCCGCTCCTGGGGTGCTGCCTGCTCCTCGGGTGCTACCCCCTCTGACACGTCAGAGCTTCCCTTGATGTTGATTCTGTCCCTCCTTTTGGATTTCCATCAGTGCCCATAAGGCTGGCCACGCCAACCCCATCGGCCCCCAGCAGCTGGGGGTGGTGGCCAGTCAGAAGTCTGGCCTGGTTCTGGGGTGTGCCTGGGGGGGAGGCCATGCTATAATGGGTGGTGCAGAGTTGAAGAGGAGGCCAGACCTTGTAAACCTTGTCACGTCACTGCTCTGAGCCTCCTGCCTGCTGACGTGTGCCTAACCTCAAGCCACCAGCCCCGCCTCCAACCTCCAGCCTCTGTGTTCTTTTGGTCATGGTCCTGGGGGCCCAGGAAGAGCTTTGTGGGCCAGTGGCCACATCTGGTCTTTCCCTGGCAGGATCTCCTCCCTCACAGCCTCCCTCCACGCACGGACCCAGAAGCGCACCAAGAAGAAACGTCCTCGTCCACACCGAGGCCCAGACTCTACCAAGAAGCCACCCAGTGCCACGCGAACCAGCAAGACTCACCGCCGCAGGATGACCGGCAGAGTCAGGAACAAGAGAGACGGGGGCCCGGGGTAGTTTCAGGGCCTTCCCCGCCAATCCCCTGGCCCTCTCCTTGCTCCCTCCTCCTTGAGGCTGGAACCTTCCAGGAGCTGCCAGGGAGCCCCCGGCTGCTTCACACTCTCCCAGCTGAGCAGGCCTGGTTTTGACGGCTCCCACCCCAGGGGCCAGGCTTCTTTGATAAAACTGGGGGATGTGGGTGGGGTGGGGTGCGGCTGAGCTCCCTGACTGTGCCCCAGCCTCTGAGAAGCCCTTCCCCCAATTCCTACTTGTGAAACTGGGGTCCCCGAAGGGTCTAGGCAGGGATGGGCCTGGCCTTGGGACCCTTGGATGGAGATCCACCCACTTGTTGCCCAGTGACTCCACCTGAGTGGCCTGTGCAGCCATGGGAAAGACTGTCCTGGTTTCTGCCTCACTACAACATGCAGTGTGACCAGAGAGGTGGCAATAGACCTTGCTCTAGCCAGCAAGCATTTATTAGTCACTTCCTGTATGCCCCACAGGTGGTGGGCAGGACTGAGCTCATTCTAGGAAGTGCTGCCAGGATAGGGGACCTCCGTGTTTGTGCCTCCTGGGGACTGGTCTGAGGATCCCTGAATGTTTGACCTTCCAGAGAGAATGGGGGGCAAGATGGCCAACTCCCCGCTGTTTGGAGGGATGTTCTGGAAAGAAAGAAGCAGCATTAGATTGGACATGTTGGCCAACACAAAACACTGGCAGGAAGTGCCTGAGACCAATAGTGTCATTCAGGCAGTTCTGAAGCACCTTCTGTGTGCTGTGTGCCCAGCACAATCCTAGGCACTGGAGACATGTGTTGGAGGAGTTAAACACTGTGCGAAAGGAGCTTGTGTGTTTGATGGCAAAGACTCCCAGAGCGGAGTGGGGCTGCTTTGGGTGCTGGTGAGCACCTGTTCACACAGGAGGATGCCCCCCTGGGGTCCACATCTGTAAAGCTGGGGGATTGGAACCAATAGCCCCTGAAGAAGGTTCCTCCCAGGTCTGCTTGGCTACCCCTGTGGCAGAGAGTGTGGAAGAAGAGCCTTGAAATTATATTGCCTTTGTCCATGCTGTTTCATGAAACATTGCTAAATGTTTTTTTTTAATTATGTTTCCCATTTGCATTTTTTTTTTTTTAGTGAGGCAATTGGGGTTAAGTGACTTGCCGAGGTCACACAGCTAGTGTTAAGTGTCTGAGGCCAGATTTGAACTCAGGTACTCCTGACTCCAGGGACGGTGCTCTATCCACTGCGACACCTAGCTGCCCCTCCCAGTTACATTTTTTAAATGTTTTCACATTAATTTTTTTTTTAATGTTGAGTTCCAAATTCTCTCCCTCCTCCCCCTTCCCCACAATCTGCCAGTGATATTGAGGTGCCAGGCCCTTTACCAGGAGCTTGCTTAACCTCACAACACGTGCATGTGGATATACACATGCCCTGGGAGGCAGGTGTTCTTACCCCCTTCTACAGATGAGGACTTGGGCAGACAGAGGCTAAGTGTGGGACTGGATTTGACCCCGGGTCTTAATAACACGCACTGTACCCCACAGCTGCCCACGAGCAGAATGTTTGCAATGGACCACAGGAGAAGCAATGAGGGCTTAGCCTGGGGTGTTGGCTGTGGCACTGGAGAGGAAAGGATGGACTTTGGAAGTGTGCAGACAGATTAAACCAGACTCGAGAAGGAATTGGATGTAGGGGGTGCAGGAAGACCCTAGGGTGGGGAGGGGGGGCAGTGCAGAGATACATGGCCACTTTTTAAACAATCCCTGGTCTCTACACTCAGTACAGTCTGTCCCTCCTAAAGAGGCCACACACTGACCAAAGCAAGGTGACTGCCAACTTTCTCTAATTGGCCTTAAGAGCCTGCTGTCCAGTTACACTGGAGACTTGGCAGCCTTGGGCTGTTCCACCCACAGTGCCCTTCCCCCCTTCTTACAGGCATAGCACCCCAGAGTCCCTGTCATTGATTCCAAAAATCTATCCTGCCCTACAGGGATGGAGGTTTGCCACCATCTCCAAGGAGCCAGGGAGGAATGTGCCAGGGGCTCCCAAGACAGCTTCCACAGGAGTTGGGAGCATGTTTGGAGGTGTGTGGCCACCTCCCGGGGAGGAAAGAGCCTCGTTTGGGGTTCTGCTTCAGGGGCCTGGGAGAGGTGGGGTTCTGTCAGGTAAAGGAAACCTCCTTCACCAAAGCCCATGCATAGCTGGCAGTCCTGAGAGCTTGAGGCACTTCCCCATAGTCGTGGAGCAGACACGTGTCTGAGTCAGGAGGACCCCGGTCCTTCCTGATGGGAAGCTGGCTCTCCCCTGCATCCTCCTTCAGGGCTCTGGGGACGGAACTGGCCAAAATGACGTCGTATTAGGATACAGCACACACATGTACATGCATGCATGTGTATATCCACGTGCATAGAACGCCTACATGCATTTCCACATGCAACTGCACAATAAAGATGCATGCAAGAAGACGGAAGATATTTTACACAAAGGCGCACGTGCTTACATAGATACATACACAACATGCGTGCTTACATATACACTTATGCAACACACAATGTGTTTATAAGCATGAGCACATGCCTCTATACATACACGCACACTTCACATAGACACACATCCAAGTGTAGCGTGACGAGGACCCACGAGGCGTCCCAAGGTATCCTGGGAGGGTGAAGGAGAGCGGTCACCAGAAGCCGGCTGGCCTAAGCAGTCTGATCTCATGGGATGTAGATGCCGGAACCCAATACACAGGAGGGACTACGTAATTGCCTTCTCTCTGCAGGGCTGGGCCGGGCCTCAAACATTACTATTCGCTTCCCGCAGTCTAGTCCAACCCCTTCATTTTTCTGATAAGGATGAGGTGAAGTGACTTGCAGTCGCAGCTCGGAAGCATCAGAAGCGGAATTTGAACCCAAGTCCTAGGTTTCTGGGGGTGATCTGAGCTTTAAACAAGGCGGAGTGGAGGCGGGGCGCTCCGTGAGTTCCCGGGGCGGGGTAGCCCGTATGAATGCTGAGTCCCCCTCAGGGCAGGTAAACTTGGGGACCTGCCAACAGCTTGTTGGGGCTGGAATGTCGAGTTCATGGAGGGAGGAGAGTCCACGTGGGTGTGGGAGGCTAGGTGACCTCTCTAATCAGCTTTTCCTCAGGCTTTCCCGTCGGGGCTAGAAGGCGGAGGCTAAGGTAGGTACCAGTTGGAGGGGCCAGTGGAGGGAGGGTGTCTGGCTGTCCCCGAGGTGATGGCAGGACCTCGGGCTCCCGACGTGCACAGTCCCTGAAGCCCAGACGGGGGCTACCCCGAAGCTAGGACACGGAGGCCAGTGTGGATGGGATTAATCTGCAACTTCGGGGACCCTTAACTAGTCACCCGATGCTCCTGCTGCCCTGCCCACCATGGCAGCAGTTGTGAGCTCTAGGTTAAAGACGTATGGGGGGGGGGGGGGCGAGTGGATAAAGCACTGGCCCTGGATTCTGGAGGACCTGAGTTCAAATACGGCCTCAGACACTTGACACTGTGACCCTGAGCAAGTCACTTAACCCTCATTGCCCCACAAACAAACAAAAACGTATTGGTATTTTGCTTCTACATCTCCGTCCTTTCTGAATCCATGCCTCCCCTTTTTCCTATGCCGGGAGCCATCCCTTGTAACAGAAAATAAAAATAAAGGGATGGAGGGAACTACAACAATAAGAAAAATCATAGAGCAATTTGGAACCATGCTCGATGGGCTATGGGGCTGTGCATACCCTTTGACCCAGTAATGCAGCTGCTAGGTCTGTGTCCCAAAGAGATAAAGGGAAAAGGACCCACATGTACAAAAATATTTATAGCTGCTCTTTTTGTGGTGGCAAAGAATTGGAAATCAAGGGAATGCCCATCAATTGGGGAATGGCCGAAAAGTTGTGGTATAAGAATGTAATGGCATACTATTGTGCTGTAAGAAACGATGAGCAGGCAGATTTCAGAAAAACCTGGAAAGACTTAAGTGGACTGATGCTGAGTGAAGTGAGCAGAACTAGGAGTACTTTGTACACAGTAACAGTGGATTTAAAGTCAGGTCTTCCTGATTCCACTGTGCTACCCAGCTGCTTCATGTTGGTTGAATCGGACATTGTCATTTTCATTTGTCATTTTGGGGGGGCTAAACTTGGTATTAGACACAGTAGATAAAAGTACTTACCCTGAAATCAGAATAACAAGTTCTAACCCACCCTCTGACATGTTGGGTAATAATGTATGTGACACGGGGCAGCTAGGCAGTGCAGTGGATAGAGTACAGGCCCTGAAGTCAGGAGGACCTGAGTTCAAATGCGGCCTCAGGCACTTGACACTTACTAGCTGTGTGACCCTGGGCAAGTCACTTAACCCCAATTGCCTCACCAACAATTTTTTAAAAAATAATATATGCAACAAAAGTAAAATTTGCCCCATTTTAGAGATGAAGAGACTGAGGCATAGACTTGTGAAGTGACCTGCCCAGGGTATCTTTTGTGGGAGGGTTTCACATTTACATTGTTTGTCATTGGGTATCTAGCTGCCCAGGCTCTCTCTTCTCCCTGCATCTTTTTATTGGGGTCTGACTCCCAAGTGTTTGTTTATGCATTTTTCACAGATTCACTTCTTTTGACTCGGTGACATTCCATTCCTTTCCTGGAGCAGTTGGTTGAGCCATTCCCCAACCAATGGGGTCCATATTTTTCAAAGGTGGCCAGGACACAGGAAGACCCAGATGGGGGATGGGTTGGGTCTCTCTGAAGGGTCTTTGGGGGGCCTGCTCTCTCATTTCTGAGGCTGAGACAATCAACCTTTCCAGCTGGGATCTCTGAGCTACTCCCCTGAGGGTGGTGGACAGGGCCAAAAGAGCCACCTGGACCTGACTCAGTAGGACTGCCTGTCACCTGCTGTGTGACCTTGCTCTAGTCCTCTCTGTGAGCTCTCAATGCTGGGCTCACTGGCACTGTCCTCCATAGCCATGGACTTCAGCCCTTCTTTGAGCCCATCTTTCCATCCATATTTTTCTCCCAGCAAGTAACTTGTCTGAGTCCCTCAGCCCCTTGGGCACCGGCATTGCCCCCCCGCCCCGCCCTGGCAGGGTGAGAGACACTAGGATCCTCTGTAGGTTGGCTGTCCTCCCAAAGCTTCCAGCCCTCCTGAGAAGTAGCATCTTGCCCCCAGAGGTCCTTTGCCTGCCGAAACACCAGCCTTGACCCCTTGGCCGGTACAGATTCTCCGTGATCTAGCCAGACCCAATTTTGCCTCTTCCCGCTTTGGGGCCCAAGGTTGGCCAGCAAACCAGAGAGACTCCATGGCTACTGAGTTACAACCAGCCTGGCATCCAGGGTCAATGGCCAGTGCTTCCAGGGCCCTAGGGGCAGAGGGCATCCTTTGGGTGGATAGAGATGGATGGCCATGGGCTATGGGGAAGGCCTGACCATAGCCACCCTCAGCACCAGCAGGACCTAGGAAGCTGTGGGGCTGCAATCAGCCTGGTGTATGCGTGCCCCCATCCTTGCGCAGAAGGATACCCACAAACATTGGCCTCCAACGGAGAAAGCATGATATGGGGGGGGGGAGGGGGGGGATCCAAAAGACCTGGATCTGAATCCCACCTCAATACAGGTGACTGTGCATTAGACTCTCTGGGCTGTTTCCTCATCTATAAAATGGGTATGTGGATTTGATGACTTCTAAGGATCCCTTTCAGGTCGGAATCTATAATCTTATTATGGAGGACAGTTCTATTTAGGCTGGAAAGGAAGGGGGTGGTGCTGTTGTCTACTTATAGCCTGGTCTCTCCCCTAAAACCTCCCCCTCCTTGAACTGATGTTGAGACTTTGTCTCCTGATGAGGACGGAAGGTCTGGTGAGAACTCTTACATCAAAGGAAAGCCGGAGCCAGGGTAATTACTAGGACTCAATGTTACAATTAGGCTAGATGGGGTGAGGTCAAATGGAGGGGAAGCCTAGAGCAAGTGGGGGGCCTCCTGGTGAACGGGAGTGCTAATGGGAAGCTAAGGAGAGACCTCGTTATGGAGGCCCTGGACCTCTCACGTTTAAACATAAAAGCAACAGCTGGAACTCACAAAAGACTTGGCATGTTTTATGTTATGTGGTTCATAACAACCCTGTAGGGTAGATGCTGTTATTATCCTCATGTTATAGACAAGGAAACAGGCTGAGTGACCTGCCCAGGGCCACGCAGCTAGTAAGTAAGTGTCTTGCCCCCAGTTTGAATTCAGATGTTTCTGCCTCCCGGCCTTATACTCTAACCACTGAACCACCTAGCTTGCCTCAAGATGTGAAGACAGGTCCTCTGAATCCAGGATTTGACCCCGGGCCTTGACTGTCCTGTGCCAAAAATTGAGACTACAGTTGAACCTATAGGGCATGATGAGGTTACCAAGAGAGAGAAGAGGGTCCAGAGCCAAGCCCTGGGGGACATCCACATAGAGGGGGCCCAACTGGGGTGAGGCCACGGCAGGAACTTGTCTCCTTTTGTCTCCCAGTGCCTGGCCGCTAATAAGGACTTGATGAAGGCTTGTTGAATGACTGATGGCAGGGATTTCACTTTGGGTTACCTAGTGTTGGAAGGAAAGACCCCAAGAGCCCTTCCAGCTTCCAGATCCTGTTATCATCCTGATTTGAACTCTCCTCCATTTCAGGACTCTGACATCAATGGCCAACGATGACCTTGTGAAAGTTATTTCACTTTGGGCCTCAGTTTCCTTATCTGTAAAATAGGAGGGAGTGGACTTAATGGCCACTAAAGTCCCTCTCAGCTCTGGATTCAGAATCCTACTATGATCCTAAATCATTTAAACTCTCAGTGCCTCAGTTTCCTGATCTGTAAAGTGAAGGCTCCAGCTCTGTAACCTCCTCTGATCCCATGTACAATAATAACCATCATGCTTCATGGTTTGCAAAGAGCTTTCCTGATAACCCCTCCCAAAGGCAGCTACCTCCTGGCTTTGGATTTTAGGACCTACATCTCCCCCCTCTCCAGAGGCTTTGGTGTGCGCACAGGGTAGGGGCAGACATATGTCCTTGAGGTCTGATTCCAACTTGGAGGTCTGCCAGGTGTTGGTGGTGTGACCTCAGGAGAGTCACCTCCTCTCATGGACACTCAGTTTTCTCATCACTTAAGGGACCCACGACCCCTCCAGTCTTTGTTATACAGAAACAAGCCTGCCCCAAATGCTTATGGAGAGGAGAGCACACTTAACCCGAATTACAATGACCAAAACAATTCCTTCTTCCCAAAGAATCCAAGTTATTATTATTATTACATTAGGTTATTATTATTTTCATTAGATTGTAAGCACCTTGAGGGCAGTTGTTATTCAGTCTTATCCCACTCTTCTTGACCCCATTTAGGGTTTTCTTGGCAAAGGTGCTGGAGGGGTTTACCATTTCCTTCTCCAGTTCTTTTTTTTTTTTTTTTTTGGTGAGGCAATTGGAGTTAAGTGACTTGCCCAGGGTCACACAGCTAGTAGGTGTTAGGTGTCTGAGGCCGGATTTAAGCTCAGGTCCTCCTGACTCCAGGGCTGGTGTTCTATCTACTGTGCCACCTAGCTGCCCCTCTAGTTCATTTTACAGATGAGGAAACTGAGGCAAAGAAGGTTAAGTGGTTTGCCCAGGGTCACACAGCTAATAAGTGTCTGAGGCTAAGTTTGAACTCGGGTCCTCCTCTCTCCAGGCCTGGCACTCTAACCACTGAGCCAGCTAGCTACCCCTCCTTGAGGACAGGGACTGTCCCTTTGTCCCAGTGTTTAACACAGTGCCTGGTTCATAGTAAAAACTTAAGGGGCAGCTAGGTAGCACAGTGGATAAAGCATCAGCCCTGGATTCAGGAGGACCTGCGTTCAAATCCGGCCTCAGACACTTGACACTTACTAGCTGTGTGACCCTGGGCAAGTCACTTAACCCCCATTGCCCTGCAAAAAAAACCCAAAACCAAAAAACAACTTAAGAAGTGGTTATTAAATTGATTTGAATATATATATTATACATAAGTATATACAGGTTGTTCAGAAGGGAAGGCACTAGCAGTTGGAGGAATCAGGGACAACCTCATGGAGGTGATGTGCTATTTCATAAGGTGGAGTTAAAGAGAGAATGCAGTCCAGGCATGGGTCACAGCCAGTGCAAAGATGTGAAAGTAGGGGATGAATGTAGAGGAACAGAAAGAAAGCCAGTTAGGCTGAACCAAAGAATTCATGGTAGGAAGTAATGTCCAAAAAGTCTGAGGAAATAGACTGGGACTGGGTTGTGAGGGGCTTTGAAAGGAAGAGTTTCTATTTGATCCCAGAGGAATTGCTGTAATTGATTGAGAAGGGGTTACAGGTCAGATCTTTGATTAAGGAAAATAACTTTAGCAGCTGTGTGTAGGATGCATGGGAATGAAGAGGGATTGGGGCAGGGAGATTAGTGAGCCGGAGGATGGTGGTTACAATCATCTGAGTGAGAGATGATGAGGGAAGGCCTGAACCAGGGGGAGATGGCCATGGGTATAGAAAGAAGGAATTGTGTTGGAGAGATGGTGTGGAGGTAGAACCAATGATGAGATTTAAGGTTCCCTAAGGGCCTTGGGCAGTGAGGATAGACCGCTGGACATGAAGTCAGGAAGATTCAGCTTCCAGCCTCAGACACTTACTAGCTGTGTGACCCTGGGCAAGTCACTTTACCCTGTTTGCCTCAGTTTCCTCATCTGTAAAATGGGCTGGAGAAGGAAATGGCAAACCACTCCAGTACCTTTGCCAAGAAAACCCCAAAATGGAATCATGGATAGTCAGACACGACTGAAGCCACTGAACAACAACAAGAAAAAGGACCTCACATTCTATCAGTGAAAAAAACACGCACATGTATAGATATGTGCCCAATAAATATAAGGTAATCTGTGAGGAAGGCAGCTGAAGGGACCAAGGAAGGTTGCATGTAGGAGAAGGTCCTTGAACTGAGTTTTGAAGGAAAATAGAGATTTTAAGAGATGGGAGGGGGGGATGGAGTGCATCCCAGGCATAGGGGGCACAGACTGGGCAAAGGTGTGGAGATGGGATAGAATCGTGGACATGAGTTGTCCCATATGGAGAACAACAGAAGGTCAGTCTGGCTGAATTTGCAGGAAGTGGAGTCACAGAAGACCCTTACAGGCAAGGGAGGAAATGAGGCTTGTCCTAGCTCCCACAGGGAGTGGTTGATCCAGGAGCCAAACTGAGATCTGTCTTCAAATTCCATTTCTAATGGTTTTTTTTGTAATTGTATTTTATTCTATATTATAGATTTATTAGATATTATGTATAAATAACTGCCTTTTATTTTTTGTAATTGTAACTGCTTTGTAGCACTGAGTCCGCCCCAGACTCAGATGGCCCCTTTGATGCCTGGGAGTTTCCTCTTTAGGGCAAGGGTAGGGAGAGCATAGACCTGGAGAAGCAGGAAATACCTTCTACTCAGCAACTTCTGGGGCCTCAATTTCCCCATCTGTAAAATAAGGGTAATAATACCTCTCCCCTACCTATCTCACAAGGAAGGTGTGAGGCCTGAGGAGGCTTAAGGAGGCACCTAGGGGTACCTGTGCTTCCTTGGGGAGAAGTTTCTAGGTAGCTCTAAGGGCTTATTCTTTTTCTCACTATGATCATTATTCCCGGATCTCTAGGATGTAGCCCTGATTGTCTGCTCCCTCCTTTGCTGAATCTTGGACTTCTATCTTCCGTGCTTCCCCCTCCCTTTCACATTTTGGGGGCCCTTAACACTGGAGAAACATCAACTCCCTTCGAGTCTAGGCACATGCACCCTTGTGGTATCACAGGGTTTAGAGCTAGAAGGGATCTTGGAGATCCTTTATCCTATCCCATTTTACAGAAGGGAAAACTGAGAGGGAGAGGGGCTTACCCAAGGTGATCATATAGGTATTTTTTTAAATTAAATCAAAATCTGCCTCCTTTTTCCCCCAACCTTCACCAGCACTGAAAAAGCAAGAAAACTGAAGGAAAACAAACCCTCTTACAACCACCAACAGTAGAGAAAAACAAATCCCTACTTTGGCCACATTAAAAGAAAAGGTCTTAGGGCAGCTAGGCAGCGCAGTGGATAGAGCACCGGCCCTGGAGTCAGGAGGACCTGAGTTCAAATCCAGCCTCAGGCACTTAACATTTACCAGCTGTGTGACCCTGGGCAAGTCACTTAACCCCAATTGCCTCACTTAGAAAAAAAAAAGAAATAAAAGGTCTTGACCTGCATGAAGCTGAGCCCTTAGTGGTGTATGAGTGGGTCACTGAGGCCCAGTGACTGGGATTGTAATGTGGAGAATGGGTTACCCCTTGAAGGTGCCGACACCCAGGACAGGTGCAATAGAGTAAAGAGAACAGGGTGAGGTGAGGTCAGAGAGGGGAGTCAAGCAAAGTCTCCTGAGGCTTGGAAGGGGTGAAACCAGCCCCAGAAGAGAACTCCGTGTGTCTTGCTTAGCTTAGGAAGCTGGGCCAGCCACTGATGACTAGATTAGGGTAAGATATCACCAAGCCCTCTCTCCTGGATCCAAACCACACCTTGTATGGTTTTCAGAGGCAGGTCTGGTCATGGCCCTCCCGTGAGGGCAGACCCTGAACTCAATGCTGGATGAAGCACAAAGGTTAAGATCGAGGAATCCTAGCTCCAGAGGTCACTGAGTCTAATTCCCTCTTATTTGACCAATGAGGAAATGGAGGTTCAGACAGCTTGATGTGACTGTCCAAGATCACCCCAATTTTACGCTGTACAGTTGAGGTTGAGACCAGAGATGTCTGACTTCAATTCCAGAAACTCTCTCCCCTGTATCACTATTTTACATCTTAGATAAGTCATGAGCTAACATTTCCAGCAGATCATCCTGTGTTCACTGAGTCTCTCCCATGTGGAGGCTTGGGTACTGGGGGGAACACAGAGGAGCTAAGGGAGAGACCCTGCCCCTGAGAGGTTTATTCTGACTAGAAAGACAGGGCACATTATAGATTACATTATTAATCTAGCTATCAATAATATTGAATACATCATTATAGTAAGTTCATATACAGTGTAGATTATATCTAAACTCTCTATACATACATACATACACACATATATATTTTTATATCTTCTCATTTGGACATTTTTTAAATTTAGGGTTAGGATAAGGTTAACTCCAGGCATGTTGGTGCTTCTACTCAGGTGAGATTTGAAATCAGGTCCTCTTGACACCAGGACCCGTGCTCTATCCACTTCACCACCTAGCTGTTCCTTGAAGTTTCCTTTGAAAGGCTGCCTTTTTTTTTTAACTTTTTCACTTTGCATAATTCTTTTTTTCCAGTTACATGTAAAGATGGTTTTCAACATTCTTTTTATAAGATTTTGAGTTGCAAATTTTCCTCCTTCCCTCCCTTTCTTCCCTGCCCTCTCCCCTAGATGGCAAGCAATCTGATAAAGGTTATATATGTATAATCACATTGAACTTATTTCCACATTACACATGTTGTGAAAGAAGAATCAGAACAAAAGGGAAAAACCTCAAGAAAGAAAAAGTAAAAACAGTATGGTTCAATTTGCATTCATATCCCACGGTTCTTTTTTCTGGATGTGGAAAGCATTTTCCATCCATGAGTCTTTTGGAATTGTCTTGGATTATTGTATTGCAGAGAAGAGCCAAGTCTATCACAGTTGATTATCAGACAAAGTTGCTGTTACTGTGTACAGTGTTCTCCTGGTTCTGCTCATGTCACTCAGTATCAGTCCACTTAAGTATGAAAGGTTGTTTTGATGCCCGTTTCAGTATAAGAAAGGGTTCCTGGGCAGCTAGGTGGCGCAGTGGATAGAGCACTGGCCCTGGAGTCAGGAGTACCTGAGTTCAAATCCAGCCTTTGACACTTACCACTTAACTAGCTGTGTGACCCTGGGCAAGTCACCTAACCCCAATTGCCTCAAAAATAAAAATTTTAAAAAGGAAAGGGTTCCCCTATCCCATGTATATTTCCTACCCTAGAGAGGCAGATGGAGAGTTGGCCTCATTCAGGGCTGTGTGACCCAGGGCAAGTTACCTGTCTGAGCCCCTGATGAGTCTCTAACACCAGGAGGTCTGCATCGACTGATGAAGTTTCTTTACCTGGACATTTCTGTACCATTGAACTCACAGGTCTTATTTTTTAAAAAATATTCATTTTGGGGGCGGCTAGGTGGCGCAGTGGATAAAGCACCGGCCCTGGATTCAGGAGTACCTGAGTTCAAATCTGGCCTCAGACACTTGACACTTACTAGCTGTGTGACCCTGGGCAAGTCACTTAACCCCCATGGCCCCGTAAAAAAAAACTAAAAAAAAACTCATTTTATTTTAAGGGGGGGGGCTGTTCAACATTTTGGGGGGGGCAGGGCAATGAAGGTTAAGTGACTTGCCCGGGGTCACACAGCTAGTAAGTGTCAAGTGTCTGAGGCTGGATTTTAACTCAGGTCCTCCTGAATCCAGGGCCGCTGCTTTATCCACTGGGCCACCTAGCTGCCCCCTCAACATTTGTTTAGATTAAAAAAACATTTAAAACCTATTGCCAAGCATTAATTTAGCGGTTACTATGTGTCAGGCAAGTAACAGGCTCCTGCCCTCAAAGAGTTTACACTCTAATGGGGGAGACAATGTATAGAAAACGGCATAGACAAGATGTCTCTGGTATACTTCCCAGAGGGGAAAGTGGACTTTGAGCTAAGTCTTGAAGGAAGCCAAACAAGCTAAAAGTCAAAGGTGAGGAGGAAGGACAACGCAGGCAAGAGATGGAGTGTCATGGGAAGGAAGAGCAAGGAAGCCTGGGTAGCTAAGAGGACAGAAGGGAAGTCAGGTATAACGATAGAAGGGTACGAAGGGGCCAGGGTGGGAAGTGTTTTAAATGCCAATCAGAGGACTTGATGTTTAATCGTGGAGATAATAGGCAGCCCTGAGCATGCTCTGACCTACTCTTCAGACAAGTCACCTTGGCATCTGTGGGGAGCATGGACCACAGTGGCAAGAGACGGGAGGCAGGAAACCAATTAGAAGCCTAGAGAAGATGTCTTCTCCTTTTTTTTTTTTTTTTGGGTGAGGCAATGGGGGTTAAGTGACTTGCCCAAGTGCCTGAGGCCAGATTTGAACTCAGGTCTTCCTGAATCCAGGGCTGGTGCTCTATCCACTGCAGCACCTAGCTGCCCTAGAGAAGATGTCAAAAGGCAGACCTGACAATTGCCTCCTACTCTTCAATTTCCTCCTTATTCTTTAAAAGGGGATGTTTCGCTGTTCTTTATTTTTGTTTTTTAAAATATTCTAAGAATGTTTATATTTTAATTTCTTCTCAATTACATATAAAACTAATTTTAACTAATTTTTAATAATGTTGCATTCTGTAAAGTTTTTTAAATGGATGTTTAACATTATTTTACATGTAATTGGGGAAAATAAAATTCTAAATTAAAAATAATAATTTTTGAGTTTTCTCTCCTTGAGAAGGCAAGCACTTTGATATAGATTATACAAGTGTAGTCATGCAAAACATATTTTCATATTAGCCATGTTGCAAAAGAAAACAGAGCAAAAAAAGAAGAAAAAAGTTGTGTTTTTTTTTAAGTATGATTTGAGGGACAGCTAGGTGGCGCAGTGGATAAAGCACTGGCTCTGGATTCAGAAGAACCTGAGTTCAAATCCGACTTAGACACTTGACACCTAGTAGCTGTGTGACCTTGGGCAAGTCACTTAACCCTCATTGCCCCGCCAAAAAAACAAAAGAAAAGAGAAATATGCTTTGATTTGCATTCAGATTCCATGAGTTCTTTCTCTGGAGGTAGATCATTGTATTGCTGAGAATAGTAAGTCAATTCACAGTTGATCATTGTACAGTATTCTCCTGGTTCTGCTCACCTCACTATGCATCAGTTCATATTAATTTTCCCAGTTTTTTTCTGAAACCATCCTGCTTATCTTTTTCTTATAGCACAATCATATACCACAACTTGTTCAGTCATTCCCCAATTGATGGGCATCTCCTCGATTTCCAGTTCTTTGCTATCACAAAAAGAGCTGCTATAAATATTTGTGTACATATGCATCTTTTTCTTTTCTTTTTTTTTTTTATCTCTTTAAGATATAGACCTAGTAGTGGTATTGCTGGGTCAAAGTTTTATAGCCTTTTGGACATAGTAACAAACTGTTCTCCTGAATGGTTGGATCAATTCACAACTCCACCAACAAAGCACTAGTTTCCTAAATTTTGATATTTAAAAAACCTGTCACTTCCCAATAACTCACCCTCCCCTAATAGAACCCTCCCAAGTGGCAAAATAATAATAATAATAATAATAGGGAGCAGCTAGGTGGCAAAGTGGATAGAGCACCGGCCCTGGATTCAGGAGGACCTGAGTTCAAATGCGACCTCAGACACTTCACATTTACTAGCTGTGTGACCCTGGGCAAGTCACTTAACCCTCATTGCCCTGCCAAAAAAAAAAAATAAGAAAGAAAAAAATAATAATAATACAGTTGAAGCAAGATCAACTGAATACAGGATCTGGCTTTTGGGGTGTGCTAGTAAATGTTTAACAATGGGTTCTTTAAAAAAAAAAAGACATGCCCAAGAAGCATTTTAAGCTCAATCCACATCATTGCCATTTTCGTCAGCTCTTTCTTAAGTCTAGACAATTAACAAAACAATAAAGCAAGTCCAGCCTTATAGTGTTAGCCTGGGTGCAAATGTCCACACAGAAAGTTAAGCCAACTCTTACCTGTGGGGGCTTCAGCCCATTTGCTTCCTATAGCCATGAAAATTCTGAGATCTTCTATGAGAAGCTTCCCCAATTCCTTCTCTCCAAATTTATTTCACAATCTGTTCTCTCCTTCTCCCCTCCAGCCTCAGAAAGAGTCCTTTGCTATGCCCAGGAACCCGAGTCCTCCCTCATCCTTCAGGTCTTTGCTCTGTCATTCCCCACCCCACCCCACCCCCCAAGCATTCTCTTTAGTCTTATTTTTTAGTCTTATCTTCATTTTAAAAAATCATTGTTACTTCTCAGTCACTTCCCCTCCCCCCCCCAATAAAAAACCAAACCCAGAGTTGTCGCCTGTAACCAAGGAATAGAGTTTAGCCAAACAAAGCAGGAAACATAGGGAAGTGAGGTATATGGCCCATTCTGAATCCAGTCAGCACCTTTCTGTTGATGTTCTAAAGTGACATTTCTCTTTTACTTTCAAACTCTCCCTTTTCACTGACTCGTAGCCATCTACCTACAAACATGGCCTTTTCTACATGCTCGTCTCCCTTCTGCTCTGTCTCCCTCTGTCCCTGATTTCTTTCTTTCTTTTGTTATGGGAGATAATGGGGTAGGGGGTTTGGGGTCCTTAGGAATTCTTCTTTAAAAAATTACACCCTCTTGCACACAAAAACAGTTAGAATAAGATGGTAGTTTATTTCGGGGCAAGGGAAGGGAGGGGAAGGGAAACCATGAAAGAAATCCTTGGACTTCTCATGGGGAGAGAGGTATGGCACAAAGCATTTGGCTTTGAGATACCAATCTCCTCGAGCAGGTACTTTTATAGAGGACTGATGGGGGGGGGGTGACCATCTGACAGTGGAAAGTTCCTTTAGTGAGGGAGGACCATCCCCCACTGGGGGAATTGGGTGAGGGGTGGCTATGGATCTCTCAAGCCATCTCTCTCTTCAAGACACAAAGGAAGCAGCCACACCTAATCTTATCGCCCCAGGGTTGAAGGGGCCTAGAATGAAGGGTGGGGAACTGGTTCCACTTATCTCGCTTAGGTCTAGGCATATCTGTCCTCTGGTTTAGTTTCTCAAGGAGAAGACTCCTTGATGTGCCCCAGAGAACTTCTGGGGTACTCTGGGCCCCTTGACATTTCTCTTTTTTTTTTTTTTTTTTTTTGGTGAGGCAATTGGAGTTAAGTGACTTGCCCAGGGTCACACGGCTAGTAAGAGTCAAGTGTCTGAGGCTGGATTTGAACTTAGGTCCTCCTGAATACAGGGCCACTGCTCTATGCACTGTGCCAACTAGCTGCCCCTAGCCTGATTTCTTTTTTTTTCCTTTTTTCTTTTTTTAATTTATCTATTATTTATTTATTTATTTTTGGTGAGGCAATTGGGTTAACCCAATTGTGTGACTTGCCCAGGGTCACACAGCTAGTAAGTGTCAACTGTCTGAGACCAGATTTGAACTCAGGTCCTCCTGACTCCAGGGCCAGTGCTCTATCCACTGCACCACCTAGCTGCCCCTTCCTAGCCTGATTTCTTAAAATAATAATAATAAAATAGAAGAGTCATAGGCACTTCCTCATTCCTCCATATCTTTTAATTTCCTTGCAATCTGTCTTCTCACCATTTAACTGAACCTTCTCTCGTTGAGGTTTTTAATGACCTCCCAATGGCCACTTCCCAATTACCTTTTTCCCTGCTTGTCTACACTCCTCTGGGCTTCTCCATTCCTTGCCCCCCCCCCCATTCCAAGTACTTTCCCTTCTCCCCTCTCTAGCTTCCTTTTTTGTTATCTTCCTCCATTAGACTGTAAACTTCTTAAGAACAGGAGCTGTTTTTCTTATTTGTTTTGCCAATGCTTATTTAGCGCAGTGCCTGGCACATAGTAGGCACTTAAGAAGTGTTTATTGTGGGGCAGCTAGTTGGCACAGTGGATAAAGCACCAGCCCTGGATTCAGGAGGACCTGAGTTCAAATTCAGCCTCAGACACTTGACACTTACTAACTGTGTGACCCTGGGCAAGTCACTTAACCCACATTGCCCTGCCCCCCCCCCAAAAAAAGCTGTTTATCGACTAACTGAAATCCCGTAGCCTTTTTTGATCCTCCAACTCCTCACCCCGTCTGCAGCCTTTGACATTGCTGATCACCCCTTTCCTTCTGAATAGCCTCATCTGCCTTAACTTCAGAAACACCATCCTTGTCTGCTTACCTTCTGCCTCTAAGAAAATTTCTCAGTCTCTTCCCCTGGTGTCTGTTCCTTTTTCTGACACCATGAATTGGATGCTCCCCAAAGCTCTGTCCTCAGTCCTATGTCCTCTCAACCCACCCCTCCACTCTCTTGGCAATTTTTTTCATTCCCAGGGTTTCAACTACCACCTCCATGCAGATGCCTTCCAAGTCTCTCCAGTCCAAACCTTTCTCTCCCTTTCAAAGTTTAAACTTTTTTTAAATTATACATTTAATCATAAAGAACCTGCAAACTTGTTATCATTCAGTTTGTCTCTTGAAACTGTACATTATATTTAACAAGGTTGTAACAAATTGCTATTTCTGATCCCCTTCTGAACACTTTGTTTTTTTCTATGTATCTTTTTGGGGGGATGGGCAATGAGGGTTAAGTGACTTGCCCAGGGTCACACAACTATTAAGTGTCAAGTGTCAGAGGTCGGATTTGAACTCAGGTCTTCCTGAATCCAGGGCCGGTGCTTTATTCATTGTGCCACCTCGCTGCCCCATCTGTCCTAATCTTGTAGATGGTAACAACCTCGTCCCTCTTGCTGCCTCCCATAGCAATGTCCCTTCTCTAATTAACTAGTCCCCACTAGACTGAGCTCTAAAGGACCACAACTCAAGTGTCCTTTTCCCCTCCCTGCCCTACCTCATCCAGCAAAGGACTCTGGACTTCGTTCCTGATTTTGCCAATTCCTCCCTCCATTAGGGGACATTCCAAGAAGCCCCTCTGCAGCCAGAAGACGGTGGCCACACTAGCCTAAAACCATCGATCTGGAGCAGAAAGACTCTCGGAGGCCATCAAATCCAACCCCCTCTGGGCAGAGAAGGAAAGCTTTTTGTCTAAGGTCACACAGGTCAAATGCTACCGAACGGAGATTTATTCAGGTTCCGGGGACTCCAATTCAGTGATCTGGCCGTCACACATGCTGCCTGTCAGAGCGAGAATTTTTTATCACTTCCTGGTCAATGAGGTCACGATGAGCCTTTAGCTGAACTCAGGGGGCGAGTCTGGTCTGTGTGGGACATACACGGAGTCTTTTTCAGAAATACGAGAGGCTAGACCGTAGAGGTACTGAATTGATTGTGGAATGGGTTGAATCCAGGGCTGGAAAGGCTTAGACTTTGAAGGAAGTTCAGGAAGTAGAAAGGGGACAATCATCGAATATCAGATCTTGGGCCTTAGAACAGAGAATGTTAGAACATAAATAATAAGAGCTGGAAGAAAGCATAGAACGGGGATTGTGAGGCCTGGAAGGTACCTGGGAGATGGTCCAGTCCAACTCCTTCCTTCCTATTGCGCCGAAGGGACTCCGGGACAGAGCTGGGATCTCACAACACTTTCCTCTACAGGACCAGTGGTACACTGAACTTTGGATGCAACTTGATTCCACGTCTTCCATTTTACAGAAGGGGAAATCGAGGCTCAGAGACGGGAAGGGAGTTGTCTAGAGCTGTCCGGGCGTGTCCGCCAGAATTTCAATCGTGACCCCCTAACCTGCTCGGGTGCACTTTCGGCCGAGCTACATCCAAGAATCAAACCTCCCCCAGCCCCTCCCCGTCAAGGAAAACCTGTGGGGGAGGGCAGGGGAGGGAGACCGACAATTACCTGGACCGGGGAGGAGATCAAAGGGTCTAGCATGCTGCCCTATGGGGCCCGCTCTTCACCCCACCCACCTCTTCCGCTGGGGGACCCCTCGGGTCAAATCGCAGCCACTGGACGAGCAATCCGGGCAGCCTGCCCAAGCCACCAGCCTTTCCCACTGCCCCGGGGCCAAATCGGGGCCAAATTAGCTGCCTGCCCGGCGCCCTGGAGGCGGCTTCCAGAGGCCGCGCCCAGGCCCCGCCCGAGCCCACAGGAAAGCCAATAGGGAGGGCCGCATGTAAATGAGTCTCCTAAACGGAGCCTATGGAAGACCGGCCGGCGGGAGTGGCCTATCTCCTTCCACTCCCGGGGAAGGTTTGCATTCATTGTGTTAAAAAAAAAAGGAAAGAAAGAAAAAGAAAAAGGGGGAAAAAAGGGAGAGAGAGAGAGAAAGAGAGAGAGAGAGAGAGAGCGCGCGAGCGAGCTGTAGGCTTGGCCCGGGCGCGCGCTCCCAGACAAGTGCAAGGTACGCGGACCGATGCAGGCAGGGAGGGATGCAGGGATGGAAGGAAGGAGGGATGGAAGGATAGAGGGGGAGGGATGCAGGCATAAAGTCAGTGCATGCATGATGGGCAGAAGAAGCCGGGACAGGGAACGGTGCGTGCGTGCACTACCTGGGATGATGCTCACTCCCCCCAGGGTCCGGAACGGATTTCTCCCGGCTGGCTTTTTAATAATTCATTGCAAATCCCAAGTCCTTTGCAAAGGTCGCTTAGCAGCCGGGGTTGTGTGGGTGCAAATCCTTTTACATTTTTTTTTTAAATCTGGACGGAGGTACTGGATGTGGGGCCGGCTCTCAGGTGACGGGGCAGACAGGCTTTTTATTCTCTCAGGAGAGGAGAGGTCGGGGAGTGAGCCTTCTGCACGCAGCCCTTGCTTGTGGGAAGAGGGCGGGGAGGGGGAGAGGAAATGGCTTTTCAAGCTAGGAGATCGCCGGTAGGGGGGAGGGGGAGAGATGGCAAGGTCCCCCAGGGAGGACTGGCCCCTCCCAATCACTGCCCGGAGGCCACCCCGGGGATCCTTGGGGAAGAAGGACCAGTCCTTGGCCCCCAGGACCAAGAGCTCGCTCTGAAATTCGTCAGGGACTTATTGGGGGTACGGAAAGAGGCTGATTTAGGCCTGAGCTGTAATCCTGCCCCTGGCATCTTCGGGCAGAAACATCCTGGGCAAGTCAATGAATCGCAGGTCAACAGCTGGAGGCCCGATTCCATTATTTGGTGGAAGGGGAAACTGAGGCTGAGGAAAACTAAGTGACTTCCCGAGGCCACCCACGCAAGGTAACAGAAGCTCGGATTAGAACCCAAGGCTTCGGACTCCAAAGACAATGCTCTTTCTACTATAGCTTTAAAACAAGGACAATATTTTCTCTGCTCAGGTGAGGTCCGAGCTTCATCACCCTTGTAGGGGTATGGAAATAGAAATTCTTGTTGTTATTCTTTTTTTTGGTGAGGCAATTGGGGTTAAGTGACTTGCCCAGGGTCACTCAGCTAGTAAGTGTTAAGTGTCTGAGGCTGGATTTGAACTCAGGTCCTCTTGAGTCCAAGGCCAGTGCTCTATCCACTGTGCCACCTAGCTGCCCCCCTCTTGTTGTTATTCTTGACCATAAATGCCTGAGCCAGCAAGGAGGGAGCCTTCCAGCCGGGGCCCCAAAGCTTCCTTGTAGGCAAACGGGCTCCTCTTGCCTGTGTTCTGCTGTGTGGGTTACCTGGGGTTTGGCCGGGTTTGGGGCTGCTCTGGATCTCCCCTGCTAGCAGTGGAGGAGAACCCTTCATAATCAACGCTGCGTCCTCCAGCCTGGCTCGGGTTATGCCTGGGAGGAAAAGGGGCTGGAGGAAGACTGAGTTTTATAAAAGTCATCTTCTTCCCTTTCCCTTAGTGTGGGATGTCAAAGGCAGACTGTGGAGAAGGACCTCAGGCTAGGGACTGGAGAGGGCTGCTTGCTGCCTGGGGGAACTCCTAGATAATCTCTGCAAGTCTCTGAATAATTTCAGGCCTTCCTCTCCACCCTGTTGGCCAATGACCCTGCCTCTGCTAGAGA
Organism: Dromiciops gliroides; assembly: GCF_019393635.1. Lineage (NCBI taxonomy): Eukaryota > Metazoa > Chordata > Mammalia > Microbiotheria > Microbiotheriidae > Dromiciops > Dromiciops gliroides. The sequence goes on from NC_057865.1 coordinate 289,378,440, forward strand.
CCTGGGATAACCCTGCAGAGATGAGGGAAAGATGGGGAGGAGGGCTGCTGCTTGGGAAACTCAGCTGGGGAGCTGCCAGCTCTCTGTGTGACTTCAGGCTGTTGGGCCTCAGTTTCCTTTTGTGTAAAATGAAAGGATTGGAGGGGTGCTATTAAATAATACCTAAGATTCCTCCCAATTCTGACATTCTTGGTTCTCAGCCCCTCCTAGCTCTAACATTCCAAGTTCTAATCTCTTTCCCAGCTCTGACATTCTTGGTTCTAAGCTCTGTCCCAGCTCTGATATTCCCTGTTTTAAGACCCCTCCCAGCTCTGATATTCTCTGTTCTCAGGCTCCCTCCCAGCTCTGACATTCTTGGTTCTAAGTTCCATCCCAGACTGACATTCCCTGTTCTAAGCTCCCTCCAAGCCCTGCCATTCCCTGTTCTAAGACCCCTACCAGCTCCGACATTCTTGGATCTAAGTTCCATCCCAGCCTGACATTCCCTGTTCTAAGGCCTTTCCAGCACTCATCTCTGTCTCAAGGTTCCTTCAGGCTCCAACATCCTATGATTTTGTAAAGAGCAGTTCTTTTCTGCACTCTCTTTACTTTCTTTCTTTCTTTCTTTTTTTTTTTTGGTGAGGCAATTGGGGTTAAGTGACTTGCCCAGGGTCACACAGCTAGTAAGTGTCTGAGGCCGGATTTGAACTCGGGGACTCCTGAATCCAGGGCCGGTGCTTATCCACTGCGCCATCTAGCTGCCCCACTCTCTTTACTTTCAAAGGGATTCCAGATCCAAATGACCCCTACAAATATCTTCATGTAAAGTCCCCCCCACCATTTTTGTCTGGACTGAATCTGTTCCACTAGGGCCTGTTTTCTCCTCCCCCAGAGCCATCCTCCAATTCCTCCTCACAGCCTAGAAGGGAGCCTGGCTCCTTCCAGAAGGTTCTACCATCTAGCTGCAAGTGTTGGCAGATTCTCCCAGACTATAATGGCTTGGAGTTGGGAACAATGGCTCGTCTAAGGACCAACCTAGCTAAGTATGAGCAGCCCTGCCCCACAGAGGGAACCTTTTTTGTTTCTCTTTTTGGGCTTAGTCATTCATGAAGCCACCTCTTAAGTCATGGAAATGTTATGATTGTCACTGATGAAGGTTATACCCTTGATCTGGTGTGTGTGTGTGTGTGTGTGTGTGTGTGTGTGTGTGTGTACATGGGAGGGATCTTCGAAGCAGACATATCTCATGCTTGTCTTCTTTCCTATTGCATTCTAGTTGCCCACCAGTGAGTGGGTCCCATCCTGGGGGGACAGTCCTGGCCTGACCTTTTCCATGATGGAGAAGGTGACAGATAATGTCCCATGTGAGGACTTCAAGGCGGACATATTTGCAAAGAATCACTGCCAAAATTATTCTGAGGTCCAGGAGGCTCACTATGACCCCAGCATACACCAGGTAAGCCAGCCATATCAAGTCAACTGGGTGAGCAGGATTGAGGACAGGGAATAGGGACAGATGACTGAGTCAGAAGATCTGGATCCCAGCCTACACCTATGCACAATGTGACCTTGGGAGAGTCAATTCTCCAATTTGAGTTTTCTCATCTGCAAAGGGGGTGGAAATTGGGAAGGCTAAATTAGGTGATCACAAAAGCTTGATCAATTAGAAAGGACCCTGGAGGTCACCTTCAAATGTAAAGTCCTTGAGGGCAGTGACAGTTCAGGGGTTTGTCTTTGTATCCCTAGGCTCCCAAATGCTCAAAAAACACATGACTGAGTGACCCCAAATTCCTTCTAAAACCTCCCTGTCTCCATCCCATTGGTGGGCATGAGCTGTCTGTGAATGTGGCCCATGTCCATGGAGCCTGCCAAAGACGGCTGGCCACTGCCTGGGGCAGCTAACCCGAACTTTGGCCCCATAATTAATTCCCTGAGTTCCAACCCAGGAGGTATCAAACTTTTAAAAGTCATGTAACTGGGGGCAGCCAGGTGGCGCAGTGGATATAGCACCGGCCCTGGAGTCAGGAGGACCCGAATTCAAATCTGGCCTCAGACACTTAACACTTACTAGCTGTGTGACCCTGGGCAAGTCACTGAACCCCAATTGCTTCACTAAAATAATAATAATAATAATAAAAATGATGCAGCCCTGCTAACGCAGACATAGATAAGCATGATAGAAGGTAGACAGGTTTGTGGGTGACGAGAGGATCTGACCAATGGGCCCCAGGGAAGTTTGAGGAGTCCTCTACAGAAATTTCAGCAGAAGTAGAAGGTGGGAATCAGGAAATCTGCATAGAGATGACATCTGCTGAGGATTCTGAGAGCAGTAGGTGTGGAGGAGGGCTCCCTTCAGCCAGTGGGGATGACCTAAGCACATCCTTAAAGGAAGGTCATGGTTAGCTGAGGTTAGGAGACAGCAAGGGTCAACTGGGTGGATGTGAGGTGTGGAGGAGAACAAGGTTCCATGAAACTACAGGGTCTAAGGCCAACTCAAGAAATCCTATTGTCATCCTCTGGGCCAAGCTGCCACTCACCAGACCAAAAGGGAGCTATGGGTACAGGGTAGGGAGGGGAAACTGAGTCCACCTGGATCGTGGGCTGCCCAGGTAGCAGAGCCTATCACTGGCAGTTCTTGGGTTCTCTGGGTAGGAGGGCGGGTGGAGATATGTGAAGGTGTCTGAGAAGCCAGCTTCTCTTGGAGAACTAGGTCATGGGCCTGGAAGAAGGCATCTGGGTTGTTTGTATGAAGAGACAAGAAGGCAGAGGTGCCAAATCAGTGAGAGAGAACTGAAGGTCAGCTTAGGCATGACTTGGGAGGGCAGAGGGAGAAGAAAGGAGAGGCCTTAGGTGCCATGGGGCTGTGCCTGAGGTTAACCACCTGTCTGAATCTCGAGGGATGGCCTCCGCCCACTGACCTCATCTGATTCTGACCTGGCTCTGGTTAGGACAGACTGTGCCCCGGCCTAGGCCCTCCTCCCCACACCGGGAAAGCCCCCAGTAGAGTAGATCTCTCTGCTCATGGCTATGGAGCCCACAGTGGGTCTCAAAGAGCCTGCTCTGCCTTGGTCCCTGATGAATAGGGCCTGGGGCTCCCTTCTCTCCATCAGCCTCCAGAAGACAGCTGAGGGGAGAGTGTCTGGTATGGAATTGGTCCCTCCTGTCCCTTCCTCGCAGCTTGGGGCGGCTGCTGGATCCAAGCCCTCTGAGCCAAGGGCTTTGTCCCCACGGGGAGCGGCAGTGTGTGTGTATATCCCTGGGCCCCTCGCCCTGCTCCCTGGGGCCCTCAGGTGAGCTCGGCAGGTGTCAAGTTCCGGCCGTTTCATTTGCGGGCATTGTTCTTGGCCGGGCTCCGGCTTATGAAAGAGTAATGAGGGCCCCTCACAGCCTCCTGGCCACCCCTCTAGGGTTACTGCTGCCTCTGTTGGGGCTGGGAGTCAGGGCCTCCGTGCGGGGGCCTGAGCGTTGCGCCCCCCGAGGGGACAAGGGTGCTGACAGCTGCCCTGCCCTACGTGGAGCCCTCCAGCCCGTCCTCACCACCCAGGTAACCAGAGAAGAGGCGGGGCAGGGGGTGGGTGGCACAGCGAGGGCTTGGGACATAGGTGATCGGGGAGCTGGAGTGTGGGGGGGGACTAGCCTAGAGGTGATGAACAATGGTTCCCCCTGGCTGGGCCCAGAGCTGCCACACCTCGGGCACAGCCCTGCCCAGGACCTGAGGAGGGGAGAAGGCTGGACAGGAGAGCGGAGGAAGCCCTGGTCTCCTTGCCCTCCCCGCCAGCCCTTCCACCCACATCAGAGGTGAATCCTCGGGCTTCAAGAAGGTGCCCCCATCCTGTACCTGTTCTCCCTGTCCCAGAGTTCCCCTCTCCTCTCCTCCTCTTCCATTCTTCTCCTCTGGCTCCTGGGTGCCCTTTGCCTAGTCACGGGTCACCTCCAGGCCCTGGTTTGCATTTCTACGTTGAACTAGAGCGGGGATTCTTACCCTGGACTCTCTGGACTTGTTCTCAAGTGCTCCCCAAGATGTACTTCAGCGTCATTGATTTCCCTTGTCATCCTGTTCTGTGAAGGGCTTCACAGAGAGGGTTCAGAACCCCCAGGGAACTAGATTCTTTCTAGCTCTTAAGCCCTCTGGGTTCTAACATTCTATGTCCTCAGCCCCCTTCAGCCTCTGGTAACACATACTTTGATATCCTATGTTCTAAGATTCCTCCTTTCAGGTTCTATGCACTTATAGCCCAGGTTCTGAGATTCCTTGCTCTCCATTTTAAGGTCCTTCCCAGTTTTCACGGTTTACTTTCTAACCTTCTATGACCTAATGTCCCTCTCAACCCTCACATTCTAAGTTCTCAAGTCTCTTCCACCTCTAACACTTCCCACTCTCAGACTGTGTTCTAAAGTCCCTCCCCGCTCTGATATTTATGTTCTAAGATGCCCTCCAGTTTCTGACTTATGTTTCTCTCTACTTTTATATTCCATGTACTGATACTCTGTGTTCTAAAGTTCTGCCCAGTTTTGACATTCTTGGTTCCAAGGAGCCCTGATATGCTGTGTTCTAAGCACCTCTCAATATTCCATTTCCTAAGGGCCCTCCCAGCTCTGACATCTATGTTCTAAGGTCCTGCTTAGTTCTGATAGCTTGTGTTCTAACATTCTAAGATTCCCCTCTCCCCAGCCTGAGTCCTGATACCCCATGTCCTTTGAGACTTCCTGGTTCTGACATCTTATATTCTAACATTCTATTTCTGAGGTCTCTTTCAGCTCTGATAATCTACATTACTAAAATTTTGTTTTGAAGTCCCTCTCAGCTCTGTCATTCCCTGTTCTAAGGTCCCTCCTAGTTCTGACATTCCCTGTTCTGAACTCTCTCCCAGGTCTGACATCCCCTGTCCTAAGGCCCCTCCCAGCCCTGACATCCCCTGTTATAAACTCTCTCCCAGCTCTGACATTCCCTGTTCTAAGGTCCTTCTGACATTCTGAAGTCCCATGAGCCTTCTTTTCCCTATTACCTCCTTACTACTAGTCTACCTTCTGCCCTCTCTTGCCGCTTCCCCCCCCCAACCACAAGCACATGTACCCATGTACACGTACATGTACAAGCACAATACAGGTTACCCAGGCCCCCTGCAGGTATCTCACCAGATAAGCACAAACCCCTGACTTGGCAGGAGCAGGAGTCAGGGCCAGCAGGTAGCATGGAGCCCATCCCGGCCAGCCTGCTCATGTCACAGAGAGGGAGAGCCACTTTTCAAATGTAACACTGCCAAGGCCGTCTTCACCGTCTCCCCTACTCTCAATACCATCACATACACTGATGCATCTACATGTACACATAGCCGTGTGGACATCCACAGGCATCCAAGTGCCTACAAGCCTTCATGTGGTTACCTGGTAGCCAGATTCCTTGAAATCTGAGGCATTCAACAGATTCTCTGGAAGCAGAGGTGATTCCCTGCCCCTCCTGCACATGCATGCACGCACACAGCGCACATGACAGACACACACAACACACATGTGCTCACAGTGCACTCTCATGTGTACACACAGAACACACGTACATACACACCATCTCACGTTTGCCCCCAAAGCAAGAGCTAAATTAGAGCGGGGGAGCCCCCACATTTGGGTCCCTGCCTCTCCACATCTCAGGATCTTCTCCTCTCCTCTCCCCTTCCAGGAGACAGGGACACCTCTGGGGGCTGAGGCCCCTTATTGTGACCTGCAGCAAGGTTCCCACCACCCCAAGGACACACTCTGCATCTTGACCCCCAGCTGTGAGTTGGTGGTGACCACTGACCCTGAGCAGAGGCCTGAAAGGTAGGTTCTGGTCCAGAGACCTGCATGTCACCTTGGGGAGGGGGAGAGGGAGGGGTGTGCATGCTGCTGGTCCCAAGAAGCCTTAATCTGAACCCTTCACCTTGGCTGACTGATACCATGCCTTCTGGTGAGACGCCCATCCCCGTGTGTGATGCCCTCACCCAAAGGGCACCAGGCAGCCCTGCCCTGTGGCCAGATTCCTGCCATCAAAGGCACCACGCTCCCCCTCCTTGCCCACTCCTTTGGGAAAGGCAGTGACACACTGGATGCAGTCCTGGACTTGGACTTCAGAGACCTGGGTTCAAATCCTGACATTTACTTACTAACCTGCCCTAAGCCTTATCTATGGAATGGAGAGGATCCTCTTGGTCTGCCCAGACTTGCCTGGTGAGTCATGGTGAGGGCATGCATTTTGTAGACTCTGCAACGCTTCACAGACCTGGAGATGCATGCATTGCTCAGAGTGCATCTTCCCTGATTCAGGTCACTACCCCTTCCCGCCTTCACTGATTTTCTTCCTGAGTTGTTATAGCCAAAAAAAGTCATTCTCTGGTGACAAACTCTGGAGGGGTTGAGGCAGCAGACAGAGTGGAGAGGGCCCTGGACTTGGTGCCCAGAGGATCTGGGTTCAAATCCTACATCAGATACTGGCTGTATGACCTAGGCCAAGTCTCTTATCCTCAGGTTCCTCAACTGAAAAATGAGGGAAGGGAGATTAGATTCAGTGACCTCAGGTTTATTCCAGATCCAGAGCTATAGTTCCACAATGCGGTCCTCTGAGGGCCACGCTGGGCTTTCTCGTCTGGGTGGGACCTTCCCGATCCAGTGTTCTACTGGGCCTTTGGAGCCCAAAGTCGCCTCTCCTAATAATGCGCCTCAGGTGCAAGGGAACTCAGAGGTCACCCAGTCCACCTTCCTCAACTTACAGATGGGGAAACTGAGGCCCCGGAAGGGGAAAGGACCCACACCCAGGTTATATAGTAAGCAGTTGAAGCGGAATTCAAATGCTGGTTCTTTCCAGAGTCAAATTCTTTCTCTCGCACCTCCCCGTCTCCCTTAGTATAGTTCTTGTTACCCAGCCAGTCCATGGCATAGCTAAACCTTCCCCCACTGTGAGGACATTTCCAGGTGCAAACTCTAGACAGCTGAGGTGTCTCATCCAGGCGGGATCACATTTCTGTGTTTCCTTACCTGAGTTCACAGCATCAGACAGTCTCTCCCAGCTGCTCCCTTTGCCACTTCCCCTTTTTGGGCCCCCTCCTTTGGGTCATTCCCCTACCCAGCAGCCCCCAGGGCTGAACTGTCCACTTGTTGGGTCTGTGGAGGCTTCTGCCCCTTTCATGTTTGATTCTGAGAGCACCACTGTTGACCTCTCCTCAAAACTGGAGGGTTTTGGGGCAGCTAGGTGGCACGTGTATGTATATGTGTATATATATATATATATATATATATATATATATATATATATATATATATATATATATATATATATGGTGTTGAAACAATCTATCATGAAATATATATTTCATGATAGATTGTCTCAACACCACACTCATATCTACTGACCCTTCCCAGAGAAAGACAGTTAAAGTAAAACCAGTGGGCCCAAGCCCCCCACACCAGTCTACCCACCTCCACTCCCCAAGAAAAGTGAGGTGCGTTCATTACACTTTATCTGGAACAAGGTCATTTCCTGCATTTAGTCTGGGATCAACTGTCATCCCCAGACACCACTGTGGCCCCACAATATCCTTCTCCTGACGCTGCTGTCTTCCTCTTTCTATGAATTCCTTCCACTTGTTATTTCTCATGAGGTTGTAGAATTCCATTCCATTGTGATTCACACAGTTTGCTCAGCAATTCCTAACTGACGGGCATCCACTAGGTTTCCAGTTTTGTAGGGTTAGTGTTGTTGGTTTTTTTATTTGGCTGCCACAGAAATTACTGCTATAAATATTTTGCTCTCTCTGGGGCCTTAGTTTCTATCTCTGATCTCCCTGGGTGGGAACCTATTAACAGCGACTTTTCTCACACAATTCCCAATAGTTGTGCAGAAACGTTGAGCCATTGGGCATTTCCACCAATGGGCAGCACACCAGGGGCCTGACTTCCCCTGGGTTCTCCAGTGTTAACTTTTTCTACATTTTATCATGTCAGGTGATTGGTGGGGAGTGAGGTTGCATTTCCCAGGAAATAGCAGATCCACCTTTTCCTATAGTTATTGATGGTTTGCAATTCTTTTTTTGAAAGCTGTGGCTATCTTCTGTCCATGTCTCTCTGTTGGAAACTTTTTCTTAGTCTTATGGATTTCATCAGTTCTGTAGATTTATGGATAAAGTCAGATCTCAGAGGTCACCTCATCCAACTTCCTCATTTTACAAAGGATGAAACTCACAGAGGCCGGCGAATAAAATTTATCCAATGCCTACTGTGTGCCAAGCACGAAAATACCAATACAAGTAAAAGAAAGCCTCTGCCCTTGCGGGGCTTACAATTAATAGGAAAATATTACAGTTATTATAATGAGGAATTTATAATGAATAGGGGAAGACAACACATAAAAGGGAACTGAAAAGAGGGAAGAGGGAGAGGGAAGGTGCCCATATCAGGGCACAGTAGGCCAAAGTTAAGAGCCAAGCTAGGGAGGACATGAAGTATGGTGAGCCTGGTCCCATCCCCCAAAGTGGGGGTCCCTAGAAAAATCTCTAATGGGAGAAGGGGAATGACATGGAGACGGAGTGATGAATCATGATGAATCGTGGTGGCAAAGTCCACCATGGGTCAGAAACAGCAGATATTGGAGGGTTAATAGAAATATTTGTAGGTAGCTAGGTGGCAGAAGGGATGGAGGATTGGGACTTGGAGTCAGAAAGACCTGAATTCAAATCCTGCCTCAGAAACATGTTTTATTGTCTTTTAAAAATTTTATTTTTATTTAGAATACTATTTTTTCCCAAATTAAATATAAAAACAATTTTAACATTGATTTTTAGAACTTCGTGTTCCTCCTTTCTCAGCCTCAGTTTCCTCATCTGTCAAATGGAGCTAATCACACCACCTACTTCCCAGGGTGGTGAGAGATCAAGTGCTTTGTACTCAAAAGCTTTGAGCTAGTGTTAAAGACAAACTTCTCTGGCCCTAGGGGTCCCCATTAACTCTCTTTTTAAAAAGATAGTTTACTTGTTATCTTCTGCATTTACATCACCTTGATTTCCCCCTCTCCTCTCCCAGAGAGCCATCCCTTAGATTGAAGAATTTTTTTTTAAAGAAGGAAGAGTGAGGGGCAGCTAGGTGGCGCAGTGGATAGAGCACTGGCCCTGGAGTCAGGAGTACCTGAGTTCAAATCCAGCCTCAGACACTTAACACTTACTAGCTGTGTGACCCTGGGCAAGTCACTTAACCCCAAATGCCTCACCAAAAAAAAAAAAAAAAGGAAGGAAGAGTGAGGGGGTGGGGTGGGATTTGGTGAGCCCACCTGACCCATTTCAGGCTTCACTGTTATATATTAAATAGTCCCACCTGCCCCAACTGGAGAAGTAACAAAGGAGTGGACTCAAGCTTGGAAACCTGAATCAAATCCCAGCTGCGACCCTTGCTAGCTCCTTGGTTGCAGGCACAGCCCTGGAGCCTCTATTTTCTCATCTGTGGGATGGGGACAATGAGACAGGGGGGCTCCCTGGATCACAGGGTCAGGCAATCACTTTGTCAAGCTTTTCAAAGGGCTGTTACTCCAATTGTCTCTTCTGAGTGCCACAGTGATGCAATAAGGTAATACAAACATTATCATTATCAGCCCCATTTTACAGACAGGGAAACCAGGGTTCAGAGACAGGGATTGTGAGATTGTTATGTGTTATGTCTGCACCACACAGATTTCTTGCCCCTTGTTTGTCTATTGTTCCCAGTTCACAAAGGCGGGGTACAGGATCTGATTTAGAACTGGAAGGGAACCATTTTACAGATAGAAAAGTAAGGCTCAGAAGTTTAGGGATTTGCTCAGTCACATAGCACTTAAATGACTACAGTAGGATTTGAACTCAGGTCTTTCTAAGACCAAGTCCACTGCCCTATCCCTTTTACCACGGTGTCTTTCGTGTCTTGGCAGCAGCTGTTGTCTCTCTTTTCTAGTCTTGGGGTTCCAGCAGAGAGCCTGACAGCCCAGCCTGGGGGCCAAGAGATCGGGGGTGGGGTGCCCTACCTAGAGAGCCTGACCTGCGTGCAGCTGGGAAGCCACTCAGAAGACAGCCAGGCCAGTGGAGCCCCTGCCAGCAACAGCCCTGACCGCAGCCCAGGCACCCGCTGTCCTGATGATCCCAGCACCCCTGACGCCGTGGTGAGAGGGGCCAGGAAGAACCTGGGGTGCAAAGTGGCCAGACCCAGCGTGACCTGGTGGACAGAGCTCTGGCCTGGGAGCCCGGGGACCCAGGGTGAAATCAGAGCTCTGTCTACTGTGTGACCATGGGCAGATCACTCACCCTTTCTGAGCCTTAACTCATCTGTAAAATGGGAATGATTGAGAAGCAGCATGGTAGAGTGGACAGAGGGGAGAGGAGGAACTTGGAGTTAGGAAGACTCAGGCTCAAGTCCCTCAGGTGACACTCATTGGCTGTGGGACCACGAGTCCATTGGCCTAATCCCAGAGCCAACGGGTCCCGCCTCCATGCCAAGTTCATTCTTGGGGCCTGTCTGGTTCCCATTGGCTTTGAACCCTGCCCTTCAAACTAGGGGCTCTCTCATGTGCACAGACAAGACTTCCTGCTCAGGGTTTTTGTCCCTGGACAGAGATGGAGCAGCAGGGGCCTGAAATCCTTGGTGGAACTCTGCCCTGTGGGGCTCTTGGGGAATCAGGGAAGGCACTTAGAGGACCTTAGGCTAGACCATTGAGAGGCCGAAGGAACCTCAGAGATCATCTAGTGCAGCCCCACTCATTTTACAGATGGGGAAACAGACCTGGACAATCACTTGCCCAAGTTCAGAACGGTAATGTCAGAAGTTGGACCAGATTTGAACCCAGGTCCTCTGATTTGGGTCTGAGCTCCTTCATACAACATGATTCAGTCTTTAAGAGACCCCTGGGGGGCAGCTAGGTGGCGCAGGGGATAAAGCCACCAGCCCTGGATTCAGGAGGACCTGAGTTCAAATCTGGCCTCAGACACTTGACACTTACTAGCTGTGTGACTCTGGGCAAGTCACTTAACCCCAATTGCCCCAGGGGAAAAACACCCTAGGGTTGGCTCCTAGTGGCCCCTTTTGCCTCTTTTTTTTTTTTCAAGAGCATATAAGCATTGAGAGGCTTCCATGATTCATCTTTGGTTTATAAGAGAAAATCCTTTTATTAATTATTCACTAGCCATAATTAAGAAAAAAAAGATTAGGAATTTATTTGTTTCCAGTTTATCATGACTTGCTGATTTCATTCTTTTGTAACCAGGTCTGCTTTCCAATTAAGTTCTTAGATTTTTCATTTATATTGGCATTTCCCATTTTTATATCATCTCTATTTACAAATACACCTCCTCCTGTATCTGTGACCCACCAAGCCATCCCGTGTTAAAAGGAATTGAAAAGCACTTCAGCAAACCAAACAAAATATCACTTGTGTCTCCACATATGTCTGACACCTCTGTGAAGGCGTGTAGCATCCTGGATCTGGAAGAGATCTTATGACCTTTTAAGTGCAACCCCCTCATTTTACATATGAGGAAACTGAGGCACAGAGAGATCACGGGACTTGTCCAGGATCACACAGTGAAATAACAGGGATGGGATTTAAACCTTGGTCTTCCTGACTCCAAGTCTGGCGTTCTACTCACTGTACTACACTGTTCTGAGAGGGAGGCATATTGCCCCAAATCCCCTGGAATCAGGGCCCCTTGAGCTAAGCTCCCCTCTCAATCCCTCTACCCTTGTGCCCATGCAGGACTTGGATGCTGTTGACAGGCCAGATAAGCCCTGGGGCTCTGACGAGCTCAGCATGATGTTTGCCAGGCAGCAGGAGCGTGCCCAGGCTGACAGTCCCCGGAGGGCTCCCTCCTCAACCTCCAGGGTGTCAGTCACAGGTGATTCTCTGGGATTCAGGAGGGAAGGTGAGTTCTCCTCTCTCAGGCTCCTTCTGAGGAGGGGGAAATGCCTGGGGTACCTTTCTGGAAAGGGGAGAGTTACAGGATTCCAGCTCCAGTGGGGGGTTCTAGATGAAGAATAGAAATCTGGAAATTTGGGCAGCTACGTGGTACAATGGATAGAGCACCGGCCCTGGATTCAGGAGGACCTGAGTTCAAATCCGGCCTCAGACACTTGACACTTACTAGCTGTGTGACCCTGGGCAAGTCACTTAACCCTCATTGCCCTGCAAAAAAAGAGAAAGAAAGAAAAGAAATCTGGAGGTTCAGAGGCACAGACTTTTAGATCTGGGAAGGATATCCTAAGTTGACAAGGCTAGACTGAGCAGGAATCTTATGACACCCATGACTAGTGCCCACTATGTCTTTGAGTGCTACTGGGTTTGGGGGGAGCCACTAGTTCATATAGAACCATATATCCCTCCAGATACAGAAAATGTTAAAGTTGGGAGGGAGCTTAGACCAGGGGATGTCAGGGCTGGGAGGGGCCTTAGAACAGGGGATGTCAGAGCTGGGAGGGGCTTAGAACAGGGAATGACAGAGCTGGGAGGGGCCTTAGATCAGGGGATGTCAGAGCTGGGAGGGAGCTTAGAACAGGGGATGTCAGTATAGTCTCTGTCCAAAGTCCTTCCAGCTCTGCTAGTCTCCATTCTAAAGTCCTTTTCTACTCTAAACCCTATGATCCTAATATAGGAGGCTATTTATAGATGTGGAGAATACATGAAGGTAGCAAGCCCAGGCCACCCTCACCTAACATGCAAGAACCATGCTCCAGTGCCCTGACCTCCCCAGATACCAACTCAAAGCTCCCAGTGGTTCTAGCTTGAACTAGTGGGGTTCTTCACTGAGAACTCATCATGGCAAAAGGTGTTAGCCTATAGATGATGCAGCCCAGTGCCTCACGTTATTATACCTTTGGTGTTCCAGTGTTCTCCCTCTTCTCTTTCCAGATCCTAGCCATGGGAACCAGAGTTCTAGGGAGAGCCGGGCTAAGTCTCGTGGGGAGAGCGGTTACTTCTCCTTGGAAAGGAGCAAGTTGGATTCAGCCCAGGCCTCCCAAAGTCTACAAAGTGGACTCAGAAGTACATTATGGAACCCTGGTCCTACAAAGTCCACATACCATGACACACCTCAGGCCTCATCTTTCCAGAGATCCACCCAACGGGACACCACCAGGTCCTCATCTCCCCATCGATCCACCCAAAGGGACACCACCAGGTCCTCATCTCCCCATCGATCCACCCAAAGGGACACCACCAGGTCCTCATCTCCCCATCGATCCACCCAAAGGGACACCACCAGGTCTTCATCTCCCCATCGATCCACCCAAAGGGACACCACCAGGTCTTCATCTCCCCATCGATCCACCCAAAGGGACACCACCAGGGCCTCATCTCCCCATCGATCCACCCAACGGGACACCACCAGGTCCTCATCTCCCCATCGATCCACCCAAAGGGACACCACCAGGGCCTCATCTCCCCATCGATCCACCCAACGGGACACCACCAGGTCTTCATCTCCCCATCGATCCACCCAAAGGGACACCACCAGGGCCTCATCTCCCCATCGATCCACCCAAGGGAACACCACCAGGTCTTCATCTCCCCATCGATCCACCCAAAGGGACACCACCAGGGCCTCATCTCCCCATCGATCCACCCAAAGGGACACCACCAGGTCCTCATCTCCCCATCGATCCACCCAAAGGGACACCACCAGGTCTTCATCTCCCCATCGATCCACCCAAAGGGACACCACCAGGTCTTCATCTCCCCATCGATCCACCCAAAGGGACACCATCCAACGCTCTTCTGCTCAACGGGACAACACTAGAACCTCTTCTACCCAAAGAGACAACCCCCGGGCTTCCTCTCCTGCGTGGCCCACCCCAAAGGACAATCCTCGAGCCTCTTTGAGCCAACAGGACAACCCTAGAACTCGTTCTACCCAACGAGACAACCCTAGCACCTATTCTTCCCGATCCACGCAACGGGATAATCTTCAGACTTCTTCCGGGCAACGGGATAACCCTAGAAGCTGTTCTACCCAACGAGACAATCCCCGGGCCTCCTCTCCTGCCCGAACCACCACAAAGGACAATCCTCGGCCTACTTCTACCCAGCGGGATAATCCTCGATCTTCTATTCAACGAGACAACCCTGGGTCCTCCTCTCCCACACGATCCAGCCATCGGAGCAACCCCCGGACTTCCTCTCCCCACCGCACTAATCGTGACATTCCTTGGGCTTCTTTCCCCCTTCGCCCAATCCAAAGTGATGGACCTCGGGCTTCATCTCCAGCCCGATCTAAACAAAGTGAGGTCCCCTGGGCCTCCTTTCCTCTCCGGCCAGTCCAAGGTGACAGTTCCCGGACCTCCTCTCCCACCCGCTCATCTCAACTTTCCTCTAAAACTAGCCAACGTGATACCCCAACTCGGGGTTCCAGTTGCCACAGTGGCCCTCGGAGTTCCACCCCACCTCTTTCTTCCACACGTACTGGCTCCCAGGCCTCTTCCCTCTCACGTTCTACCTCCCTTGATTCTCCTAATCCCCCCTCAGTTGTGTGCATTGGGCACCGAGATGCGCCCCGGGCATCCTCACCCCCCCGATTTTCTCAGCATGACCCATTCTCATTCTTTCCTGACCTCCATGATGATGAGAGCCAATCCCCCCATCATGAACCCCCATATATCCCTCCAGCTGTCTGCATTGGACACCGGGATGCCCCTCGGGCCTCCTCACCCCCTCGCCACTCCCAACATGACCCCTTTCCATTCCTCCCAAATACCTCAGACACTGCAGAGAGCCAATCCCCTCAACATGACCCTCCCCAGATGCCACCTCCGGTGTGCATTGGGCACCGGGATGCCCCCCGGGCCTCATCTCCCCCACGCCAGTCCCAGCAAGAGCCTTCCCTCCTCTACCAAGATCCCCCTGGAGCTAGCTCTGAGAGCCTGGCTCCCTCCACAAGCTCTGTGCATGATCCCCCCAACATGCCACCTCCTGTCTGCATTGGACACCGGGATGCCCCTCCCTTCTCTTCTCCACCACGCCACATTCAACATGACCCTTCCCTCCTTTACCAGGATGCCCCTGGGGCCAGTTCTGAAAGCTTGGCTCTCTCTATGGATTCCCAACATGACCCTCCCCAGATCCCCACTCCTGTCTGCATTGGACATCGGGATGCCCCGCGTTTTACTTCCCCACCACGCCAGGCCTACAATGACCCTTTGCTCCTTAACCAGAACCCTCCAGGTGCCAGCTCCGAGAGCCTTGCTCCCTCCATGGATTCCCTACACGATACCCTCCAACCAACCCTACATGTGTGCATTGGGCACCGAGATGCTCCACGTGCCTCCTCCCCACCCCGCCATTGGGACCCCCCAGGGGTGGCTAGGTATTCCTCCCCCCAACCAGGGCCCTCTGGTTCCAGGGGATCTGGCAATGGGGAGGGAAGACATAACTTGGAACGTGAGGAGTACACCATGTTGGCTGATCTCCCCCCACCCAAGAGGCTAAACCAGAAAGAGGCCATGGGCAAGCAGAATGGCAGTGCCAGTGACCGCACCCGCAGCCCTGGACGATCGGAGGTGGAGCGAATCTTTGGGCATGAGCGCAGGTGAGCCCTCAGGAGAGCAGGAGGCAAACGGCCCCAGGATTAACCTGACCTTTGAGGGTTCCTGCAGGGAGGGGGGGGGGCTCTCTATAGGAAGGGAAGAGAACAGCCAAAGCAGGCATTCTCAGTATGGAGAATGGAGCCAGTGGTGGTGGGTATCCTGTACCCAGGCTGGAGGGTACCAGAAAACGTCTGAAGCTATGGAAATGAAATCTCAGAGATAAATACAAAATCTTCCTCTTAGATCCAAAAAATCAACAAGATGGAAGGAGAGAAAGGGAGAGAAGGAGAGATTGAGGAAGAGAGGAGAGGGAGGGAGGGGAGAGGAGGGAGTGAGGAGGGAAGGGGAGAGGGGATAGAGACAAGGAAAGAGGGAGGTATCGTGTGTTTTAGTGCATGGCAATTGTAGTTAGCATGAGGATAATAATAGCTAGCATTTATAGAGCACCTACCATGGGCTCTTTACAAATATTATCTCATTTGTTCTCAACAACCCTGGGAGGGAGATGCTGTTCTTATCCCCAATTTATAGTTGAGGAAACTGAGGCAGTCAGAGGTTCAGTAATTTGTCCAGGCCCACACAGCTAGTAAATGTCTGAGGTCAGAGAACTCAGGCTTTCCCGATTCCAGGACCAGAAGCCTATGTGTCAAGACAGCCCTAAAGGCTGACTCAGTGCCACCTTTAAAGAGCAGACCCCCCACCCCCTGCTCAGACCTGTGTGAACGCCAGGGGCTCCTTTTGGCTCTGATCACACAGCCTTGGCATCAGAACCTTAAAGAGCCACTGACTGCCCCCTAATGGAAGCTAGATTGAGGTCACTGAGAAGTAGGGAGCTTAGAAGGGTGAGGTAGAGAGGAGGGAAGGGAAGAGGGTCCCGGGGAAACTTCAGAGATGGTGGTTCCCCTTGGTTTGCAGGAAGTCTGAAGCCCTGGAGACATATCAGGCACTGGAAGCTGGCAGGTCACAGAGAGGTGGTGGGCGATCATCCGGGCAGCTCCAGCGCAGACAGTCCAGCCCAGCCCTGTGCAGAGAGGTGAGCTCTTGTCCAGCCCACATTTGCTCCTCATAGCATCACCAAGGCAACCAGTATAATCCCTGCTCTCCCAAGGATGGAGGTGGGGGATGGGGGGGGGTGGGGGAAGGGGTGACCTGGAGACATTTCCAGTGATTTCTGTGGAGGTAAGGGGAATCACTACTCTCTCTTGTTTTTCCATGGGCTACCTATGTATGGCCTCTTCCTTCACATGGTGCCTGAGTTGTAGTGTGGCCAGACTTTGGGAGCCCCTGGGGCAGCCGGGGTGGGGATGGGGCTCTGACAAGGCCCCTCCCTCCCCATGGGTAACCAGAGCTAGCTGGGTTCTGACCACTAAGTCTTCTTAGATGGGGAGGAGCCTTCAATAGCTATACCTATGACCCCATCTCCTAGCCTCCTCTGGCCAGTGGTTCTAGATTCTTACCTGGTCTAGACCCTCTCACTCTCCTGGCCAGGGGTTCCCTCATGGTGGGAGCCACATGATGAAAGAGAGAAAAATCATCACAAGATGGAGACCTCTTAGAGTCAGAGAGCCCTGTTTCCCATGAAACTTCTTGACCTTTGAGGCTGAAATGGATGGGGGCCCCATTCACCTGTTTGATCCCAAATACAGAGCCATGAGCTCTAATGGCTCCCCTTTAGGTGCTCAGTGGCAGGATCCCAGTGGCCTTCAGATCAAACCCTACAGACCACCAGCCTTGATAAAATTTAATTTAGAGTTTTAGTTTTAATTTTAATTTAGGAGTAGGGAAGATGAAGATTCAAATCTTGCCTCTGCTTCTTGCCAGTTGTGTGACCCTGCTGGGGTCACTTAAACACTTAGTGTTGGTTCTCAAAAGTGTGGTTTTGGGGACTCTTGCGGGTCCATGAGACCCTGTCAGGTGATCCTCAAGGACAAAATGACTGTCGTCATCATCATAAGATGGCTTCATTTCTATACAGTAAATAACAGTAGCCCATGTAAACAAAAGCTCTTGGGGGGGGGTCCTCAGTAATTTTAAGAGTGTAAAAGGGGCCCAAGACCCCAGAGTTTGAGAACCATTGTTCTAAGCACTCTTAACAAGTTGCAGAGAGGGGACCTATCTTCTCTGTGTTAGCATTGGAAGGTGGCATTTCTCTGTATTGATAGATGGAGTTTCCTCACTGGATAGTTAGTTCTCTATACCAGGAAAATCACAGTCCCTCTCATTATCCTAAATTAAAATAAAAATTAAAGTTAGCTCTCATCAAATATCTAAGAAGATGACCCAGAGGCTGGAACAGTACACCAGAAGCTTGGCAAGCTTCAATACACTACAAATACAGGCTTCAAACTACCAGGAGAACTCAGCAAACGAACAGTATGGGAACTACAGCGTGACCCCAGACACAATGGTTGCTCACAGTCGCCCAGAGGTACCATTGATCCAACAATAAAATATAAAGACAGTCACCCTACCCAAGACTCGATCTCCAAACTGCATGGGATGAAAAGTTTTCGAAATACAGACCTGGCCAAAGAAAGCAAACGAATATTGGATCAGGAGGTGGTGCAACGTCATCCTGAGTCATCCTGTCTGTGTACTTTCAGTGAAGATGAGCTGACATCTCCGTATTCTCACTCGCTTACAAATAACAGCCATTTTATCCTCAGGGCGTTTGTCCACAGAATATTAGGCACAAAAGAACGCTAACAGCACAGCAACTTGTCCCAGCATATTTTCTAGGTGAGCCTCATTGAAAAAGAATGAGACAATGATGAAAATTCACATGGTGTGATGGATAAGAGAGGCAGCCTTGAAACGAGAGTAACCTGGCTTCTGACACATCCTGGTGATGTGAGCCCAGATGATTCACTTGACTGCTCAGTGCTCCCAGGTAACTCCCTAAAACTCTAAATTGCAAAAAGGATGCCTATCTATATTGGAAGAAAGAGTTTCCTCCCCTGGGAGTCCCCTATAACTTGTGCTGACATCACAAGTCCAGTCCCTAACTCTAATAATCACATTCAATATCAAAGAATAGTAGGAGAATGAATGACTTATCCCAGGACCATTTCTGTCTGAACTCAATTGAAAAATAAGGTGATGATGAAGAAGATGATGGTGGTAATATCAATGATGATAACTGACTTTCTGTAGTTAAAATCTACAAAGCCTTTGGGACCCTCTCTAATTTGAGCCCCCCAAACAACCCTGTGAGTCAGGGACTTTGTTTATCACGATCATCTTCACAGGGCACTCCTCAGTGAGGAAATTCCCTCCTCTAATGCAGGTCAGCACTTTTTTCTGTGGTTTATAGTCTTTGGAGTTGTCTGGGGCTCAGAGAGATTAACTAACTTGCCTAGAGTCATACTTGAACTAATCAAATCTTTCAGTCACTCCATCAACAAGCATTTATTAAACTCCTGATGAGTCCCAGACACTGTCCCAGGTGTTGCCGATAGAAGTACAAAGAATGAAATATTCCTCACTTGAAAAGACCTTCCTGGCTTTGTCCATCATACCACATATGGCTATGGGTATTAAAATACCCATTTTATAAATGAGGACACCGAGGATCAAATGCATGGAGTCACTTGTCTAGGATCACCCAACTAGGAAGGAGGTGAGGTAGAATTTGAACCTGGATCTCTGATGTCAAGGTCTGATTCCCATCCCTCTGCCCAAGGTCACATAGCTTTTAAATGGTAAAATCAGGATTTGAACCTAGATCCTGTGAGAGCCTGTATCCTGCACCTGAAAGGGCTACATTCAGGGCTTCTCTTCTGACCAGGGGTTCTTGATTATTTCTTTCTGCTATGCACCCCTTGGACAGTCTGTTGAAGCCTTCTCAGAATCATGTTCTTAAATGCACAAAATAAAATATGTAAGATTGCCAGTTATATTGAAATGCAATTAGAAAAAATAATTTTTAAAATGAGTTCACAGAGGGGCAGCTAGGTGGCACAGTGGATAAAGCACCAGCCCTGGATTTGGGAGGACCTGAGTTCAAATCCGGCCTCAGACACTTAACACTAGCTGTGTGACCCTGCGCAAGTCACTTAACCCTCATTGCCCCTCAAAAAAAAAAGAGTCCATAGAGTTCCAGTTAAGAACCCCTCTCCAGACTCAGTGCTCTGCCCCACCCCCACCCCCTTGCAGGGTTTGAGCCAGTCTGGGTAACCTGGCTGAGTGGTGGCTTCTTTGCAGTCTATGCCTTGCCAAGATACCAGTCTCCGAGCCCTCAGCCTGGAGAAGGGCCATTTGTCTTTGTCTGTGGTGCCCATGTCTCACCTGCCCTTTCGCCTCACCCTCAGGTGACCCAGAAGCCCCCCCAGCCTTCAGAACAGGCCTGGAGGGGCCGAGCGGAGCCTCCTCACACCAAGAGCCCAGAGAGACGTCCCGAGGGAGACCGGCGGACCAAGGGAGGCTCCGCACCCCCCAAGAATCTGGTCAAACTCCCTGAGAGGGAGTGCCGAGCCCGGGGCCAGCTCATGCACTCCAGGAGCCTAGACATCCCCGCTGAGAACAATCGGCCCACACAGAGACAGCCTCTAGGCCTGAGGCACTTGGGAAGGTCAATGGAGGAAGAGTGGGGGCCTCCCGAGGAAACCTCTACCCCCAGGTCTCCCAGGAGACACATGGAGAGGGACTGGGGTGGGCCCCCCCAGGCTTATTCAGAGGCGGGGCTGGAGAGGGACTGCAGGAGTCACCAGGGCCATTCCTGCACCCGTGCTCTGGACATATACCCGGACAGTGAGTGGAGAGGCCCCACCAAAGAGATTGTGGGCTGCTGGCGGACGCTAGCTGAGCAAGTCTGCTGTCGGCGGCTAGAGAGGCTCCGGCAGAGCGGGCAGCTGGCGGACTGGGAAGAATTGCCCCAGCCCAGGAGGTCCGAGTGGGACTGTGGCGGCCTGGGCGAGCTCACCCCGCCCCCTGTTCCAGAGAGGCCCACCAAGGTGTCCTGGGGGAGCCTGGGAGAGCTCTCCCATTCTCGGAGGCCAGAGAGAGCAGATGAGATGGCCTGGGGGGGCCTAGGGGAGCTGCCCCTCCCTCGGAGACCCGAGAGACCCTTGGACGTGGACTGGAGGGACCTGGGAGAGCTCTCTCATCCTCCTGTGAGCACTAACTGGGCAAGCCTTGGGGAGCTGCTCAGACCCAGAAGCCCAGATTCATGCCGAGGCATTGAGTGGGGAGCCCAGGGGGAGCCTGTGTTTACCGAGAGAGCCTGGCCGGACAAGGGGGAGGCCAGGCCCCCCAAAGGCACAGAGGAGGCCCCGGAGCGAGAGTGGCCAAGCGCCTCCGAGCCTGCAGGGCTGGTGATCCGTGACAGGCAGGCAGAAATGAATGGGTATGGTCCCGGGGAGCGCCTCCTGAGCCCCATTCCTTCAGTGGAGGAAAATGGGCCTGAGCTGGCACAGCCAATCGGCTCAGCCCCGTGGCCAAAGACAAAAGCGGAGACCTGCCTGAGGGCCTTGGAGGAGGAGGAGGACAAGATGGCAAACAACCCAGCCCTGGGACCCCACCCAACTGAGGAGGTAAGCCAGAGAACATCAGGGCAGGAGCCCTTCGTCAGACCCTTCACCCAAACCCATTTCCCACCCAAGGGCTCTTCTAGAGCCCCCAAGCCATGGCTACGGTGCTAATAATTTAATTGAGTGGCCTGGAGTAAGTCACTGTCCCATCCCGTGCCTCAGTTTCCCTCTCTGGGCACTATGGGTTTATGATTGTAACACATCACCCTCCTCCCCACCCTGAGGCCAAATTAGCATACCTTTGATACTTTGTTTTCCTTCAGTTCAACAAAAATGTCTGTTAACATTTTTCAAAATGTATAATGGCTAGCTTTGGGGTTTTACATCACCTTATTTTACCGGCCACTAGGTGGCACAGTGGACCAGCCTCAAACGACTAGCTTACTAGCTCTTTGACCCTGGGCAACTCACTTAACTCATCTGCCTCAGTTTCCTCAACTGTAAATTGAAGATAAGAGCAGCACCTACCTCACAGGGTTGTTGTGAGGATCGAATGGGATGATATTTGTGAAGTGCTTCGAATAGGACCTGACACATATTAGGCACTTAATAAATGTTTGTCTCCTTCCCTAAATCGATCCCTTCCTCTCCCCCTCACTAGAGCCATCCCTTGGAGTAAAGAAGACAAAACTCAATCCAGCACATCACGACACACCAACACAACCCAATCTGATGGTGTATCCAGTGTTCCACACCCATAGGCTCCCCCCTTGACAGAGAAGGCTGCTTTTTCTCATCTCTTCAGGGTCAGGGTGGATCATTATAATTACACAGGATTCATTTTCCTAAGAAATATTTATTAAGTGCTTACTGTGTGCTAGGTACTGAGTGCGCAGACCCAAAGGAAATTGTCCCTCCCCCCCACACACACCTTTGAGTTGCTGTATTCTGCTAGGGAGATACCACATGTATATGAGTAAGTAAATGTGAGGTTTATTATAAGTCATTTGGAGAGGGTGGTAATTACTGGGAGAGGAGGGGACCCGGAAGGGCCCAGGTAGCTCGTGGGTGCTGCAGTGGAGGGAGCTATGAGTATACTCCTGACATGGAAGGTCGGCCCAGGCACGTGAGGATTAAGGGGTGAAGGAACTAGGAGTGTGTAGCCAGGAGAAAAGGCTCAGGGGACACATCAGTTCAAGAATTTGAAAAGCTGGTTGTTCTGTGGTCCAGGGTGTGCTTTTGTTCTGTTTGACCCCCAGAGGGCAGAGCTGGGGAGGCAGAATTGTAGAAACAAGGATTTTGGCTGCACTTCAGGAAAAACAACAGGGGTCAGCTAGGTGGTGCAGTGGATAAAGCACCATCCCTGGATTCTGGAGGACCTGAGTTCAAATCCAACCCCAGACACTTGACACTTACTAGCTATGTGACTCTGGGCAAGTCACTTAACCCTCATTGCCCCGAAAAGAAAAAAAGGGGGGAAAACAACAATCAGAGCCCTCCCAAAGAGGAAGGGGTTTCCCCATGAGGTAGTAAGTTGCCCATCACTGGAGGTTATCCAAGTGAAGGCTGGATAGACCACTTAGCAGAGATGTACTGGGGGTTCTCAGCAGGTTACACAGGATTCAGTGACCACCAAGATCCCTGGCAGCATCAAGTCTGTGGTTCCTTGAAATGCAGCTGCCTTGAGATTTTGTCAGCATGATTCCTCAAGAGCACCTCGGAAAATAAAAGAACACACTCCAAGGCATTCCTAGTAAACAATGTTTAAGGCTCTGCTCATAATCCTCCAGTGATGGGGAGCTCACTACCTCCCAAGGCAGCCCATCCCACAGTAGTCATGGTTAGGTAGAGTTTTCTTACCTCAAGTGTAGTGGGGCCTGGAGGGAGGGGCTGGGAAGGGAGAGAGGGAGGGAGAGAGACAGAGAGAGAGAGAGAGTATCAGGCCCTTTTTACTGATGACAAAACCAAGGATCACAGGTTTGTAGAGTTAGAGCAAGAAGATCATCTAATACAACCCCTCATTCAACAGATAGGGAAACTGAGTCTTGAAGACACAGACTAAAAACTCAAGGGAAATAAGTAGGAGCCATCCAGTGGACCAGTGACCATAGCTGCTTCTGCCCCTGCCTAGTCAGGCTGGGAGAACAGAACAAAATCCCTGGCCTGACACGCTTTCTCCCCTTATTAGCCCGAAGCAGATGGCAGCACCCTCCCAGAGCCTGGACATCCAGGAGCAGCCACGGGCCAAGAGACGTCCCTGATAACTGACCAGGAAGAGGCTGACACGGTAGTTGGGGCCCCGGCTACGGGAGGGGAGCAGAGCAGAGACATGGGTTGGAGGCAGCACCAGGTCCTTCTGGACAGGGATTCTTACTCTGGGCCCCACGCTTTTGAAAAATATTTTAATAATTATATCTCAATACCATTTGTTTGCTTTGAATTCCCAAGTATTTTATACACATAAAAACCCGATTCTGAGAAGGCAGCCAGAGGCAGACACTGTCCAAGGGATCCCTGCTGCCCAAGAGGTTAAGGGCCCCTGGTCCGGATGGATGGGGTAGGTAGGGTGCAGGTCAGCCCCACCAAGGCCACGATGTCACCAGATGATACAAAGGGGCCAGGGGCCACTCTGGACAGGACACTAGGTTTGGGGTCAAACAATGGACCTGGTCCGTCCCCCCCCCACCCCCCCCCCCCGCCCCAGCTCAGCTTCTCACTCCTGGTATAGCCTCGGGCAGCTCACTCCCCTCTCTGTGCCTCAGTTTCCTCCTCTGTCCAATGAGGGCTTGGGCCCAGCAGCTCTAAGGTTCCTTCTAGCTGGAGATCTGGGTCCCCGTGGCTCTTGTGAAGCTTCAGCCACCACTTGTTTAAATGTGTGCAGAGCCTAGTGCTAGGGGCGGGTGCAGAGACAAAGTTCAGGTAAGACTCCATCCTCTCCCCCCATGTAGCTTATGGTCTCCAGGGTCTGTGAGCTTTTCCTGAGCTCATCAAGGTTTGGCGACAGTGACCTTCAGAAGGGAGGACTGCTCCCCCACCTTCCTGCTGGGATCACCTGCATTGCTAGGACAGAGCAGGGGACAGCCAGACCGGACAGGGCAAGGGGGAACCCCCAGCTTGGCCCCAGAACTAGCTGGTGGGGCCTTGGGCACAGCTCTTCACTTGCCCTGTCCTTTTAAGTATAAAGTCTTGAAGTAGTTGGCCTCTAAGCACCCTCCCAGCTCTGACATCCCCTGTTCTAGAGATCTTCCCAGCTCTGACATTCCATGTGCTAAGGACTCTCCTAGCTTTGACATCCCCTGTTCTAAGACTCCTCCCAGCTCTGACATTCCATGTGCTAAGGACTCTCCTAGCTTTGACATCCCCTGTTCTAAGACTCCTCCCAGCTCTGACATTCCATGTGCTAAGGACTCTCCTAGCTTTGACATCCCCTGTTCTAAGACTCCTCCCAGCTCTGACATTCCCTGTTATAAGGGCCCTCCCAACTCTGGCATCCCTTGTTCTAAGGATACTCCCAGCTCTGACATTTCCTGTTGTAAGGGTCCTCCCAACTCTGGCATCCCTTGTTCTAAGGATCCTCCCAGCTCTGACATTTCCTGTTTTAAGGGTCTTCCCAACTCTGCCATTCCTTGTTCTAAGGATCCTCTCAGCTCTGACATTCCCTGTTCTAAGGGCCCTCCCAACTCCGGCATCCCTTGTTCTTTTTTTTGTTTTGTTTTTTTGTTTTGTTTTTGTTTTTGTTTTTGTTTTGTTTTGTTTTTTCAGGGCAATGAGGGTTAAGTGACTTGCCCAGGGTCATACAGCTAGTTAAGTGTCAAGTGTCTGAAGCTGGATTTGAACTCGGGTCCTCCTGAATCCAAGACCAGTGCTTTATCCACTGCACCACCTAGCTGCCCCAGCATCCCTTGTTCTAAGACATCTCCCAGCTCTAACATTCCATGTTCTAAAGGACCTCCCAGCTCCGACATTTTCTGTTCTACAACCCTCCTCTCACCACTCTCCCCACCCCAAGTCATGATGTTCTTCATTCTAACATTCTCCCTCCCAGCTCTGACTTTCTTTACTTCTCACTCCATCCTTCTGCCCTGGACTCCCCGACATCCTCTTTTGTCCTTCGTGGTTATTGCTTCACACTTCCTGGGGCCTACTTTTTTGCTAGGCCCCAGTGCAAGAACCCCAGTGAGAGGTGAGCTCCCTATCCTGCAGAATCATGCTCAAGGGGTCGAAGATGGGCTGGGGAGAGGGTGACACCTGGGAAGAACAGTGCCCAGAGACAGAGGGAGCCCTCTCCTTCCTTCCCACCCTTCCCCAAAAGAGCTACTCTGGCTCCCCTAAGAAGGACTCCTCTCAAAAAGGAAAAGAAACAATCTCACTGGGAAGGGGAGAACCCTTCTGTCAGCTTCCATTGACTGGATGGGAGAGTGGATAGAACTCAGCACCTATAGTCAGGAAGGCCCAAGTTCAGATCCCATCTCAGATACTGACTAGCTATGTGACCCTGGACAAATCACTTATAAAACCTCTCTTAACCCCAGTTTTCTCAACTTTAAAATGGGGATAATGATAGCTCCTACCTCCCCAGGCTGTTATGAGGCTCAAATGAGATAACATGTAAAGCATATATATGTATGTATGTATGTATGTATGTATGTATGTATGTATGTATGTTATTATCATTATTACAGCTTAAGATTCACAAAGGCCTCCTCTTCCTAACACCCTAGGCTGTATACAAGTTAAGGGAATAGTTGGCCATGGTGGCATACAACCATAACCCCTGCTGCCCTTCAGGGAAACTGAAGCTGTCTCTCCAGAGCTGGGAAGTTGTGAGCTTCAGTAGGCCCAGGTGGCTGGGAGTCTGCCCCACATCTGGCACCAATGTGTTGTGGGTGATGGGAGGGGGGACCAGGTTGCCCAAGGAGGAGTGAAGTGGCCCACCTTGGAAACAGTGGAGGTCAAGGCATCTGTGCTGCTGAGAGAAGAACTGGGCCACTGCACGTCCAGCCTGAGTGACATGGGGAGACCCAGTCTTAGAAATAGACAGAGATAAAGACAGAAAGAGAGAGAATAAAGGGAAGGATCTGTGATTTTACTAACTTGGGAATTCCTACTTCTAGCCCACCTAAGACTTAGTAGAACAATTCTAGTGCTAGAAAGGACTTCCAAGGGCACTTACCACAGTGCTGGGCACCACTTAGTAGGTGCTTAATAAATGTTTATTGATTGAACTCAGGACTTCCTGATTGCAAACCCACTGAGCCATCCCTTGGCTATCAGACCAGGAGGTCTCTCCATTCCTCCCCCAGAATCCAGCCTGTGGCTTCATGGGATCATTTCCCTGCCCCCCTCCCCACTATCTCCTACCTTTTTGCTGATGCCTGAAATTCCACTGCCTGACATTCCGATTCAGTCATCTGGCTTAATTAAGCCTGAGCCCTTGTACATGATACATTCTCCACCATTTATAGGGGTAAGGACTAGACTTGGGATTTCTTCCATGAAGGAAACTTCCAAGTCTCCTTCTGCCATTGCAGGTTGCCACTCTCTCTTCCGCTTAGAAGCTTAAAGCCTGGGGAACTAAGAGATTAAGCCAAGGGTAACACAGCTGATATGTAACAGCATCAGAACCTGAATTCAGGTCTTCCTAGCTTGAAAGCCAACTCTATCCACCATGCTCCACTCCTCAGTCATTTATACCATAGTGTAAAGGACTGCACTAGCACGTATCTCAGAACAGGTTTTCACTTGGTTGTATGGACTGAGAGGAAGCTCTTGAGGATCTCAAGTATTTTGGAGGAGCAGAAAAGGAGACTTCCCTTCCTCTCCCATTTTTGCCAAGGGCCTCCCCTGCCCCTGCCCCACAGCAGAGACCAATAGAGCAGGTGCCTTTGAACCAACTGGACCCTGTTTGACAGGCAGACCACGTCCAAAGGAAGGGAAAGGCCGCAAGCCCCATCAAGGGCCGACTGGTGACTTCATGGCGCATGCCCGGAGACCAGCCCACGCTGTTCAACCCGTTCCTGATTTCCCTGGGGGTTCTCAAGTGGCGAAGGGTAGGCTGGCCTGGGAAGGATGGGAGGGGATGGAGCAGGGAGGGGAGCAAAGGGGAACTGGAAGAGGGAATGTCTGGGCCCCCAGCATAACATTGACACTGCAAGCCCGGCTCCGCCGAGCAGCAGAGGCTTCAACATTGTCAGTGCTTTAGGGATCCTTGAGAGCAAGATTTCATTCAGTCACAGGCCAGACTGGATGCCAGGCACCCTAGAACTGGAGTCAGAGGCCCTGGACTCCACTCCTGGATGGGCAGCTTACTCCCTGTGCAACCTGGGGCTGGGCCAGGGGAAAAGCACTGAAATTCTCAGTTCTGAGATTCTGCCAGGGCCCATTGGGAGTCTTCCCCTAGGGTTTATTCCCTCCCTCCTCCCTTGCCTCCCAGGTAGGGGTATAGAGAGGGGGGAAGGGAGGGGATGTACCAAACCTGCTGACCTCTTGGCACCCAGAGGCCTTCACCCTTTCCTCCAGCCAGGGAAGGCCAAGCTGAGGGGTCTGGATGGGGGAGGGCAGAGAAGGCAGGGAGGCTGGGCTGGGGGTGGGGAGGGGGAGGGGGCAGACTCCAACCTGGGCCAGGGCCAGTTGCATAGACATCTGGCATTACACAAACATCTGGCCTTACGTAATCGTTCCTGCTCAGGGAAGGCTGCAAATACTCAAAATGGACGGTTTGGAGCGGCCTTGAGGGAGGAGACGGACAGGCCAGCGTTGTGGAGGTTTTTTATTTTATTTCTTGTCCTCATTAGAAAAGGAGGGGGAGCAGGCTGGTTTCGGGGCAGATGTTCGGGCCCTGCTGGGCCAAGCCTGGGCGGTTATCTATTGGGTGATGACAGAACTCTGTGTCCCTAGACCCCTTCTCCATTGGCCTGGATTTAAAGTCCCTCCCCAGCCTTTTTGGATAAGGTGTTCAAGGCCTTTTTTTTTTTTTTTTTAGTGAGGTAATTGGGGTTAAGTGACTTGCCCAGGGTCACACAGCTAGTAAGTGTTAAGTGTCTGAGGCCAGACCTGAACTCAGGGACTCCTGACTCCAGGGCCGGTGCTCTATCCACTGTGCCACCTAGCTGCCCTCAAGGCCTTTAATGAGCAAATATGTTACTGGGAAGAACCAGGCATAAAAAACCTTAGGAAAGGACAGCAGGGACTGGGGCAGGTTGGGGTTGATGGAGGCTAGTGAGTGGAAGATGGAGAGGAGGAAGAGGCAGATCCCCGGGCCTCAGATCTCCATTTGGAAGCCCCTCATTTGGCA
This sequence comes from Dromiciops gliroides, assembly GCF_019393635.1. Lineage (NCBI taxonomy): Eukaryota > Metazoa > Chordata > Mammalia > Microbiotheria > Microbiotheriidae > Dromiciops > Dromiciops gliroides. The sequence continues at coordinate 289,406,733 of NC_057865.1, forward strand.
GAGAGGCCCAAGAAAGCCAAGGCCCCAGGGGACGATTGTAACTGTCCATGGTGGTGAGATTTGAATGCAGGTCTTCAGGTTTCAGAGGCAGCCAAGGGTTTTACAGTTCTGGGATGACATCCGCCCCTCAGGGAATAGAGCTGATTGAGTTGGCTAACAGGCTAAACAGGGCGGGTGCCTTCTTAGCCTCAGAGGATGCCAGAGCTAGAAGGGAATGGAGAAGTCACGGCCTTTACCCCTCCCCACTTACAGAAGGGGAAACTGAGGCCCAGATGGGGTTCAGACCTCCAGGCCAGGGTGTTCAGGGTCTGTTCCTTGACCTATGAGGAAATAACCCTAAGGTGAAACTGAAAAGGCCTAGTTTCTGGTACCAGCTCAAGCACTCAGTAGTTGAACAAACATAGGCAATCTCACCTCCTCCTTTGTGGGCCTCTGTTTCCTCCTCTGTGAAATGGGAGATGACAGGATCCCAGGCACAGAGCTAGTAGGTCCAACCCCCTCATTTTACAGGAGAGGAAACTGAGACACAGGGAGGGAAGAGACTTGACCAAGGTCACACAGGGAGGGAACATCTGAGGTGGGATCTTGTAGAGGGGTCCCAAACATGCCGATGGGGGAACTGCTTTCCCATTCTTAGGCTCCCATGCAGCTGGGCCAGATCCCTGCTCTAGCCTTCCCAGCTCCCATGCTCCTGGGGCCTGGGCTCCCAGATGACAGGGGGCCTAGGGTTTGCTCCCCCATCCAGAGAAGCTTAGCTTAGCAGTTGGCTGGAGGAGACCTTAGGGGTCCCATAATCTCCTCACCCCAGCAGCCGCCAAATAGTCATGATTCGAATCCAGATCCATGAACTTTAAGGAACCTAGTTTTTTCATTGTGCCCACACATCCCTTATACTGTCAGGCTGCCTGCAGAAGCTCATAAACAGAGCTGCCCTTTACTTCTCCCAGCCCATGACATAGCTGGGAACCCCCGACAACCATTTCCCCTCCAAGGGCCTCAGCTTTCTCACTGTAGAATGAAGAAGTTGTACTGTGGTCTATAAGGGCCCTCCTGGCCCTGACATCCCCAGTTCTAAGGCCCCTCCCAGCTCTGACATCCCCTGTTCTAAGCTCCCCCCACCCAGCCCTGACATCCTCTGTTGTTGGTTTTTTTTGTGGGGCAATGAGGGTTAAGTGACTTGCCCAGGGTCACACAGCTAGTGTCAAGTGTCTGAGGTTGGGTTTGAAGTCATGTCCTCTTGAACCCAGGGCCAGTGCTTTATCCACTGCGCCACCTAGCTGCCCCCCATCCCCTGTTCTAAGGCCCCTCTCAGCTTTGACCTTCCCTGTTCTAAGGCTGACCTTGTATGTGTGGAATGGCACATATAGCCCTGGACATGGGAGTGGAGAGACTTGGGTTCAAATCCAGCCTCTGACCAGCTGTGCCACCCTGAGCAAGCTGCTTAACCTCTGCTTGCCTCAGTTTCCTTTTCTGTAAAATGGAAATAATTGCACCTGCCTCACAGGGTGGTTGTGAGACTTAGCAAACCTTAAAGCAATATATACATATTGGCTTTATATGAATTGTGGTATTTTGACCCCAAATACCCTCTCTGAAATCTCCCTTCTTTGTTGCCAATTCCGCCCTCAGGAACCACACAGAACAAAGCTAATTCCCCTTCTCTTTAGCTTCAGAAAGCAGCTGTGCCCTTTCACTCCTCCTCTCCCCTTCCACCCCAGGGCTCCTCTTCATCAGGCTACATGTTCCCAGTCCCTCAGCCAGGCCTTCTGTCTCACTGACCCCCTCCCCATCCTTTGATGTTGGCTTTTATAATATAAAAGATATAAATATATTAAAAATATTTTTTAAAAATAATAGTACTTGAAGGCTTGCAGAGTGCTTTATAGGCTTCCTAGCAACCCTGGAAGAGAAGTGCAGGTGCCATCATTACATTATTATCCAGTTTTACAAATGAGGAAATTGAGGCAGATTTGCCTCATGGAGCTAGTAAATGTCTGAAGCAGGATTTTAACTCAGGTCTTCCTAACTCTATCCAGGGCACCACCTAGCTGCTCTGCAGTTTGCTATTAAAAATATGACACCAACAAGTGAGCCAGAAGTCATAAGGGCTGTGTGGAGCTGGGTCACCAGCTTCCTTATTCCTGGATGCCTTGCCTCTCAGTGCAGCCCCAAGTGCATTGGCTCTTTTGCCTTTCCCATCATACTCACATGGTGGTCCACTCAGACCCCCAGCTCTTTTTCACAGACACATGTGTGGCCATACCTCCACCCCTTTGCTTTTGTATAACTGATCTTCTTGAACTCCCTTGATGACGTTGACATTTCCCTCACATTTTCCTCACATTTCATTTTGTTAGCCTCATTCCACATCATGGCCCTTCCATCTCTCTCTCTCTCTCTCATTCTCACCTGCAGATTTGATAAACATGCCAAGCCATGGATAAAAATGCTAAACAGTACAGGTTTGCGGAAGGCATCAAGGTGGCTCAGTGGATAGAGCGCTGGGCCTGGAGTCAGGAAGACTCCTTTTCCTGAGTTTAAATCCAGCCTCAGACACTAGCTGTGTCTGAACAGGTTACTTAACCCCGCTTGCCTCAGTTTCTTTATCTGCTAAATTAGCAGGAGAAGGAAATGCAAACCACTCCAGTATCTCTGCCACAAAAACCCCAAATGGGGTCACAGAGTCAGACACAACCAAACCACAAGACTTAGTGGAGGGTAGATGCCTGCGACACTCCACTTGATGCATGCCTTCACGTCACCCAACACTAATGCCCATACTTTGGGTCCAGGCATTGAACCAGTTCTGAATCAGCCTAACTTAACTCTCCCCTCGACCTCAGCTTTTTCTTTATCTTGTCCACAAGGAGGGCCAGGGAGATTCTGACAAGGGGCATGCCTGGTCTGCCTGGTGCTTCTGGCCCACCAGGCTGGTATCCCTGTAAATCAGAGCAATTGTGGCAGGGGCAGCACGGACCCGCTGTTGCTGGAGCCACACTGAGCCTCATCCAGCAAAATCCCCTTTTCTAGGTATTCCCAGGCGTTAATGACACGGCCCAGGGGGCAGCTAGGTGGTGCAGTGGATAAAGTATTGGCTCTGGATTCAGGAGGACCTGAGTTCAAATCCAGCCTCAGACACTTGACACTTACTAGCTGTGTGGCCCTGGGCAAGTCACTTAACCCTCATTGCCCCGCAAAAAAACAAAAAACAAAACAAAAAAACATGGCCCAGACTTCTGGTAAAATCAAGGTCAGGTTCATCAGCTTACACCTGGCAGACTCCATTCCTTCCCCCTTTTGGGAAGGCAGGACATTTGTCTTTTGCTAGTCCGTGGTTCCTGTCAGCTTGTCTCTTTTAAAAACAAAACAAAACAAAATTTTGCTTTAACCAGACAAGATTTAAAGCGAGGAAGACCCCAGGAACTGAAAAGGATGGGACAGGAAATTGGGCCACTCTGTTCACTGATGGGTATTAGGAGAGGAGGCCTTCCTCACTCCTCCAGACTCACTGATGATCCCATTCCCCAAACCTGGGATGCAGTATTCAGGGTGCCTCACTGCTCTTCACTGTCTTCCTGCTTATCTTGGGTCTCAACTCCCTCTTGGCCATTGGTAATCCGTCCTTTCTAGAGAGGTATCAGGATGCAGTGGAAAGCACTGGCTTTCGAGTCATGGGATTCAGGTTCAGATTCTGCCTCTGTAGCTATAACTTCTATGATCTTGAACAAATTACGTCACTTTTCTGGGCCTCAGTTTCTCATAGATGAAATGAGGGTGTTGGACTAAGGTGACCCCTGAGGGACCTCCCGGCTCCTAAAAAAGGAGCAAAACAGGACTGAAGGGATTCTATTATTCTTCTGGTGTTCAACATTAGTCCTGCTGCTTCTTTGATCCTTCTTCCTCACCCCCTCATAATGGTCTGGTAACCTTTAGCTTCTCTTGCCAAGTTCGGGTCCTTCCGAACTTTAGATTGATTTTTTTTTCTTTTTCGAAAGAGGCCATTCTTTGACTTCCTTCTTACCTAGTCTTAATCACTGAATGGGCATTGCCTCAGGCAAACTGAGATCCCAGAAAGACCTTTGCTTAAAAAGGCCAAGGTCCAGGGGCAGCTAGGTGGCACAGTAGATAGAGCACTGGCCCTGGAGTCAGAGTGCTTTATAGGCTTCCTAGGAGTACATGAATTCAAATCTGGCCTCAGACACTTAACACTTACTAGCTGTGTGACCCTGGGCAAGTCACTTAACCCCACTAAAAAAAAAAAAAAAAAAGGCCAAGGTCTCCCACTTCATCCTAGGCCATCTCCAGTTGTCCTGATGTATATCTTGCCACTGGACCCAGATGGCTCCGGAGGAGAGAGTGAGGCTGGTGACCTTGCACAGCCTCTGTCATTTAAATCCAATTCATTTTCAAGTCAGGACATCACCTTCCTGATGTCGTTGGTCTTCTTCCAGAACAAAGGACAAACAACAAGAAGTTAACCAGAGATTTCTCTGTGCATCCACATCTGCCTCTTTAGACAGGTCCACCTCTTTTTCCTTTTCAGTTTTTCTGTTTAGAATCTCATTCTTGAGAACTTTCCATCCTTCCTCGGATAACTTCCCCTGTAGAAGTTTGAATTTCTATCTGCCCCTTCCTTCAATTCAGCCATTCAAAATCTAGGACGTCAGGGGCAGCACCAGCCCTGGATTCAGGACAGCCTGAGTTCAAATCCGACCTCAAACACTTGACACTTACTAGCTGTGTGGCTCTGGGCAAGTCACTTAACCCTCATTGCCCCACAAAAAAAAAAAAAATCTAGGATGTCTGCCAGACCTGGCCCAACTCCCTTTCCTTCATCACAGATTCTAAGATGGGAGTGATCACTCCTCCCCAGGGTTCCCATTGTTTTTACTTTATCACCCAGTTCTTCCTTGTTGCTCAGTCAAGCCCACATTCTAGTTCCTCTCATTACTTCCCACACCTTTTGAAGGACAAGATTATAATTAAGGTAAGGCAAGAATTTATTAGCTGGTCTGGTTTTTACCAGGGAAAGAGCTATACCGGATGCTTGAATACTTGAAGTCCCCAGTTATATGTCACTCCTCTGTGCATGGCTTGTAATACCCTCCCCCCCTCCTTTTTTTTAACTCTTCATCTATTTGTTCCTTCGGTCCAGGTGGTTTATAGTATATTCTTATGACAATGCCACTTTCACTCTATCCATATATATTCCACCATGTTTACTCTCTCCCATTCCTGGATTTCCCCATCTGAGTGTATTCCCTTAATTTACCGAGTACTACATTATCCTCTCATTATTCCATGCCTTCTATAGGGCCATAGTATAGTCATGTGGTCAAATTTGCCTTCTTGCATCAGAATGTCTTAGCTCCCCTTGTGTTTTTATATAGACATTAAGGCCATGGGTCAGTGCTGATAGAAACTAAGAGCCATCATCTTTGGAATGAGGGAGGTAATAAGACCATAGATGTTTAGAAGTGGAAGGGCCCTTAAAGGTCATCTGACCCAATGACCCCGTTTTATACTTGAGGAAATCAAGGCCCAGCGAGATTAACCAGCTTGCACAGGGTCACACAGTTAGTGGTCGAGGTGGAGAGGTGGTAACTTTAAAGCCAGACAGTGACTTCTGAGTTGACGATTCTGCCTTCCTGGGCCTGGGAGTGCCCCCCTGCAGCATCGTGGTCAGCTTGACCCAGGGTTTCATTGTGATGGGGCTGAGGAAAGTCACTTTACTAAAGCAGGGCAGCCCTTCTCCAAAACTAGTCTTAAGAGTTGCCAGACTGTTCGGTTGTGCCTGACTCTGTGTGAGGCCATGGACAACGTGCATAGGGTTTTCTTGGCAAAGATGCTGGAGTGGTCTGCCATTTCTCCATTTTACAGATGAGGAACTGAGGCCAATAGGGTTTTAAGTGACTTGCCCAGGGTCACACTGTTAGTCTATGTCTGAGGCAGGATTTGAACTCAGATCTTCCTGACTCCGGGATCAGCGCTTTATCCACTTGACCACCTTGCTGCCCCTTAGAGGTTTCTAGAGGGGTTAATTGACTTGGCCAGGGTCACACAACCAGGTTTATCAGAGGTTGAAGTTAAACACTCTTCCTGGGTCTGAGCCCTTACTTCCCCTTTTTTCGGCTACTTTTGGAAGAGACCTTTCAAAGCCCGGCTCAGCCATTATTTACTCCCACTGAGCCCTGAGGCAAATTCTTTAAACCAATTCTCGCTCTGCCCTGGGAGAGATCCTTACTCAGCACACCCGGAGGAAAGCGCTTAAACTCTCAGGAGGGTCCCTAGATGAGAAAACTGAGGCTCGGGAGGTTACAGAGGCCGGTAGAAAGCGGCGGGGCGGGGGATCGGACCACCCGCTTCCCTGCCCCTTCCCGGGGCGTGCGCGCGCATGCACTGCCCGGACCCTGCCTCTCCTGTGTGGGCCCCAGGCAGTCGCGGGGATGGGAGTCACCTGTGGCCGCCTTCCTGCCTTAATCAGCCTGTGGCCCCGCCCCCACCCCAGCTGGTCTCCGGCCCCCCCTACGCCCCGCCCTTCTGCGTTCCTATTGGCTGGTAGCCCCTCCCCTCCGCCCACCCCGCCGCGGGCCCCCTCCCCCTCCCCCCTCGCGGGCTCCCCCTGCCCCCGGGCTCCCATTGGCCGCTTCGCCCGCCCTGGCCGCTGCCTGTTCGGACCGCCCCCGGCCTATTGGTCAGGCGGGATCCTCCCAGGAAGTTTGAAAAAAAAAAAAAGAGAGAAAAGAAAAGAAAAAAAGTTTTCTGGGCGGCTAGCAGAGGCTGTGGCCGAGCCTCAGAAAGGGGATAGCTGAAGGGACCCGGGTGGGCGGGCGAGGATGTTGGCCTCGGGCAACTGACCGAGGTTTGGGAGCGAACGAGCCTGCGATCGGCCCCTGCGACCCTCGGCTCTTCTTCGGTCCAGGCCGGGCTGCCCCGCCTGGGGCCCCGGGGGCCGCCCGGCTGCATGATGACGGTGAGCACCCCTTCTCCCCGGCCCCGTGAAGCCCCCCGCAGTCCCCCATTTCCTGGCGATCTCCAGCCGCGGGCGCGGGCTGGATCAGCCGTCCCAGCCCGCCCCGCTTCCCTCCCGTCCCTGAGGGGCCCCGGACGCCAAGGGGGTGGGCCAGGATTGGGACTGAGTGTAGTGTGCGCCATCTGGCTTGGGGAAGAAGGGGGGCATGGTCGAAATGCGAGGGGGAGCCGGGCTCTGCTGGAGGCCCCCGGGCTCCCCGTCTGCCCCCGAGCCTGGGCGGGAGGCTCCGCGCAGTCCTGGGAGGGCGGGCACGCTCACCCGGCGGGCTGTCAAGCTGCACTGACCCCCTGGCCGGGTAAACGGGCCCAGCCTGCGCTGGAACTTGCTCCTGGGGTGCTGGGCGTGGTCCCCCCAAAGCCATCCTCTTCCCAGGATCTCTCCGCCGCCGACAGAGCCTCCGCACGTCCTCACACCACAGCGGGGCGAAGACTCTGAGCTAGAAAATACCTTAGATACCTGGCTAGGCCCACCCTCTCATTTTACAGACAGGGAAATTGAGGCCAGAGAAGGGAAGTGAGCTGTCTAGGGACTTGAACCCGGGTCCTCTGACTCCAAACCCAAGGCTGTGTTTCTCTGGGAGAGGGCAAGTGAGTTTCAAACCTGGGACTGAGAGCTGCCTGGGCTCAGCGGGAAATGGGGGCTAGGGTATTCTGCGGCTTGGGCAGGGAAGAGGGTTGAGTTCATTGCCCAGTTCCTGACTACGGCTCCTTCGGGAAGTGACAGGTTGGCTTGGGAGAGAGGGAGGAGGCCGCGAGCCCTGGTCTAGCCATGTTGGAAGCTGCCCCCAAATGACAAGTGTTCCTTTCGGAAGGATGGGGAAAACAACAGCCCCCGACCATCCCCACCCCGGCTTCCTTCCTCTCTGCCCAGAGAGGGTGACCCGGATGGGAGAGGATGTAGGGAGTCAGAGGGGAAGTCAGGAGCCTGGGAAGGGGCAGCAGGACTCCCTTTTGTCAGACTGCCTGGGCTTACTATGGCTGAGGGCACAGCCAGACTGGGCGGCACATCGGGCGGGGTGAGGATGACCCTGGGCCTCAGCCTCTGTTTCCTCCTGGCCTCCTCACATCCTGCAGCCTCCAGGGCCTTCCTGTTGGCTTGGAGACGCCCCTTCCCTGGCCAGGGAACAGAGGAGGGCTTCGGAGGGATGTCGGAGGGCCCAGTGAGTCAGAGTCCCAGGGTCAGACCGGGAAGGGGGCAGGTGGAGAATGGACGCCTAAGGTGATGTTCCCTTCCTTTCCCTTGCTCCCTGTTAACTCTGGCTGGTGGTTTCCAGTAGAGAGCTGGACTTGCTGTCACTGATTTCTTTTCTTTCTTTTCTTTTTGTGAGGCAATTGGGGTTAAGTGACTTGCCCAGGGTCACACAGCTAGTAAGTGTTAAGTGTCTGAGTCTGGATTTGAACTCAGGTCCTCCTGAATCCAAGGCCAGTGTTTTATCCACTACGCCATCTAGCTGCCTCCTGTCACTGATTTCTTATGAGGGCTGGCCTGGACTACCAGAAAGATCTGAGTTCAAAACCAGCTTCATTCACTTATTAGTTGTGTGACCCTGGGCAAGTCACTTAATCTCTATTTGCCTCAGTTTATTCATTTGTAAAATGGTGATTGTAATAGCACCTCCCTTTCAGGGTTGAGCTAAAGATCAAACGAGATATTTATAAAGCACCTTGCACAGTGCCAGGCACATGGTAAGCTCCGTCTGAATGTTAGCTGTTGTAATAATTATTCAGGAAGCTGTAAGCCCTCATATGAGAGGTTGGGCCAGACAGATGTTAGATATCATACAGCATCATGCCTGCCCCATCCTCAGCTCGGCAGCCTTTGCCAGCTCAGGAAGCAGCCCAGGTACAGTTACTGGTCACAGCCTAGGACTGGGAAGGGGAGGATGTGGGTGGTGTGATCTTGGCTAAGTCTCTTCTCCCTGAGCCCCAAGAGTCCTCAGCTACAAAATGAAGGGGTTAGACAAGACAACCTCCAAGGTCCCTGCCTTGGTCCAGATCTCAGGCTGGAAGTCGAGGGGGCGGAAGCCCTGGATCTGAATCCTGGCTCAGGCTTTATTGCCTGCATGACATTGGCACAAGCCATTTCCCTAGTCCGTGCCTCGGTTTCTTTATCTGTAAAGTCGGAGGTCGGGGGAAGGGCATAGAAGTTCCCTTCCTGGGCTAAATCCAATTCTCCTCCGGTTGACTTCTTTACTCTCCCCTGTTCTAGAAGGGCCCCTCCCTTGCCTAGGATCCCAACTTCTGCTGTAAACTTTCCTCCCTAAGCTTGAGAGGCAGCGTGGAACAGTGAGAGAGGTCTGGGTTCAAATCCTTCTTCTGTCATACCTCATGTGACCCTAGGTTAATCCTTTGAGTGTAGAGGGAAGTGAGTGAGGTCACCTTCTGAGAGCCCCTTTATTTCGGGGATCCCGCTCCACCTTCCCAATCCCTACTCCCTCAGCCCTCTCCATCTCTGAACATGCAGCTGGCCCGGGGAAGGTGCTGTGACCTGAGCAGATGCTGAGGGACGCTCAATCCGAGGAGTCCAGTGAGGCTGGATTTGGCTTGGGGAGGGAAGCCAGAGCCAGAGGGCCTCCCCTTCCCCTACCCCCTACCTGTCCTGGGGCAGATGTCAGGTTCCCCTTCTCCCTCTGCACTTGGGCCATCTTCTCCCTAGTGAGAAGGGAAAGGGGGGGAAAACTGTGAAGATCCCAATGACTTGGAAAAACTGAGGAAACCAGTAGGTGAGAGAGAAGCCCACAAGGGAAGAAGGTGGCTCTTTTCTTCATTTTGACTAGAGGCAGAACAAGGTGAGACTCTGGAGTCTGCACCGTGAGGAACTTGAGAGACAGCACCATGTGACAAAGGGTCTGGCAGATCTGCAGTCGGGAGAGACCTAGGTTCAAATCCTGGCTCTGACGTTTACTGTCTGTGTGACCCCAAGCAAGTTGGGTTCCTTCTCTGGGCCTCAGTTTCCCGGTTTGTAAAACTAGAGGGGCAGACGACATGACCTCCCCAGTGTCTTTGAGCAGTAAGTCTGTGATCTTCTGAGAGAGGGGCAGTGATGTCTACAATTAGACTGGACAGCCCCTGGGCCTGCCTGAAGATAGGGGCATGGATGTGATGAACTTTGAGGGCCCTTCCTAGCCCTGAGATGCCAGACGCCCACACTCCACCACAGCTGAGAAAGCAGGAGTGACTTGTGGTATGTTCTGGCCCTGGTGCGGTGGGTTGTTTCCCCTTTCTGTTAAGACTCACAAGCAGCCTGGGATGTAGGTTGGTATGAGGAAAAGAGTAGCATTTCCAGATTTATCACTTAAGGGCTGTGTGGCTTTGGCCAAGTCACTCACTTCTTCCACCTCTGGACCTCGGTTGGATGACATGATGTGTAAAGGAGGCCTCTCAAAATCTGGGAGGGAGGACAGGCAGAGGAGTTGAGCACCCTGGCATGAGAATTCTGCCCAAGGAGGCAACTGAGGGCTTTCTCATTAGACGGGAGATCCAGGTCCAGCAAGCCATCTTGGGTGTTGGTATCAGCAGATTTCATGGTTTTCCTCCTTCTGTTGAGTGGTGACCAGCCCCAGGCCCTCTCTCCTGCGGAGAGCAGGGTGGGGCAGGCCCCCAGTGTTGACACCAGCCAGAAAGAAAGAAATGAAGGAGGACAAGGGATTGATTCATACCAAATCGGCAAGCTTCGAGTGGGCTGATGGGGGTGAGGAAAGAAGGGTGGAGGCAGAGAAGGCCGAATACTTGAATCAGAGCTTGCAGTCCAGGACTGAGTGGCCTCCTGGGGGAAGGAAGAGCTGGGGCATCCACCCCAATCAGAAGCCCAGAGAGAGGTTCAAAGGGCAGAGCCCCTATGGGGGCAGATGTGACAGACTGTAAGTTCCAAGAGGGTACGTTGTGATAAAGTCCCATTCATTTCTATATTCCCATATATTTATTTCCATTCCCATTCATTTCCCTATGGCCATATAGACCCGTGCTTCATTTGTAGCCATGTGCTCCAGAAGACCATGCCCATTGAGTGTCGGCTCTGGGACATCCCACAGAACCCAATGGCTTCTGGCCCAAGGGCTGATTTACAGAGGCTAGCTACTGGGCAGTCATTTCCTTGGGCCTTGGTAACTCATCACACTACCTCCTAAGGCACAGAAGGGTGACCATCTTCATTCAAGGACCGAGTATCCAGTAGACTGAAATTAAGAATTCTTCAGTGATCAACATATTGTTTTCATGCCAGAAGAGCCCATTTCCCAAGGGTGTGAACATTGTAGCAGTGGCTGAGCACTGGTGGTGGGGGGGGGGGCATATCAGCCTCTTGAAGGCAGAGATTGGTTTGCTTTCTGTCTTACTGTCCCCAGAGTCTGATATTTAAAGTATATGCATGTGGATGGATGGATGGATGGATGGATGGATGGATGGATGGATGGATGGATGGATGGATGGATGGATGGATGGATGGATGGACAGACGGGCTATTGTAGACAAGATCTATGCTTTGGGGAGGGGACTAGATGGCTTCTGTGGTCCCTTCAGCCTTCGACAGTTGGTGGGGTTTTTTTAATTGTTTTTTCAGTCAACAAAAATCTATTTTGTCTACCTTGGGGTTTTTTTGTTTTGTTTTGTTTTTTGCGGGGCAGTGGGGGTTAAGTGACTTGCCCAGGGTCACACAGCTAGTAATTGTCAAGTGTCTGTGGCAGGATTTGAACTCAGGTCCTCCAGAATCCAGGGCCCATGCTTTATCACTGAGCCACCTAGCCGCCCCCATATTTTGTCTACCTTGTGCTCCCCACCCCCACTGGGAAAAAGAAAAACAAAATCCTTGTAACAAATATGATGTCCTGTTTGTGAGAAAGGTCAGAGCAGAGGGATACTTTGGCTGGGGCACATCATTGTTGTGTCCTGGCTATGCAGAGGGGTCCATAGGTATGTCATGTGGGATTGAATGAGTCCCCTCATTCGCCAGCTCAAATACCTCTTTGTGCCCCATTAGGGACACTTCTTTGGGAGTCAGATGACCTTCATTCAAGTCTCTCCTCTGACACTGACCACTTGAGTGACTCTGGGCATTCACAGCCCCTCTCTGGGCCTCAGTTTCCCCAATTGTAAAATGAAAGGGTTGTACTGGATAGGTTCTGAATTCCATTTCAGCTCCAAAAGAATAAGATGAGGCTGGCTCTCCCTAGTTTAGTTTTTTCAGTTCATAAAAATCTATTCTCTATTTCTCCTACTTCCTCCATCTCTCTATCGAAAACAAAATAAGACCATTGTAACAAAAGATGTGAGCTGGCTTTTTTTTTAATTCATAAAAATCTATTCTCCATCTCTCTCACTTCCTCCTGCCAGGCCATTACAAAAGCAAAACCTCTGTAAGAAAAGAGGCTAGTTCTCAGGTGGTGCACGGGTGGTTCTCAGTGCGAGCGCAGGGGCCCTCCTCTCTGAGGGTCAAGGAGGCCTGTGCTTGTGGATTCCTTTGGGGAGATGTAGGAGGAAGGCAGGGAAGCCTGTCAAGAATGGGATTCCTTGGCTTCCCCAGAAACACTGGTGTGATGTAGGGAATGAGCTTTGGTTTTGGAATCTGGGTTTGCCGGCGATGGTTGCTTTCCCTTTCTGTGCCTCAATTTCCCCCTCTGTAAAAAGAGGGGGTGACCTAGTTTGTCCGTAACGTCTCATGTCTCTGTGGTGATGACCCCACGGATGGGGTTGTTGGCTTCTCTCTCCGATCCCCGCCCCCCCCCCCCCCCCGCCTTCCTTCCATGTTGGGAGGAAGCCCCACCTGAAGGAGCTAGAGGTGCTGGGATGTGGCCGTAGCCTCTTGTTGACCACTTCCTCTGCCTGAGGCAGAGCGGTGGCCTCTGGGAAAGAGGCAAGAGTGGGAGACCAGGTCAGGCGGCTCAGGTTTGCAGCTGCCTTGGAGGCCTGGCCAGCCTGCCCGTGTGCAATTGGACACCTTGGGCCAGGCAGGAGATGCTGGGCCCTGATAGGCTAGGCTCCAGGCCATGGCAACAGGTGGCCCGCCCTCCCCCAGACCTGGCACCTGCCTCCCCGCATCCTGAGGCTCTTCTCCCAAAGCAGCCAATGGGCCGCTGGCGTGTCTGGTGGGGAGGGCCCTGCCAGCTCGCCTGCCCCTGCTCTCTGGGTGGCACTCAGTGGCTGGGACCCACCTGGAGAGTATCTTCGGGCTGAGTGAGAAGGCTCTGGGGGGCCATGTTGGGCAGGATGCTAAGCCCAGCCTGCGCTTCTCTGGAGAGCACAGAGCCCCCACTGGGCTGCTGAGGCCCCTCATAGCACACCCCTCCCCCAGAGGATGTGGCAGGTTGGAGCCCCCAGCCACCGAGCAGGGCTGACCCCCGGCAGCAACAGCCAGGTATGTTTGCACTTCTTCCTGGCCCTCGCTATGGGGCTGTGTGAGGGATCCGGTTCACCCTGGGCTCTTCCTCTGGCCCCCTTCCACTCCCCCAGCTCTCTTTATGGCCTGGCTCAGAGCTGGCTCCTCTCCACTGGGGTGCTTATACGTCCCCCACCCCAGGACAGTTCTGAGATGCAGGAGAGACAGAGAAGGGCGGGTGAGCATCCCCATCATCCGCTGGACCCAGTGAGTCCATCAGCGGGAGGGGTTGGGGACAGGGCTCTGAGAGGAGGGGAAAAAATGGTGGATTTGAAGTCAAAGGACCCGAGTTCGAATTCCAACTCTGCTACTCATTACCTGTGTGACCTGGGCCAAGTGGCTTCAACTCTAGGGTGGTAGTCTCTTGGTCTGCAAAATGGGTTGTACTAAATGATCCCTAAGCTGGTTCCCCTTCAGCTCTGTGAAATTCTCAACTTGCACTGGCTTTCTGTTTGACCAAGGGGAAGCAGGACCTTCAACTCAGATGGGAATAAAGAAGTCAGATGAGGAGGGGGCATGATGGGTTTCCTTATCTCACCTCAGTGACCAAGCATGGTCTACTGGCCCTCTTCAGTCAGCAAGGCTGTGGCTTCCCTGGCTTGCCCTGCGTCCCTGTATCCTGGGCTGGCTGAGCCCTCAGGGGCCACAGCTGGGATGGTGGAAGACTGGGCGCTGGCATCACCCCTCTGGGTCCCCCCTCCTTCTTCCTAGGCCCAAGCAATTGTATTTTCTTTTAAATTCACAAGCATTTATTTTTTCCTTCTACCTCCCCAAAACAAACAAAACCCCTGTTTATAGACATAAACAAGCAAAACAGATTTCCTGCCCCAAAATGCGTGTCTCATTCTGCACCTGTGCCAGTGATCATCACCCTGCTCTCTCCAAAGGTGGGCCACTGCTCAGTTTCTGCTCCTTTTGACGCCTCTCTCCTGTCTCTTTCCCCCCAGCCCGATCTCCTCAACTTTAAGAAGGGATGGATGTCCATTCTGGATGAACCGGGAGAGGTAAGAGAAATCTTATGCTGGGGGTCCCAAAGATTCAGGTCTGAGGTCTCCTATGCACTGGCCGTGACCCCCTTCTCAAAGCTAAATGATCACCATCTCCCCTCTTTTTCTTATATCAGGGGAAAGAACACTGATTCTAGAGTAGAGTACCTCCCTCTGTGTGACCTTGGATAAGTCATTTAACCTGGCTCCCAGTTTTCTCTTCCATAAAATATTGGAGTTAGACTCTTGGGTGTCTTCCAGTTCTAAATCTAGGATTGTGTGACCTGGGCCACAGTTTCCCCATTTCTGTAAAATGAGGGGGTTGGGCTAGATGGCCTCTGAGGTCCCTTTCAGCTCCCTTTGTGCCTCAGTTTCCCCATCTCTAAAAAGAAGGGGTTAGACCAGATAGCCTCTGAGGCCCCCTACATTTAGGATTCCAGATGAGATCATTTCTATAAAGTGCTTTAAGCTGCATAAATGTTATGAAGGTTATTCTTCTGATAAACTCTATAAAGACATGTTCCAGGTCAGGTAGGAGGAGAACGTTCTAGGTGGCCGAAGCCCAGAGTATTTTCTCAACCAGACCCACCACCCTCCAGTTGCTTCGGGAAGGGTGAGGATGGAATGATAGCAATGCTCACAGATAAATCCCAGCCACAGTTCCAGTCCTCCCTGACTTCCCTGGCGGAATCTGTTTTGTTTCCTGACATGTGGTTTAATGGAACTTGGGTCAGGAGACCCAGGGTGAAGACTCATCTCTTCCACTGGGCTAGCTCCTTCTTCCCTCTGCTATAAAATGAGAGGGTTGGACTAGATCATGGGTTCTTAAATGTGGGTGTCATTGAGCCCTCTGGTGGTCTGGTGAGCCCCGGGGACCCCTTGGAATTGAGGTTGTTTTAAGTGCCTCATCCAGAATACACATGGTTTCAAAGGAAACCAATTATGCAGAAATACAATTATACACATGCTTCCCCAACAAGGTCCCCATGCCCCAGTGAAGAGCCCCTGAACTAGGTGCTCTTTGAGGTCCCACCCAGCTCTCCCCCTTGGGGAGCCGCTTTCTCCCCTGGCCTTGTCTCCCTTCACTGAGAGGCGGGAGCAGGAGGCTCTCCGAGCCCAGGACAACAGCAGGTCAGGTTTAAGGGATACATTACATTATCAAAGGCATTGGCAGCCAGCCAGCCCCGACGGGAGGCTTCAAGAAATAGCCTCAGATATCTCTGTGTGTGTGTGTGTGTGTGTGTGTGTGTGTGTGTGTGTGTGTGTGTGTGTGTGTGTGTGTGTGTGTGTGTTTGCGCGCATGGTCACACAGCGGTTCCCTGCTTCTGGTACCCAAGAAAAGCCCACATCCCCACTCAAGGCTCTTGAACGGGGGGCTGTTTGAACTTCGGGCCGAGGGATGGGCTCAGCACACTGGAAGGGGCAGGAGCATTGGCAAATGGAGAGAGAGGGTTCTGGGCTTTCGAGAAGGAAAGGGCTTGGTGGGCTGGCCTGTCCTCCATGACCTCTGGGGATAAACCTTCCAGACCTTTGCCCCACTAGTAAACACTGCCTGGGATGCGCTTCTTCTCTTTGCCTCCAAACTCCACCTCTCCCATCTCTGGCTTATCTCCCCCAGTGTCTATATCATTCTCCATTCCCGAAGAGAACGTGCAACTGCTCACCCTCTCCTGCCGACCAGTTAACATAAAATCCTAGACCCATAGAGCTCACAAGGCTGCTAATAGATCGCCTCATTTTTACAGATGGGGAAACTGAGGCCTGGGGAGGGGCAGTTGCTAAAGGCCCAAGGCCACACAGCCAGTCAGTGGCAGAGGGGAGACAGGAACCCCAAGTCTCCCTCTCTCCTAGCTTTTTTTGTCTACTCAGTCAGAAGACTTGGGTTATACCCATTGAACCAGCCACTTTCCCTTCTGTACTGTTCCCTGGGTTTTCCCCTTCAGAAAAGGCAAACTGGGGCTGGGGGGTGGGGTGGGGGGTAGAGCCCTGAGCTTTCTAGGGCAGGAAGTGGGTGTGGCATACATTGTTATTTTACATTCTCTTCTCCACTTCTTCATTTGTCAGGAAACATGAATTCAAATTCTACTTCGGGTGCTTACTGGTTGTGTGACCTTGCACAAGTCTCCTAAATTGGGTCTCAGTCTCCTCTCTTTTTTTTTGCAGGGCAATGAGGGTTAAGTGACTTGCCCAGGGTCACACAACTAGTTAAGTGTCAAGTGTCTGAGGCCAGATTTGAACTCAGGTGCTCCTGAATCCAGGGCCAGTGCCTTATCCACTACGCCACCTAGCTGCCCCCTCAGTCTCCTCTCTTGGTGAAATAAAGAACCTTCCAACTCAAGATGTAGGGTCCTTTGGATCCTTGGATGAGTCATTTCCTTTGGGGCTCAGTTTCCCCATCTGTAATATGAAGGGGTGGCCTCTTGCCCCTTCCGGTTCTGAAACTCTGACCCTAGGATTCCCCAGGAGCTCTGATGTAGATGCCTCTGTGCCCCGAATTAGGGAGGGTATGTCTTCTGCTGACTCTCCCTGGGCCAGGGATGGAAGGATGCCTGCCCCCAACTCCTCCCCAGATGTCCCCAACTTTGTTTCTCCTCCCCTTCCCTGAAGCTCTATCCTGACCCTGTTTCCCCTTGCAGGCGTGTTGGCCTTGGCCCAGTGCCCTGGAAGGCTTGCATTACCACCAGGTGTTTCCCTGGCCTGAGGCTTGTCTGGAGCTGAAGTGAAAACAAGCCCAGATCATGAATCTGGAGACCTGGGTTCAAATGTGACCTTGGCTATTTACTGCTTATGTCTGTGGTCTCGGACCGAATGCCTTTCACTCTCTGAACCTCTGGTCTGTCATCTGTAAAGAGAGGGGGTTAGGTGGCACAGCAGGTAAAGCACCAGCCCTGGAGTCAGGAGGATGTGAGTTCAAATCCAGCCTTAGACACTTACGCTGTGACCCTGGTCAAGTCACTTAACCCCGATTGCATAAAACTTAAAAAAAAAAAAAAAGGAAAGTTAGCCCCTTGGTCCTCAAGGTCTCTTCCAGGAAGGACTAGGGTAGATGAAATCAGCCTAACTTCCTGCCCATTTGGCCTTCTTCTTCCAGGCTTATCACCTGCTGCATTTCCTATCCCAATCCATCAGATATGCACCCCAGGGTTCTTTCTCCCTACAGGTGCTCATGGGAATAAATATGGGTGTGTACACAAACACACACACACACACACACACACACCTCAGTGCCAGCCAGGAGTCCAGAACTTCAAAGCTGGGAGGGGCCAGAGAAGACAGAATATGGCAGAGCTGGGAGGGGCCTTGGCATCCAAAATGGAGGACATTGCTTCCTAGCTCATTAAAAACACGGAGGCTAGGCTCCTCAGCTCACAACTCTCCAACATCTTCATCATGAGCACCTTCTTCACCTCAGCCTCCCATGAAGAAGTGGTCCCTCAGTTTGCTGAGGGCAACCCCTCCACAAGTGCCCTTGGTCCCATCCTCCCACCATCTTCCCCCACTATCATCCCCATCGTCCCTATCGTCTCTTCAATCTCTCCCTGGCCACCAGCTCCCTCCCTGGTGCCTACAAACATACCCATGTCTCCCCTGTTCTTTTTTTTTTTTTTGGTGAGACAACTGGGGTTAAGTGACTTGCCCAAAGTCACACAGCTAGTAAGTGTTAAGTGTCTGAGGTCAGATTTGAACTCAGGTCCTCCTGAATCCAGAGCCCATGCTCTATCCACTGTGCCACCTAGCTGCCTCCCAAGTGAGGGTTTTTTAAGAACAGGGGACAGGGGCAGCTAGGTGCCCCTAAATGACTGAGGCCAGATTTTAACTCAGGGTCTTCTGACTCCAGGGCCACTGCTCTATCCACTATGACACCCAGCTGCCCCTCTCTCATTTGTTTTTTGTTTTGTTTGGTTTGGTTTTGTTTGTTTTTTTTTGCTGGGCAATGGGGGTTAAGTGACTTGCCCAGGGCCACACAGCTAGTAAGTCAAGTGTCTGAGGCCGGATTTGAACTCAGGTACTCCTGAATCCAAGGCCGGTGCTTTATCCACTGCGCCACCTAGCTGCCCCCTCTCATTTGTTTTTAAAACTTCTGCAAAATCTGGCTTCTGACCTCATTCAGCTGAAACTGCTCTCTCTAGTTACTGATGACTCAATGGCCAAATCCAATGGCTTTTTCTTAATCCTTGTCCTTCTGGGCCACTCAGCAGCCTTTTTACCTTGTTGGATGCCCTCCCAGTGACCCTCATCCTTCCCTGACTACACCTCCTCCGTCTCCTTTGCTGGCTCACCTGAGCACATGCTGTGTCCCCCAAGAATCTATCCTGCTCCCTCTTTTCTTTCTGTGGTCTTTAACTTGGGGCTCTCCTGCACTCCCTGACCAAGGCTCATATTGCCCACACTGCCTTTTAGACGTATGGCCCGGGGTATCCCATTGGCCCCTCCAGCTCAACACATCTCTGTGACTAAAGAGGACACCCCCATCCTCCCAGTGCCCCAACCCCTCATATCCAATTACTGTCAGCCTCTCCTGGCTACCTCCCCTTCTCTCCTTACACAGCCAATGCCCTGGGGAGCTGAGTGTTTTCTTGTGGAGATGTGGGGAAGGGGAAGGAATATTGTCCACAGGAGCCTGGGCCCTTGTCCTCCAGGGATCACCAGCATCTACCTACACACCTGGAGCAATTAGCTGGTGATACAACAAAGTACCGAGGCACATGATTGAGGCCATGAGTGTATGGGACTTAGAGAAGGAAAGGAGTCCGGAGCTGAATTGGGCATGTTTTCCATGTAATCCTTCCTTTGATGTTGGTAGTTACATGATACACTTGATAGAGTGCAGAACCAGGTGTTACAAAGGCCTGAGTTCAAATCCAGTCTCAGACACTCACTATGTGATTCTGCACTTAACTGCCTCAGTTTCTCTACCTGTAAAAGAGGGTTATTGTGAGGCTCAAATGAGCCGATATTCATAAAATGCTTTGCAGACTCGCTGTTATTGTTGTGCCTGTATCTTTATCTTTTCTGTTTGACATATTGGGAAACTGAGGCTCAGAAGTGAAATTCCTTGCCCAGGATCACTCAGGTAGAAAAAGTCCAGCAGGATCTGAACTCTGGTCCCCTGATTCCAGGCTCCTTTCTCTAGCCCTGGCCCCCTTCCTTATCTTGGGCCAGGCTTCAGCCTTATCTGTAAAACCGGAGGGAGGGGTTGGATGAGATAAGGCACTTTCTAATTCAGCCCTGAATGATTCCTCAGCCCTTCCTCCGCAGGGTCCCAGCTGGACCAGGGAGTGACTGGGTGCTCTCTGAGGCTCCTTTGCCATCAGCTCTGACATTCTTGGCTTCCCCACTTCACACTCCCCACTCCGGGGCTGCTGGCCAACAGCTGGCTGGGGGTGGGCTGATGTGGTCAATTCTTTAGCCATGCCTCCTCCTGGGCGGCTGACCCAATCCCATGACTCTGCATTGCCCTCTAGAGGTTGGTGGTGGTTTTTGTGCCTGATGGTGATTAGATGAGAGGCTTCTAGATCAAGGGTCCCGTTTTACAGATGAAGAAACTGAGACTAGGAGAGCATTATAGAGCTAGAGCTGGAAAGGGGAGGGACCTCAGAAGCCATCTTGTCTGACCCCCTCATTTTATTTATTTATTTATTTTTGGTGAGGCAATTGGGGTTAAGTGACTTGCCCAGGGTCACACAGCCAATAAATGTTAAGTGTCTGAGGCCAGATTTGAATTCAGGTCATCCTGAATCTAGGGCCGGTGCTTTATCCACTGCGCCACCTAGCTGCCCCCAACCCCCTCGTTTTATAGAGGAGAAAACTGAGGCTCAATGAGGATAAGGGGAGGCAACCAAGAAAGACCCAGAAAAAGGAAGTGGCTTGTCCAGAGTTGTGCAATTAGCAAGTAGCAGAGTCAGAATTTGAACCCAGACCTTCTGAGTCCTAATCTAACTCTCTTCCATACTAATTCCCCTGCAGAAGATGTGGAAATCCTTAGTATCATGATGCATTTAAAGTTAGGAGGTACTTGAAAGGTTACCTAGTCCATCAACTTGGCATTAAAAAAATTTTTTTATCACTTTATTTTAATATAATTAGTTTCCTCCATAACTGTAGGTATTTTATGTTCATTTAAAAACATAATTCCAGGCAGCTAGGTGGAAGAGTGGATAGAACATTGGCCCTGGATTCAGGAGGACCTGAGTTCAAATCCAGCCTCAAACACTTGACACTTACTAGTTGTGTGACCCTGGGCAAGTCACTTAACTCCAATTGCCCCTCAAAAAAGTGGGGGAGCAGGGGGAAACAACAACATAATTCCAAGAAGGACTGCCTGCCACAGATGGGATCCTTGATACCAAAAAGGTGTAAGAATAGGTGGCCTCTGCACTCTAAATATATTCTCTGACGTCTCTGGGCCTCAGTTTCCTCTGCTGTAAATTGAGGAGGTTGAACTAGATGACTCCTCAATCTATGGTCCTATGCCCCAATTCTCCAACCCCTATATGCCAGCTGTTTCATGCCTGTATTCCAGGGGGGGATTCGAACCCAGATCCCTTGACTCCAAAACCTGTGCTTTCCCCCTTGGCTAAGCATCTTTCTCTGGCAATCAAAGCACCAGTCTCTGAGGGCTGAGAAAGGGAACGCCAGGCATTAGACCATTGTCTCCTTAGCAACTAGCACAATGCCTTTTCATTCATTCATCCTTCCATCCATCCATCCATCCATTCATTTGTAGTGGCCCTTAATTTACTAGAGATTCCCTGCCGCTTCTGATGGTGGAGATTGGGCAGATCACCCCCTCCTCTTACTCCCCCTCCCCATACTTTCCAATTCCAGCCATATGGAGACAGCCCAGCAGCCTCATCCCCCCCACTCAGCCATTAGGTAGATCCAGTCATTCCCAAGTGGTTCCATTGCTAACCCCCAGCCTCTCCCACCTTCCACAGTGGAAGAAGCATTGGTTTGTGCTGACTGATTCCAGCCTCAAATATTACCGGGACTCCAATGCTGAAGAGGTAATATTGTGGGGTGAGGTTGGGCTGGGAGTACCTCCTGGTAAGTCCTCCCCAGATGGGTTGGGATCTTCTTGGAACTATCTCCAAGGAAACAGCAGTCAGCCCCCTCCGCTTTTTGCTGAGTTGGGGGATGATGTATGGAGGGAGAGGGCACAGCATATAATGGCTTCATTTTCCTCAGTTTCGCCACCTTTTTGTTCATTATAAGGGATCACTCTCTGGAAAAGAGGGAGGAGGGATATGTTGGGAAATGAATATTAAAACATTTAATATTTAAAATATAAACATAAGATATTGAATCTATTTAAGCAAAAGATATGAGAACATTTAAAGGATGGGGAAAATGACAAAAATAAAAACAGAACAGCCAGGCAAGGTTGGCCCTCCTGGCCTTCCCAGCTGCAGGCTGAGACCTGCATAGATGCCTCTTGACTGGATCAGGGCTAAATTGGAAGAGTCAGCATTTATTAGGAAGGAGGCTGATGGATTATCTGCTCCTACAGCACGGGGCTCTAAGCCAAACAGGGTCTGAATCAAATGTTTAAAAGTTAACAGAAGAAGGGAGAAGACCAGAAGGGCAGGCGGGGCCAGGGGAAGCTGGGATAGACCTAACCCCCTGCTCTGCTGCGTTCTGTCTCAGGCTGATGAATTGGACGGGGAGATCGACTTACGCTCCTGTACGGATGTGACGGAGTTCGCTGTCCAACGCAACTATGGCTTCCAAATCCATGTGAGTGCAGGAGGGGACGTAACACAGTAAACCCTGGAACTTTAAGCCAGGAAGAGTTACCCAATGGTCCATGGGAAATGCCTTTGGAGGCCCAGGACCTGGGTTCAAATCTCACCTCTGATGTTTGCTACTTGTATGACTTTTGGGCAAGTCTCTTAACCTTTCAAGGCCTGTTTCCCCCTCTGTAAAATAAGGGGGGCACACTAGATAGTGTCAGAGAGATCTTCCAGCTCCAAACCTCTGACTCTGTGATCTTTAGGCAAGTGCCTTGGCCTCCCTGGGCCTCAGTTTCCTTTCCTGTAAAGAGGATCTCCGAGGTCAAAATCTATAGCCCTATGAATTCCTAGTTCATTGATCCAAAGGGTAACCTCCCTCCCACCTAGGACTGGCAACATCTTGGAAGAGTGGGGGGAAGGATCAACTTGCCTCTGCTCGAATACCTGTGGTGACAGAGAGCTCACTACCTGATGAAATAGTTGTGAGAAGAGCAGCTTTAGTCCTTATGATCTTAGGAAACCCCAGATCCCCCTGGGGCCCAGGCCAGAGGACTCTGCCTTCAGGCCCAGGCTGTCTCCATGATTCCTTTTGAAGCCTCCGGGATGACAAGGCTCCCTGCTCCTCCATTCTCCTTGATTCCTAAGCCCAGCTGGTTCCCTGGACACTAAAGGGTCTGTAAGAGATCCCCGTCCTCCCATCCTCCATCCCCCCTTCTGCTGTCGCCTCCATGTAACCAGATGCCTCCCTCCAGCATCTGCTTCCTCTCCCCTCTCTCCACATTCTCCAGACCTCGGGAAGCATTTTAAGGGTTATTTGCAAGGGGAGAGCCTAGGCACGTGTTCAGAACTGTTAGACCAGAGGCAAATAGCAGGGCAGTGGAGGGCAGGGATGGGGAATCTTGGACAGGACATGAGGTACGGTGGGATGAGGGCTGGATTCGCCTTCAGAGGACCCAGGTTCCTAGCAGTGTGACCTTGGATCGATCCCTTCTCTGGCCTCATTTCCTCATCTCTAAAACTTGTGACTTAGAGCTTTTCTGTCCTACCTGGGAATAGATTAAAAGCACAGTACCTGGCATATGGTGTTGTTATTATCTAGTTATTCCAGTTGGGTCCATCTCTTTGTGACCCCGGGTTTTCTTGGCATCGTTCATGTGTCAGCTCATTTTATAGGTGAGGAAACCAAGGCAAACAGGGTTAAGTGACTTGCCCAGTCATACAGCTAGTAAATATTTGAGGTTGGATTTGAACTCAGGTCTTCCTGACTCTAGGCCATGTTCATTGATTGACTGACTATTCATTGCTTGCCCCATATTGAATCCCAAAATTGGCAGAGGAGACATAGACCCTGATGAAGTCTCTGTCCCCACCCAAAGCTCACTCAGCAGCCCCGAGGAGACATCTTGGGGAGTCTAGGAGGGGGAATGGGGCCGGACTTGGGCTAACCTGCTCATCTATGTCTCCCTGCAGACAAAGGATGCTGTCTTTACGCTGTCAGCCATGACTTCGGGCATCCGGAGGAACTGGATCGAGGCTCTGAGGAAGACCGTACGGCCAGCTAATGCCCCCGATGTCACCAAGTATGTGCATGAACAAGCGGGTGACAGGAGTGCAGAACAGGAGGGAGGAGGGCGGTGGCCGCCTTCCAAAAGCGGATTTTAATCTGCCATGGGATAAATGAATTAGCCAGGGTCACACAGTCAGGCTATTGTCAGAGGCAAGACTGGCTGCATCACTCGATACCGCTCTTTGCCCATATCATAGCTCACCTGTGATAACACCGAAGGGCAGTGAGGTGGCGAAGTGGTTACAGCACCAGGCCTGGAGTCAGAAAGACAGGACTTAGATACTTCCTAGCTGTGTGACCCTGGGCTAGTCACTTCACCCTGTCTGCCCCTGTTTCCTCTTCTGTTAAATGAGCTGGAGAAGGAAATGGCAAACCGTGTATCATTTAATTTTTTTCCCCAATTACATGTTTAAACCATTTTTAAACTTCTTTTTTTTTTTTGAGTTCCTATTAGCCCCGTTTTACAGATGAGAAAACTGAGTCTCAGAGGTCAGATGATTTGCTTGGAGTCACACAGTGGGATTTGAACCCCAGGCTCGCTGACTCCGAGGCCAGTATTCTACCCAACCCGTTGCTTCTCTCAGTATCTCTCTGGGATACAAAGCTAGAAGGGGGATTTTATAGATGGGGAAACTGAGGCTCAGAGAGGGGAAGGGATTTTCCTAGGGTCACACAGGCTGTAGGTGGCAGAGCAGGATTCAAACACAGGGCCATCTTGACTCTCAACACCCAGCTCTCTGACCTCTACTATTTTTTTCCTCCTTTGAGACTGTTTTTTCCTACCTGTGGAAAATGTCACCAATTTGAGAGAAACTTCAATCCAAGGGGCATTGATTAGGCTCTCACCACCAGGCAGGCTCTGTGCTTGGTGATGAGGATGCAAGACAAGACAAGAAAACTTCCCCTGCCCTCAGGGAGTGGCCACAAATAAATAGAATGTAATCTGAGGAAGGAGAGAGAGCGCACTGACAACTAGGGGGAATCCGGGAAGACTTCCTGGAAGAGGTGGCTTCTGAGCTGAGCCTTGAATGAAGGGGAATGCTAAGAGGTAGAGATAAGGAAGGAGTGCAGCCTGTGCAAAGGCCAGGGGGCAGGAAATGGGTGGCCAAGTGCCAGGGACAGAAAGTGGTCCCACAGTTCTTCCAAGCCCGTGCTGGGCTACCTGACCACACCCTCTGACAGGGCTGTGCTTGTCCCCAGACTCTCCGACAGCAACAAAGAAAACACCATCCATGGTTACAGTTCCCAGAAGGGCTCTTTGAAGTCCGAGGAGCAGCGTCCAGCTTCGGAAGTCATCAGCCGGGGCACCGGGCGCAAGGCAGATGGGCAGCGCCAGTCCTTTGATTATGTGGAGCTGTCCCCGCTTAACCAGGGCTCCCAGCAGCGACGTGGGGGGAGCGTCCGGGGCTCCGAGCGAGGGGCCAAGCAGGATGAGCTGGAGAAGGACCTGGCCCAGCGCTCGGAGGAGCGGCGCAGGTGGTTCGAGGCGACCGACAGCAGGCCCGGTGAGCCCACAGTGGGCGAAGGGCCCCGCAAGGTGCTCGGGGGCCCCCTGACCGAGGACCAGCAGAGCCGTCTGAGTGATGAGATCGAGAAGAAGTGGCTGGAGCTGGAGAAGCTGCCTTTGAGGGAGAACAAACGGGTGCCCCTCACGGCGCTGCTCCCCCAGAGCAAAGGGGAGCTGAAGGGGCCTTCTGGAGACGCCACGACGGAGGCCCTGGAAAAGGAGGTACGGGGCTCTCTCGAGCCTGGCCCTCTGGGACCCAGGGAGTCTTGAAGCTCCTGACTTCCCGAGCTTCCAAGAGCGGCGGCAGAGTCTGGGCCAAGCTCACTGGGGACGACCAGGGCCCTTCTGCCGGGGGGGCCGGCCTCCCTCCTCCTCGAGGGCCCCCCAGCACTGACCACCCCACTCTTCACACAGGTCCAGTCCTTGCGGGCCCAACTGGAGTCCTGTCGGCTCCGAGGGGACAGTTCCCGGGACACCCCCAAACCTCCTGAGGATGGCCACATCCCCCAGGGCTATATCTCCCAGGTAAAGGGTAATGGGACTTGAGCAGGGCATGAATGGGGAGAACACACGGCCTCTGGCCTCTGCTTCTGGCCCCTTTAGGGGAACACATGTTCCCCCATCCCCATAGTAACAGGGGCTGAGCCAGAGGACCAGAGGCTTATGGGGTGGGGGCCCCCTGGACATTTGGGGAGGTGGGCAATAGAGGCTTTGGAATCTCCCACCCCTGAATAGCATCCCAAGGCACAGCAGATCAAGTAGTCAACCTATTTAGAAAGCCGATCAGCGCATAGTTAAAAGCACTTTTCAAATGCTCACTATGAGGTAGTTAGTTCAGGCCTTATCATCCCCATCTTTCAGATGAGTAAAACTGAGATAGAGTGACTTACCCATATTCCCACCCCTAGTAAGGGGGTGTGATTCAAACCTTGGTCCCTGCACTCCCCTCCCGGCACTCCACCATACTGAGAATACAAACACTAACCCTCAGTCCCTACCCTCCCTGAATGTCTTTGAGCCTCAGTTTACTCATCTGTAAAATGAGGGGTTTGGGATTGAACTAGAATGATTGGATCACAGAATCAGAATTGTTGGCCCAGGGGCGGCTGGGTGGCACAGTGGATAAAGCATCGGCCCTGGAGTCAGGAGGACCTGAGTTCAAATCCGGCCTCAGACACTTAACACTTACTAGCTGTGTGACCCTGGGCAAGTCACTTAACCCCAATTGCCTCACTAAAAAAAAAAAAAAAAAGAATTATTGGCCCATTTTACAGATGAAAAAAAAAACTGAGGCTAAGAGATTAATCGAGCTCCCCAGGGTCGCCCAGCTCATATCATCTGAATTCATGTCTTCCTGATTCCCAAGTCCAATACCCTATCCACTGCCCCACACTGCCATCCTAGCTCTAAATCTCAGTTAGTGAAGTGGTTGACCTTGATAGGTCCCAAGGACAGGAGAGTGATGTCATCAGAGCAGGGAGATTCATTTGGCAGTCCTCCTCCTAATTTTCCCCTTCTTGTGAGGTCACCACCAACTTCCCAGTCACCCACATTTCCAACCAGGGATTCATCCTCAACCCTTCTCTGTCAATCACACCTCCCTTCCCCACCTCAAATCCAAACAACTACCGAGTCTTGGCAATTCTTCCAGTCCATCGCCTTCTTTCCCAGTCCTGGGTTTCACCCTAGTCCCTTATTCCCTCTCCCTTGGACCATTATCCCCATCACTTTCTTCCTAATTGGTCTCCCAGCATCCCTTGTTTCCTTCCAAGCAGCTCAGATGTTGTCTTCATCCCTCCACCCCCAGTTACCAGCTCTCTCTCTCCTGCTTGAAGTTACTCTGTATCCCCTTGATACATTGTATCCATTTTGTTTGCTTTCGACTTCCCCAGTAGAATGTAAGCCCGTTGAGGGCAAGGGCTGTTTGTTTCTGAGTCTGTATCCTCAGGGCTAGCATGGTGCCTTGTAATAAATGCTTGCTGAGTTGAGTGGAATTGAATTGAATTGGAGTAAGTGGGGAGAAAAGACTGGAGGCAAGGAAGATAATTAGGAAGCTGTGACCACAGTCTCAGTGTGGGGTGGCAAGATGCTGTGCTAGACAGGGATGGACTAGAAAGCACAGCCAAGTGAGATACCATGAGGGACAGGGTTTGGTAACAGAAAGAAGAAGGACTTAGAGACCACGGGGCCTTGAAGGCTACAGTGTGAGGAGGGGGAACCAGTAGGAGAAAGGAGGACGTCGGAAGCAGAGCAGGATTGGGGGGAAGCTCAAGAATTCGCCTTTTGACCTATCAATGAGCCAGTAGCTCTCCAGTGGTAGCTACCTAGCTGTGGTGACACTGGTCCTCAGGGGAGGTGGCCGGCTGGAGCATGGGCAGTATGAGCCACGGAACATCGGCACGCACTGAACAAGCCTCCGTTCTACAAGGTACTGGACGAGAGCTTATCCGACTGCCAAGGAAAGATCTCTGGTGATGGGGATTCCACTGCTCTCCTGGGGCAGCCAGGTCTACTTTGGGACAACTCTCACTGCTGGGAAGTGCTTTCTAACTCTACCTTCTTGTACCTTCCACCCATTGCTCCTTGTTCCACCCTCCAGGGCCAAGCATAGCAAAGCTGATCCAGCCCTTGAGATGTTTGATGACCTCTATCATGCCTCCCCCACCCTGAGTCTTCTCCTTTTCCCCTCCAGATTTTCTTTATTGAACAAAAGTGCACATTTCCTCCCACAAAGAGCAGAAGATGAGGGTTGGAAATGAAGCTCTGACTCTCTATTAGACATGGATTGTTTCTCTTCTCCAGGCTGTTCCTTGTAACACCTGGTGTCCCATCCCCTCACTCGCCTTGGAACGTTTCTCTGGCTACTATCTAGTTTGTCAATGGCCATCCTAAAATGTGGTATCCAGCTGTGATCTGGCCAGGGTAGAGGACCCTAATGGGTCCGGGCAGGACCAGCACCCACATTGTTTTTTGTCAGCTGTGCAGCTGAGTGCAGACTGTGTCTCCGACACATCCCAAGACCTATCTGTCTACTTGGCAATAGACAGATCACAATTGAGGTCAGTGGAGAAGGCCCCCACACTGACAAAATCAGGGTTCCCCTTGCAAATTAGTACAAAATGGTGGGTCAAATGAGATAATATCTATATCTATCTATCTATACCCTTAGCATAGGGTCTGGCACATAGCAGGTGCTTGATAAATGCTTGTTCCCTCTTTCTTTCCCCATTGTTGACTCATATTGAGGATAAAGTCCCTTGAGATCCATGGGTCTTTTTCTCAGGCACCAATTTCTAGCCGTATTTCCAATCCATTAATGAACAAGCATTTATTAAGCACATTTCCCCCTCCTGCTACTTAGAGCGTTCAGTTTTTTTTTAACCCAGATGTGGGATTTTTCATTTAATCATGACATCTCATCTTATCTTTTTCTTCTCCACGTCAGTTTCTGCCTCTGTAAAAGGGAGGTGATAATATCATCCCCCTCCCAGGTTTGATGTGAGGAGCAAATGAGATGATCTACTGACATGATTGTAAGCTGCAAGGGACTATTTCAGTGTAAGCCATCACCACCACCATCATCATCTTATTCGATTCAGTTCAACAGTCTAGCCAAGATGGCCTTTTTGAATCCAGTTTCCATTGTCCAGTTTTATTTATACCTTTCAGCGCCATCTCATCTGTAGATTTGATCATTATCAGATTGTCAAACATTCCACCCTGTGCCTTCATTCAGATCATCAGACTGTCTTTGTTTTAGTTTTGTATCCCCAATGTTTGGCACACAGCAAGTACTTAATAAATGCCCATTTAATCTTCAGTAAAAATAACAAACACAAGATTAGAGACCTCTCTTTTTACAGTCTGGTAAAATCCATGGATCCCTTCTCAAGACAGTGTTTTTAAATGCAGAAAGTAAAATACATAGGATGACAAAAGCAATTATATTGAAAAACAGTTACCAGAATATTTTTTTTTAAAAAATAAAAACAAGATCCCAGGTTAAGAACCCACACTCTGGATTGATCTCCAATGACCACTCAGAGCTCAGTGAGTCAATCAATCCCAAACCCCTCAAACCTTACTATCATCTCCCATCCTTCCATCCTATCCACAAGAGAGATTTTGTTTCCAGCTTCATTAAAAATCAAGGAAATGAAGAAAAAAAAATTTTTAATTAAAAAAAAAAAAAGAAAATCAAGGAAATGCTGCAGACTGTGGCATAGCTGGGTCTACCCCTTGGTGATCCCAACAAAGATAGAAATTGGTTTTATCTGGCATCACTCATTCTTAATCTACCCATTCTGGTTTAGAGTATTCTTTGTATCCCAAGCCATTGGTCCGATTAACATTAATAATACAAAGGGATGGGGGCTAAACCTGTGAGATTACTGGTACGGGGATGCAGGCTGGCACATCTCTGAAACTCACAGTCTTAGCTGCCATGGGCACAGAGCCAAGAGATGAACCCACGCTTTGAGAACAGCTCTCCATTGACTACACCATGCTGCTTCTTACTCTTAATCGTATTGAATAGTATTAATCCTCCCTGTAGTATTTTGCCAGAAAGAGACATCAAACTCTCCCGCATATATTTTTTTCAGCATCTGCCTTCTTCCCCTTCCCCGATGACGTCTGCCCTCCTCCAGCCCCGCCGTCTTTCTCTGGTTCTCAGAGATTCCGGGTAGTGGCATGGCAATCACATCCGCCTGTTCTCTCTGTGCCCTGGGACGTAGTTCACTGGGACCAGGTGACTCACCCTAGTGGAGGGTGGCCAGGTGTCCTCTTACCATCTCCTGCTTATCTTGGGTTAAATTCCCTCATTAACCCCTTTTCATTCAGTCCTTTCTGGTCTGAGGATCACTCATCTCGGTGAGGGAAGTTAGGAGTGGAGGGGGTGGCGTTTTCTGTTTTCCATTACTGGTCATTCCATTTACCTCCAGTTGTGGTCTTTACCCTTTGATCCATTTCTTGTCTCCAATGTAGTTTAAAGGAAGCTTTTTAGGGTTATCTTTGGAGTCTGTGGAAGCTGCGGGTCAGCCTGGGCTCCTGGCAGCATCCTGACACAACTCTGGCCCTCTTTCATATTCATTCTTCTTTATGTGCCCCCAATATAATTGCTTGCTTATAATCATTTTTTTAAATTGATACCTTTTACTTTATATCAACTATATTTCTGAATATATTCCCCTACTTATACCTCCTTCTCTACCCAGTAGCCCACCTCTTGGGAGAAATATATTATTTAAAGAAAGGAAAAAAAGTTCAGTAAGACCAACCAATACATCAATGTATTGGTCTGACAGTAGAAGTACCTCCCACTATCACAAAGAGGAGAGGAAGGCTGTTGTTGTTCAATATTTCAGTCGAATCCTACTCTTTTTGGGGGGGGGGTGTATCTGACTCTTCTTGACACTATTTGGGGGTTTTTTTTGGCAAAGATACTGGAGTGATTGGCCATTTCCTTCTCCAGCTCATTTAACAAATGAGTAAACTGAGGCAGTTAAGTGACTTGCCCAGGGTCACACAGCTAGTAATGTCTGAGCCTGGATTTGAAGTAAGGAAGATGAGTCTTCCTGATTCCCAGTGCAGTACTCTATTTCCAGATCCAAGTTTGATCATTATAATTGGACAACCTTCAGTTTGGTTTTGCATTCCTTCCATTTACATTGTTGCAATATAAATTGTACATTGTCGTAGTCATTATTTTTCTTGTTCGTTGTATATCAGTTCATAGAAATCTTCCCATACCTCTCTGAAATATTTCTCATTGTTTCTTGTGGTACAGGAATATTACACAACATTCATGTATCACAATTAGCTGAGCCATAATTGAGAATTATTCTGTTGGTAGTTTTCCACTATTGCAAAAAGCACTGCTATGAATTTTTTTTATGTAAATGGGACCTCTGGTTCTGTCTTTGACCTCCTTGGGGTATATGTCTGGAAATGGGCTCTCTGGGTCAAAGGGGATGATTATGTGAATTCAGAATTGTTTTCCAAGATTGCAGGATTACCTTCAAAGTCCCTCCAACACTGGTCATTTTCTTTGAATGTCAGTCTCCAGTTTCCTAGATGCGAGTTAAAACCTCAGAGTTCTTTTAACGTGTGCTTCTCTTAGGATCCGTAATCTGAAGCATTCTTACATATGGTTGCTAGTAGCTTCTTTGGAAAGTGTTAGTTCATACCCTTTGACCCCTCACCTATTGGAGAATTGCCCCTTTTATGTGCTTGTATCATTTTCTTATGTATCTTGAATAATAAATCTCCATCAGAGATATCTGATGCAAAGACTTTTCCAAAGTTTAACCTCTCTTCAAGCTTCATTGACTTTGTGCTGGGAGGGGGAAAAAAAAAAACCTTCAATGTCAAGTAAGCAAGATTTATATATATCTCTTGCTGGATGCCCTGTAGGCATCTCTAATTCTTTTTGGGGGGGCACTATTATTTATTTTTAGCATTCATTTTTTTTTTGTGAGGCAATTGGGGTTAAGTGACTTGCCTAAGGTCACACAGCTAGTAAGTGTTAAGTGTCTGAGACCGGATTTGAACTCAGGTCCTCCTGACTCCAGGGCCAGTGCTCTATTCACTGCACCACCTAGCTGCCCCCTAGCATTCATTTAAAAAAAAATTTTTGAGTTCCAAATTCTCTCCCTTCCCCACCCACTAAAAATGCAAGCAATATGATTTCAGTTATACATGTGGTATCACCCATAACATTTCCATATTAGCCATGTTGCTTTAAAAAAGGAAGAAAAATAAGGAAAGTGAAAAAATGTGCTTCAATATTCACTCAGAGTTCTCTCTCTGGATTTAGATAGATAGCATTTTCCATCCTGAGTCATTTGGAATTGTCTTGGATCATTGTATTGATTAGAAGAGCTAAGTCTTTCACAGGTGATCATCATTACAATATGGGCATCCCTAATTTAACATGTCCAATAATGGAACTGATTTCCCTGTATCACTCCAACCTGCTATTCCTCCATGTTTCCTTGTTACTTTTGGGAGCACCATCTTTCTAGTCACCCAGGAGTCATCGTATGAAAGACATTTCCTCTCCCCTAATCCCTCTGTCCCAAACCTTATTAACTGTCTTCATAGGATCTATAGTATCCATCCCTTCTCTGCTATCACCAGAGCCACTCTGCTTGAGGCCACTGTTAACTTTTTCCTCCCTCATCATCTCTTGCCTACACTATTGCAATAGATTCCTAATTCAGCTCCCAGCTTCCCTTTTTACCCCCTTTCCAATCCATTGTCTGATTGTGCCTTGACTACAACATTCTCACATCTCGGTCCTTTTGCACAGGCTGTTCCTCATGCTTCTAAGGGCACATGACAGCCACAAAAAAGTATTTTATAAAATGAACTATGCAGAAAGATGTTGTAAAAATCAAGATTTCACACTGATTTGATTAAGAATCATTTTCATCTATTTCTAAATTGTAAACAGTTTAAGGAAATTGTAAACTGTATGTAAATAATAATAAACTGTTTATATAAGTTCACCATTTGTTGCAGGCATGTTTTAGAGAATAAATGCAGGCCTTCCTTACCTCCACCTTTCAGGATCCTAACCTACCTGTTTCTGAGAAACTCAAAGGGTTGTTTACCAGTCCCAGCTAAGGAGAGCTCTCTCTTCCTTGCCCCTCAATGACCCCTCTGCTCCAACCCCTACAGGAAGCATGTGAGCGGAGCCTAGCGGAGATGGAGTCATCCCATCAGCAGGTGATGGAGGAGCTGCAGCGGCATCACCAGCGAGAACTGGAGCGGCTACAGCAAGAGAAGGAGTGGCTTTTGGCAGAGGAGACGGCGGCCACAGCCTCTGGTGAGCCCCCTCCTTAGCTTTTCCTATCCTTCCCAGCTCTGGAGGGGAAACCTAGTGAAAGCTTGGGGACTGAAGGAAATTCCTATATCTATAGATGATCAGTGTGGGGAGGGGACCTCAAAGAGACCATCTGGTCCAAGACCCTCATCTGACACATGAGGAAACTGAGACAGAGAAGTGAAGTGACTTTGCCTAAGATGAGGCAGTGAGGGGTTCAGCCAAGGGTTCTCCATATCCCCCATCTTGCTCCAGCTCATTGAGCTAGAAGGAACATGAGTCAACATGGAGACCAACTCCCTCATTTTCCAGAGGGGGAAACTGAGGCTCAGACAGGTCATAGGCTCATAGATCTATAAGGGAAAGGCCCTCATATTATAGAAAAGGAAACTGAGGCCCAAAGAAGGTCATTAGAGGATCATAGACTTAGAACTGGGAGAGACCACAGAAGGTAGGGTGCAACCTTACATTTGAGGAAACCAGGGCCCAGAAGTTCATGACCAAAAAGCCTTCCTCTGATGGCTTGTTTTTAATATAATTGGGTTTTTTAATTACTTATTTGGTGCATTATTTTTCCCTAACTACATGTAAAAACAATTTTCAACATTCGTTTGACACATTCTCAGAGGAGGGCTAGCTTGGTGCCTGTGTGGTCCTAACGGCTGCCCCTTGGCCCCCCCCCCCCCCCACCTTCTCCAACAGCCATAGAAGCCATGAAGAAAGCCTTTAAGGAGGAGCTAAACAAGGAGCTGGGAAAGACACGGAGTCTTCAGCAGGGTCCAGAGAGCCTCCGGAAACAGCACCAGTAAGAGAATGAATGTACCCGAATGGGTTCCATTGGGTGGCCCAATTGGCTGCACTTGCTGAGTCAGCCAAGCGGGGTGGGGGGTGCTGGTGAATATTTCACATCTGGCTCTCTGAGGGAGAGAATTAGGCAGAAGACACACTTCCGAACCTAATCTGCACAATTCAGATCTCCCCCTTCCTTTTTCTTCAGTCTAGACAATCGACCACTAAATGCAGCCCCACTGTGCAGGATTTGCTGATTTCTGAGGTGGAGATGCTCACCCTGAAATTTTAACCATTGGCTCTTTTGAGCCAGTACAAGCCCCTGCACTAAGTCAGTATTAGCCATCCCCTTTCCCATTTTCCTAAAATCCCAATCAGAGCAGCTAGGTGATGCCATAATGGATCGGTCACTGGCCCTGGAGTCAGGAGGACCTGAGTTCAAATCCGGCCTCAGACACTTGACACTTACTAGCTGTGTGACCCTGGGCAAGTCACTTAACCCGACTGCCTCAGACATCCGGGGCCATCTCCAGTCATTCTAATGTATATCTTGCCACTGGATCCAGATGGCTCTGGAGTTGAGAGTGAGGCTGGTGACTTTGTATGGCCATCCCTCACTTAAATCCAATTCAGTGCAAGTCATGACATCATCTCCCCATGTCATGGTCTTCTTTGAGATTGATGTACAGGTGACAGAAAA
Source organism: Dromiciops gliroides (assembly GCF_019393635.1). NCBI lineage: Eukaryota > Metazoa > Chordata > Mammalia > Microbiotheria > Microbiotheriidae > Dromiciops > Dromiciops gliroides. The sequence continues at coordinate 289,441,245 of NC_057865.1, forward strand.
GAAGCATTCCAATCCCAACCTTTCTCTCCCTTACCCAGCCCTGAATGTGCTTTAACCTCCCAACCTTAATATTCCCCAAACTTACTATATCGGGGTATTTACAACGGAAAATAGCTGCAATATCACACTTCACCAGTAGATGCCAGTACACAACACAGAAGCATAAATTTCATGGAATGACAGAGCTGGGAGGGGCTATAGAACATGGGATGACATAGCTGGGAGTGCTTTGGAACTGGAAGGGGCCTTAACATGAAATCTCACAGCTGAGAGGGAGCTTAGAACAGGAAATGTCAGAGCTGGGAGAGGCCTTAGAACAGGGGATGTCAGAGCTGGAAGGAATCAGAGAACATGAACTAATCCGGAGGTCCTTAACCTTGTGTCCCCTCTGGCCTGGTCACCCCTTCTCAGATTAATGTTTTAAAATGCCTAAAATAAAACTGAAGCTTACAAAGGAAATCCATTCTATTGAACTACTTAACAAAATATTAAGAACAGGTTCAGGAGCCCAGGTCGGAGCCTTAATCTAGTGTGACTTTACAGATGAGGAAATGGAGGTTCCGTAAGACAATGACTTGCCCCGGTTAGGGAGAGAGATGGTCAGAGCCTCAGTTTCCCAGTTCCTGTTCCCATGTTATTTTCTCTTTCTTGACACTGGCCCCTGACTTGTGGCTCTACAGAGGCCAAGGGGCCTTCTGTGATGCCTCAGACTTCATGTAGGCTGGGCCAGGGCAAGGCGGCGCCCCTTTTTTGTCCTGCCTAGCCGCCTCCCCGGTGGCTTCTGAAGAGTCGTGAACCCCTTGCCTTCCTCCTGGGCCTCTGAGCTCTGACCACCTGAGAGAGGCAGGAACCTCAGGATGGAGGGTCTGGCTGGCCGGCAGGCAGGCAGGAAGTAACCATGCACTCTCTCTCTCTTTCTCTCCCTGGGCACCAGGTCCGACGTGGATTCTCTGAAGCGAGAATTGCAGGTTCTCTCCGAGCAATACTCCCAAAAGTGCTTGGAGATTGGAGACCTGACCCGACAGGCTGAGGAACGGGAGCGCACCTTGCGGCATTGCCAACAGGAAGGCAAGGGGCTCCTGCGGCAGAACCAGGTGTGCGGCACAGAGCACAGGGGGACATGGAGGGCCGGGGGGCACAAGGGTATGGGGGCATCCCAGCACAAAGCCCAGAAGTCTTGGCCTTTGGGAGGAAAAGCCCCCTGCTAAGGGGGAGATGGAGCTTAGCCCCAGGAGATCCCCCCTGCCCAGTGTCTGGGGTCAAGATGAAAACTTGTCACACGTATCCTTTCCCTGTCCTCAGCCACTGCGGGTTGTGTCCCCACAGTGCAGGGGAAAGAGCAGACCTGCCTCCGTCACTTACTACCTGGGCAAGTCACTTAAATTCCCCATGTCACTTAAATGCCCCCTGCTGTCAAATGAAGGGGTTGGACTTGAGGACCCTGGGGGTCCCTTCCAGCTCTACAGCTCTGCTCCTGTGGTTGCCAGGAGCTTCACTCACGCCTGTCGGAAGAGATCGGCCGACTGAGAAGCTTCATCGCCTCCCAGGCCTCGAATGAAGGCCTAGGACGTAACAATGAGAGGAGCTCCTGTGAACTGGAGGTGAGAGACACCCCACCCCACCCCCCAGCTGCTGTGGTGCTGGGCTGGTTTGGGAGGAATAGCAATCGATAACACTTTTCTTCAACAAACATTTATTAGACTCCTACTGTATACCTGTGGGTAAGTCCTTTCCCCTCCACAGGCCTGTTTGTTCATCTGTAAAATGAGAGGATTGGACTGGATGACATTTGAGGTCTCTTCCATGTTTAAACCAAAAGATCCTAGTAACCACATACTTTTCTACTTGGGTGACCTCCCAGATGTGTCTACTGCCTTCCTCTGTGGGTCTGGACAGCAGCCTGACAGGGTTGCCTGCGATCGATTGAGAAATCCAATCAATATGTGCTTATCACAATTACTGGTAGTGAATATTAAAATAATAATAGCCACCAGCATTTGTCTAGCACGTTAAATGGGATCAAAACCCTGCCTCAGTTTACTTTTGTGGCCTTGGGCACCTTCATCATTCAGGACCCCAGTTTACTTGGGCTAGATAGCCTCTGAGGCCCTTTCCAGCCCTAAATCTTGGGGTCCTGTGAGTCAGAGAAGGGTGAGCAGAAGGAAGGGGAGCTGGTGGGGAGATGACCTGCCCCGTAGTGGCACCAAGGACTTTGCCAGGTCAAGCACCGAAGGCATCTGGGTGGGCTTTGGGGCAGGAAAAGCCTTCAAGAAGACTGAGGTGTGAATGAGCATCCTTTCAGAGGAGGCAGTGAAACTGTAAGACATGTAGCCCAGAAATCAGAAGAGACCTGGGTTCGAATCCCACCTCTGCTGTGATCTCAGGCAAATCCCTTTACCCTGGAGCCTCTGTTTGCTAATCTGTACATGACAGCTAGAATAATTTGTTAGGAAATACATTTTATTCATCTCTTTTTGTCCTTGTAGTAGTCATTATTGTTGGGCTGGGGGAGGCTTATTCCCTGTCCTCCCAAGCCTGGGAACCCTCTTGGCTACCCCCAGAGCTGCTCCCAGGTCCAGATGGTCAGCACTGCCCTCTCTCCCCAGATGCTGCTGCGGGTGAAGGAGAATGAGCTGCAGTACCTGAAGAAGGAGGTTCAGTGTCTCCGGGATGAGCTGCAGATGATACAGAAGGTGGGGCCACTGGCCTGGGGCACCAGGGCTGGGGAGCCGGCCTGGCTGGGCAGCCTTGGCCAAGAGACTTCTGGGGAATCCTTGGCCCTGCCCAGCCCCGCCCTGTGTACAGGATGCCTTTGCTGCCTGGCAAAGACATCCTGGAATTGTCTGCTGGAGGCATCCTCTCCTCTCTTCCCAGAGACATGGGGTTAGGGTGGGGGGCAGCTGTTTGTTGTATATTATGGGTGTGGGTACCCTGGGTGTGTTGTGGGTGTGTGGGAGGTCAGCAAGTGTGGGTGTGGGTGGAGTAGCGTATGTTACTGGGTATGGGGCGTGTGTGTATGTGAGGGGGTGCTGTGTTGGGCATGAGTGTGTCTGTGTGTTGTATTGGGGTGCTTCACAGAATGCCAGGACAAGGTGGGCCCTAACCACACCCTTGGGAGGGCAGCTCCCCAGCTCCTTCCGGGATCTGGTTTGGAAATGACCACAGATGATCAGGTTTGTGGAGCTGCTGGTGGGGCCAGAGGGTGGGGCAGGGAGAGCAGCCCAAACCCTTTGCCTTTGGCACCCTCGGTCCTTCTTCCGGCCTGGTCTGGCACCTCTGAAGGCTCAGGCCTGTTGGGGAGGGAGAGGAAGCAGCCCTCAGCTAGGGATGAGTCTGGGGGTACAGAATTCCCACTCGTCTTGCCTCCATTTCTTTACCTGTCCCAAAACAAACTCAGGGATGGCGGGCGGGGTGGGGCTGCAGGGGTCAGAGGAGCCACAGGATCTCAAAGCTGAAAGACGCGGGGCAGCTAGGTGGTGCAGTGGATAGAGCACCAGCCCTGGATTCAGGAGGACCTGAGTTCAAATCCGGCCTCAGACACTTGACACTTACTAGCTGGGTGACCCTGGGCAAGTCACTTAACCCCAATTGCCTCACCAAAAAAAAAAAAATGAGTGAGGAGCTCCCAGCCCACCCTAAAGAGCTTATGGCTATCAGTATTTACTGGCTGGAAAGGAAGACATCTTAGTATTTTGAGTTAGTGGAATTTTAGCCTCAGGAGTTCCCAAGGTCCCCAGACCACCCTTCAAGAAGGGCTGGGTTAGAGGAAGATGAGGAGAATTAAGTGTTTGAAAATGGCAATAATCATAAGTTTGGACCTGGATGAGACCTCAGAGACCATCTGCTCCAAATCTCTTAATTTTACGGAGGGGGAAACTGAGGCCCAGGATCACATAGACAGGATTTGAACCTAGGTCCTTAGATTCTAAAGGCAGAGCTCTTGTTCCCAAGAAGCATCATCCAAATCCTGGTCCCCTCTCCCAGAGTCTGAGGCAACAAAGAGAGGCCTGGTGTGGTGGAGAAAGCCTGCTAGAGACTTAAAGAGAAAGACCTGGGTTCAAATCTTGGCCCTGGGCTTTACCCTCTTAAGACCTTAGGCAAATCACTTAATCTCTGTGGGCCTCATTTTTATTCTGTAAAAGTGGGAGGCTGGACCAAGTGTCTCCTAAAGCCCCTCCCAGCTCTGGCATTTCCTGTTCTAAGGCCCCTTTCTCTCAGCAAACACTGACTTTCCCCTTACTGTGCCCAGAACCCTGTGCTGAGAGCTAGAGGAGATACTATACGTAGAAGAGATGCCACAGTCCCTGCTGTCCCCAGCACGTGCACAGCTCCATTACTTCATCCTACATGACCAGAGCATCAGAGAAAAGCAGCCAAAGTATTAATGTGAAGTCCAAAGGGGAAAGGCATGCCTGCCTAGTGGGAGTCAGGGCAGCTTCCTGGAGGAGGGGGCATTTAAGTTGCTCCTTAAAGAATGGATGGGGGAGCACAGCTAGGTGGCACAGTGGATAAATTGCCAGCCGTGGATTCAGGAGGACCTGAGTTCAAGTTCGATCTCAGACACTTGACACTTACTAGTTGTGTGACCCTGGGCAAGTCACTTAACCCTCATTGCCCTGCAAAAAAAAAAAAAATTAAATTAAAAGAATGGATGGGAATTCAGCCATGAAAGTAGAAGTTGGGAGGTGGGAGGAGGGGGCATTCCTGTCTGCTGAACCAGAAGGCAAAGAAACCAAGGACAGGCCGCAGTTGGGGGCCAGGGAGTTCTACCCAGAGAGGTATAACCCAAGAGAGGACAAAGAGTTGGCTGGTGTCCGGGTGGCAGCAGGCCTTGAATACCAGGCAGAAGAGTTAGAACTTGACTAGCAAGGCCATTGCGGGCCTTTTTTTTTTTTTTTTGTGAGGCAATTGGGGTTAAGTGACTTGCCCAGGGTCACACAGCTAGTAAGTGTCAAGTGTCTGAGGTTGGATTTGAACTCAGGTCCTCCTGAATCCAGGGCCGGTGCTCTATCCACTATACCACCTAGCTGCCCCCATTGCGGGCCATATTTGCAGACCACACAACAAGGTCGCCAATTCCTGCATCATTGCCAGCTTCCTCCTTCCCCCCACCCAAACCTGAGAACTCTCAGAGGCTTAAACTCGGGACTGTCCATCCCACCGACCCCATGCAGGGCCTCCTCCCTCTGTACCTGGTCTGTACAAAGACAGAAATGAACCAGTGCCTGCCCTCAAGAGGCTTTGACTCTCTGGAAACATCACCCCTTTACCCTCTCTGGGCAGGACAAGCGCTTCGCCTCAGGGAAGTACCAAGATGTCTACGTGGAGCTGAACCACATCAAGTCGAGGTCAGAACGGGAGATCGAGCAGCTGAAGGAGCACCTGCGTCTGGCCATGGCTGCCCTTCGGGAAAAGGAATCCATGCGGAACAATCTGGACAACTAGAGGTGCGCTGGGGGGCTGGGCAGGGAGCCCAGCTGCTCTAACCACTGCACCACCTGGCTGCCTCGGGATAAAGAGCTCCCTGACCTCAATGGGTTTACATTCCACTGGGGAGACAGCTTGTAGGTTCATCCAAGAGCTAGGGTAGACAGAAGGTAATCTTGGTGGGGAAGGGTCTAGCAACTGGGGGAACTGGGAAAGTCCTGCAGAAGGTGGGACTGGAGCTGAGTCCTGAAGGAGGCTTAGGGATTCTAATCAGCAGAGGGGAGCAGAGAGCGTGCTCTTGGCATGGGGGACAGCCTAGACAAAGGCTTGGAGAGTGGAGATGGAACACCAGGTGTGAGGAATAGCAATACTGAGGATAACAACCCACCTCCGACATCGTCATCAGACTGTAAGCTCCTTGAAGTCAGGGACTGGCTTTTGCCTCATCCCCAGTGTTTAGCACAGTACGGTGCTTAGTGGGTGCTTAATTCTTGTTGATTAATGGGTTGATATATTGCTTTCTGGGCCTCAGTTTCCTTTTCTATAAAATGTGGTAGTTGGATGGGGAGATCTATAAGGGGCTTTCAAGGTGTTGTTCCTTCAAATCAGCCTTTCTAGGCAGATGGAGCAGTGATTATTATACCTATTTAATAGATGAGGAAAGAGCAGAGAACTAGTAGACAGGAGACCAGAATCTGAGCCCTACCTTTGCTGTGTGGCCTTAGGAAAGCTGCTTACCCTCTCTGGGCCTCGGGTTTCTTCTTTGCCAAATGTAGGGGGCTCACTTGGGTTAAATTCCCTTCTAACTTCCCACCCCTTGTCTTCTAGGTTCCAGGTGCTCTATCCCATCCCTTGTTGGATTTGTCCCACAGAAGGGAGACGTGGTCTGCCACTCCCGAGGAGACCAGAAGCCAAGCTTTCTCATCACGCCTTCATGGGTGGCGCGCATACACACACACACACACACACACACACACACACACACACACACACACACACACACTGCAGATCTGAGCGCGCCCTTCACACTGGGTCTTAACTTGCACCTTCTTCGGGATTTTATATGTGAAAAGATTTTTATATAGATTTTTTTCCTCCCCCCCAAGAAAAAAACACTTTATGCCCCCCCCTTTTTTTAAGAATGCCTAGGACTGAGTGGGCTCTCTCCTGCCCCCACAGTCCCAAGCTGGCATCCTCAGCTGGGTCCTAGGGGTCCAGAAGCCCCTGTGGCTCAGTCTGGAAGAGGAGAAGAGCCGGCTTTTCCATCCCCTCCCCCTGCCCTGCCTCCCTTCCTTCACTGCTGCCCGCTGTGGGCCCTCCCCCGAGCTGAGGCTGGCTGCCCCCACTACCTGGGGCCTGTGGATGGATGGACGGACAGATGGAGGGAGGAGTGTGGGACCTGGCACCCTGAAGTCCTGAGCCGGACCGCGGGAGCCAAACAGTGAAGGCGGGTGCTCCCGCTGCACAGCAAAACTGTTAACTTAATAAAACATCCTGGTTAGCTCTGGGTCTTTGGTCCCTGGGAGAGGGAAGTGGGAGGGGTGGGGGAGTCATGCGGAGATGGGGCCTTTCTGCCCCTGTACATTCTGATAATAGAATCAAAGATCTGGAGCTGGAAGGGACCTTAGAAGCCATCTAGCCCATTTGACAGATAAGGAAACTGAGGGCCAGGGACTTGCCAAGAGTCACACAGCTGATTGGCGTCAGAAATGGGATCTTGGTGATGGTCTTCCTCTCACTTTTCAGATGAGCAGAATGAGGCTCGGGGTGGTTATGGATCACACAGGCTATCACTTGACTTTTTTTGGGGGGTTGAGGCAATTGGGGTTAAGTGACTTGCCCAAGGTCACACAGCTAGTAAGTGTTAAGTGTCTGAGGCCGGATTTGAACTCAGGTCCTCCTGAATCCAGGGCTGATGCTCTATCCACTGCGCCACCTAGCTGCCCCATCACTTGACTTTTTAAAGAATTTACTTTTTCTGTGTGACCCTGGGCAAGTCACTTAATCCCCATTGCCTCACTTAAAAAAAAAAAAAAGAATTTACTTTTTAATTTTTCTTGATAAGTTTAGGGCTTCTGGTTTTATTTTTTCATCACAGACAGTACCAGGTATAGATCTTCCCTGTGAGCACAGTTCTTCAGCCAAAACCAGCAACACCTGCTGGGTCAGACAACAGTATCTTTCAGACTCTGCACGTAGTCCCGGCTTTTCCCCTAACGGACCCAACAAACGTCTGGGTGCCTCCTACATACAAGGCCTTGGGAGGGTTAGCAAGAAGACTCACCCTCCAGCACTGCACACAGTGAGGTTTACAGTCTAGGAAGGGGACTAAGTGAGCCAGGCGATGGAGTGCCATAATGCACGTTGGACCATCCATTCATCAGAAAAATACTCAAAGGAGGGAGAGATCAATTCTGGCTGGACATATGTTAGAGAAGCCATTACCTCTGTTGGGATGGAGGGTAGCATGAGCAAAGTCATGGGCTTGTAAATGAGGGATTATCTAGTCCTAAAATCATGGAAGGTGGAAGGGACCTTGGGACTCCCAACCTCTTCATTTATACCTGAGAGGCCCAGAGAGTTGAGTCACCAGGGTTATACAGGAAGAAGAGAACAGAATCGGGGCAGCTAGGTGGCACAGTGGATAGAGCACCGGCCCTGGAGTCAGGAGGACCCGAGTTCAAATCCAGCCTCAGACACTTAACACTTACTAGCTGGGTGACCCTGGGCAAGTCACTTAACCCCAATTGCCTCACTAAAATAAATAAATAAACCGTTTAAAAAAAAAAAAACAGAAGAGAACAGAATCAGAATTGGAATCCAGCTCCTCTGGAGATGGGAAAGGCCCTTTGGATGAGTCCTACAACTCAGGAAGCATTTATTAAATACCTGCTGTGTGCTAAGCAATAGAGATAAGAAAACCACAAATTCAGAGAATAGGGATCTACCTGGAACAAAGAAAATATCAATACTGATTAATATTCAATATTATTAACAGAGTCAGCTAGGTGCCTCAGTGGATAGAGCACTGGACTCGGAAGCAGGAAGACTTCATCCTCATGAGTTCAAATCTGGCCCCAGACACTTAGTAGCTATGTGACCCTGAGCAAGTCACTTAACCTTGTTGGCTGCCTCAGTTTTCTCATAAAAATAAACTGGAGAAGGAAATGGCAAACCACTCCAAAATCTGCCAAGAAAACCCCAAATGGGGTCATGGAGAATCAAACACAACTGAACAATAACATAGATCAAAAATATTGATAATAATATTCAATAACATAGCACTTTAAGGTTTCAAAGTCCTTTACAAACATCTCATTTTATATCCAAAACAACCCTGGGAGGCAGGCACTGTCGTGCCCATTTAACAATTAAGGAAACAGGTTAAGTGACTTGCCCAAGGTCACACAGCTAGTACATATCTGAGGTCAGATTTAAACCCCCATCTTCCTGACTCCCAAATCCAGTGTTCTATCCATTGTACCACTTAGCTGCTTAGGAGTTGGGGCAGTAAGAAAGAACACTGGATAGGCTGGAGCCAGGTGCTGAGGACCTTGAATGCCCAGATGAAGAGGCTGGGGCATAGTTGGTAGGCAATGGGGAGTTTTTGAAGGTTCATGAGCATAGAAGTGATGTGCAGATTAGAGGTGGAGAAGCTATTTGAGAGGCTGATAATGGTCCAGGTGAATGAGGGAGGGGACCCAGAGATTGGAGAGAAGAAATAGACAGGACCTGGTGATCACTAGCAGCCTGTGGGGATGAGAGCTGACTTAAAGATGTCTCAGGTTCCCATGACTGGTGTCCAAGGTCATGGGACAGCATTGTAGAAGCTCAAGTTTGGAAGGAATCCTGCCGGGATCGATGCCTCTCCTTCCCTGACCTTGTATCAACTCTGTGAAAAGTGGCCTTTTGGCCTCCACCTCAACATCACCAGTGATGGGCAACTCACTACCTGTTGAGGCAGCCATCCCCCTTGGTGGGGGGTATGGTTAGCAAGGCCTTTTCCTTGATTTGCAGCATCTTGGGAACTTCCCCTGGTTCTGTCCTCGGGGCCAGGCAAGAGCAAGGCTGATCCTTGTCTGCGCTGCCCTACAAGTACCTGAGAGAGCTGTCATGCTCCCTTAGAAGTCCTCCCATGCCTCCAGCTGACTCCCCTTTGCAGTCCCTTCATCATGCTGGTAGCTCCCCTCTGCTATGGCTCAGGTTTGTCCATGTCTGCCCTGAAATGTGGTGTCCTGATTGTCCTCTGGATGAGGGCCAGGGGTCGTGGGAGCTTAGGATGAGAGGCAGAAGGGACCTCAAAGTTCATCTAGTCCAGTAGCCTCTTTTAACAAATGAGGAAACTGAGGCTTAGGAAGAGGAAATGGCATGTTCAGGGTCACAGAGGGATTAAGGGGCCAAGCCAGCAATTGATCCTGGGTTCTCTGACTCCAAATCCAGGGCTCTTGCCCCTAAGCTGGGATCTCTTTGGCTGTGCCATCAATCAATCAACAAGCCCCCTCTGGGGGAGGCCTAGGGAAAGAAGGGAGGAAACCAAGGAACAATGAACTGGGAGGGCCCTTAGATCAGAGGATGTCAGAGATGGGAAGGACCTTAGAACTGGGGGTGTCAGAGCTGGAGGGGCCTTAGAACTGGGGATGTCAGAGCTGGAGGGGCCTTAGAACAGGGGATGTCAGAGCTGGAGGGGCCTTAGAACAGGGGATGTCAGAGCTGGAGGGGCCTTAGAACAGGGGATGTCAGAGCTGGAGGGGCCTTAGAACAGGGGATGTCAGAGCTGGAGGGGCCTTAGAACAGGGGATGTCAGAGCTGGAAGGGCCTTAGAACAGGGGATGCCAGAGTTGGGAGGGACCTTAGAACATGGAGTGTCCTTTCCAAGGAAAGAATTAAGAGCATTTATATATCAAGTTCAAATGTCCCCACCCCAGCCCATTTTATAGAAAAGGAAACTAAGTTCTGGGGAGGTTGAATGAGCCCTTGGCTCAGGTCAGAATCACAAAGTCTAGATTCCAGTCTAAACTCAGTTACTGGGGCATCTGGGTGGCACAGTGGATAGAGCATGGGCCCTGGATTCAGGAAGACCTGAGTTGAAATCCGGCCTCAGACACTTGACACTTACTAGCTGTGTGACCCTGGACAAGTCACTTAACCCTCACTGCCTCACACAAAAACAAATAAACAAAAAAACCCTCCACCACTCTCTTGCTGTGTGACTGTGGGCAAGTCCCTTATGGTCTCAGCCCTCATTTCTTCTGTAAAGCAGGGCTAACTGCATTTGTTCTGTCATAGTCAATAAGCATTTATTAAGCATTTACTATGTGCTAGGCATTGTGCTAAGTTCTGGGGATAGAAATAAAGGCAAAAGTCAACCTTCTGGACAGCTGCAAGGGCCCACATGTCTGCTATAATAGAGTTAGAAAGCCTGGGTTCAAATCCTGCTTCAGCTACTTCCTGCCTGGTCAAAGGCAGACAGTCGAGCAGTGACTGGATAGAGCAATGGGCCTGGAGTCTGGGGAAGACCTGAGTTCAAATCCAGCCTCAGACTCTTACTAGCAATGTGACCTTGGATTAACCTCTGCCTGCTTCAATTTCCTCAAATGTAAAAAGGGGCTAACAGTAGCATCCACCTCCCAGGATTGTTGTGAGGATGAAAAAGGTAATATTTGTAAATCACCTGCATGTGCTATATCAATACTCACCCTCTTCCCCTTCGAAGCCTCAGTTTCTCCATCAGGCCGGGCATATATATTATTGCAAGGGGAAAAATACTGAGTTTGAAATCAGGCTATGGGTTCAATTCCTAGTTCCATCACACTACTCGGGTGACCTAAGACAAGTTCAGGACAAGCCTCAGTTTCCCCATATTGAAAGTGAGAACATTGGGCTAGATCCGGAATTCTCAGCCTTTTTGTATCTGGTGAAGCCCAAAGGCCCTTTCTCAGAGTCACGTCTTTAATATATGACACAAAACACATTGGAAAACAAAGGAAAGCAGAGGTTAGTGACAATAAAGATGTAACAGTTTGGTTTTTTTTTTCCCATCCCGGTTCCCAGACCCCACTGAGATCTCCCAGGGTCCCTGGCTAGGAGCCCCCAAGCAGGCTCCTCTCAGCTCTAGCCCGTTCTGCCCCGTAACTAATTAGAAGCCAGAGATAGAGAAGCCACTTCCTCAAGCGTCCATTTTCCCTTAATTAATCAGGGCCAAAGTGAATGGTTTAACATGAATCCTTTGGGTAACTGGCACTTTCCTCCCTTTCCCTGGCCAGGAGCTTGAGGAATCAGGGAGTGTGAGCAGCTTGGGGAGAGAGGCTACTTATCTGAGGAGAGTCTTTTTTGTTTTGTTTTGTTTTGTTTTGTTTTGTTTTGTTTTTGTTTTTTCGGGGCAATGAGGGTTAAGTGACTTGCCCAGGGTCACACAGCTAGTTAGTGTCAAGTGTCTGAGGCCATATTTGAACTCAGGTCCTCCTGAATCCAGGGCTGGTGCTTTATCCACTGTGCCACCTAGCTGGGCCTATCTGAGGAGAGTCTTAAAGGGCTCTGGGCATGTGAGAGGAAGACCTGAGTACACATCCTCCCTGAGGAAAACACTCACTGTGTGACCCTGGGAAAGTCTCAACTTCTCTCAGCCTCAGTTTTCTCATCTGTAAAATGGAGTAATAATAGCACCCACCTCAAGGGTTGTCATGAGGACCAAATGAGATGACCTATGTACCATGCTAGACTGGGAGTCGGCAGTGCTGGATTCGAGTCCTTTTTGCCTAGGCAACCTCTGATGAGTGAGTTTCCCTCTCGGACCCTGTTTGTTTCTTCTCACCTCCCACATTTGATAATTAACAACAACAATAACGATAACAGCTCACGAATCTAGAGCCCTTGAAGATTTATCTCACTGAATCTTCACAATGACCTTGTAAGGTAGGTGAGACTATTGCTCCATTTCACAGACAGAGAAACTGAGATGCAGAGCCATGTCCAGACTTCGGGCTCTTGGGGCCAGATGCTCTGCCTCGCCCTGCCACTGACTCATCCCTCTGCCCCCTCATCTTTCCTTATAAACTTGTAGTGCCAAGCCAGACCCTCCACCCAGGGAGGGCACAAAGATTGATGAATGTTCATTCAGAGCTTTGAGCCAAGCATATAAAAGACCCTGGATCAAGGCCCAGCCTTGATTGTCCTCCTTCAGGTGAGTAATTAAGGTTTTGTAATGACACTAATGAGGGGGCCCCATCCGGAAGCTGGAGGGAGCTCAGTCTTTTTCTTGGGGCTGCCGGGGATCCACCCTCCAGTGAGGTTTCCCGAGGGACAAGGTGACCCTGGGTTGAGGGCCAGTTCTATTTTTGCTAAAAATGATTGTCACTCTTTCCACCCTTTGCCTCAGTTTCCCCTGCGAGTTAAATAAGGTCACTTCTAATGGGTATTGTGAGAATTAAGGATCATTTGTCAAAGGCCTTCAAGGGGCCTTCTGAGTATAAAATCATGATGTAATGTAAATATTAGCCTCATCACTATCATTGAGACTTGGCAGGATGAAAGAGTACACCTTATTCGAAAGCAACAGATCAGATAAGAGGGCAATGGAATAACACTGTATCTTATGGAGATACACCCTGATGAGGAAATACAAGAAGGGGTGACGCCCAATGAAAAACATGGAAAGAAAGATTGATTGAAAAAAGTCAGAAGCAAAGTTGTTGTTGGCATGTGCTACAGACCACTGAGCCAGAAGGAAGAAATAGATGAAGGCAGAGAAACAGGTCCCAGACCTGGCACAGAGATGTCATAGAATACTAAGGATTCTAAAAAGCTAAGGAGAGAAGGGACAATATCCCAGGCACAGGGAAGGTAGAACTACTCAACTCTCACTGGGTTTCTCTTTTCTCTGCTGAGGAGAACAGTTTTCAAATGAGGAAAGATCCTACAATAATAGTTCACATGGAGTTAAATTTCAAAGATACAGTCAGGTCATCTCCAATTTGCTGGGGTGTGCTACAGACCAACAAATCAGAAGGAGGAAATAGATGAGGTGAGGGAAACAGATTCCAAGGATGTCATAGAGGAATGATGCAGTGGTCAGTGAACTGAGTGGAAACAGTATCTCAAAATTCTGAGAAGAGGGCAGACATAATTTCTAAGCCCCTATCTGTGATCTTTGAAAAAGCAGGACATATGAGTTAGGTGATGAAATTTTCAAAGCTAGAGGCCAGTGACCTTGACTTTGATTTCAGGCAAAATTCTAGGACATATTTATTATTAAAGGGATGGCCTATGGGCCTGCAGAAAAGGGATGTGGTAATCACTAAGATCCACATGGCGTCATCCAGGACGAGTCATGCCAGACTAACCTCATTTCCTTTTTTGATAGGGTTACTAGACTGGTTCATCAGGAGAATCAGCCAAATGTAGCATGGCTGAATTACTGCAACACATTTGACAAAATCTCTTTTGTCATCCATGTGGAGAAGACAGAATGATGTCAACTGGATTCCATATGATTAGGTATATTCAGAACAGGTAAATAGTGAAACCCAAAAGAATAGCCATTAATGCAGGGGCAGCTTGGTGGCACAGTGGATAAAGCACTGGCCCTGGATTCAGGAGGACCTGAGTTCAAATCCTGCCTCAGACACTTGACACTTACTAGCTGTGTGACCCTGGGCAAGTCACTTAACCCTCACTGCCCCTCAAAAAAAAAAAAAAAGAAAAGAAAAGAATACCATTAATGGGTTGATGTCACAATGGATAGTGATGTCTAGCAGGGCAGTCCTTGGCCCAAAACTGTTATCAGACATTTTTATGAAGGAATAGATGGCATAATTATCAGATTTGGAGATGAAACAAAACTATAGGGAATAGTAAACACTGGATGACAGTCAGTATCCAAAAAGTTTCTAATGAGGGATTCAATCGAATTAGTTGAAACTTAATAGGAATAAATGTAAAGTCCCATGTGCATAGATTTTTTTTAAATCAACTTCTTCATTACAGGATAGGTGTATGGTGACCAGGGAGCAGTTCATATGAAAACAGATCTAGGTGTATTAGTGGACCATAAACTCAATATTGGTGAACAGTGTAATGTAGAAGTCAAAAAGCTGGTGAGATTTTCGACTGAATTATGAGAGTCAATATTTGGAATGAAAGATGTGATGGTTCAGTTCTTATCTGCCTTGGTAGGGAACACCTGAAGGATTGCGTTCAGTCTAGGAAGGATATTAATAAGCTGGAACACCTCACAAAGTCAAGGACCAGCATGGTGAGGGTCTGTACAAAGATGTGTTGAAGAGAAGACTCTTGGGGGAAATAATAGATTCTTTAAGTATTTGGGAAGAGAGATGATACTTGTTCTGTTTGATCCCATAAGAGATCACTGGGAGCGGTGAATGGGAATCAAAAGAAGAATGATTTAGGCTCATTATAAGAAAAAACATCCTAACAAACAATCCGAGCTCAACCCAAGGGCAACGGGAAGCTTCCTTACATCAAAGGACCATGGATCTAGAGCTAACCCCTTTCTTTTACAACTGAAAAATCTGCCCCTGAGAAAAGCTAAGAGACACATCAAGGATTAGTAAACATTTGAGACAGGATTTGAACCCAAGTCTTCTCTCCTCAAAGCATTGGGTTATATTTGTTGTACCGCTTAGTTACAAGGTAGTGGACACCCTCTTACTGGAGGTCTTCAAGCAGAGGCTTGAGGTCTGCTTTTCAAGGATGTTGATGAGGGCATGCTGACAGACTTCCAAGTTGGACTAGAGAAAGAGGTCTCATGACATAGAGGAAATGGCATCTGATTTGGAGTCAGGAAGACCTGGGTTCAAATCACACTCGCTGTGAGATCCTAGAAAAAATCATGTGACTTCTCTGTGCCTCAGTTTCCTCATGAATGAAGGAGTTGGACTCTACAGCTTTAAACATCCCTTTCAGCTCTAAATCTATGATATCTATGTATGTTCCTGTGATCTTTTAGCTTTAACTGGGCAGCCCCAGACCCATTTTAACAACCTTCCAACCATCCACCAAGACACCAAGACCTACTCAGGGTGGATCGCTAGCCATTTTCCCTCTTGTTTTCTATGTACTGCTCCTTGAGGGCAGGAACTGTCTTTTAGCTTTCTTTGTTTCCCCAGCATTTAGCACAGTGCCCGGCACATAGTAAGTGCTTAATAATGCTTATTGACAAAGACTGACCATGGTGTAATGGAAAGAGCTAACTAGGAGCAAGCCAATTCATTTCTCTGTTCTGCAGATTCCTCTCGGGGTAAAATGAAGCTTTCCATTACCACCGCTGCAAAGCAGATAAAATGAAGACCTTCACACAAGCAAATCCCGAACCCTCCCTTACCAAATTCCCAAGACTTATAGGACCATATGGGGAGGGGGAAGTGTGTGGGATGGGAAGACAAGCACAGGTTACACTCTGCATCAAGTCATGTCATGTCTTATTTCTTTTTTCCCCCTTTGCAGGGTAATGAGGGTTAAGTGACTTGCCCAGGGTCACACAGCTACTAAGTATCAAGTGTCTGAGGCAGGATTTAAACTCAGGTCCTCTGAATTCAGGGCTGGTGCTTTATGCACTACACCACATCTAGCTGCCCCGTTGTCCTATTTCTTTTGAAGATGTTTCTACCCTCCCAGTCACCCAGACTCCCAAGTTCAGAGTCATCCTTTGCTTTTTCCCTCTCCTTCCATATTTAACCAGCTGCCCAAGTCTGCTAACACTATCCCTACAAGTCTTCAATCTGTGCTCTTCTGCTGGACAAGTTTTGTTTCCTCTAGACCCTGGTTTCCTCATCTATAAAATGAAGGACCAGACTTCTCCAATCTAAAACAACAAATCCAAGTTCATCAGTCCAGGATGGGTAGGAGGAGGGCTGGACAGGCACAGAAAGGGTAGGGAACTTTCTCCAAGGGTCTTAAAACTCAGAAGAGGCAAAGAGAGACAGACAGAGACAGACAGACAGACAGACAGACAGACAGACAGACAGACAGACAGACAGAGCAAGCACGCACTAGGCCAGGCATTGAGAAGGTGGAGGCAGGGTAATAAGAGGGAGGGGGAGGCATAATGACTGGACTGCCAAGCATTTCACAAACACTTCTCCATGACTAATAGCTGCTCCAGGTGCTGCTTCGGGCTTACCATACCCAATTTGGTTTTCAAAAGCAATATGGACCAACTGAACACAGACCTTTCAGGGACTTCTAGGACCAAGGTGGGTCTACTCATGGCAGCACTGGGCAAAGGAAACCCAACCCCAGGAGGTCAATGGGCACAGAGCAAGGACATGTGTCTCCTGAAGCCTCCTCCCTGTCTCTTCATGAAGAGTGGTCCAGTGTGTGTGTGTGTGTGTGTGTGTGTGTGTGTGTGTGTGTGTGTGTGTGTGTGTGAGAGAGAGAGAGAGAGAGACAGACAGACAGACAGAGACAGAGAGAGAGAGAGAGAGAGAGAGAGAGAAAGAGAGAGAGAGAGAGAGAGAGAGAGAGAGAGAGAGAGAGAGAGAATCTGTGTATTCCTTTGATAAAATGTGAGCTCACTGAGTGAAGGAATTGTTTACTTTTGTCTTTGTTTCTTCAGTGCCTGACATCTAGTGGGGGCTTTAATAAATGCTTCCTAACTAACCTCTGAGATGCTGTGTCCTTGTGATCATATTTGGAGTGCAAATTGTAGACTCATAGATGAGCTGAAAGACACCACAGAAATCCCAACCCCACCCCCCATTTTACATGTGAAGAAATTGAGGCAAACCAAGGCAAAGGGACTTACCTAAGGTCATACAGCTATAAGTACTTGAGGCAGGAACCCGTCTTCTTGGCTTCAGGTCCACTGTTCTAACCATTGTGACTCCCTGTCTCTGAATGTTTTTGTGTCTCCATGGCTCCGTGTTTGAGTATACACAATAAGAAAAAGAGATTGAAGGAATGAGCACTGGCAACAAAAGAAGCAAAATTACCCCTTTTTGCAGATGATTCAATGGTTAAAGAACCCTACAGAGTCAACAACAAAAAATTAACTGAAACAATAACTTCAGCAAAGTTGCTAGATATGAAATAAAACCACACAAATCATCAGCATTTCTATATATTCCCAATAAAACCCAGCAAAGGGAGATAAAAAAAAAGAGAAACCTCGTTTAAAATAACTACAGAGGCAGCTAGGTGGCACAGTGGATAGAGCACTGGCCCTGGAGTCAGGAGGACCTGAGTTCAAATCCAACCTCAGACACTTGACACTTACTAGCCGTGTGACCCTGGGCAAGTCACTTAACCCTCATTGCCCCACAAAAAAGTAAAATAAAATAAAATAAAATAACCACAGAATGTATAAAATAAATATATAAATACAACTACAAACCACTGTTTACAGAAATAAAGACAGACTTAAATAATTAGAGAAATATATACTGCTCATGAGTAGGCTGAGTCAATGTAAGAAAAAATGACAATACTACCTAAATTGATGCATTCGTTTAGTGTCATAGCTATCAAACTACCAAAGGATTACTTTAGAAAATTAGAAAAAAAAAACAATAATAAAATTCATCTGGAGGAACAAATGGTCAAAAATCTCAAGGAAAATAAGGGGGAAAAAAGTGAGATGGAAGGGGAACTTGTTTGGGTAGTGGGTCTTAAACTGTACTACAAAGCATTAACACATAAAAGAAAGGGGCAGCTAGGTGGCGCAGTGGATAGAGCATCAGCCCTGGAGTCAGGAGTACCTGAGTTCAAATCCAGCCTCAGACACTTACTAGCTGTGTGACCCTGGGCAAGTCACTTAACCCCAATTGCCTATCTAAAAACAAAACAAAACAAAAAAACAAACAAAAACACGTAAAAGAATTTGGCTTTGGTTTCAAAAGTAGAGCCATCAATCAGAGGAACAGATTAGATATGCAATCTACAGAAGCAAACACACCTTGTATCCCAGGGTTCAATAAACACAGAGACTCCAGAGCTACAGGGATAAAGATTTTTTTTTTTTTAAACTGCTAGAATTGGATGGCATTATGGAAGAAATTAAGTTTGGGGGCAGCTAGGTGGCGCAGTGGATAAAGCACTGACCTTGGATTCAGGAGGACATGAGTTCAAATCCAGTTTAGAGACTTGACACTTAACTAGCCGTGTGACCCTAGGCAAGTCACTTAACCCTCATTGCTCTGCAAAAATAAAAAATAAAAAATAAGTTTTGACCAACCCCTCCCACCTTAGATGATAAGCCCCAAATGAACACAGACCAAAGAAAAAGGGTCATATCATAAATAAGAGAAACAAGGAAGTCCCTCTGTGATCTCTAAATAGGTTCAAGACCAACAAAGGATTAAAGGATTGTAAAATGAAGAGTTTTGATTACATACAATTTTAAAAGCTTTTGCACAAATAAATCCAATGCTCCCTCTCTTAGCTGTAGGCTTTTTTTCTCTAGCTGCTCCCAATTTGGATGGCTCTCCCTTCTCATCTCCACTTCCTGGCTTCTCTGTTTCCTTCATGTCCCAACTTAAATCCCATCTTTGAGAAGCTTCTCCCAAGCCTTCTTCATTCTAGAGCCTTCCCTCTGCTAATATTTCCCATTTTTCTCACGTGTAATTTGTTTGTACGTACTTGTTTGCTCGTTGTCTCCCCTGTTGGTGAGTCCCTTGAGGGAAGGGATTCTGTCTTTTGCCTCCTTTTGTATCCCTAGCAGAGCGCTTGGCAAGTATGGGCACTTAATCAATGTTTATTGACAATGCAGTTAAGCTTGGAAGGGAAATCATTACTTAGGTGTAAAAAATTCTAGCCACAAGCTTCTCTGATAAAGATCTTATTTCCAAAATGCACAAAGAACTGATTCAAATGTATCAAAATAAGAGCCATTCCCAATTGATAAACAGTCTAAGGCTATGAACAGGAAATTCTAAAGGGAAAGAAGCCCAGGTATGTATAGCCATAGGGGGGAAAATGCCCCAAATCACTAATAATGAGAGGAAAATAAATTCAATGAATTCTGAGGTTCCATCTCACATCCGTTAAAGATGAGAAAATTGAAAATGACAAGTTTTGGAGAGGCTGGGGGGAAACATTGTTTGTGGAGCTGTAAATGGGTCCGATCATTCTGGAAAGGAAGTTGGAATTATGTACAGAAAACTCAACAGTGCATAGTTTTTGATCTAGGTATATCAGTGCTAAACCTGTATCCCAAAGAGATCAAAGAAAGAAGAAGAGGTCCTATATGTACAGAATTATCTATAGCAGCTGTTTTGGTTTTTTCCTTCTCCGGTGGCAAAAACTGGAAAGACAAGAGAGTGCCCAGCAATTGGGGAATGGCTGAGCATGCTGTGGTATATAAATTCCACCATGCTATAGGAAATGATAAAAGTGATGGCTTCCTAGAAACCTGGGAAGAGTGAACTGATGAAAAGTGAAGGGAGCAAAACCAGAACAATTTATCATGTAAAATCAATACAAAAAACCAATCAATTTTGAAAGACTTAAGAATTCTGATCAACCATGATTTCAAAGGACTGACCAAAAAGAATGATCAGCACCTCACAGCACAGAGTCCATGGTCTAATATGCAGAGTAAGAAATGCATTTTTGGATAGGACCAGTATGGAAATTAGCTTGACGGCGCTTATGTGATACAGGAGTTTTATAGTTCTTTCTCCCTCTCTTTCTTTTCTTTTTTTTTCCTTCCTTTCTTTTTTTTTTTTAGTGAGGCAATGGGGGTTAAGTGACTTGCCCAGGGTCACACAGCTAGTAAGTGTTAAGTGTCTGAGGCTGGATTTGAACTCAGGTACTCCTGACTCCAGGGCCAGTGCTCTATCCACTGTGCCACCTAGCTGCCCCATCTCCCTCTCTTTCCTTCCTCCCTTCCTTCCTCCTTCCTCCCTCCCTCCCCTTCTTTCTTCCCTTCCTTTCTCAGTTCCTCCCTCCCTCCTTTCCTTCCTCCCTTTCTTCCTCAGCTTCTCTTTTCCTTCTTTCCTTCTTCCCGTCTCAGTTTTTTCCTTCCTTCCTTCCTTCCTTCCTTCCTTCCTTCCTTCCTTCTTTCCTTTCCTTTCCTTCTTCCTTTTTTCCAGTCAGTGCAGAGATGTGGGAGGGGGAAAAAAAAAACTTGATCATTGAAAAATAAATTTAAACAATTTTAGGAAAACATGGCAAGATTTATATAAAGTGATACAGAAGAAAATAAAGAGAATCTGGAAAATTCTTTGTACAACAATATTATAAAGACAAAAAACTTTGGGAGATTTAATAACTCTGCACAGTGCGATGATCAACCCCTGCTCCAGAGGCCCAAAAATGAAACCTGCTCCTCTGGACAGAGATGGGATGTACCAGAGCAGCAGAATCAGACCTACATTTCCAGACACAGCCAAAGGCAGAATTCGTTTGGCTTAACTATGTTTATTTGTCACAGGAAGTTTTCCTTCTAACCCACCCCACCCCTCAAATGAGAGGAGGTAGATGGAAGAAAGAGAGAACAGGAGTAACCATTGGGCTGCTAGAGAGAGAGAGAGAGAGAGAGAGAAGAGGGGAGAGAGGGAGGGGGAGAGAGAGAGAGGAAGGTCATTGAAGCAGAGAACAGAAAGAAGGTCAGAAAGAATTACATACAAGTAGAAGAGCTTTGAAAGTTATGGGTTGAATTTCGCATTTACTAAAAAGGAAAAATGACCTGTGCATAACAAAGATTCTACTTCATGTCCAATTATGTTTTTCTGTTGTATTTTGTATAAGGAGATGCTCACTTATGTGTTATGTTCGATTTTTTTTTTTAATTCAAAAACAGGGGGCAGCTAGGTGGCACAATGGCTAGAGCACTGGCTCTGAAATCAGGAGGACCTGAGTTCAAATTTGACCTCAGTTTCTTACTAGCTGTATCACCCTGGGCAAATCACTTAACCCCAGTTGCCTTCAAAAAACCCCAAATCAAAACAAATAACATTCAAATACAACCCTTGTCCTCAAACTGTGAGGAATGTCATCTTCTTAGGTTTATTTGTTTATACTTATATAAATAAATGCCCGTCTTTGAGATACCTACGGAGAGTTGTATTGGACTTCAGAAGCAAAGACCCTAGAAACTTGGGGGGAGGGGAGGCTGGGAGAGGCCCCAGCAGAAGTTGTTCCTGAGCTGTCCTGAAAGAAAGAGGGCCCACACCTGGTACATCTTGTACCTCCTGCTACATTGGCTCGTGTCCTTTTGCATGCACCACCCTCCCAGAGCCACAGCTTAAGAGTCCTGTCTTAAGGATTCATGTTCCAGACCTGCCCTTAAATCATTGTAGACACTTGGACAAATCCTTTCCCCTCTCCGGCCCCCATCTGTAAAATTAGAGTTTTGACAAGAGGATCCCAAAGGTGGCTCCTGGCTCTGATGTTCTGGATACACTAACCCCAGCCTTACAAAGAAGTTTGGAAAAACCAGTCTGACTGCCAGCCCCTGCTCAACCAGCCCCTCTGGCCTCTGTGCCCTTTATTCAGTCAACCGGAATTTCCTGAGAACCCACAGGGCTGCACTAATTAGCAGAACTGAAGGCCTCGTGTGGGCAGAGTCCGTGGGATACCAGCTACAGGGATGGATTTAAATTTATAGACTGTAATTTCAGGGTTACAGGGAAATCTCCACATGATCCAGAAAAAGACCTCCCTTCAGACCTTGCCAGAGGCCTGTGATGCCAATGACCCAAAAGGAAAGTTTAGGATTGGAATGAAGCTGCATAGGAAGAGTAAACTGTAGGGACTTCACTAAGAACAAGGGATGTCAGACCTAGGAGGGACCTTAGAACAGAGGATGGCAGAGCTGGGAGGGACCTTAGAACAGAGGATGGCAGAGCTGGGAGGGACCTTAGAACAGAGGATGGCAGAGCTGGGAGGGACCTTAGAACAGGGAATGTCAGAGCTGGGAGGGACCTTAGAACAGCACTTAGATAATTTTATATATCATAAAATTTATACAAATAGAAATGAAAAAACAATAAGGTAAAGATGAAATCATGTTTAATCCTAGAGCTAATAGGGAACCACTGTATTGAATTGGGGAGGGATGTGGTCAGATCTATGTTTCAGACAAATCTCTTGGGCAGCCATGTGGGGAATGGATTGTTGTGGGAAGAGCTTTGAGACAGGAAGGGAAAGTAGGTGAGGATGCAATAGTCATGTGAGAGGGGATGGGGAACCTAGAACAGGGTGATGGGAGAGGATGAATGGGAAAGGATTTGAAAGATGTTATGGGGGAAGCTAGGTGTCACAGTGGATAAAGCACCAGCTCTGGATTCAGGAGGACCTGAGTTCAAATCAGGCCTCAGACACTTGACACTTATTAGCTGTGAGACCCTGGGCAAGTCACTTAACCCTCATTGACCTGAAAAAAATAAATAAAGAAAAAAAAAAACATGTTATGGGGATAGACTAGACAAGACCTGACTATGGATTGGATGGGGGAGGGGCAGGGGAAGTGAGAGTCACCTGGGGAGATGGTGTTGAGGTTCTCTTGGAAGAGCAGTGGGTTTTGGCAGAAAGATAATGTAATGCTATCCTGTTCCACATCCCAGCCCATCCAAGCTTGCTTTTCCAGAGTGACTCATTCTATCCCATCCCAAACAAAGGGGGTGGGAAGGCAGAGACAGGGCTCTGACTCAACAGGTGATCTGGGTTGGCAGGGGTTTGAGCCACACTTTCCCAGTGGCACCTGCGGTTGCTATGAGTAACCATTAATTTGGCTTATAACCACCCTAAGGGACCATCACTGGACTCAGAAGGGGGATGGGGAGGTGGGAGCTTGCACAGCAGAGGGAGGGAGGGGAATGGAAGAATGTTTCCAATTAAGGGTAGGTATGGTTATCCTGGAGACAAAATGGGAGGGTGGGATGCAACCTCTCTTCTAACCTTCTGAGAAGTTTTGTTTCACCCCTTGTCCTCAAGCCTTGGCCCCCAATTTGGAGATCACTGCCTTAGAACAAGCAATCTCAGAACAAAGAAGGCCCTTAGAACAGGGAACATCAGAGTAGAGAGGGGTTTTCAAGCATAGAATGTCGGAATTGGGAGGGGCCTCAGAATGGGAGACAGATGTGTCTACCAGGGTTAGGGGGAAGGGAAAGGCATGACAATTCTCCTCTGAAAATGGCCTCTGGGGCCATTGTTCCTTGGGAAAAAAGCATAAATATGAATTGAGGTGGGGCATTAGACTTCCCTAAAAGTGGTGGAATCTCAGGAGTTATAATACCCTATCTTTAAAATGTTGATTTCATTGAATCGCCAATAAATGATTTTTAGTCTATAGAGCCAGTGAATTTTCCTTTGAAGCTCTGTGGAGGTTGGGAAGTAAAGGAGGGAAGAATCATGACAGGAAATGAGAATACTCACTTATTGTGATCAATCTGTGAAATATCATATAATAATGATTTTAATTTCTGGACTGAGCAACCTGGTCAGAGGGACTCTGAGGCAGGGTTCCAGGAGGTGGCACTGGGCCTCTGGCCTTCCTTGTCTTTCTTTGTCTGGGTCCCATGTTGGGGGCAGTTAAATCAGCCTCTGAGATTAGATTAGATTACTTTTACTTACTCTACTGGGCTGCACCAAGAAAGTCGAGCTTCCCATGAGGGGGTGCCCAATTCCTCTGCACAAAGAACCAAAGTCAAGTTCACTGGCTTATTGCTCAAAGACTCTGACCTCTTTCTTGATTGGAAAGCAGGTCAACACCTGGTGCTTTCCAGTGTTGACATATCTCTCCTGGCTATCATTGATGGTGGCTCAGCAGGTAGAGTAGCCAGCTCTTTTCCTTCCTGAAAATGGAGATCATATAGATCAGGGGTTCTTAACCTGGAGGGTCTGTGAACTTGGTTTTGTTTTGGGTTTTTTTTTTTAACAGTTTGATTACTGTATTAATCAATGTAATGGGTTCCCTTGGCAATCTTCTTGTGTATTTTAATTGATACATTTAAGACCATGATTCTAAGGAGGGTACATCTGACTAGACTAGCTAAGGGGTCTATGACACAGAAAATGACAAGAATCCCAAATGTAGAATGAAACCCAGATGTGGGTTTGCTAAGACAAACTCCTCAAAGGCCACTAGGTACTATGATGATTAAAAATATGAGAGATGTAGATTCTGGGTAATTTAATCATTTTATTAATAAGGCCAGCAGGTTAAAGGACGGTCATTGGCCATCTCTCTCAGACCAAAGACCCCTAATGGCAGTGGGACTCATAGTTTATATACCCTTCCAAATAATAAGTGGTTCATCAAACAGCAATCAAATCTAATTGGTGGACTTAATTTGGAGGTAGGCTATATTAAAATGAAGGGCTATACCAGACCATGCCCAGCTTTGGGCTATCAATTCAAAGAATATATACATTTTTCAAAGGTGGGGCTGAATTGTTGATGTTGTTTGTCCTTCATTCTTGAAGAGGATAATGACATCCAGGTGATGTCATGACTAGCAATGAATTGGGTTTAGATTAGGCTGGGCTGTGCAAAGTCACCAGCCTCACTCTCTTCCAGAGCCATTTGGGATCAGTGGCAAGTTATATATCAGGACAACTGGAGATGGCCTTGGGAATGCAGTGGGAGACCATGACCTTTTTAGCTAAGGCCTTTCACAGGCCTCAGTTTGCTTGAGGCAATCCCCATTCAGTAATTTAGGCTAGGTAAGGAGGGAGGCAAAGAAAGGACTCTTTGACCTAGTCAAAAAGAAAAGTGACCCCTCCTTGGATGGAGAGACTTTCTCATCTAGACAAAAAAAACCTGTTCCTATCCAAGCTTGAGTAGAGCACAATAAGCTTCCACCCTAGATTCTTTTTTTGTTGGTTTTTTGTGGGGCAATGAGGGTTAAGTGACTTGCCCAGGGTCACACAGCTAGTGCATGTCAAGTGTCTGAGCCCAGATTTGAACTTAGGTCCTCCTGAATCCAGGGCTGGTGCTCACTCTAGATTCTTTAGAAGCTTGTGATGGATTTGACCAAGATAAAGAGATTCAGTGCAATCTTATTTCAAGGAGAAACTGGACCTTTAAAAGTCAGGGCTTTGAAAAAAGAGGAGAAGCTCTGAATCTCCCCAAGATAGCAGTTATTAATAATCAGCTCACATTACCTGCCTATTATATCTCTTATCTTATCTCTATTATCTTAGATATCAAGTCCTCATTAGCCATTTCTGTCCTGTGCTTTTAGTTCAAAGACCATTCTTCCCAGCCAAGAAGACAGAAGTCAAATAAGGGTCTTCCCTTGCCTTCACTGTACTGACCCCAGCTGGGGTCATACCTCTTTTTCTCCCCAACATAGGAGGTTTTAAATCAATTTTGTTGTATCCTCAGTATCAGCTCATTCTGTGCTTTAACACTCCAGATATTCTTTCTTTCTTTCTTTTTTTGGTGGGGCAAACAGGGTCACACAGCTAGTAAGTGTCAAGTATTTGAAGCGATTTGAACTCAGGTCCTCCTGAATCCAGGGCCGGTGCTTTATCCACTGCACCACCTAGCTGCCCCCAACACTCCTGATATTCTTTTTTTTTGGTAAGGCCATTGGGGTTAAGTGACTTGCCCAGGGTCACACAGCTAGTAAATGTCGATTGTCTGAGGTCAGATTTGAACTCAGGTCCTCCTGAATGCAGGGCTGGTGCTTTATCCACTGCGCCACCTAGCTGCCCCCTCCTGATATTCTTAAAAGACTATGCTATGCATAGTCTTAATAAGTGCTTGGTGCTTAGTTGATTGTTTTTGCATATGCCTGTTGTCTCTTCCCAGTAGAATGCAAGCTCCTCGAGGTAAGGGATGGATTCTGTGTGTGTGTGTGTGTGTGTGTGTGTGTGTGTGCGCGCGCGCGCGCGCACGCGCGTGTGCCTAGCATGCAGTAGGCATTTAGTAAATCCATGTTGTTTTACTGGTTGATCATCTGTTACCTCTTCTTGCTTCCATCTTTTTAAAAATGGAGTTAGTCAATGTGTACCCACTGGTTCCTTTAGCCTCTCCTTCTCTTCTGAATCATGTTTCTTTGAGTCTTTATAATTGCATTCTTGAAAGCTTCCTGTAACTCCTGGTCTATTCCTCTGTACAATTTTAATCGATTAGTTCCTCCTTCTCTATCATGTCTTTGAAACATGATTTCTTCCCAACACGAGAAGTACATCTGACTATGCCTGACCTTCCTCCCCTCAGTCATCAATTCTAAGATGCAGGTCTCACTGTGCCTCCTGTTTCCCACCATTTCCAACCCAACAATCAGCTCCTTCTTTTGGGTGACAATCAGGACTAAAATGAGTCCCTCTACTTGTTTTCCTCCACTTTTTAAGGGGCGAAAGCATTTTTAGAAGCCGAGGAATCTGCTTTGAGCAGAAAGAGAAAATTCCTGTGGATATTTGGGTGATTGAAGTCTTTCATCCTGTAACGATTGGAATAACGCCACCTGCTGGATACTTACTGTAGAAGAGTTCTGCCCATGAAGCGAAGGTCTTTGAAGGCAAGACCAGGCATCAGGAAGTGACGCGGACTAGTGGGAGGAGGAAGGAAGAGACTGGCGCTCAGTCTCGCTCTCTTTCCTGGGGAGGCTGGCGGAGAAGGGAGCTAAAAATGTGCTCTCCCTTTAATAGATAGAAATCTAGGCCTTTCTCTCTCTCTTTACCAAATTCTTATTCTCCTTAATAAATGCTTAAAAGTCTAACTCTTGCTAAAGCTTATAATTTATTGGCGACCACTCATTAGATATTTTAGACAGGATGGCTAGAATTTTAGCCCTTAACAATCCCAAATAGGAGTTTCAAGTTCATGTTCTTTTTCCTGAATTCCTCATCTATTTCCTCTTTCTGTCCAAGTGGACTACAGCACACTGCAATAAAAATGGCATTTTTGCTTTTTCCTTCACTTTTCTCCACAAGGCTTCCTACCTACTACTCCCCACCTTCTTTGGAGCCCAAGATTCCTACACATGATCTAAGTTCTTAATATGCAATCCCATTTAAATAACTGGAAACAAAGCAGGTGCCCTTCAATTGAGGGACAGCTAAACAAATTATATAGGAGAGGAATGGGATGGAATATGACTATGCCATTAGAAATTACAGATGTAAAGAAAGGAGGAAGAGCTAAGATGAACTCATACAAAATAAAGTCAGCAGAACCAGAAAAACAATTTGTTCAGTGATTTCAACAATGTAGAGCGAAGGAACCAAACCAAAACACAACTAAATGCTATGTAATTATAATGACCAAACCTGGACCTGAAGAAGAAAGGAGAAAATGTACCCTCGCCCATTCTTTGCAGAGGTGGAGAACTATGGGTATGGAACCTATTAAGTTTTAATTGCTTCAAAATGCACTAAGACTGTTGGGACATCTTGTACACTACCAGACTCAGTTGCTGTGTTGCTTAGTTTTTGTTGAAGTTTGTTTGGTTTTTTCTTCTTTCTTTCTTATTCTTTGCTGCAAGGGTTGACTTTCTGAGCAGAAGAAGGGAAAGAAAAAAATTAAAAAGAAGGGAAAGGGATATCAACATGTATGAATGAATATGAAGATGGATGGATAGATGGATGGATGAATATGTGTATGGATGGATAAGTAGATGGATGTGAGGATGGATAGATGGATGAATATGTAGATGGGCAGATGGATAAGTGAATGGATGTGAGAATGGTTAGATAGGTAGATGGCTGTGTGGATAGATGATGGATGGATGAATATGCAGATGATAGATAAGTCAATAATGGATGGACTGAAGGACAGATGTATGCTTGTGTATATACAGTGCTGTTCTACCCCCTTAACCAGTCCTGCTCCTTTTTTTAGGGTCATAATCTAGACATAGGTCCAATGTCACTGAGCCTCATTGAGACCTGTGATATCAGTGGGCTTCCTTGCATAGGATCCCTAGTTTATCTTGCTTGTTACCCATGCCTTGTCCATTTGTCAATATATACTTGGGGCATGGACTTTTCTTGTTCACTTCTTTCTTAGACTTGTCCTCTGGCACATTTGGGGACATTTCTGTTGCTTTTCTTCTTCCTAAAATCCCCCCTGTTCTTGTAGATACCCAGGTTCCTAAGCTCAGAGGCAGCCTGGAATCTTCATTCTCCCTCATCTTCCCCCTCAGTATTCTTTGAGCTCCCACTGGATGGAAAAAGGAAAGTCATTTACCAAGCCCTGCCAGGTCCGAAGAGGAAGGCGTCCTGGAGGGGGAGGGGAGGTTGTTTGGCAGGTGAAAGTGTTTTGTTTTCTAGAAGTTGAAAAGGTCAGGACTCTGGGGTCTCTTCCTGGAATGCCTCCTCATTGTGACCCTCCCCTCTCCTAAGCACCCTAGTTCCCTTGGGGCCCCTTCTTATCTCCTTGTCCAAACCCAGCTGGAGCTGATGGCCTTGACTGATAGGGTGACCCTGAGGTAGGGGGACCCCATCCCCCAGAGGACTGTTTGGAAAAGGAGCTAGTGTTTTGAACACAGGAGAGTGGCTCCTGGAGGGGTGGGGGATGGGAAGGGGAAGGTGGTTAGGTATCTCTTCTGAAAAAAGGAAAATAATCAGAGACCCTAACTCCCAGTTTTACTCTAGCTGTCCATAAACTAAGCATGAAAGAAACTCTAGAAGAGGAGCTCAGGACTTGGCCCAGCGGATAGAGTGTTAAACCTGACTTTAAACCCTGTATGACCCAGGACAAGTCTCTTAACCTCTGTTTGCCTTACTTTGTAAAATGTAAACCTGCAAAATGGGGATAATAATAGCACCTACCTCCCAGAGTTGTTGTAGGGGTTAAGTGAACTAATAACATATTGAAAGCATTTTGCAAACCTTACAGGGCTATAGAAATTGTTGTTGTTGTTGTTGTTTCTTATGAGTTAAGGAACCAGAACAGTTGTCATGCTTTGAGCCTCCACTTCCCCAGTAGTGAAAAACAAAAACAAAACCCAAAACAATAGAGCTTTGTTATTGCTCTACTCTAAGGCACAAGACCTACTTTTTCTTCTTTCATTTGGAGACTAACAGAATTTTAGATATTCTGCCAAAACTTGGAGAACAGCAATCAAGCAATCACAGAGCATTTTTGGAGTTCCTCCCCAGGCACTGTGCTAGATGGTGGCCATAGACAAAGAATAAGACCACCCCTGCTTGCAGTGAGTTCATGTTCTATTGGGGAAGATGCCAAATACATAACAATACATAGAGCATAACTATAGAGTCAATATACTCATATATAAGCTATGTAGTTAAGCACAAGTTCGTCTAGGAGGAAGGACACTAGCATTTGGAGGGATCAGAAAAGCCTTCATTGACAAGATAGTGCTTGCGTTTCATCTTAAAGGTGAAGGTGATGAAATCTGCAAAGAACATAGAAAGTCAGGGCAGTGAGGTGGCACAATGGATAAAGCACTGGCCCTGGATTCAGGAGGACCTGAGTTCAAATCCACCGTCAGAAAATTGACACTTACTAACTGTGTGACCCTGGGCAAGTCACTTAACCCTCATTGCCCCACAAAAAAAAAAATGCAGATTGGAAGCTATGTCACTCCCCTACTCAATAAACTCCTCTGGCTCCCTATTGCCTCTAGAACTCTAAAGCCTGACAACAGCCTTTCCAAATAGATCATGTGTCATGAGTTGGAGAAGAAAATGGCAAACCACTCCAGAATCTTTACCCAGAACACCCCAAATAGGGTCACAAATAATCAGACATGACTGAAAACAACTGAACAACAACAAATTCTCCTTTCTAATGAACTAATCATATATTATTGGATACTATAGCTATCTGTATGTGCATCTCCTCCACTCAAGAATCTTTAATGGTTCCCAATTACCTCTAGGATAAAATTCAAGATGCTTAACTTGGTAGTAAAAGCCCTTCATAATCTTTTTTTCCAGACTGATTTGACATTATCCCCTTTGACAACTTGTACATTCCCGCCATCTTGGTCTTTGTTTTTCCCGAAACTCAGAACTCCACCTGTTCCCTCAATACATGTCTGCCTCGTTATCTCTTCCTCTTGGAGTCATTATCTTCCTTCCTGAATCAATAGGGCTGCCTTTCCTCCCTCAAAAGATATTATATTTACTCAATTGTTTACACGTAGCATATCCCAAAAGATTGTAAACTCCTGGAGGACAGAAACTGTTTTTTGTTGTTTTGTCTTACTGAATTGCCTGGCATATATTAAGGTTTTTTTTTAATGTTTTTTATTTTTAGTGAGGTAATTGGGGTTAAGTGACTTGCCTAAGGTCACACAGCTAGTAAGTGTTAAGTGTCTGAGGCCAGATTTGAACTCAGGTCTTCCTGACTCCAGGGCCAGTGCTTTATCCACTGCGCCACCTAGCTGCCCCCTATTAAAGTTTTTTTTAAAGGTGTGTTGAATGAAGTGGAATGGAATTATTCTTACCCTAGACCCAAAGGACAAGGACAAGATTTGGCATCTTCTACAATATTTGGCACAAAACTCAGCTTATAGCAGGAGCTCAATAAATGCATGTCAAATAGAATTGAAAATATGTTGATGGGTATATTTTAAGCATGTATTGGGGAGGGTGATTTGGAAAGAAAAAAGACAAAAGTCTTGATAGACTTGAAGTTACAAGATTAAGGTAGGAATCTTAGATTTGTCACTAGGTAAATCTGTGCTCCTGGGAAAATCATGTCTCTTGTCTATGCCTCGGTATCTTCACCTACAAAATGGAGATAATGGTGACTGTGGAACTCTCACAACAAGCCTGGGATTGTGCATGAAGAGCTACGAGATAAATTTATAGTAAGTGAGGAAGACCTGGAGTCGTCTCACCTCTGACACACAGTGTGTGACCTTGGACACCTCATTTAAAGTCTAGTGATCCAAGCATCGCTCAAGACCAAACCAGGCATTCCCTACACCATTGAAATCAAAAGTCTCATACATGAACTGATCTGAGTGAAGAGAACAGAACCAGGAGAACATTGTAACACAGTAACAGCAACATCATGCCTCTCAGTAATACAACGTTCCAAGATAATTCCGAAAGATTCATGATGGCAAATGCTCTTCATAGCCAAAAAAGAACTGTGGAATCTGAATGCAGATCGAAGCAGGCTATTTTCCCTTTTGTTGTTTTGTTTTGTTTTGTTTTTCTTTCTTGTAGTTTTCCCTCTTTGTTCTGATTCTTCTTTCACATCCTGACCAATGTGGAAATATGTTTAACATGAGTGTACTGGACTATATATCAGAGTGCTTGCTGTTTTGGGGAGGGAGGAGGGAAGGGAGGGAGGAAGAAAAATTCGGAACTCAAAATCTTACAAAAATGAATGTTGAAAACTATCCTTACATGTAATTGGAAAAAAGAAGCTAAAATACTATTAAGAAAGAAAAAAAAGAAAAGAAATCAAAAGTCTCATTCCCAAGCCCCATAGCTTAGAAAACACTTTGGAACCCATGAATTATGATGTTTTTGAAGAGAATGATTGCTACCATCCTGGGGTTTATTCTTGTCTCCCTGCCCCCTTTTAAAAGCTGACAAGTGGGGCGGCTAGGTGGTGCAGTGGAGAGAGCACCGGCCCTGGATTCAGGAGGACCTGAGTTCAAATCCGGCCTCAGACACTTAACACTTACTAGCTGTGTGACCCTGGGCAAGTCACTTAACCCCAATTGCCTCACTAAAAAAAAAAAAAAAAAAAAAAAAGCTGACAAGTGCTGTCTGCATGTAAAATGTTACCTCACCTGTAGTTACACATGCATCTCGCCAGATGGCATTTCCTGGAAGCCAGGATCTCATGTTGAATGGAGTTGATAATACAGTAGCAAATTCAATTCAGCTCCATTGAAATGAAAGGAAATTGGGGAAGAAAAGCAGCTCCTTAAAGGCTGATGGAAACAGTTAACAGAAATATAAGTACTCATTGTCATGGGCTATAATGGAGGGGTAACAAAGGAAGATCTAGCTGTTTTCTAGGACAAGGTTTGCTTGGGCATCTCTTCTAATCGATAACTAATATGAGTTATTGTTATTGTTGTTATATTGTTGTCACCACCACCACCATCATCATCCTGGCAGGCAGCAGGCATTTATTCAGTGCTTGCCAGGCACTGGCAAGATTTAAGCACCTTGAGGCAAGGTGCTTAAACTCCAGGGACACGAAGAAGGCAAAACTCAGCCCTGGTCCAGGCCTCAGGGAGTTTCCATTCCAGTGGAGGAGACATGGATTTACAAGATTTAGAGATTGTAAATGGGAGGTAATTTCAGAAGGAAAGCCCTAGAGGTGGGTGGGGACCAGGAAAGACAGAAGGAAGGTTTTGAGCTGAGTCTTGAAGGAAGTCAGGGAAGCTACAGGTCAGAGATGAGAAGAGAGAGTATTTCAGGCATGAGGGACAAACCAGTGCAAATAAATGCCTGTGATGGGAATGGAGGGTCGTGTGAGAGGAAGAAAAAGTGAGCCAGTATCAGAGGGTCCAAGAGGGCTTGAATTGCACAGTAATAGGAAATTTGGAAAGAGGGCAGGGTTTGGGAGAAAAGATAGTGAGTTCTGTTCTTGTCATGTTGAATTTGAGACGCCTATGGAATATTCAATTCAAGCTGTCTAAAAGGGTTAGGGGATACAGCTGATCCAGTAAATTACATTCTAGTGTTACCTAGTAGACAGCAGATACTGGTTCACTTTTTTCTATGTATGCTCAGCACCTAGTCATAGGCCTGGCACCTAGGAAATACTTAATAAGTGGTTTGTTTTGTTTTGTTTTGTTTTGTTTTGTTTTGTTTTGTCCCAGGCCTCGAGCTCGGCCGCCCCCTCAGGCCCCCGGGGGGGGGGGGGCTCCGGGATCAGGAAGGGTGGGGGGGAGACACATTAAGTGTTTTTTGAGAGAAACCTGGAAGGACTTACATGAACTGATCCTGAGTGAGATGAGCAGAACCAGGAGAACATTGTACACAGTATAGACAACATTGTGTGATGATCAACTGTGATAGACTTGATTCTTCTCGGCAACACAATAGTCCAAAATAATTCCAAAGGACTCATGATGGAAAACGCTCTCCACATCCAGAAAAAAGAACTGTATAATCTAGATGCAGATTGAACCATACTGTTTCTACTTCTTTTGTTTTTGTTTTTTCTTTTTTGAGGTTTTTTCCTTTTGTTCTGATTCTTCTTTCACAAGATGACTAATGCAGAAATATCTTTAATATGATTGTATATATATAGCCTCTATCAGATTGCTTGCTGTTTTGGGGAGGGGGGAGGGAGAAAATTTTGGAACTAGAAATCTTATAAAAACAAATGTTAAAAACTATCTCTACATGTAACTAGAAAATAATAAAATACTTTTATGATAAAAAAAATAAAATAAAGTTTAAAAATAAGTGATTGGGGCAGCTAGGTGGCGCAGTGGATAAAGCACTGGCCCTGGATTCAGAAGGACCTGAGTTCAAATCCAGCCTCAGACACTTGACACTTACTAGCTTTGTGACCCCGGGCAAGTCACTTAACCTTCATTGTCCCACAAAAAAAAAAAGCATAAAAAAAAAAGTGATTTTTGATTGAATCAAATCAAACTAGAGATCACATTTCTACCACGTAACCTTGACATAAGAGAATGTATCACACCGTAGAGTGGTCCAAAAGAAATGGCTTGGGGGCAGCCAGGTAGTGCAGTAGATAAAGCACTGGCCCTGGATTCAGGAGCACCTGAGTTCAAATCCTGCCTCAGACACTTGACACTTACTAGCTGTGTGACCCTAGGCAAGTCACTTAACCCTCATTGCCCTGCAAAAAAAAAAAAAGAAAGAAAGAAAGAAAGAAAAAAGAAATGGCTCACTGGCTCTTGTGCTACTCGTTTCTTCATTAAATATGAAAGGCTTTCCATGTTTTTTAAAATCATCAAGTTCATAATTTCTTACAGCATAATAGTATTCCATGATGATCACAAACCACAACTTATTTAGCCATTCTCCAATTTATGGGCAACCCCAGAATTTCTAGTTCTTTGTCACCACAAAGAAAGCTGTCAAAAATATATTAGAACACAGATTTTTCAGGCAGCTAGATGGCACAGTGGATAAAGCACTGGCCCTGGATTCAGGAGGACCTGAGTTCAAATCCTGCCTCAGACACTTGACACTTACTAGCTGTGTAACCCTAGGGAAGTCACTTAACCCTCATTGCCCTGCAAAAAGAAAAGAAAAGAAAAAGAAAAGAAAGAAAATCACAGTACAGAGATAGTAATTAAATCCATGGGGGCTAAGATCAGCAAGTGAAGTAGAATGGAGGGAGAAGAGATGCAGGCCCAGGACAAAACCCTGCAGGACACCTATGGCTCTGGAAGAGGATCCTAAGAAGGAGAGGGAGAAGGGTCAGACAGATGAGGAGGAGAATCAGGAGAGGGGGATCTACAGTGTCAAAGACTTCTGAAGAGAGGCTGGGGAGAATGAGGCTTGAGACAAGGCCATCACGTGTGATCACTAGTCGATTTGGAGAGAGAGAAGCCAGATTGTAAGAGGTTAAGAAGAGAATGAAAGTGGAGACATCTAATGTAGAGAGTCTTTTCAAGGAGTTCAGCCACAAAGGACAGAAGAGATATAGGAGGCTGGTTAGTGGGGATGGAAGGATCCAGAGAGGGTTTTGTCCAGGAATGGGGAGACATAGACATGTTTGTGGACAGTAGGAAATGAGTCAGTCAGGGGGGAGAGAGAGAGAGAGAGAGAGATTGAGATTGAGCGATTTGAGATTGAGAGAGAGAGTGATTGAGAGATTGAGAGAGAGACTGAGATTGAGAGAGATTGAGAGAGAAATTGAGACTGAGAGATTGAGAGAGAGATTGAGATTGAGAGGGAGGGAAAGGAAAATTTGTGATGACAGAGCGGGACAATCTGTTGGAGAAGACAGAAGGAATGGGATGAGGAATGAAAAGATACTTCTTGGCTTTGTGAGTTTCATTTTTATCATGAATAAAGTAGCAATAAAAATATCCCCTCCCTCACTGAGGTGTTGTGAGGATGAAATTAGATGATCGGTGTAACGCCCTTTGTAAACCTTTTAAAAAGAATTACATGTGTCAGGGATGATTATTTTTATTATTTGATTTGGCTGGACAAAGTGTGGGTGAATCCCAAGGACTGGACACATTCAGAAGGCCACAATTCATTATTTCCTGCCTACCTTCTCTTCTCCCCACCCCTATGCCCACTAAATGAGCAGGTCTGCCCACCTTTGCCTGGAATTCCCAGCACTTCCCGTGGATCTGAAGATTGTTGTCCTCAAGGTAACAAATTGATCATTGTCAGTAACAGAATTGCTCCTCTCCCACTGGCCTGGAGCCCCCTCCAGCCATGTTAGTTCTGAGCAGATTCATAGACACAGACAATTTCAAGTCTGTAGACCATGGTGGCAGCCCCTTTTAAAGATGGAGGGGGGCAGCTAGGTGGCGCAGTGGATAGAGCACTGGCCCTGGAGTCAGGAGTACCTGGGTTCAAATCCGGCCTCAGACACTTAACACTTACTAGTTGTGTGACCCTGGGCAAGTCACTTGACCCCAATTGCCTCACTAAAAAAAAAAAAAAAAAAGACAGAGGGCCCTTTAAAATGCCCTGGGACAGGACAGCTAGGTGTCGAAGTGGATAAAACACTGGCCCTGGAGTCAGGAGTACCTGGGTTCAAATCCGGCCTCAGACACTTAACACTTACTAGCTGTGTGACCCTCGTCAAGTCACTTAACCTCCATTGCCCCGCAAAAAAAAAAAAAAAAGGTAAAAGAAAAATGCCCTGGGACAGACCAGTGGTTCTCCTGCTATCCACTCATGGGAAATGTAGTATTCATGGTGCTGAGCCAAAGTCAGAGCACCACCTCCCACATATCTCTTCTGACTGGGAGATATTGGGGGCCACAAGGCAGGCTAATACACAGTGTAGAAACTTAGGCATTAAAGATTAATAAGGGTTTCAGGCGTCAGGGAGACGGTCCTGGCTCAGAGCTGATGAGGAAAGTGTTTTATTAAGGGGTGTGCTAAGAGAGGAGGCAGGAGGAGGTAGGATTGAGCCAAGGCTGGGCAGTCATAATAGCTGACATTCCTCCAATTCACTAGCTTACGTGATTCTTACTACAAGCTGTGAGGTAGCTACTATAGGCGTTATTAGCCTGATAATTACGGGTGAAGAAACTGAGGCCCATATGAGCTCAGTGACTTGCTCCTGGTTGTAGAGCTAGTAAATGTGGGATTTGAACCTGGGTCTCTCCTAACTCCAAAATTCAGGGTTCTTTCCTTTTGATCTTCATGCACCATCAGTTCTAGCTCTTCCCTGGACAGACAGATAGGCAAACACAGGCAGATAGATAGATAGATAGATAGATAGATAGATAGATAGATAGATAGATAGATAGATAGATAGATAGATAGATAAAGTGAAAGTCTGACCAACTCACCCCACTGCTCCCTATGGCCTCCAAAAGCAAATACAAAATGCTCTGTTATTCTAAACCCTTTATAACCCAGTCTGTTCCTGCATTTCAAGTCATCTTACATCTTACTCCCCAACACATATGCTTCACTTCAGTGACACTGGTCTCTTGTGGCTGATCTATGAATAAGATCCTCCATGTCTGGGCCCTGGGCATTCTCTCTGGCTCTCCCCCAGGCCTGGAATGTTCTCTGTCAGCTCTGACTACTTAACCCCCCTGGCTTCCTTTCAGTCCTAACTAAAATCCCACCTCTTTTTTTTTTTTGGCAGGGCAATGAGGGTTAAGTGACTTGCCTAGGGTCACACAGCTAGTAAGTGTTAAGTGTCTGAAGTTGTATTTGAACTCAGGTCCTCCTGAATCCAGGGCCAGTGCTTTATCCACTGTGTCATCTAGCTGCCTCAAAGACATTTTGGGGGGTGGGAAATGAGGGTTAGATGACTTGTGTTGGGGTCACATAGCTAGTAAGTATTAAGTACCTGAGGTCAGATTTGAACTCAGGTCCTCCTGAATCCAGGGCCAGTGCTTTATCCACTGTGTCACCTAGCTGCCCTTAAAATCCCACCTCCTACAGGAAGCCTTCCCTCTGTTCATTATTTCCCATTTAATGATTCCCATTTAGCTTGTTTGCACATAGCTGTTAATTTGTTGTTTCCCCCATTAGAATGTAAGCTTTTTTGAGAGCAGGGACTGTCTTTTGCCTCCTTTTATATGTCCAGGGCCACTAGGTGGCACAGTGGATAGGGTACCAGGCCTGGAGTCAGAAAGACTCATCTTCATGAGTTCAAATCCAGTCTCAGACACTTATTCATTGTGTGGCCCCAGACAAATCACTTCACCCTGTCTGCCTCAGTTTCCTCACCTGTAAAATGAGCTGAAGAAGGAAATGATAAACCACTTCAATTTCCTTTGCCAAGAAAACCCCAAATGGAGTCATGAAGAGTCAGACAGAACTGAAAATGACTGAACAACAACAATAACATATCCACAGTGCTTAGCACAATACCTGGCACACAATAGATGCTTAATAAATATTGATTGTTTGCTATTAGAGGCAACTATGGAGTTTGCTGGATGGAGTGCTGGACTTGGAATCAACAAGACCTGAATTCAAATCCTATCTCACACACTTGCTAGCTGCGTCACCTAACCTCTCAATTTTGTCTTCTCCTCTATAAAATCGGGGTATAAATAGCACCTCCCTCCCAACGTGATTTTTAGATCAAATGAGATAATATTTGTTTTCAACAAAATTATTATTTAAAATATTCTTTTCTTTTTAAATGTTGAGTTCCAAGTTCTTCCCTGCTCCCAGCTTCCCACACACACTGAGAAGGCAAGCAAAATATCAGTTAGTTATACATGTGAAATCATGTCAAATGTATTTCCATATTAGCCATATCTCCAAAAAAATTAAAGCAATCAAAAAATCAAGTTAGAAAGCTCTACTTCAATTTGCACCCATTTCATCAGTTATCTCTTGTGAGGGTAGAGGGCATTGTTAGAGATAATATTTGTAAAGTACTTTGTCAGCCTTAAATCCATCTATAAATGCTCTCTAGTATTGTTATTCCTTGAAGGAGGATAGCAACATCACCAAACTTGGAAAAATCTTACAGCTCCACCTCTTCATTTCACAAAGGAGTAAACTGAGACCCTGGGAGCAGAGCTAATTGGCGCTGGGTCATGCAGGGACACAATAAACTAGTAGCTGAGTTTGGAATCAAACATGGGTCATAAAATCTTGGGATTTTAAAGCCAGTAAGAACACTTAAGTTCAGTTAGTACTGGAGTGGTTAGCCTGATGTCTTCAGACTTGGTTTGTTTTTTAATGTCTTGATAACTTTCCATGGAATCGATTTCCTTTGAAATCTCATGCATTTTATGCATTTAAAGACATGATCTTGAGTGGGGCACAAAGGTCTCACTAGACTGCACAAGGGGTCCATGACACAAAAGATTAAGACCGCCTAATTTAGTCCAATCTTCTTATTTTTCTAGATAAGGAAACTGAGGCCCTCAAGAAGAGAAGACACTTGCCCAAGGTCATCCAGCAGACCTAAGACTAGATCTTCTGAGTCCAAATCTAGTCTTCTTTCAATTACAGCATTCTTTAGCATTACTGCATTATAGCTGCCTCTTAATATTGGCATTTACTCCCTATTCTAAGATCCTTCAACTCCACAGCTAGATTCATCTTCTTCATCTTCATAGAGTCAGGGTGACTCAGCAATGGAGAGTCAACCTTGAAGAAAGGACCATCTGGGTTCAAATCCCACCTGACCCATACTGGTCGTATGATTTCTAGACAACTCTCTGGGACTATAAGCTGCACACTTGCATTGGTGGAAGGGCTGTCCTCATCCGGGAGTTCCCTATAGCAATCAAAGCACAAGTGGAGTCATTATTATTAATTATCCCATTAATCCATTACTTCTGTCTCCAAGATGGTCACTCCAACTCAAGGAGCTTGTTTATTTTGGTGTGGTTGAGGGCAGGGGGAGAACTGAAATTTAACTGGTGTTAAATAAATGAACTGGTCTGTCTATAGTTGACATCTCTTTCTCTCCCTCCCAACCTCCCCTTTTCCCTGTGTTTAATACTGTGATATACAAACAGTTAAGCACTCATTTTTTATTTAACAAACACTAAGCACCTGTTGTTGTCATTGTTCAGTTCGGTCTGATCCTTTGTGACCCCATTTAGGGTTTTCTTGGCAAAGATACTGGGGTGGTTTGCCTTTTCCTTCTCCAGTTCATTTTACAGATGAAGAAGCTGAGGCAAACAGGGTGAAGTGACTAGCCTAAGGTCACAAAGCTAGTAAGTGTCTGAGGATGGATTTGAACTCAGGTTTTTCTGACAACAGGCCCAGTGAACTACCAACTACCCACTGAACTATCAAGCACCTACTGTATATTAATAATATGCTGGGCTGCAAGAAAAAAAATTTTAAATAGTCCCTAACCTCAAAAAGTTTCCATTCTCCTGGGAGAGAAATGATAGGTACAAAAATAATGAACCAGTAAACTTGTATGAAGGGCCTGGATTGTGCTAGCGGGCATAAGGGCAACTAGGCAGTTCAGTGGAGCTGAGAGTTTATCCAGCTGTGGGGTGACACTGTCAGACCCCAAATCATTTTGCCAACAGTTGTGTGGAGGAAGAATTGAAGAGGAGAGTGATGAACCAATCCGGAGAGCTGATGAAAACATGAGAGGCCTGGAGCAAAAGCAAAGGAGAAGTAAATGCAAAATACTGTCAGGTAAAGAACTCAGAAAAAGGCCTCGCGTAGGAGGTGCTACCAGACCTAAGGCCGGAAGAGGCTGACTTCCACCTGAAGGAAGCTAGAAACGAGGAGGTAAGGCATCCCAGGGATGGGGACCGGCCTGTACAAAGGCTAGGAGACTGGCTCGGACCTGGAGTTGCTAATGTGGGCTGGAATTTGACCATCAAATACGAATTGGAATTTAAATAAAAATAACGATAGTAGCGTACTGCATTTTAGTGGATTCCGTTTATTACTACTATGTAAACAAGAAAACAAAAACAACACTTTTGGAGGCCCACGTCCTCGCCCTCCCCCTTCTCTTCCAGCCCCCCTCCCCCTTGCCCTTCTCCTCCCACCCCACCCCACCCCCCAACCCCCGCCCGCAGCACTCGGTGCCTCACAGATAAAGCGAAAAGTTCTGAACTCTGAGTCCCGAGTGTCTCACGTCGGCCCTAAACCCGCGCAAGCACACGCACACACACACCCCACCCCCCCACCCCAGCAATCGTGGTCGAGATGAATTAATCGCTATCGCCCCGAGGGAGGGGCTGGTGAGGGGTTGCCAAATAAACCTCAGTAACTTTCTTCCTTCTCCCGAGAGGTTGGGGCGTGGTCCCTTTGAAAACCCTGGGGCAGCTGTGACAGTAGCCCGGACCCAAAATGTCCTAACCCCGTTAAAAATCCTTTCGGGGCCCTTTGCTCTCGGGATTCGAAGCCACCCCTCCCCCCACCTTCCACTTCTGGGCCAGGACAGACGACGCTGTGTGGGTCAACAGCCCCCAAGCGTCCAAGGACACACGTTAATGATTTACAGCCTCTTATTAAATGGTCTCTTACAGTTTATCTTTCTTTGAGAAGTTCCTGACTTCTCGATTAGAGGGTTAAAAGATAAGTGGGGTGTGGTGGGGTGGGGGCACCCGGAGAGAAAGCCGAGAAGGAGCGAAGTCTAGAGGAGAGGGAGGACAGGGCATTTCTGGTGCGTGGGCACCCGGGGATCTGGGCGGTGGGCACTTCCAGAACCCAAGGTTAGCCACACTAGAAGTTGTACCCCGCCCCCCCCCCAGCTTGGGGCCCAGACAGCTGCCTCCACCCCCCCACGCCCCCGCAAGAGGTTCCCATTCCCTACTTGGCCGGGCAGGGGGGACAAAAAAAAAGATATACATTTGGAAAATCCACCCAGCAAGATGGCGATAGGACTGGCTCTCGCTGAACGCATGCATTCACTGTCTGGGCAATGAAAGTTTCCCAGATTCTCAGAGTGGATCCGAAGCTCCCCCACACACTTCCAGAATGGCCCCCCCCCCACCTCTGCTGCAGCCCTCCCCTTTCCAGACCCGGGAAGCTCGGACTCCTAGACGCGGAGTCCTCCCCCTGCCCAATCTCCCCAGCCTCCCCCCCCCCAAAAAATCCCTAAGGAAAGAAACCAACCGCCTCAAGGACGGCTTTCTATGAGGAGGGGGCCGGTGGAAACCCCTGGGTCAATCCGTACTGTCTCCCAAACACCTGGAGTGGGCTGTTGTATTTTGGGGAGCCGTTTCGAGGCACCCCCGCCCCCCAACACTCACGAACTTCCTGCCAAGACACAGGATTATCCTATTAGAGCTGGCTAGAAGCCTAAGAGCTGACCGTCCCCAGGTTCAAGGTGCGGGGATGTGTCTATGTGGTCCTCCATGCCTTCTGGCCAGTCACTGGCTTTCCGGTTAGGATGCTAAGAGCAGGGGCAAGGTCAGAGGCTGCTTCAGGAGTAGAGACAAAGATGGAGCATCCCTGCCTGCGCGACCCCCCACCCCCATCTGCCTGGGATAAATATTGGGTTTATTCTCCCTTGGAGTGTTGGCGAGGGAGGGAGGAGATGCTGACCCCAGAATCAGGATGATGGTGATATCTGTAACCCCCAAACTCCCTGGCTGAGACACTTCCTTTGGGGGGGGAATTGGGGTACGAACATGATGGGAATCTGTATAAACCCCCCCTCCCCAATTCTCTCTGCCAGGCTGGGTTTACTTGAAGGATGCTGAGGGAAAAAAGAATATGGATTATAGGGGGCCTGGGTAGTCTTCCCCAGAAGGGGTTCCTGCTCCAGGTGCACTCTGGTCCACATAGGACTGTCCCTCCCCCCAAGGCAAGGGTCCAGGGACTTTTCTCAGATGTGTGTGTGTTGGAGTATGGTGGGGGGGCAGTTTAAAGATGTCTGTTTGAAACAGTGACTGTGAATTGTTTTCAGGGTGAGTAGGAAGGGAAAAGTGAAGGCCCCTCAAAAGCCAAGAACACCAGATGGGAGTCCTAGCAGCCCAGGAGTCTCTGGGACCCGTGACCACCCAGTGATTTGGGGGCTCTGGCCTGTGGTAGGGGCACTTTACCGGTCTAGTTGGGAAGTGATGGGAGGAAATCTAATTGATACTGTTGGATAAATCTGTGGAGGAGGGGACAGCTAGGGGGCCCCCTTAACAGGCTTAAGTTCAGGGAATCAAGTGGGGATCGCTGGGGGGGTCATACTGGGGTCTACAGGGAAGAAGATCCCCTCAACGTTGGAATTGAGGGGCATTTTCCAAGTGGGGACAATAGGATACACGGTGCTGTAGGTGAATGGGTGTGGGGGGGGGAGGGGGAGATTCAGAGCCCCTTGTGGACCGAACTGGGGGAGTCAGGAGGTCCTCATGGGGAGAACAGTCACCGGGGTCTTCAAGGGGATGATACGGTGGGGTCCAAGTGGAGGGGATCCCCTTAGGCAGGCATCGAGGGGTACTTTCCAGGATTACGGTGAAAACTTGGGGCTGGTGGTGGCTGGGTGTGGGGGGGAAGGGGCCAGCCTGAGAGCCCCTTTGCCCCTGAACTTCGAAAGTTAGGAGGGTCCCCCGGAAGGAGCAGACACGCAGGTTTCAAGGTGAGGGTCTCCCAGCCGCCCACCCAGAGTTCTGGGGGAGCTTTTCAGATCAGGGGGGGACAGCTGGAGCTGTCTGTGGCTGGACATGGCGGGGAAGGGGGCAGCTCCGCAGCCCCCTCGAGCCCGGGCGAGCGAAGCCCGCGGGGGTCCCCGGGCCCGCCGCCCCGGGGGGTCTCTGGCCCCCCGCCCCCGCCCCGGGTGGAGCCCCCGCCCCCGCCCCCGGCCCGCCGGGCCACGCCGGGCGCTGCCGGGCGCGGGGCTCCCTGTGTTAGTTGGGGTCGCTTCCCGGGCGCACGGGCGCGCGGAGGGGGCCCGGGGCGCGCGGGAACCGGGCCCTGCCGCTGGCCCAGGCCCGGCCCTAGGCGTGGGGGGCGGCCCCGCGCCCCTGCGCCCCCGCGCCGCCGACCCCGGGCCCCGCAAAAGAGAAATGTGGCGGCGGCGCGGGCGCACCCGGCGCCGTTTGGGGCGGCCCGCGGGCGCGGGGGACGGCGCCGGCCGCCCCGGGCGGCGCGGCCGGGGAGCCCTGGGAGCCGGGCAGCGGCGCGGGCCGCCGGCGGGGCCCGGGGCGGCCGGGGCCGCGGAGAAAGGGCCGGTTTGGGCAGCGGAAGAAACACAGATGGCGGCGGCGCGGCGCCATTCCCGGCCGGGAGCAGGCAGCCAGCAACCCAGTCCTCACCGCGGTCCGCCCGCTGCCGCTAAATACCCGGATGCGCCCGCGGCCGCCTGAGAGAGTCAGACGCCGAGCTGGGGAGCGGCGGAGCGGAGCAGAGCCAGCAGAGCCAGCGGGAACCCGAACCGGAGCCCGAACCGGAGCCAGAGCCGGGGCCGGGTGCAGCGCGCAGCAGAGGCCGAGCCGAGGAGAACAGCCCCGGCCACGCCACCCAGCTCCGCCGCCGCCCGCAGCCAGGGGGCCGGGCCCAGGCCGCAGCCCGGACCCTCGGGACCCTCGGGGAGGCAGCCCTAGCGCGAGGGGCTCCGACACCCCCGCTGATCCGGCCCCCGACCTCCCGCTGCCCGGCCTGCCCGGGGCCGGTCCCGGCTGGGAGCTGAACCCCGAGAAGAGGCGGCTGCGCCGGCGCCTCCCCCGTGCTCCCCCCAGCGCGGCGCGCTCCTTCGTCCGAGGGGGCACTCGCCTCCCCAGGGTGACCAGGGACCCCCCGAGCGGGGGTTAGGCGAGCCCGCAGCATGACGGAGAACTCGACCCCCGCCTCCAAGCCCAAGAAGGCGAAGGCCTCCAAGAAGCCCACGGACCACCCCAAGTATTCGGACATGATCGTGGCGGCCATCCAGGCCGAGAAGAACCGGGCCGGCTCGTCCCGCCAGTCCATCCAGAAGTACGTCAAGAAGCACTACAAAGTGGGCGAGAATGCGGACTCGCAGATCAAGCTGTCCATCAAGCGGCTGGTCACCACCGGGGTCCTCAAGCAGACCAAAGGCGTGGGTGCCTCGGGCTCGTTCCGCCTGGCCAAGGGCGACGAGCCCAAGAAGCCGGCCGTCCGGAAAGCCAAGAAGGAGGGCAAGAAGCCGGCGACCCCCCGAAGGGCGGCCAAGCCCAAGAAGGCGGCCGCGGCCAAGGCTCCGGCCAAGAAGCCCAAGGCGGCCGCCAAGAGAGTGAAGAAGAAAGCGG
The DNA here is from genome assembly GCF_019393635.1 of Dromiciops gliroides. Taxonomy (NCBI): domain Eukaryota; kingdom Metazoa; phylum Chordata; class Mammalia; order Microbiotheria; family Microbiotheriidae; genus Dromiciops; species Dromiciops gliroides. The sequence continues at coordinate 289,485,803 of NC_057865.1, forward strand.
CGGCCGCCCCGAAGAAGGCCAGGAAGCCCAAGAGCGTCAAGGCCAAGCCGGTCAAGGCGGCCAAGCCTAAGAAGGCCAAGCCGGCCAAGCCCAAGGCCAAGTCGAGCGCCAAGAAGCCGGCCAAGAAGAAGTGAGCGCCGGCCCGGACGCTTGCGGCGCCTCCCCCTGTAAATAGTCCTCCCCCGACCCCGACCCCCTTTCTACCGCGACTTTCTAAGAGACGGAACTTTTCTCCCTCGGCGATTGTCCCAGGAGTCGTATGTTCTTAACCAATCGGCCAAGAACAGTCCCGACTGCCCATCTCCGTAATCACGAGACTGTCCTCCGGTTTTGTTTGTTAACTTGTTTTTAAGACCTTTCTGGTGTCACGGATTTTAAGTTTGGGGGGGGGGTGTTTTGTATAAAGTACTTTTTGCGGGGTGGGGTGGGGATGGGGGGCTTGGGTGGGGGGAGGTGAGCAGAGGGAAAGAGACTGCTCATACCATCCAGAAGAAAGGGACTTGCCTAACGCTTTCTCTCTGGTCGCAGCCATTGGACGGGTCTCCAAAAGGCAGGGTCTGGGGCCCCTTTGAGGGGGACAAAGCTTGCAGGGACAAGGAGGAGGGTTGCGGAAGAAAAGTAGCCCCCTCTTAGACAGGAGGACCTTCCCCAAACACGCGGCGACCTAAAGTGGCTCCCGCGCTCCCGCGGGGGGCTGGGGTTGGGTCCGTAACGGAGCTCCGGAGCGGAGCCGAGAAAGCGGCGGCTTAGGGACGGCGCGCGTGGACGCTGCGGCCAGTGGCCACGGTCTGGGGCACGGGAAAGGGGGTATTGTCTCCTAACTCTGGGGTGGGAACTTTGAGAGAGGCAAGGGGGAGAGTCTTGACAAGTGCCTGAATTTACCCTGTTTAAGGTTTGTGCTTGTGTGTGTGTGTCTGCATCATCGTGATAGCTTTGTTTATTCCTAAGGGTTGGGTGATTTTTAAATTTTTCTTTTTTTTCTCCCCCCCCTCCTTGCTCTGAAGAGTAGGCTGTTGGCCCCGAAGTGGGGGAGCGGCCGTCCCTGAGCCCTGACTTTGCTGAATAGCGCAGAATGGCGATTTTTCGGCAAGAGTGGGCTCAGGCCGCTCTCCCTCTTCTCGGTGCTATCCGGTCTAGCTCTCTTCCTCTGGGGTCGCCTTTCTCGAACCCCAGCTTTTGTCTAATGAGCCACGTGTCTACCATAGAAAAAACCCCGACCTCTTAGGACCCTTTTTTTTCTAGGTAGTTGTAGTCGTAGCTTAGGGGTGGGGAGCTGGGAGGGAGTGGGTGGGGAGGGGGGGGGAAAGGAGCGGAGAAAGACATCATGCAGTCAATTTTGAATTTGCTCATGTAGTTTTTACAGAACCGGATCTGTACCTAGTCATTGCTTAAGTTTGCTTGGTGCTGCCCCCACTGTGGGGCAATTAGTATGTGTGTTTGTTTCTAAGTACCCGAGGAAAATCTGGCAGGATTGATGCCTGCACCCTTCTTTCATTTGCATTGTATTTTATTTTGAGTGTGATTATTGCTGTCTTTGTAATTTTAGAGTTTGAAATAAAATTGAAAACGGACCAAAAAAAAACCACCCCCAAACTAATGCCTTTATACTGCTCTCTGAGGCCTTTTCCTCTTCCCCCACCCCCGCCGCCGTCCGCGGTAGGTTTGGGGAAATATGGGAGGGGGAGTAAAATGGAGAGAACGTTGGAGGGAGAACGCCCTACGCTTAGTCTGGGATGAGGGAGGGGGGAGATTTGGGGGCTTGGGCACCTTAGGCCCCAAAAGGGCTGGGAGGGAGAAGGGCGTGGGGGAGCGGAATGGGATGGGGTGGAAGCTTCACAGGCAGGGGCTGCGTGGCCAGGATGAGGAGGGGCTGAGCATCCGGTAAGTAAAGGGGAATAGGAATGAGGTATGGGGCTGGGGGCGGGGTGAGGGCTAAATGCCTTCAAGTGTGAGGGTGCCAGTACCCGGGGTCCTCGTAAGTAAAGGGCGCCCCGCCCCGCCTGAATGCTGAGGCAGGGGCCCTTGTTGCTTCGTGCCCATTCCCACTGCCATCCTGAGGCTGGGAGGAGTCAAACGCGGCTCGGGCGGGGGGCACTACCCTTGGTCTCGGGTTCGTTCCACAAGGGGAGGGTTTCCCTAGTCACTTTTGGAGAAAGCCCACCCCCCTTTCCTCTGCGAGGGTCCACCTCCTTCCGGGGCGGGGGGAGTAAGGGGCGAGGACCCTTCTGTTCCAATGGGTGGGTAAAGTGGGCAGAATGTGCTGGGTTGGGAGGTGAGCACGGATGAATTCCCCGCCCCCTAGGATCCTGCCCCACCCCCCTTCCTTTGAGGCCCTCCCCATCCTCCGAGGCCCAGCGCAAATCCCACCTTCTAGAGGAAGCCGGACCCTATGCTCGTAGGATTTAAAGTAGGCCTGGATCCTAAGAAGCCATCTAGAGTCTAGACCAGCCCTTGCATCATACAGGTGAGGGAGCAAGCCTACAGAAGCACAAGATGACAGCTCCTGAGGAGCCCAGCCAGGTCTTCAGACTCTAGATCCAGTAGGCTTTTGTCTACACTCCCTACCTCCAGCCTGGGGAGTCCTCAGTGTCCTCTGCTGTCAGCGCGCGTGTGTACACACACACACACACACACACACACACACACACACACACACACACAGCACCACAATCACGCCTGCTGCCAGTTTGGCTTATCTGGCTTCCCACTTCTCCGTTTTTTAAAAACAATACCTAATGTTTTTGTAGTGCTTACTGCGTGCCAAGCACTTTACAACGACCCTGAAAGGTAGGTGCTGTTACTATCCTCGTGTTACAGATGAGGAAACTGAGACAAACGAGGGTTAAATGGCTTGCCCAGGGTCATAAAGGTCGGTATGTCAAGGGATTTTGGAACAGAGCGCGGTTGGAACTCAAGGAGACCACAGTCTGATTAAACGCCTGAGTGCCAAGCGCAGTAGTAAGCGCTTTCTTTGTATGACCCAGAGCTCACTACTGCGCCCGTCACTCTGTAGGTGTTTAACAAAGGTTTCTTGACTGGGTTGTCGCCTGAGGGCCAGTTTCTAGTCTTGGCTACTTACTTGCATCTCTAGTTTGCCCCTCCCCGCCCCATCCCCCAAATAAGCTTCTTAAGGGAAAAAAGGACTTTCCCTTTTCTCCCTCTTCAGCCGTAGCCCCCAGCCTAGTCACTAAGGGATAGGGACCGAAACTCGATCTATGATTTCATTGTTCCCTTTATCAAAGCAGGCCAGCATCTCCTGAACGACTTCTATCCTTCGAGAATTGGCTTGGGACACTGAGGGGTTAAGTGATGTGCTTAGAGTTAACACTGACAATACATGTCGAAGGTGAGACTTGAACCTGGCTCCGGGAAGGCTCATGCTTTCTTCTCAATCTCTCAATAAATGCTCTCGGATCGACTGGTCGGCACTGAGTAGGTTCTCCATAAATGCTTCCTGTTCCTACCTGTGCGACCTGGGCAAGTTACAGGCTCCTCATCTATAAAATGGGCCTTAATGGGAAGATTTTCAGCTGGTGGCGACGTTGGCAAAAGGTGGCAGGGTACAGCGGACATAGGTGGGGAGGGGGCGGGAGAGGGGGGAAAGAAAGGGCTCTATGAGCTGATCCCCGCTGCCCTCCTCCGGCCCTTTAAATGAGCCCTGCTTGCAGACCGCCCAGCCCGGCTCTCGGCTTCCCCATTGGCTGCGCGGGGGCCCTTGCCTCCCGACACATGATCCTGTAGATGCTAGTTGGATGAGCGCAGACCCCAGCCCAGCGAGAGCTCACTCCGGCTTCAGTCCATTTCAGGTGTGACTGACTGGGATGTGGCGCTGCCGCCTTCTGAGCTCGCCCCTGGCCCAGGCCCTCCCTGTGGCTCCGGGAGGGGGTGGCCGCCGGGCGCAGTCGGCCTTGGCTCAACTCGTGGGCATCCTGGAGAGCCAGCTGGACGCGATCCGGGCGGCGGGCACGTGGAAGAGCGAGAGAATCATCACCTCCAAGCAGGGGCCCCATATTAACGTGGAGGGCAGCCCGGGAGGTAAGGCGGCCAGCCCTGACCTGGGCGGAGAGGCAGGGGAGGGGGGAGACTGGGAGGGATACTCCTGCCCCAGTCCCCGCCTGGCCCCTTCAAAGCCAACACTTCACACTCCCCAACCGGACAATTGCAGGTTGTCTAGCCTAGGGCGAAGACCCAGGACGTGCTCCTTTGAGGATAGCCCCCCACCACTATCCCCTTGCCTCCCAAGAAAACAGCTGGCAGTTGAGCTAGACTGCGGGAAGTGGCTATGGGTTAGGGATGGAAGGTGACTCGCATGTACATCCACACATAGCGCCCCCCCCCCGCCCCAGCTGTCGCTTTGTGACCACTTCCCCCCAGGGAGGCCACTCCTGTTCATTTAACCTGATTTCACGGGCGAGGTGAACAGCCTGTCCCCGCTGAAGGCTACGAGGCAGCTGCTGCAGGGGCTGGGTGCAGGGACACCGTAGAGGGCCAGGTCTGAGTGTGTGATGCCTGAATGGAAGAAGTCGGGGGGAGGGGGGGGGGGAGGCCAGGCGGGGATCTCGTGAGAGAAGCCTTCTTCCTGCCGCCTCGCTCTCCCTGCGCACAGCTGACACAGGTCAGCTTTATAATTCCCAGTCCTGATTATATCACTTTCCTCCTCACAAAGCCTTCGCTGGCCTCCTGCTGTCTGTAGGGGCTGTTAAGCATTTCAAGCCTTCTGTAGTCTGCCTCCACCATCTACCCACCGAGCCAAATAGATTCTATAGAGCGTAGCCTGTAAAACCTGGAAAGTGATCAGCGTGGAAGGCTGGACATTCCCCGGCTCCAGCAGCAAATCCAAGGGGCGGGAATAGAATCCACGGTCTCAGTTCTTATATATGTACAAGACTGGCTAATAAACTCGGGAAATTCAAGAACGGAGGGCAGAGGGAATGCCGAAATGAGAACAGCTTATGATCAGATAAAGGAATAAGTAAACTTCCTAAACTTGGAGGTGATGGCGAGACCTAAATGTTCACCATGTCTGAGAGGCGCTGAGACTTACTGTCAGGGGCCTGGCTTCAGAAAGGGTCATCTAATTGGAAAGGAACTGATTAAATAAAAGGGAGATTACACGTTGTATATGTAGTAAATGACATATGGTGTATTGCATATTAATGGTATGATATGTTACATATTAAATTAAAGGGTGGGGGGCAGCTAAGTGATGCAGTGGCTAAAGCACTGGCCTTGGATTCAGGAGTTCCTGAGTTCAAATCTGGCCTCAGACACTTGACACTTACTAGCTGTGTGACCCTGGGCAAGTCACTTAATCCCAATTGCCTCACTTAAAAAAAAAAAAAGGAACTGATTAAATAAAAGGGAGATTACACGTTGTATATGTAGTAAATTACATATGGTATATTACATATTAAATTAAAGGATGACACATTGAAAAACCGAATCCATTTCAGGGGCTCTCACTGACCAGAGAAGGCATGACGATTGCTAGAAAGAAATAGAAGTCATGTAGCCCTCCCAGCCAGAAGGAGAAAATGGATGATGAGTTTGTGACAAATCACAAAACCTGGCACAGAGTTTGGACTGGATGGTCTCTTAAGCCCTCTGTGAGTCAAGGCTAGAAAGATGGGGTCAGGGTTGGTAAGAAATTAACTAATGGGGAAAAAAAAGAAAGAAATGAACTAATGGGAAACTCCAGTGGTTTCCAGCTTCACTGCATAGATTTCACTTTGGGATGAGTCTCTAAAGTAAGTCTTTTTCCTATGACAGCTCTCAGCCTCCACCCAGCAGCCTGAGGCCTCAGAAACTGCTGACTTTGGCTATCTGCCTTCTCTTTCTTCTTTTGAAGCTCCTTGCCCCCCGACCGACAACAAATGGAATCCATGGGGCAGATGGAGTAGGGGCCTCTGAGCTGCAAGTCTTGGGGGAGGGGCTGGTGCAGGGAGCAGTAGGGACCGAGAGGTCTGTAGGTTAGACCGAGCATCGATTTGGAGGCAGAAGACCTGGCTTTGGATCCTCCACCACTTTCTATCTCTCTGACCCTGGGCACAAGTCTCTGGCTTTAGGCTACTTCATTCTCATCTGTAAAATGCGGGTCAGACATCCATCTCTGAGATTTGGTGGGCCTGCAGTTTCCCACTAGCCCCTTCTAATAATAATTCACCAGGCAGGCTAGACTAGCTTTCTTCAAGGGTTGGGCCAGATGTCTTAAGATCGCTTCCAACCCCTAAACTCCCTGAGCCTATGCACAGTTTTTGTTTTTTGTTTTTTTGTTTTGGTGAGGCAATTGGGGTTAAGTGACTTGCCCAGGGACACACAACTAGTAAGTGTCAAATGTCTGAGGCCTGATTTGAACTCAGGTCCTCCTGACTCCAGGGCCGGTGCTCTATCCACTGAACCACCTAGCTGCCCCGCCTGTGCACAGTTTTGAGCTCTCACTTCTGAGAATGTGTCCCATTCCTACCTAGCTCCCCACCTGAGTTTGCTGACCCCTGTTTTGCTGCTTTGGGTCACTCATTTTTTCCTAAAAACACATATCTGTAGACCCAGGTAAAAGCATTCCAGAAAAAGCTCACACCTCTGCAAGCAAGTTAAAGCAATCAGCCAGGAGGTTCCTTTGGGACCCACGCTGGGACTTGGTCCCAATCTATATTCCTCTTTGATATTCCTCTTGCCCCCTGGGCCCCGAAGCTGAGCCCCTGATCAATCCATCAGAGCACAAAGTCAACCCAAACCGCCCCAGGTCGGCACCTCAATTTTGTACCTCCTCACAATCTAAGCAGTGGGAGTGTAGGAGTTAACTCCTCACTGGGGTTTGACTCCAGCCTCCCCAGTTCCAGCGTTATCTTGGCCCACAACACCTGTTCTGTTCCCTTGCCTTGGCCCATCTACCTTGCCAATACCACCATTTGAAATCCCTGCTCCTTTATCTCAAATGCCACTTCCATTAAACCTTCATTCATCCCCCAGCTGTCCTGTGAGCTCTCCTTGCCATGATCTCTCCCTTCAGTTATCACAGCTTCCTCCTGTTATAGTCATTCCCGCCTTCCCCAGATAGGAGCAATGAACCCCTCAAAACCTCAGGGATAAGACAGGGAACTTCTTTAATAACAATGTATTCAGTAAGCCCCAGGTAAAGATAGTCCCCTAGGTAGTAACAGCTGATCAAAGCAGCCCACAGAGAAAAGTTGGATGCAAGGAAGTTTGATGGGGTCTCAGGAGACCTCCACTATCAGAAATGTGCTTGGGTCTTATCCCTGGGGGTGTGAATGGCCCATCACCACATAGGGAGGGAGTAAACAGGCCTGAGACTCAACCACAGGGCTCTTAGCTCCAAATCCAGGGATCTCAAGGAACAAGTGTCTTAGCCTCCTCTCATTCCCACCCACCGGAATCTTCTCTATTCCCCTGTGCGGGAACACTAGACTGGTATTTTACCTCTGCTTCTCATTGGTGCCTAAAAATGTGTGTGTTTGGCTGAGCCAGCACAGCCATAATGCTCAGCAATGTAAGGGGGGGGGGAGAGGAGTATAAACATAGCCCCTTCACTATGCATGCACCAATTAGGTTACTTCCCGTTCAAAGTGCAGAGGCCTCTACTTTTTTTTGTATTCTCTACCTGTTTGCACCCTGTGCCTGGCACAAAGTAGCCAACCAAGTAATTAAGAGATGCCCCCCTGTAAAGCCTTCAAGTATACCTAAGTGTCAGATGCCATCTCTCTAGGGGGGAGAAATTGTGTGGGCTGGAGTCCTTAGGGAAGGCTTCTTGGAGGAGGCAGCATTTGAACTGGGCCTTGAAGGATGCAGAGAATCTGAAGGAAGGGAGAGAAGAAAAGGCAGAGCATTTAGAAATGCAGAGGAGGGGGGCAGCCAGGTGACACAGTAGATAAAGCACCGGCCCTGAATTCAGGAGGACCTGAGTTCAAATCTGACCTCAGACACTTGACACTTACTAGCTGTGTGACCCTGGGCAAGTCATTTAACCTTCATCGCCTCACCAAAAAACAACAACAACAAAATACAGGTAAGTAACTGAAGCTGAGAGGGTTTAAATGACTTGCCTGGGGTCTCCTAGCTAATAGGTGACTGAGGTCAGATTTGAATTCCAGTCTGCCTGATTCTAAGTCTAGTATGCTGTCCACTGTACTACCTAGATGTCATTAGGATATATAGTTTTATATATAAGTATATACCCTAAAGCCCTGGATTTAGAATCAGGAGATCTGAGGAAAATCTAGGTTTTCATATTCAGAAGCTCCATGACCTTGGGAAAGTCACTTCCCTCGATTAGGATTCAGTTTCCTTATCAGTAAATATGAGGGTTATTCTCCATGACCCCTGAGGAGCCTCCCAAATCTAAACCCTATGATTCTCTCACCTCTTTACCACAGGGATCCTTAATTTCTGTGCCAATAACTACCTGGGTCTTTCCAGCCACCCTGAAGTGATCCAAGCTGGTCTGAAGGCCCTGGAGCAGTTCGGAGCAGGCCTCAGCTCTGTCCGATTCATCTGTGGGACACAGGTATGAGGGAGACCCCCTGTCCCAGGGAGAGGCAGCCAAGCTGTGACCCCAGCTGCTGCCTCCCACAGCCCACTGGCCTGGTTAGTCAAGTCACAGGTGTCTCTGGGCAATTGCATCATGGAGTGGGGGGGACTGGCCTCTGGCCTGACTGACAGGACACCTGGCCTCTAGTGCCAGCTCCGCCACCACCGATGAGCAGTTAGGCCTCTGACAAATGACTTAACTTCTCAGACCATTTCCTCGTCGGTAAAATGGGGATAAGTTTCTCCATGCCCCCTACTTGCATTTCAGGGCTGTTGTAATAACAGATAGCTGAGGAATCACTAGCATTCATTAAGCACCTACTGTGTGCCAGCTACCACGCTGAGCTCTGAGGATATAAGGACAAATAATCCCTGCTGGGAAAAACAGCTCACACTCTAACAGGGGAGACAACTGGCTGCATCCACTGGATCCAGAATAAATTCAAAGGACTTAAGTATAGGGCAGCTTGGGAAGGGGGGCACCAGCACTGAGGGGGATGGTGAGGAAGCCAGAACTAAACCTTGAAGGAAGAGAGATTCTGTGAAGCAAAAGCGAGGGGGGAGGGCAGGAGGGCCTGGGGGGCGGCCACTGCAAAGGTGCCCAAGTATGGGTGAAATGTTTTGTGTGAAGCTCAGAGAAGTTGGCTTGGCCGGATTGCAGCAGCATAGTTAGGGGAGGCATGTCCTAGGCTGGAGAGATCCCCGGGGGTGAGGGCTTCAAAAGTGAAAGAGGAATTTCTATATTATCCTCAGGCCTCAAGGCATCTTGGAGTTCAGTGAGGAGGGGGCGATACAGCCAGACACACACTTAAGGGAAATCACTTGAGCAGCCTCTAGGAGGCTGGATTCCATGGAAGATGATGAGGGCTTGGGCCCAGGGGGCAGTAAAGAGTGGAGAGAAGGGGTCAGAGGGGAGAGATGCCCTTGGGGCAAAAAGTACAAGACATTGTAGCTGACTACATGAGGGAAGGCTGAGAGCTGAGAATCCTGATTACAAAACCCAGAAATGAAGGGAAAGAGACTGAGTTTTGCTTTGGGTTGAATTTAAGGCGTCTCTGGGACGTCCAGTTTGAGATGTCAGTCTCTGCTCTACCTGTGTGATCTCAGACAAAGCCCTTGACCTCTCCAGACCTCAGTTTCCCTATTTGTAAAATGAGAGGGTTGGCCTTGTCAGCCTTTGGATGACCTCTAGGGTCCCTTGTGACATGAGGTGTTGCTTTGGAATTCTTGCTTCAAGGCTGTCTGGTGGTGGGAGGGGAATCCAGGTTCTAGAAGGTTGTACCTGCCCACTGGAGACTATGACAGGCTTTGGGCCTCTACATACAGGCTGAAGATGGTCCCACTGAGCCAAGACATGCTGGACAGGGGGAGAGGAAGGGCTTAGTTTAGCCATAGCAACTGAAAACAGACTTAGTGACTTGTAGGCCAGTTGTCAAGAGAGTAACCACACTGTTGAAACTGGAGCTTCAAATAACAAGGAAAACCCTGGAATGGAAGTTGGGACGCCTGAGTTCTTATCCTAGCCCTGACACTAATTTGCTGTGTGACCTTGGACAAGTCATTTCTACTCTTTATGCCTTGGTTTCCTTATCTGTAAAATTAAGGGGTTGGAATAAAGGATTTCTACAAGCCTTCCCAGCTCTGACATTCCCTGTTCTAAGCTCCCTCCCAGCTCTGACATTCTCTGTTCTGAGGCCTCTCCCAGCCCTGACATCCCCTGTTCTGAGGCCCCTCCCAGCTCTAACATTTCATGATACACTTTGTGTTCCAAATGCACACCCAGTACTAACAGCCTGTGATTCTGTTCTGGGCTGGAGTGTTCAGATTCTCAGATCTGATCTTGCAATTGATTAGTCATTTCCAAGGCAGGAAACATTATTTCAGAGAAGCTGGGCATGTGTTCATGCTGGGGTTAGAGGGAAGGGCAGTTTCTATGCTGAGAGATGGAGAGAGCCTTGCCTCCGTTCAGATACTTATCTCTGGGAAAGCAGATACAATTGAAGCATTTATTCAACCAATAAATTTTTTTCTGGAGGAGTCTCTTAGGGTGGTCCTGAGCCCAGGCCCTGGAGGAGCTCCGGTCTGGCTGGGGGCGCTCCAGAAGGTAAGGGCCTTTGGGGCAGGCTGATCTAAGGAAGGGCCCCGTGAGGGGGACACCGTCGGTGCTGTTGGAATTCAAAGGAAGGCCCGGCGGAGCTCTGTGATCTGGGTGCTGGGCTAGGGGGGCAGCCAAGGCCTCTTGCAGGAAGATGGGACTTAGCAGACATTTGAGGCCTAGAAGAGACTTTAAGAGTTGAACAAGTCCAGCTACCTCATTTTATAGCTGAGGGGCCCATGAAGGGGAGGGGACTTTACCACTGTAAACACCAGTAATAAGTGGAAGAAGTGAGATTTGAATCCAACTCCTCTAATGGTTAGGCAGGATGGTGAAGTCAGAGGCTCTGGTTTCGAGTTTCAGTTACTATTCCATTTACTACCTGTATGACCCTGGATAAGTCACATACATACAAACAAGCAAAACCACCTCTGCCTGCCTCTGTTTCCCCATCTGTAAATTGGGGGTCATAACTGCACCTCCCTCACAGAGTCGTTGTGATGAGGGAAATCGAGGCTGGGGGCGGGGTGATGGATCAACCATTACTCTCTAAATGATGGGGCAGGGTCAGCACTGGGAGCCAGGTGTCCGGTCGTCCAGTGTGTGGCTCTTGCCTCAGCTCTGGGAAGGCACGTCGGCCCTTTCAGTTACAGCACGGAGAGGTACAGGGGAGGGACTCACAGGCTCACCTCTGTGTCAGGGCCCCCTTTGGCCTTCATTCTGGGGAAGCCGTGGGCAGGGCTGGCAGCTTCCCAGAGTCATGCAGGTAAACAGGTACAAAGGAAACGCATTATAATGGTTCTAAAAACCACTTCCCAGTTAGAATATGGGGAAGGGGCAGTGTGGTCACATGGACAGAGCACAGACCTAATTAAGCACCTACTGTGTGCCAGTAGCTCTTTACAGTTATCTCATTTGATCCTCACAACAGCCCTGAGAGGGAGGTGCTATTATCATCCTCTTTTTACATATGAGGAAACTGAGTCAGACAGAGGTTAAGTGATTTGCCCAGTGTCACACAGCCAGGAAATGTCTGAGGCTGGATTTGAACTCAGAATTTCCTGACTCCAGGCCTGCCCAGGGCCCTCTTCACTGTGACACCTAGCTGATTTTATCCAGAGCAGTTTTCACGAGAGGCTAACTGACCCTCCCTATCATAAAAAAAAAAAAAATCACCTCTCTCTCTCTGTCTATTCATCTGTATGTCTATCTGTACCTGTCTGTCTGTCCATCTGTCTTTCCATCCATATCCCTTCCTTACCACCAGAGCTGACCTTGAGGGTACAAGAACCTAGATTTTCAACGTGGAAGAAGTAACAGCTCCCCCGGTCCTACCCCCTCAGTTGAAAGAAGGGGTTCCTCAGAGAGGGAAAGATTCTTGACCAAGATCGAAGAAATCCCAGAGGCAGGAGCCAGACTCTGTCAAGCCCTGAAATAAACCCAGTCCGTGAGTTGAGGAATAAAGAATCTTTAATGGAGATGACAGGGCAGCAGACCTGCCACCCGGGGGAGGGGTCCCAGGGATTTGCCAACCAAAGAAGCTTCTTACACCTTTAGGAGAAGAGGAGGATGAGGCAGGGGAGGTAGCAAGGCCCAGTCATGAGACTTCATTCTGGCCGCTTGCCCTTCATGCCAGGAATCCCAGTGGAAAGGGGCAAGTCAGGGAGAAGCTGAGAGCCAGCTTGAGCTGGACTCCCCACTCCCCAACATCCCTGGGTGGGGACCAGCTCCACCTAATCTAAAGTAAATGTCTTAAGAGTAGTTAATGTAAGGACGTTACTGAAATTCTGACATTCCTGGGCTCATTTAAGGGAATGGCCGCCCCTGTGACGTTTAGTATTAACAATTTCTGTCATCAATTCTATTAATAATTTTCTGTTCAAAACAAACTCCAAAACCCAACGCCCCTCCCCCTAAAGCTCCCATTGAGCAGCCACAGACAGAACCCCTCCCTCCACCTTCCTGCTTCTGGAATGAGACTTTGGGCCAGGCACAACCTTTGACCTTTATGGAGGAAAGGACGCTGGCCTGGGGTTTTGTGACCCAAGAAATGGTTTCCCTCTGGGGACCCTGGTTTCCTTGTCCGCCTGTAAATGTCTCTGAGCTCCTTTCTTGGATCTCTCTTTGGTCCTGATTTCTCGGACACAGAATTATTTGGGTGCTTGTCATGGCTCCCACTGGATGGCGATCTCTCTGAGCATCAGAGCCTGTCTCTGTCCATTTGTGTATCCCCAGAAATACTGAATAAATATATCATCACTAGAGGTGCTATAATCTTTAATAGATGTTTGTTGAATAAGTGAATTAATGAATGAGTGAAATCAAGAGTTTCAACTGTGAGTTCCCTCTCTGCTTTAACATTCGAGGTCCTAAAGTTCCTCCCGGTTCTTGTATTTTATGTTCAAAGGTCCCCTCCCTGTCTACTTTCCCAATCAGCTACTGTGCTATTCGCTGGCCCAAAGTGCTTCCCTGTTCTGATGGATCATATACACAGGCCCCTCCCAGCTCTGCCATTCCCTGTTCTAAGAAGGTCATCCTAGCTCCAACATTCTATGGCTCTGTGGGGGTGGGGGGTTAGGTAAGACTAGGGGCAAGCTCTAGGTTCCTGCCACCTCCAGCCTCCTTTCTCTAGCTCTGCGGCTCTGTGACCCCAGGCCTTGCACTCCTCCCTTCTCCCGGGCTTCCCCAGGGAATGGGAAGTCTGTGACCCTTGAGCGTGAGATTGATCAGGACAGCGTGGGGCACCCTGGAGGCCAGGGGCCCCTGGGAAGGAGACGTGGCAGGGCAGGAGAAGGACTGAAGACAAGCTGTCCTGACGTTTGCATTCTGGCCCATTTAGTTCAAGCCTATATATTAAGTGCCTCCTGCATGCCAGGTGCTATCCTAGGTTTGGGGTGTTCAGAGACAAAAATGAAGCAGTCCCTGCTCTCAGAGGGCTTATGTTCCAGACCCGCTGGTCGGCTCTGCTGTCCTGGCCTTGGCTGTGACTGGTTGGCAGGTGGCAGAGGCCCCTTCCCCAGCCCCCTAACCCCCATGTCTTCTCTGGCATCTCCCCACGTCTCCCGTACAGAGCATCCACAAAGTCCTGGAGGAGAAGATCGCCCGATTTCACCAAAGAGAGGACGCCATCCTCTACCCGAGCTGCTTTGATGCCAATGCTGGACTGTTTGAGGTAGGTGAGCTTTGGCCCGGTTGGCCTCAGGGCCTGGTACCAGGGGCACGAGGTGACAAGAGTCTGGGAACCTTGGGCAGGCTTTGGGGGCTCCACACATGCTACGGCCTTTGGCCCATTCCTCAACAAAATCAGAATCTAGGCTGGTGCCTAGAACATCTTAAAATGCCAGAGACCAAGTGAGACAGACCCGGGTCACTGAGGGAAGGATTCTAGATGGGAAGAAGCTGATTGATGCAGAAGAAAGAACACTGGTCCTGGGAATGCCAGAGGACCTAGGTTCAAATCCTACCCCTGACACTTTTTGACCCTAGGCAAGTCATTTAACCTCTGTACCCCTTAGTTTCCCCATGTGTAAAATGAGTTTCATTGTATTTCCAGGGTTGTTGTGAGAATCAAACGAGATAATATTTATAAAGCACTCGGCACAGTGTCTGGCTTAACAAATTCACTTCTCTCCTAAATTTGATATAAAAACCAAATATCAATAAAAGTGAAAAAAGTTAAAATATAAAGCTATGAAGATAAGTGACAACATTACCATCCTTGATCAGAGGCCTCGGGCCCCCACTAGTGACACCAGAGCAAGAGACAAGAGTAAAAATAAGAGAAAAATGTCAAAATGTAAGCATACCAGCAAGGTCATCTCTAACTTGTTGTGAGAGGCAGCCTGGTGGCACAGTGGATAGAGCATGGGCCCTGGATTCAGGAGGACCTGAGTTCAAATCTGGCCTCAGACACTTAACACTTACTAGCTGTGTGACCCTGGGCAAGTCACTTAACCCCAATTGCCTCACCCAAAAAAGAGAGAGAGAGAGGGAGGGAGGGAGGCAGCCTGGTGTCATGGCAAACACATCCTGGCCTTGGGGTCAGATCCCACTTCTGAACATTAGTAGCTAAATGACCCCTAGCAACAAGGAGGAAGAGGAAGAGAGAGATGAGAAGTCTTGGGCACACAGCTTTCAGAAAAGCCCAGGCTCTGTGGAGGGGGCCAGAACCTATTGGTTCTCGAGGCTGTGTCAGGCTAAGCTCTTGGGATCAGAGGCAGGAGGGGAGGGGTGAGCAAGAACAGGACCCCAGCCAGGCTGAGGGCCCAGACGTTGGAGTAGCTCGGGCTGGGCAGGGTGGCCAGCGTATGATATTGTTGGTCTCTGCCACTCCCTGCTGCTCCTGCCAGGCCTTGCTGACACCAGAGGACGTGGTGCTGTCAGATGAGCTCAACCACGCCTCCATTATCGATGGCATTCGCCTCTGTAAAGCAAACAAGTACCGCTATCGCCACCTGGACATGGGGGATCTGGAGACCAAGCTACAGGATGCCCAGGTAACGGGAGGCTGCCAGTCATTCCTTCTCAGATCTTTATGGCTTAAGATTCACAAGGCCACTTTCTCAGAACAGCCTCACAAGATAAGATAGCAAACATCTCCTTATGACCAAGTTATAGAGAGAGGGAGGGAAGGAGGGAGGGAAGCAGGGGAGGGGCGAAAGGAAGGAAAGAAGGAAAGAAGGAAGGAAGGAAGAAAGGAAGGAAGGAAGGGAGGCGGGGAAAGGAGGAGGAAGGAAGGGAGGGAGGGAGGAAGGAAGGAAGTGGGGGAAAGAAGGAGGAAGGAAGGAAGGGAGGGAGGGAGGGAGGGAGGAAGGAAGGAAGTGGGAGAAAGAAGGAGGAAGGAAGGGAGGGAGGAGGAAGGAAGGAAGGAAGGAAGGAAGGAAGGAAGGAAGGAAGGAAGGAAGGAAGGAAGGAAGGAAGGGAGGGAGGAAGGAAGGAAGGGGGAAAGAAGGAAGGAAGGGGGAAAGAAGGAAGGAAGGGGGGAAAGAGGGAGGGAGGGAGGGAGGTTGGTTCACAAGGGGAGCTGGGAGCAGAAGTGTGGGTGCTTCCCAGCCCAGCCCCTGCCTCGTCCCCCTGCAGAAGCATCGGCTGAGGCTGGTGGCCACAGATGGGGCCTTCTCCATGGACGGCGACATCGCCCCACTTCGGGAGATCTGCCAGCTGGCCCAGAAGTACAAAGCCGTGGTCTTTGTGGACGAGTGTCATGCCACTGGCTTCCTTGGACCAAGTGGCCGGTGAGAGGCCACAATCCATGCCCACAGTCTCAGCATTGGCCCAGGCTCTCTCGGCCAACCTTCCCTTTCTCACAGCCCTAGTAGGATGGGGTTAGTCTAGCCTTCTGAGGGGGAAACTGGGGCAGAGAAGAGGCCTCATGAGCTCAGGACCTCCCGGTTCTGGGCTTTCTCTGAGATGGCTTGGTCTTTCTGCATAGATGAGTCTCCTCCTTCCTGTGGCTTCCTAGGGGTGAGCACCAGCCCCTGGCTGCGTGCCTGTTGATTTCAGATCACTGACTCATCTCAGGCAGAGGGGACAGCGGGAAGAGCACAGGCCCATGGAATCCCAGAAGTTACGGGACCTTGGTGGAAGCTGAGGCCCAGGGAAGTTCGACTTCCCAAAGAGTACACAGCCTTGTTAGTGGCAGATCCGGACTGGAGCCGGAGTTCCCTTCATTCTCCACTTTGATGTATCTGTCTTCATGGCCTGGGTTCCCTGGGGGCCCAGAGGTATCTCCAGGTGGCAGAAGAAGTGGTGGTAATGGCAGCAGGAGGAGTGTGTGTGCTTCTCAGGCTGCAGAGTGTGTGACCCTCCCATCACCAGAGGCTCAGACAAGTGGCCTGGGGATAGAGAATTGGTGGATGGGGAGGGGGATCCGAGGAGGTGACTTGTGAAGGGCTCTGATAGGGAGGGTGTGTCCAGAAGGCCTCTCCCACCTCCCCCCAACCAAACCCAAATTGCTCAAGGAGGAGCAAGATGGGGGGGGGGTGTCCCATACCCCAGGGCAGGTAGTGAGTAGGTGACATTCCCTTGCAGGGGCACTGATGAGCTGCTGGGAGTAGTGGACCAAGTGACCATCATCAACTCCACTCTGGGAAAAGCCTTGGGCGGGGCTTCAGGTTGTCTGGATGTCAAGGGCCCCTGTTGCCTTCCCCCCTCCCCTGGTCGCAGCCTGGGATCAGGGCAGAAGAGGGGTCTCTCCCTGCCCTTCTTTTCTCCTCCCCAAACTGAGGGGTCCAGAGTTGGGAAGGACCCCAAAGAGCAGCTTACCCAGAATCCTCTCTACAACATCAAAGCACAAGCATTTATTAGGTGTCTACTGTATGGGATGCCGGAGATTTAAGTACATGGAATGAAACCTGCCGGCTGAGTGATCATCCAGCATTTTGTTGAAGCCCCCCACAATGGGAAGCTCACTCCTAGACAGCTCAGTCTCCTCTTTTACTTTTTTTAAATTTACTTTTTTTTTTTTTTTGGTGTGTGTGATAGCTTTTGGGGGGGGGCAATGGGGGTTAAGCGACTTGCCCAGGGTCACCCAGCTAGTAAATATCAAGAGTCTGAGGTCAGATTTGAACTCAGGTCCTCCTGAATCCAGGGCCGGTGCTTAATCCACTACGACACCTAGCTGCCCCTCAGTCTCCTCTTGATAAGCTCCAAGGAACTATTTCTTCTATCAAGCTGAGATAGGCCTCCCTGTTGCTTCCACCTGCATTGCCCATATTCTGCCTCAGAATCCGAGGAGAACCAGTCCTGTCCCTTGTTCCTCTCTCACCCTAAGTCTCTCAGGCGGGGAGGTCCGTGAGGTCTGCCCTGGGTGATCCCAGGGGAAGCTTGGCGGGTGGGACACAGTGGGAGTTGGGAGAATGGTGGGGATGGAGGGGTAATGCTGGTGTCTGCCTGTAACCCAGTTGTCTTCTCACAGGGGGCTACACAACTGGGCCTCGGGATCTCATCTCTCTTCTCCGGCAGCGGGCCCGGCCTTACCTCTTCTCTAACAGCCTTCCCCCTGCTGTTGTGGGGTGTGCGTCCAAGGCCTTGGACCTTCTCATGGAGAGCAATGCCATCGCCCAATCTATGGCTGCCAAAACCCGACGGTGAGGCCCCGGCACGGGGAAGTGAGAGGAGGGCTAGAGAGGGAGCTCTGGCCTTGATACAGGCCCCAATCCCCCTCTCCCAGCATCCTGCTCCCTCCCGTCCTGCCTGTGTCTCCCGAGGCAACTTTGAAGGATGCTCTCCCCAGCCCGGGTCTGTCTTGCTCTCTGTATTGGTCTTCCATGTCATCTTTCAATACTTTGGTCGTTTCTTCTCTAAGGTCTCTCTCTCTTTTTTTTTTTTTTTTTTTTTTTGGTGAGTCAATTGGGGTTAAGTGACTTGCCCAGGGTCACACAGCTAGTAAGTGTCAAGGGTCTGAGACTGGATTTGAACTCAGGTCCTCCTGAATCCAAGGCCGGTGCTCTATCCACTGCGCCACCTAGCTGCCCCTTGGTCGTTTCTTCTAGAATACGTCCAACGAGTCTTTGCCCGAGTGCTTGAGGCCTCAGACCAAGGGAGCCCCCCACCTCCCCGGGCAGCCTGCTCTGCTTCAGGCAGAAATGTTAACTTCTGTCCTCTCTGCAGCTCCCTCCCCACCACGGCTTCTGGTTCTGCTCTCTGGGCCAAGGAGACCAAACCCAAGCCTCCACACGACACCCCAGCAAACACTCACACTCACCAAACAAACCTAGCTCCTTCAGTTACCTTTCTAGGGCTGGATCCTCCAGACCCCTCATAGTCTTTTTTTTTTTTTTTTAGTGAGGCAATGGGGGTTAAGTGACTTGCCCAGGGTCACACAGCTAGTAAGTGTTAAGTGTCTGAGGTCAGATTTGAACTCAGGTACTCCTGAATCCAGGGTTGGTGCTTTATCCACTGCGCCATCTAGCTGCCCCCCCCATAGTCTTGACCACCTTCCTCTGCGTGCCCTCCCACTTAGCAATGTCCTTCTCAAAATGGAGGAATTCCAATCCCTCCAAAGTAGTTCCACCAAAGTCAAGGGCATTAGAGCTGTCTGTCCTCTCAAAATAGCATTAGCTCATTGGGATGCCATCTCACAGTGTACAATTAGATGGAGCTTGCAGTCCACTAAGACCCCCCAGATTGTTGTCTTCTTTTTTGTTTGTTTTTTTGTGGGGCATTGGGGGTTAAGTGACTTGCCCAGGGTCACACAGCTAGTAAGTATCAAGGGTCTGAGGTCGGATTTGAACTCAGGTCCTCCTGAATCCAGGGCCAGTGCTCTATCCACTGCGCCACCTAGCTGCCCCCCCCCACCCCAGGTTTTCTTTACAGAACCTGTTGGATGATTCCAACTCCCCTCATCTTGTCCTTGCAGTTTGGGTTTTTCAAGCCCAATTCTAGACTTATACCTTCATCCTTACTTTCTTCCTTTGAAGGAAATTCAGCCCATCATCTTTGCCTTTCTCTATCTTCCAACATGGGAGACATCCCTGCCAGTTGTGAACCGTCTCTAAACTTGGCAAGGGTGGCATCTTTATTCCTCTCCAGTCCCTCCTGTTGTCTGAGACAAAGACCCATCTTCAGTGGGCGTGTCCCTAGGCCCAACCCTTCCCCTCCTAAGTTTCTGAGTCTTGGTCTCAGGGACCAAGCCCACCTGGCTTCTCTCCCTTCCTGTGGCAGGTTTCGTAGCAAGATGGAGGCTGCTGGCTTCACCATCTCGGGCGGGGAGCACCCCATCTGCCCTGTGATGTTGGGAGATGCCCGGCTGGCATCAGCGATGGCTGAGGACATGCTGAAGAGAGGTAGCCCCGGGGGCTGGTTGAGGGCACCTGGGCAAGGTGCTTCGGTGGCTCTGCCCCAAGTCCCAGCCCTTTTTCCCTCTACACCCAGCCCAGATCTCCGTTTCCCCATGTGTAGGTTAGGCCACAGAGATTACATTCGAAGAGAGAATATGAGGAAGACCCTGTTGTCTTTTGCCTTAGAACCAGGAAAAGAGGGTGGAAGAGGATACCCCAGTGTCCTCCCTTCTCCCTCTCAGACCACCCTCAAGGGCTATGGGCACCGGCTCATCTGCCCCTACAGATATAACCTATGCTGCCTCCCCTGACCTCCCTCAGAGCCAGTTCAAGTAGGGGAGGGGCCTGTGTGTGACCTTCAGGAAGTCCTTGTCTGTAAAATGAGGGGTTAGAGGGGCAGGGGAGGGGGAGCAGCTCAGAGCTTTAACATTCGGGGATTCCCACCAGGGATCTACGTCATCGGCTTCAGCTACCCTGTGGTACCCAAAGGAAAGGCCAGGATCCGAGTTCAGATCTCGGCTGTTCACAGTGAGGAAGACATCGACCGCTGTGTGAAGGCTTTTGTGGAGGTGGGAAAGCAGCGTGGGGCCATCCCATGAATCACTGCTCAGGGCCTTCCTGGGGAACCGGCGTTCCCCGGGGGCAGGGGATGGACCGGGCTGACGCTGGGGAGCCAGAGAGCCCGGGAGGGAAGCTCTGGGAGTACCAACCAGCCCAGAGGCCAGCTCCTGGTGTCCTTCCCCCACCTCAGACTTCCATGGTGATGTCCAACTAAGTGCCTGGGAATCCAATGTCTGACCTTTTACATTTTCTTTTTCCTGTGTCTGTTGAAAAACACCTTCTGGGCTGAGTTCTAGCGGGTCACAGCTAACAATTGGAACTGTTCAAAAGTGGTGTGGATTGTCTCATGAGGTAGTGAGCTCCCTGTCTCTGGGTGGATGTTTTCTACCCAAAAGGAGGATTCCACCCTTTGGAGTTTGTTGTCCAGGAGAATCAGTATTTCTTGTGGGTCTAAATGACTTCCGAAGCCTCTTCTCACCCTGAGATTCTAGGAGCAGAGGCTGGGGAGCAAGACTCTTAGATTTGTCACAGATGCTTAGGGACAGCATCCCTCCCAGATGAGAACTGAGGCTTCACACACAGCCTAACAGGCTGATGTTCAGAGCCAGGGAGACAGAGGAGGATGCCCATGGGGTGTAGCTTCTAGAGAGGAATGGGGGGGGCAGCAGCTCCCTAGTGGGTGAGTAGTGGGGAGACTTGGGACACAGTTCTTTGGGCTGCTGGAGCCCATGCCCCCAGCATTGGCAGAAGCGACAAACATCCAGTCAAGGCCCTTTGCCAAGATGTAGGGGCCAGGGGATTGCCCTGCCCTCACTGCCTCACTTCCCTGAGATCCCACCTGGCTTGGGAGGAAGGGCACCGACATAGCCCTGGATTCCTTTTACTTCCCTCTGGTGTGGCTCTGGGCATGAGGACTGGCCTGGGTCCCAGAGACACTGACAAGGAGGCCTTGTTCCAACCCAGGCCGTCTAGATGACCCTGGGATAGGAGGAGGAACAGTGAACCAGGCAGGTCCAGTTCATAGAAAAGTAGAGACCCTGTTAGTACTTCAGTGCCCAGAGTCCACAATGCTCAGGATGATCTGTGATTTCAGCCAAGGAAACCGTGTCTTGGCATGGGAGATACTAGAAACTGAGGCTTGGAGCCTGGGAGATCGCTCTTCTAGGACCTCGGCAGCGGGGTAGGGGCACACCAGTTTTTGTCAGGTAGCCACCACAGGCTAGCGCAGCTGGTGCCTGGGATACTGCTGCGACCCCAGGGCGGGCAGCCACTGGCAATGCCAGGCTAGCAGCTTGGGCGGCCTGGGCGAGGCGGCAAACCATGCCGGGGTGGGGTGGCCAAAGCAGCTGCTCAGAGAGCCCGTCATGTAGTGTGGCGGACCCGGGCCCACCGTGGCCAGAAGATGGGCCCCAGTACACCCAAGACGACTGGAGGCGGCGGCTGATGCTGCCCACTAGCCAGCCACTCGCTCAAGAGGCTGCGCACATTGTCCACCCGGCTCCCATTCCTGGGGCCCGAGGGCAGTGCGGGCAGCTCCAGTGTCGCCGTCGCCTTCTGTGCCAGCTTGCATTGGTACCACTGAGCTGCCTCAGCCTGCTCGCTGCGCAGCGTGCCCATCCTGGCCCCCGGGAAGCCCCCCGAGGGCCCTGGCTCCAGCTCTGCCACCGTCCAGGGCAGTTCAGGAGTTTTAGAAGTAGTAGCCAAGGAAACGCAGCAGGCGACCCGCCCGGTGCTTGTGCTTGCCCTTGTGCTTGGGCCAGGAGGACTAGGCCCCGGGACAACCTGTGGGGCGGGGCCCAAGGGTTCGCGTCGGGATTTGGGCCCTCAGGTTCGAGAGCGCAGGAGAAGGTGGCACAGAAGCAGGGCCAGCAGGAGGCAGTCCGGGTCACCAAGGTTGCGGGGAGCCTGGGCGCGCGGCTGTCTAGTCCCTAACCCCCGGGGCCATTTCTCCTCCCATTGGGAAGAGTCCACCCTGGAGAGGAGGACCTTAGCTCCCAAGAGGAGAGGGCCGCAGGCGGGTGAGGGGCGTGACTGCGCAACAGAGCTCCCTCTCCAAGTATACACACAGCCCCCGGAGGTGGGATTCCCGCCCTCATGTGGGGCTGGTCCAGCCCCCTGGAGGGCAGGTGATCCTAACCTCTCCTTTCCCGGGTCGCGCTCCTAGCAGATATAAACCCTCGGATTTTGTCCAGTATCAAACCGGGGGGAATGGGCTTCCCTCGGCTCCTGCTTCATCCCTTTTCCCTCCCCAGCATAACGATGGGAACCCGAGGGATGGAGAGAGGAAGGTCTTGCTGGGTCCAGAGAGTCTTTCTCTCTGCTCATGCCAGCTACCCACCCCTCTTGCCAAGAACCTCTTCCAAGGTCCTCCAACCACAAAACTTACTGTCCTGCCCCAAGTGGGTTAGGAGGGTCCACCTGGAAGACCTTTGAAACCCTTTCCAATTCAGGTTCTCGACTTTTGCCCAATTCACCAGGGGCATCCCAGGCTCTCTCTGGCTGGTAAAAATCAGAACTCCTGGGTGAGCATGAGGGAGAGCAAGGCCCTGTGGAGAGCATAATGTGACTTCCAGGGTCTTTCCTATTTCTCACAGGATGTAGAACTGGCAAGGATCCACGAAATCCAGCCTCTCTATTTTAAAACTGAAAGAACTGAGTCCTACGGGAGATTAGGTGCCATGCCTAAGGTTACCCAGCCAATAAATGCCAGAACCAGGATGGGAGCTCACTAGGGCCTTTAACTCTAAATCGAGTGTTGTCAGCTCTCTCTCTCTCTCTCTCTCTCTCTCTCTCTCTCTCTCTCTCTCTCTCTCTCTCTCTCTCTCTCTCTCTCTCTCTCTCTCTCTCTCTCTCTCCCTGGGGCAGTGAGGGTTAGGAGACTTGCCCAGGGTCACACAGCTAATGAATGTCAAGTGTCTGAGGCCGGATTTGAACTTGTGTCTTCCTGAATCCAGAGCCAGTGCTTTATCCACTGCACCACCTAGCTGCCCCCCAGTTTTCCTGTTTTTTTTTTTTTTACAGCATTCTCACATTCCATTACATTCATAGGTCATAATTTGTGCAGACATTCCCCAACAGATGGGCATTCCAATTCTCTGCCATTACAAAAAGAGCAGCTAGGGGCAGCTAGGTGGCATAGTGGATAAAGCACTGGCCCCGGATTTAGGAGGACCTGAATTCAAATCGAGCCTCAGACACTTGACACTTACTAGCTGTGTGACTCTGGGCAAGTCACTTAACCCTCATTGCCCCTCACCCCCCAAAAAAGAACAGCTATAAATATTTGTGGATCCACTTGCTCTTTCTATGATCCCTTGGTGGGGTATGGTTCCAAATTGCTTTCCAGAAGGGCCAGACCAATTCCCAGCTCCACTAAGTCTGCACTGAGGTGTCTGTTTTCCTGTAGCCCCTCCAGGAAGTGGCTTTTTCCCCCTTTTTTGTCATCTTTGCCAATTTGATGAGTCTCATCGGGCGGTTGTGAGAGAGGATGCAGTTCTGGCCACTGGAGTGAAGGGTGCTCGCCAAGGTCACAGGGAGCCTGGGCATGAATCTGCCTGGTCCCCATCCTCTGGGTCCCCATCATGTGAAGCCTTTATCCAATCAGGTTAGCCAGGGCAAACTGCTTTGGGGCTCTGGCATCCTTGGTACACGTCTGCATCTCACATCTCACGTCTCACACAGATCTTACCCTTACCTAGAACTGATCTTACAAGTGTGGGCATAGGCATGGATCTAGCCACATCTATAGTTATATATCAAGGCATCCCTGTTACACGTGTTCTTAGCTGGATGGGACCCCACCTTGGAGGCCATGCCATCCAACCATTTTTATAGAGGAAACTGAGACCCTGGGAGGGTTAGGGCAAATGACTTGCCCAGAGTCACATAAATAAACAAAAAATAAACAAAATATATTACAAAATAATATACAAGAATATAAACAAAAGACCACGTGTGCCCACCTGTTGGAGGTGGGTAGGTGGCACAGCGGATAGAGGGCAAGGCCTGGAGTCAGGAAGAGTCATCTTCAAATCTGATCTCAGACACATTAGCTGTGTGACCCTGGGCAAGTCACTTAATGATGCTTGTTTCCTCATCTGCCAAATGAGCCAGAGAAGAAAATGGTAAATCACTCCAATATCTTTGCCAATAAAATTCCAAATGAGGTACCGAAGTCATTAGTGAATGGCTAAAATGACTGAACAACACTCATCTATTGAGACAAGCTTACATACACACCTGAACCATGACTCGGACATGTTTTGTGCTTTCTTTTCCACCTCCTGATTCACCTTGCACCATTTCCCATGTCTGGGGGTGTCCCCTCTTTCCCACCTGACCTAACCTTCCAATCTGTCAAGTTTTCCGTGCCCCTGCTCAATCCTACCTCCTTCGGCAATTCTCCCCTGATCAGCCCAACCCAGCTCCATGGTCACAGAGAGAGAGAATGCTTTCTCAATAAACTCCCCTAGCACTGATGGCCAGTACCACTCACTCTGTCCCGGCCACAGGTTGTGCTGTCTCTGATGCAGGCAAACAGACATTCTTGGTCATATGTCCTGTGATTTCCTTCCTTGACTTGCTCCCCAAGTCAATCCATCCTTACTCAGAGATCCAACCAGGTCACTAATGGCCCCCTCTTTGCTTGCAAGTAATGTTTGGACTCTTCTGCTCAGCTCTCCAATCTGATGCTGTCTTGTTCAGCCTTATCTCATCCCATACATCTCTCCTCC
Source organism: Dromiciops gliroides (assembly GCF_019393635.1). NCBI lineage: Eukaryota > Metazoa > Chordata > Mammalia > Microbiotheria > Microbiotheriidae > Dromiciops > Dromiciops gliroides. The sequence goes on from NC_057865.1 coordinate 289,510,516, forward strand.
AACCACCTCACACTCTAGGCAAAGGAGACAACTCCTCCCTCCTGCCCCTTCCCCCAATACTTGCTTTACTCTTTGGCATCCCTCTCTTCCTTTTGAATTCCTTTTGAATTGCTATCCATCCCTTATTATTTTTTTAATTTTAAAATTATTTTTATTTTTAGTTTCAAATTCCCTCCCTTCACACCTCCTCCACATATCAAAAAGGCAAGAAATACGATCAATTTCCATCATACGTGTGAAATTATACAAAACTTATTTTCACATTAGCCATGTTATAAGAGAAAGGAAAGAAGGAAGGGAGGGAGAGAGGGAGGAAGGAAGGAAGGAAGGAAGGAAGGAAGGAAGGAAGGAAGGAAGGAAGGAAGGAAGGAAGGAAGGAAGGAAGGAAGGAAGGAAGGAAGGAGGGAAGGGAGGGAGGGAGGGAGGGAGGGAGGAGGGAGGAAGGAAGGAAGGAAGGAAGGAAGGAAGGAAGGAAGGAAGGAAGGAAGGAAGGAAGGAAGGAAGGAAGGAAGGAAGGAAGGAAGGAAGGAAAGACAGTAGAAAAGAAAATTTTTAAATCTTTTAAAATGCTTCAGTCTGCACTCACAGTTGACCAGGAGGAGGATAGCATCCTTCATCGTGATCCTTTGGAATTGTCTTGGTTCACTGTATTAATCAAAATAATTAAGTTATTCACAGTTGACTGTCATTTCAATGTTGCTGTTACCATGTTTGATATTCTCCTGGTTCTTCTCACTTTGCTTTGTATCCGTTCCTACAAGTCTTCCCAGATTTCCCTGAAGCCTTCTCTTCATCGTTTCTTACAGCACAATATTCCATCATGATGATATACTAAAACTTGTTCAGCCATTCCTCAGTTGATGAGCATCCCCTCAGTTTCAATTCTTTGACACCACAAAAAGAGCTGATATAAATACTTTTGTACACATGCTAACCATCCTTTATTGAACCTCAAACTGACATATCACCTCTATCAGTAAGTCTTCCTTGATTTCCTCTGTCTGAAAGAGACTGAATGATAAATGCCATGGCTAGAAAAAAACATTGGCTCTCCAGGCACAGGAGCTGGGTTCAAATCCCGCTTTTATATATAGTGGTTGTGACACTGGTCTCAGGCCCCTGTCCAAATAGGGTCTTAAAAATTACATATCGGGGCAGCTAGGTGGCAAGGTGGATAGAGCACAGGCCCTGGAATCAGGAGGAATTCAGTTCAAATCCAGCCTCAGACACTTAACACTTACTAGCTGTGTGACCCTGGGCAAGTCACTTGACCCCAATTGCCTTACCAAAAAAAAAAAATACATAGCACTTAAAAAAAATAATAAACATTTTTATTTATAGTTTTGAGTTCCAACTTTTATCTCTCCTTCCCTCCGTCCCCATCCCCCTCCCTGAGGGGGTAAGCAGATGTGGGTTATACATGTGCAATTTACATAGAACTTTTAAAATATTTTCACCTTTATTATAAACTTTAACATCAGCAAACAAGAATATTTCAAGCTAAGTGGTGCAGTGGATAAAGCACCAGTCCTGGATTCAGGAGGACCTGAGTTGAAATCCGGCCTCAGACACGTGACACTTACTAGCTTTGTGACCCTGGGCAAGTCACTTAACCCTCATTGCCCCACCAATAAAAAAAAGTTATACTAGCTGTGCGACCCTGGGCAAGTCCCCCCCCCCCAAATGTTATGCACAGCTTTGTCCTCAGGATATACATCTTGTTGTTGTTATTAATTAGTTCAAATTTAACATGATAGTAATCACATCCTTGTCTGGCTCTTTCTGATCTTCTCTTTTGCTCTCTTCTGATACTCTTTTCTTCCTTTTTTGCTCGTACTGCTATCCCTCCTTCCCTATTTCCTTCATCTCTGCCCCAAAGAAAAGTCAATTAAAAGCCCCCCCTCCTTGTGACAAAGAGCAGGGTCAAGAAAAACACATTGGCCATGTCTGCAAATGTGAGCTTCATGCTTTTGTTCCTTTGCCCCGATGCTGGAAGGGAGAAACATGCTGGATCCTTAGTATTCTGAACTTGTAGCTGGTTGTGGTGTTGCTTGAGTGGAGAAGGAGTCTAGGACCCCAAAGGTGATGTATACCTTCTCTCTCTCTCTCTCCTAATCACAGAAAAGTCACACAATACACTCCCGATTCCTTCCTTCAGGGCGCAGCTCAAGTGCCCCCCTCCTCCAAGAAAGAAGCCTTCCCCAAGACAACTAAAAGCGTTCTCTCAATTCTTAAATTTTCCTGGACCACTTTGTTACTTTTACCAAAAGACTTTCATGAAGCAGCTTAGGTGATGCAAGGTATCTGGAGGCAGGGAAACCCAAGTTCAAATCTTGCCTCAGACCCTGAGCAAGTTACTTAAACGCTGTCTGCCTCAGTTTCCTTATCTGTAAAATGGTGATAATAATAGCACCTACTTCCCAGAATTGTTGTGAGGATCGAATGAGATAGCAATTGGAAAGCGCTTAGCACAGTGGCTAGCACATCCTAACTGTTACATAAGGTTAGCTGTTATTCGAATCTCTCCAGTGTCAGAATTTACAGAAAGACAGCGCGTCACTCACTGTATTACTTACCCAAATGATTGCAATATCCAAAAATGCCCACCAGGTGGTAGTATAGCCACACCGCAAGTCAAATCGTCCGGTCAGCTCGGCTATTGTGCCTAAAGGGAAATAGTCCGCCTTTCAAAACAGAAACAAACGAAACTGCAATGTTCCCGCAGGCCACCAGGGGGCTCTCGGTCTGCACATATGTGCGTATGACATCTCAATTGTTATTATTAGCTAATATTAGTGCTTTAAGGTTTGCAAAGCTTATATATATATATATATGCATATGTGTGTGTACCTATACACACATTCATGCACGTTATATATAATGTATACATATATGCATATATAGTCAGTTTATGCACATAGAAATATAATTTCATTTGAGCCTTACAATCATGTGAAGTTGGTGCTATTATTATCAACATTTTTTGGTTTTGTTTTTTTTTTTGGCAGGGCAATGTGGGTTAAGTGACTTGCCCAGGGTCACACAGCTAGTAAATGTCAAGTGTCTGAGGTCAAATTTGAACTCAGATCCTCCTGAATCCAGAGTTGGTGCTTTATCCACTTCGCCACCTAGCTGCCCCCTATTATCAACATTTAACAAACAGTTTCCCACTTACAAAGGAGAAATTGAGACGCAGAGGGGTCACATGGCCAGGCCAGTAAGTGTCTGAGATAAGATTTGAATTCAGGTCTTCCTGACCCCAGCTCCAGAATACCAAGACCAAGGGAAGATGTCCTATTTTTTTTTTTTTTTTAGTGAGGCAATTGGGGTTAGGTGACTTGCCCAGGGTCACACAGCTAGTAAGTGTTAAGTGTCTGAGGTCGGATTTGAACTCAGGTACTCCTGACTCCAGGGCCCATGCTCTATCCACTGTGCCACCTACCTGCCCCGGGATGTCCTATTTTTAAAACAGGAAAATCTGTTACATTTGACTCTTTCACACACACGTCCAACCTGATTCATAAAACCCAGTCATGTGGTTTATTGTGACCCACCCAGTTTACTGGACACAGGAGAAGGTAGAAGAGAAATCTGTCAAAGACTCCTGCCTGGAGCACCCGCTCAATCATTGCTTAAAACTCCTCTTGCATCTGAAGGTCATAGAAAGGAGAGGAGGATGAGGTGGATCTCCAGATCTCCAGATCTACTGCTAGACTTTATCAAGAAAAATCAGGGGCAGCTAGGTGGCATAGTGGATAAAGCACCGGCCCTGGATTCAGGAGGTCCTGAGTTCAAATCCGGCCTCAGACAATTGATATTTACTAGCTGTGTGACCCTGGGCAAGTCACTTAACCTTCATTGCCCGCAAAAAAAAGAAGAAGAAAGAAAGAAAAAAGAAAAATCAGAGGAAAACAGGTTGGTGAGAGAATAAAAAGGGGAACGGAAAAACTACCCTCTTCTCCATTTCATAAGGCAATATAGTTTTCAAAACATGTTAACTCTGGGTCATTGCCCCGATTTTGTCACTGTGGTCGTTGGTCCCAAATTACTTAAAATAGAACTAAAAGCTGATGTGGTCTGACTATCTCATGGAGCCCTCTTCCCCCCACTCGTAAGGGTGACTCTAGCACTCTTAGAGAGAACAGTAACTGGTAAGAGGATTGGTCTAAGCCTATTTCATTTACCAGAAGACATGTACTGGTAACAGTACAGAGCCAAGGTAAAATATAAAATGCCTAGTCAGCTGTCCTGCAAACTGCTTTATATTCTGATGAGGTTTGAGGATAACTAGCAGCTAGGTAGAACAGTGGATGGAGGGCTGAGCCTGGAGTCAGGAAGACCTGAGTTCAAATTTGACCTCAGATACTTATTAGCTTTGTGACCCTGGGCAAGTCACTGTTTGCCTGAGGTTCCTCATCTGTACATGGCAAACTGCTCATATCCCCGCCAGGAAATCCCCACGTGGGGTCACAAAGAGTCTGACAGGACTGAAGAACAACAAGCAGGTTGGAATCATTACTGAGTCATCCTGTCAATGCTTTTAGGGTTAGCATTTCTTTTTTTGTTATTGTTTGTTTATTTTATTTATTTATTTTTTTTGCGGGGCAAAAAGACTTGCCCAGGGTCACACAGCTAGTCAGTGTCAAGTGTCTGAGGTTGGATTTGAACTCAGGTCCTCCTGAATCCAGAACCAGTGCTTTATCCACTGTGCCACCTAGCTGCCCCCAGCATTTCTTTTATATGTAGGAATAAATTGCCTATCCCATATCTGATTCATATGATATTCATATACAGTAGTTCACTTCTACTGCCCACTTTGTTTTTTTGTTTTTTGGGGTTTTTTGGGCAGGGCAATGGGGGTTAAGTGACTTGCCCAAGGTCACACAGCTAGTAAGTGTCAAGTGTCTGAGGCCAGATTTGAACTCAGGCCTTCCTGAATCCAGGGCTGGTGCTTTATCTACTGCGACACCTAGCCACCCCTCTACCGCCTACTTTGAGGAGAAACACTACACATCCCTGAAGAGCTGGGATGATGATTGAATGAGCTGAAAACTATGAAAAAGGGGTGGGGTAACCCTTCTCTTTAAAGGCACTTTCCTAGGACTCAGCCTGGTTCAACTACATGCTTCAGTCTAGAACCAAAGGGACCCCTGAAGGAAGAAGGACCTCAGTGCTCATGGGCCCAGAAGCATTCCCTCAAGGTTAAAATTTAATCAACAAAGGGGCAGCTAGGTGGCACAGTGGATAGAGCACTGGCCCTGGAGTCAGGAGGACCTGAGTTCAAATCCGGCCTCAGACACTTAACACTTACTAGCTGTGTGACCCTGGGCAAGTCACTTAACCCCAATTGCCTCACTAAAAAAAAAAACCAAAAACAAACAAACAAAAATTTAATCAACAAAAACCTTTTTTTCTTTCTTTCTTTCTTTCCTTTCTCTCTTCCTTCCTTCTTTCTTTCTTTCTTTCACTAAATCTGTGATTTCATTAGTTTGGGGAGTTATTAGTGAGAAATTTAATTAGGGTTTAGAGGGTTAGGGCATCTCTTCTACAGCTTGAAGTCACAGATATTCACCTGGGACAGTGAGAGATCAAGTGATGTATCAGGGGTATTGCAAATCCAAGACCACTCTTTTTTTTTTTTTTTTTTTTTTGGTGAGGCAATTGGGGTTAAGTGACTTGCCCAGGGTCACACAGCTAGTAAGTGTCAAGTGCCTGAGGCCAGATATGAACTCAGGTCCTCCTGAATCCAGGGCCTGTGCTCTATCCACTGCACCACCTAGCTGCCCCCAAGACCACTCTTGAATCTAGATTTATGTGACTCTGAAGCCAGCTTTCTTGTCCACTGCTGCCTCTTTATGACAACTTAGGAAAGAAAAGGAAAAACAGAATGGACCAATCATGGACTAAGGACAGAGAGAGAGCGATGGGCAACTGGAATCTACATAATATGGAGCACATTGGACAGACTGTCTGGGCAGATTTGTGGAAAGAAATGTACAAGAGTCCCAAGGACTGTGTCCTTGGTAAGGATATTTATATCAATGAGATCAAAGATCCTTCAAAATCTTTCCAAGGGAGAAATGAGCAGCCTTAGGGACAAGTGAGTTCCTCAAACCTAGAGATTGTCAAACTGAGCCTGGAAGGCTGTTTGTCAGAGATACCCCAGGGGAGATTCCTGCCCAGGTCAAAGTGGAGCCCGAGGTTGGTTCCAACTCTGAGATTCTGTGATTTCATGACCACCCACCCAAATTCAGAAGGTGAACCCAGGCATCCCGGCTGCCAGTCCTCCCCTGTCCCCTCCTATTACCTGTCTAGGGCTGAGCTTTCTTCATCCTTTTAGGCTCTGAGAGGGAGGAAGGGGAGGGAGCACAGAGAGGGAAAGGCAGGAAGGGACCAGACGCTGAGGGGTTAACTCCGAAACCAATGTCAGACATAGAAGAATCAATGGGGTACTCAGCAGCTGAGAGAGAGAGAGAGAGAGAGAGAGAGAGAGAGAGAGAGAGAGAGAGAGAGAGAGAGAGAGAGAGAGAGAGAGAGAGAGAGGGAGAGAGGGAGAGAGAGAGAGAGAGAGAGAGAGAGAGAGAGAGAGAGAGAGAGAGGGAGAGAGGAGAGAGAGAGGAGAGAGGGAGAGAGAGAGAGAGAGAGAGAGAGAGAGAGAGAGAGAGAGAGAGAGAGAGAGAGAGAGAGAGAGAGGGAGAGAGAGAGAGAGAGAGATGCCCTGGAAAAACTAAAAAAGGAGAAGAATCACTTCATTGGATGGAGAGAGTAAGAGTCCATTGGGGAGAAGCAACAGGCAGGAGGGGAAAGGGAAAGAGAAAATAGAGAGAGGAGGGTCAGGGAAGGCAGAAGTGAAGATTGGGGGAGAGGTAGGGGAGGAACAGGGACGGGAAAGAGAAAAGAGGAGAGGGGGAGGAGAGAAGAAGAAAAGGGGGAGGTAGGAAGAGGAGAGTGATTTGGGAAGAGGAAGGGAGGAAATTAACCAGGTTCTGGGTTGAGGAGAGAGGACAGCAGCAGAGGGCAAAGGAAGGGACCCCAAGGTGACTCTGAGTCAGGACGTTCCCTATGCCTTGGTTTCAGACCAGATGCAAGGATGGCTTCTTCTCCCTTTCCCTTCTTCTCTGCTTCAAAGATCAGGTGGGTACAGCTCCACAGAGGTTTTAGGTTGAGCTGGGCACCTGTCCCTGCTTCCCCCCTGAGGTGGGGAAAGTGAGAGGACCCAAGAGAGCCCAGGGAGATGTAGGGGGGCTCTGGGGGTGGGGATGTGCCAGCCATCTGGGTTTGGGAGCAGCTGCCAAAATGATTGTCTCCTTTCCATGCCTGGGCAACCAGCTAGCTGCCTCTGGTAGTGGGAGGGTAGGAAGAGGGTGGCCACACCATCCCTAACCCAGCACTCCTTCCTCCCCATCTCTGCTAACCCTAGGTAGGGAGAAGAGTTCCTAAGGAGTCTGCCTTCCTTGGGTTGGCAGGTGATGAGATAGCACCTGTTAAGGGTCCCTAGACCCCTTACTGATCCCTCTGCCATTTGCAGGTATGGTACCGAAGCCAGAGTTGGACCTGATCCTCCAGAGGTGATGTGACTGGGGCAGAGGACGGCAGGGCTGCGACCTCCCTCTTCCCCACCCCCTGATGTGGAGATGCCAGACACGTGGAACGGGTCCTCAGAGGGCCTGGGCACCCAAGGGGCAGTGGGTGTCGTGGTCCCCGTGGTCTTTGCCCTCATCTTCCTCCTGGGCACAGTCGGCAATGGGCTAGTGCTGGCCGGGCTGCTCCGTCCCGGTCAGTCCAAGGGCAGCCCCACCGACTTGTTCATCCTCAACCTGGCCGTGGCCGATCTGTGCTTCCTAGTGTGCTGCGTGCCCTTCCAGGCTGCCATCTACACCCTGGACAGCTGGCCTTTCGGGACCTTCGCCTGCAAGGCTGTGCACCTCCTCATCTATCTCACCATGTATGCCAGCAGCTTCACTCTGGCAGCTGTCTCCGTGGACAGGTACCGACAGCCAGCTCAGGGGCTAGGGGGCTGGGCTGGAAACACACCCTTTGGGGACCTGTGTGAAGCAGTGGGGTAGAATGGGAAGAATACTGAAGCCGTCATGTGGGAAGCATTTAATCACCTACTATGTGCCAGGTATTGGCAAATATTATCTCATTGGATGCACACAGCAACCCTATGAGGTAGGTGCTATTATTATCCCCATTTTACATGTAAGGAAACTGAGGCAAATAGGTTAAGTGACTTGCCCATGGTCACACAGCTAGTAAGCAAGGCCAAATTTGAACTCAGGTCTTCCTGAGTCTAGGCCTAGAACTCTATCTACCGTTAAGTGTGTGTGTAGGGACTGTGTCTGTATGAGGATGCAAAGTTTTAAAAAGTACATAGCTCCTGGGGCAGCTAGGTGGCACAGTGGATAAAGCACCGGCCCTGGATTCAGGAGTACCTGAGTTCAAATCCGGCCTCAGACACTTAACACTTACTAGCTGTGTGACCCTGGGCAAGTCACTTAACCCCCATTGCCTCACCCCCCCAAAAATAAATAAATAAAATCTATGGGCAGGGGCAGCTAGGTGGCGCAGTGGATAAAGCACCAGCCCTGGATTCAGGAGGACTTGAGTTCAAATCCGGCCTCAGACACTTGCCACATACTAGCTGCGTGACCCTGGGCAAGAAAGAAAGATGGAAAAAAGTACATAGCTCCTGCCTTCAGGGTGCTTACAGTCTACTAGGGTGAAGAAATGGAGGCTCAGATGGGCTGAAAAGGAGTTCCCAGAGATCTGGGTTCACGTGTTGTACTGAGCCTGAGCAGGGATCTGTGCAGATAAGGGGCATGATGACACTACCAACCAGTGCTCTCTCTGGAAGGCAATGCACAGGCACTTTAGACTAGAGGAGAGTGTCAGCTAGCTAAATGAATGGATGAATGAATGAATGAATGAATGAAGTGATGGATGGGAGTCTAGGTGGCCAAATGAATGAATGAATGAATGACATGACATGACATGATGGAGGGGAGTCTGGGAGACACGAGTTCTAACCAGTTTTTCCATCTGTAAAATGAGCATAATAATGCCCCTTCTCCCTAGGTTTGTTGTAAAATATTTAATGATTCTTAATGCTCCATAGAAATATGGGCTCTTTACTCTGGAATCAGAGTATATAGGATGAAATCCTGCCTTTGAGGCTTATTACCTGTGTTACCTTGGGCAGGTCCCTGGGCCTCAGTTTCCTTCGCTGTGAATGAGGGGATCTGGTTTTGGGGACAACTGGGTAGTGCAGTGGATAGAGCACTGGACCTGGAGTCAGGAAGACCTGCATTCAAATTTGACCTGACTAGCTGTGTGATCCTGGACAAATCACTTCACCCTGTCTGCCTCAGTTTCCTCATCTGTCAAATAAGCTGGACAACGAAATGGCAAAGCACTCCAGTACCTCTGCCAAGAAAGGCCCAAAGAGGGTCAATGAAGAGTAGGACACAAGTGAAATGACTGAACAACAACAACAAAATGAAGGGGGTAGGGTTAGAGGGATGGCCTCTGGGGGCCCTCGATCAATAATCCTATTATTTTTACCAGTAAGATCTAGTAAGCAGTCTCCCCACTACGACCCAGGAATTAGATTTTTCTCCTGTTTCACAGATTCAATTAGACAAATCCAACACGCATTTATGGAGTGTTTACTCCACTTAGGGTCCTTGCCTCGGTGCGGGGGTTGCAGAGAGGAAAAATAACACGGCACCTCCCCCCCCCGCCCCCTCCCCGGGAGTTCCAATCCAGTGCGTCTCCCTGATGTGTCTCCCTCCGCTGATGGAGCCTCGATCTCCCTAAGTGTCTGTGAATTCTTCGCGTTGGTCCTGTCTTTGAGCACAATAATATTCCATTCAGTATCTCACGAAGGCATTTAGTCATTCTCCAAATGATCACAGTTCCCTCTCCTATCTTGAAGATAAAGAAATTGAGGCATGAAATTGAAGTGACTTGTCCAAGGTAACAAAGGAGCCTCTCTGACTGAACTCTGGGTCCTTCCTGTTGCTCCTCCCCGCACCGCAGGGCTGGTCTGAGGGAGGTCGGCATGCCCCAGCAGGGGCCGCCTCCCTGTCCTTAGACCATTGTTCTGCCTTGGCAGGCGGACCAAAGTGGGGTTAATGACAGCCCGCCTTCTCCTCTCCAGGTACCTGGCTATCCGCCATCCCCTGCGCTCCCGGTCCCTCCGAACGTCCCAGAATGCCTGGGCTACCATCGGCCTGATTTGGCTCCTGGCCCTCCTCTTCTCGGGGCCTTACTTCAGCTATTACTGGACAGTACAGTACGGGAGGCTGGTGCTGTGTGTGCCCGGCTGGGAGGACGAGAGTCGCCGGGCACTGGACCTGGTCACTTTTGCCGTAGGATACCTACTGCCCGTGGCCGTGGTCAGCCTGGCCTATGCCCGCATCCTCTGCTTCCTCTGGGCGGCCGTGGACCCCAGGAGCCCAGCCTTGGAGGCCCGGCGCCGGGCCAAAGGTCGGGCCGGCCGAGCCATGTTGGCGGTGGCCGCCCTCTTTGGCCTCTGCTGGCTGCCCCACCACGTGGTCATCCTGTATTTCTGGTTTGGCCACTTCCCCTTCAACTGGGCCACCTATGCCTGTCGCCTAGCTTCCCACTGCCTCTCTTATGCCAATTCCTGCCTCAACCCCCTCGTCTATGCCCTGGCCTCCAAGCACTTCCGGAAACGCTTCCGCCATCTCTGCCCCTTCTGCTGCCATGGACACCGCCACCAATGGCTTCCAGCCCAAGGATCTGGTCCTCCAAAGCGGGCCAGGGTCCACCGTCGGGTGCACGCAGCATCCCTCGGGCTAGCTCCCCTCCCCGGGAGGGACGCATGCTCTGTGATTCCCCAGCCCCAGGAGGAGGGGGCCCACCCCTCCCGCGTGAGAGGGCAGTCCCCCATAGAGGGGAAAGAGAGGGAGCTGCTTCCCGAAGTTTGCTAGCAGTGGGGTGGTGAGGGTGGAGACTTCTTTTTACTCGCTGAGTGCTTCAATGGGGGAAGGGACCCAGATCTCAGCTTAGGCTCCACTTTTTTCCATCATCTTCAGCCTGGCTGGGGTCTGGGATGGTAGGGCCGGTGCCTGAGAGTCCCAGCAGGAGCCTTTCAGAGACCACTGGTGGGGAAGGGACCAGGAGAAGAACTAGACACGTTGTTACTCACATCATGGGACCCTGGTCTCAGAGACTCTCATGCCACCAAGAGCCCCAAGGATGCATCTTTCTCCTTGGCTCACAGCCCTGACCCACGCGTGAAAGGGCATCTAGGACCAGGTGCGAGGAAGTGTCTCTCCACATACAAGCAAACAGTTTACAATCCTACGGGTGAAAGGTTTACTGGAAGAAGGCAGAAAACAAGACAGAGACCCTTGCTTGAGCCAGAGAGGTGTGGACATCCCCAGAATTATATATAATTACCCCCCATGGAAAGTCTTTCTTGGCAGAGGCCCCACCCAAGCCCAGTCTTCGGCTGATATGGGGAGGGGGGCTTCTCTAGCTCTAACTCTGAACCCTCCTACCTCTCTCCATAAATCAACTGTTTCTCAAACAAGGGGAAGATGCTTTTCTAAGGTTCTCCAGTCTTTCTGCATCATCTTTCCATTGAACAATGAGCACAACCCCCCTCCAATACTCTTGTTCTCGTGGCCTGCCAACACTCCCTACTCTCTCTGGTCTTTCCCCCCCTCCCAAATTGACTAATTACCAGCCTCACCCATAGTCATGTACCCCTATTTCTTCCTGGTCACCCCATATTTTTAAGTCTTATTTTCTCCTGTAGACTCATGGAGGGCAGGGACCCTATCTATTCTTTTCTTTTCTTTCTTTCTTTCTTTTTTTTTTTTTTTGATGAGGCAATTGGGGTTAAGTGACTTGCCCAGGGTCACACAGCTAGTAAGTGTCAAGCTTCTGAGGCAGGATTTAAACTCAAGTACTCCTGAATCCAGGGCCGGTGCTCTATCCACTGCGCCACCCAGCTGCCCCAGAGAACCTAGTATATTTGGGACTCTGGGAATTTCCATATTTGAAGGATGTGTGCTTTCCTAGGTGTGGCTTCTCCATGGGGCTAACCTAGTGAAATGCCATTCCGTACTTCCCTAGACTGGCCCTCTCTGGGCCCACAGAGACGTTCTGTCACTGGGACTGTACCCCAAGCCATTTCTACTCAGTAGGACAAACGTTCCACTTACATTGTGCTGGTACACTTTCACAAACCCAGATTTATCAAATGCCCACAAGGTATCAGAAGAGGTCTTGGACAGAGAAAAGTCAAAGAATCTGACCCAACCCCACTTCCAAAGAGCTTCCTACTAGTACCTATGGGGAGATAAGACTTGTATGTAGATAAATTGTTCAATTTTTATATTTATATTTTTTTTAGATTATTATTTAAAAATTCATAAATTGATATTTCTGAATATCTCTCTATCTCCTACCCAGCAGACGATCTGTTGTAACCAAGAATAAAAAACATAGGAAGGGTGGGAGGGTGAGAAAGCATTTCAGTAAAACAATTTCATTTATCGATTCTGATAGTAATGCAATGTTCCATACCCATAGCCCCCCACCCCTGTAAAGAAGGGAAGAGGATATATCTTTCTCATCTCCTGGGGGGCCAAGTGTGGGGGGGACAAAAAAATTTAATACCAGATAGTTTGTGCTATGGACCCAAAGAGAAGTCTAAATAGTAAGTTCTTTGAGAATTAAGAGATAAGAGAGGTATAAGAGGGGTCTTAGATTAAGAGATGAGAAAGGAGGCAGCTACATGGCACAGTGGATAAAGCACTGGCCCTGGATTCAGGAGAACCTGAGTTCAAATTCAGCCTCAGACACTTGACAGTTACTAGCTGTCCCTGGGCAAGTCATTTAACCCTCACTGCCCTGCCAAAAGAGAGAGAGAGAGAGAGATAAGAAAGGCTAGGGGGGTTTGAAGAGGAAAAGTTTCCAAGGCAGGGTGTACTTAGGAATTGGGGAGGTCCTGCTTCCTCATTTGGGTCAAGTCCTATTGGAACCCTTGTGCCCATTATTGAACTCTGGGCTTGACCAGGTCAAACAGCACATCCCCTCTCTAAATCATTAGTTGAATGGTCTATTGTGCCTGGTCTCTCGCCCCCCCCCATCAACCCCCCCCCACCCTTTCTTCCCTCAAACCACTCACTCTTTTGATCATCACCAATTTAATCCTTTATATGTTTTGTTATATAGAGTTGTTTGCATGTTATCTGTCCCATTAGACTGTAAGCTCTTTGAGGGCAGGGCCTGTTTCTTTTACTTTATTTGTATCCCCAGGGCTTAACACAGTGCCTGGCACATAGTAGGTCCTTAATAAATGCATGTTGACTGGTAGACTCCAGCTAAAAGTGGATTGAAGATGGTTTTTTACTCACTGATGGAAAAGACAAAGGCACACAATTTTCACAGGATCCCAACCATATTGAGATAAAGTTGGGGATCCTGTCCCATGACACCCTAAAATGGCTTAAATAGATGGTACCAGAGAAAGTCTCCCCTGCCCAAACCCTCACAAAGTGTGAGGGAGTGTTGTTTCAGTCATGTCTAACTCTTCATGACCCCATCGGGAAATTTCTTAGCAAAGATACAAGAATGGTTTGCCATTTCCTTCCTAGCTCATTTTACAGATGAGGAACTGAGGCAAACAGGATTAAGTGACTTGCCCAGGATCACCCGGCTTGTAAGTATATGAGGTGGGATTTGAACTCATGAAAATGAGTGCTCCTGACTCTGGGCCTGACACTCTGTGTGCTATGGCACCACCTAGCTGCAATTTTCCATCTCCGATATCTTAATTCACCTTGATTCATCTGTAGCCTGGGTCAAGCCCCAACCCCTACTCTTCTCCACCCTGCCCCATGTCAGAACCAGATAATTTCCAAGTTGGCAGGACCCTCAGAAGTTATCTATCTACTTTCTTTTTCTTTTTTTTTTTTGTGGGGCAGTGGGGGTGTTAAGGGCTAAAATTCTAGCTAAACTGTCTAAAATATCTAATGAGTGGTCGCCAATAAATTATAAGCTTTAGCAAGAGTTAGACTTTTAAGCATTTATTAAGGAGAATAAGAATTTGGTAAAGAGAGAGAAAAAGGCCTAAATTCCTAGCTATTAAAGGGAGAGCACATTTCTAGCTCCGCTCTCCACCAGAGTCCCAAGGAAAGAGCCCAGACTGAGCGCCAGTCTCTTCCTTCCTCCTCCCACTAGTCCGCGTCACTTCCTGACTCCTGAAGAAAAGACTCCTGGTCTTGCCCTCAAAGACCTTCCCTTCATGGGCAGAACTCTTCTACAGTAAGTATCCAGCAGGTGGCATTATTCCAATCGTTACAGTCCCCCCTGTTGTTCCTCAAGAAACAAAATGTTTCCTTGACGGAACAGTAAAAAGAATATAATAACTATTGCTAACTAATAATATGTGAACAACAATATAGAAAAGGAAGAGAGGAAAGTTTTGTTCAGAGGGGCGATTTTTTGTCCTCATGAACCGACGCTTTGACATTGGTCTTGCAAAGGGAGGGCCTCTGCAGAAAATACATATTACAGATGATATTATAACAGAAAAAGAAAAGAGAAAAAAAAACAAAACAAAGCTGTTCATTTAAAGTCTCTGAAAGTCTTTTCTCAGATGTCCTCTAGGTGTAGTCGTGGAATGGAAGTCTTTTCAGGGGTTGATGTGTGGATACTGGTAATCAGCCAGGAAAATTTCCTACAAAATTGAGCTTAACACAACTTTAAAATAGCTTTGTCAATAATCAAATCCAACAATGAAAGTTCTCAAAAACATGTCTAAGGGAATTCAGAATCTTAGTTGTTACACATGAAACATACAATAAAACAAAAATTGAACCATTCTTTAAAATTATAATATTACTATAGTCCCCCCCTTATGGAGGGTAATTGAGAAGACAATTGCTGCGATATTAATTATTAAAAATAATTTTTTATCTTTGTTTCATCACTTTTTGCATCATCTGCCTAATTATCCTCATGCCATTATGAGAAATTTAAAAATCTAATATAATTGGTAACAGGTGTCAAGGCCAAATTCAACACTGTATTTATCATGACACCTGAGATAATTATGGGGGTTACCATAAAAGAACAGAGAAATGATGGGATATGAGCATTCCCACACTTGAGCAATATGTACTGCCCATACAGTATGCCAGGCTTAAAATAGGTGGATGGAATATATGTCCATGCCACCGAACATATTGGAAGAAACTGAGTCAGACTTAATCAGATGCATGGGACTGAGATGTCCATGGCATCAGGCATATAGGAGGGAGCATGGAAGCCAGGTGTAGAAGTGAGATGGGTGGGATGAATACTTCCAGCCATCTGTACAATATTGTGGGGAAAAATAAAATAAAATATTAAACCAAGAGAATCCAACCTCAACATTAGTCAAAAGCCGTTCCCTCGGCCATACCTTGACTTCATGCATGTCTCCCCTCATGTGACAATTCAGTGTCTGCTCTTGCATGTATTCCTCTTGTGATTGGATGGCATCTTGGCCAACTGGCATCTGATAACTCAGAATAAAGGCAATTAATGTCTTAAATGATAAGTTCCCATAATCCAAGTCTCATATGGATTTAAAAATTGAGGATAATAAATGATTGCAAAAAATGTGAATACATCTTGACTCAGAACACAATATATAATTATGCAACAATTTCAAATAATACCCCTTTTTTTTACTTAGTATACAATTACTTTTTTGAAAAATCTGAACATATTTAAATAAAAGTTAAAGCACAACACAATCTCAAAGACAACTTTTACAAATGTTCCCCTCTTTTTTTTTTTTTTGGAATATGCTTATCAAAAATAATACTTCTAGAATCAATTTACACTTGCCATGGCAAACAATTTGCCAGGGAAATGCTTTAAAGAGTTTGATCAAATAATCAGTTGAGAAAAAATAACAAAAACAAACAACTCAGAATATGGGAGCACAATACTCCTAGAATTAACATTGTATAATAAAATCAAAACCATCTTGCAATGTTTCAAAATTAGAGATGAATAAATAGAAAAAAAATACACATGGAACAATAAAAGACAATGAAATTCAAACTAGGGAAATCTAAATGAATATGAACTTAATATTAATAAGAGTATTATAAAATATAAACTTGATCACATGACTATAAAAAGCTTTTACAAATATTCTCCTTGTTTTAAAAACTAAATATAAAACACAATCTCAAAAGCATGAAAATCTCTATGAAAATAAACCCATACCATTAATTTCAAAATGTATATGTAATAGCATAGAAATCCTATGTAACCTCTGAACTGATATTAATACTCTGAGTGAATTCAGAACACCTTTGATTCCGATATCTAAAATCCCCAATACTCATATCAATACCTTGCTGCTTACTTCTACATTTCTGTAAAATATATACCCTTCCATGGCAAAAGAGGCAGAGTCTTGAACTATGTTGATTGTCATTCTTATTCAGCTTAAGTTTTTCTTCTTTAACCCCTTTATATTGTCTGTCAGTCTTTTCACCATACAAATGCTTTATAAGATTACTAATTAAAGACAAAAGCAGGTTAGCAAAATTATGAACAAAACAAGCATATCTGGAATTTAAAGAGTTTTCTAAGATTGTCTCAAAAGCACAGCCAGGCCGGGGAAGGGCTGAGCCTGAAGCTGCAAATGCAGGTAGAAAAAGTTGAGCATGCGCATCAGATCTCTGGACTTCCCAGGCAGGGGAAGCTATGGGCTTGGCCATAGGAGGAGTAGAGGGTGGGGTCTGGAGAGGAGGGGAAGGACCAGAGCAATTTGAATCAGACTTGATTTTGAACTCAGGCCTGGATTCCTCTTCCCCCACTTTGCCTCCAGGTGCTAGGGGATTAAAAGCTTCTAGGGGGTGGGTCATTGCCTCCAGGCATGCAAAATTAGAGCAACAATTAGTGTTAGAACTGGGAAAAGCTGCAGGAATCTCTTCAGGTTTCTCTGAAAAAGCATGGTTGGGAGAGGGAGAGATATTTCCTTGTGTGAGTAAGTTGCTGGCTCTTTTAACAAAAAGAAAAAGAAAAATAGAAAATCCACAAAAACAAAGCATTAACATGATCTTATCTCCCATTTGTCTGGTTAAACAGACCAAAATCAAAAATAGGATAATTAGGGAGTTTAAAAGGTCCATTCGAAAAAATTCAAAGGAAAAACACAGCCAGTACACCAGTACTTAGCAGTTAAAGGGAGAGGGAGGGGAAATTTCTTACCCAACCAGAAGATCAGAAGAAGACTAAGGGTTAGCTTTCCTCTTCGTGGTCAGCCATCTGTTAAGGGCTAAAATTCTAGCTAAACTGTCTAAAATATCTAATGAGTGGTCGCCAATAAATTATAAGCTTTAGCAAGAGTTAGACTTTTAAGCATTTATTAAGGAGAATAAGAATTTGGTAAAGAGAGAGAAAAAGGCCTAAATTCCTAGCTATTAAAGGGAGAGCACATTTCTAGCTCCGCTCTCCACCAGAGTCCCAAGGAAAGAGCCCAGACTGAGCGCCAGTCTCTTCCTTCCTCCTCCCACTAGTCCGCGTCACTTCCTGACTCCTGAAGAAAAGACTCCTGGTCTTGCCCTCAAAGACCTTCCCTTCATGGGCAGAACTCTTCTACAGTAAGTATCCAGCAGGTGGCATTATTCCAATCGTTACAGGGGTTAAGTGACTTGCCCAGGGTCACACAGCTAGTAAGTGTCCAGTGTCTGAGACTGGATTTGAACTCAGATCCTCCTGAATCCAGGGCCAGTGCTTTATCCACTGTGTCACCTAGCTGCCCCCATCTATCTACTTTCAACCAATGAATGACCAAAGAAATCCCAATGAGAAAAGGATTTCTGTGGATGACAGGTATTGGTTCCCAGCTGCCCCTCTGCTCAAGGGTAGGGTAGGAGGGATGGAACTCTCCACTCCAGCAGTGATACCCTGACAAGAGGCCACTTGGCCTTTGCTTGGAAACATTCAGGAGTGGGAAACTCCCCTTGGGGCAGCAAGAATTGTTAGCAAGTTATCCCCTCCATGGAGTTGACTCACACAACCTGCACCAGTGACACCTTGTTGCTATCTCAGGGGCCAAGCTGAAAAAGACCAATCTTTTTACACAAGAAGCCCTTGAAGATAGTGCTCAGGTCCTCCCCCAAATTCTTTTCTTCTCCTGGGTAAGGAGCCCTAGTTCCTTCATCATGACTTCCAGTTCCCTACTCTCTAGAAGGTGCCCGGGGTATCCACATTCTTCCTACAATGTGGCACCTTGGATGGAGCCAGTTACTCCAGAGGGATGAATCAGCAGCTGTGGTTCCACCTCGCCCAGCCCCCCAGGGCTGGAGCCAGTACACAGTTCTATCAAATCCACATTTGTTCAAAGACCAAGGAAGGAAAAGGTATAGCCCGAGCAGGGGTTCCATGGAGGATACAAATCATGGACCTGCTGCTTCTAGCTGCATGATCACACTTAAGGTGCTTCACCACCCCTGAGTCTCAGTTTCCCCATCTATAAAAGGAAGGGAGTTGGCCAGATGCCTCCCGCAGTTGCTTCTAGACTCAGGAGTCTATGGGTGTGTGAATGATGGCCTCTCTTTTCTCCTCCAAACCCACTCTCTTCATCTTGGATGTGCCTCCCCCTCTCCTCCACCAGCCCCCCTCCCTTTCTGGAGAGCAGAAGCCTGAGGCCTGGCTTGCCCTGGAGACAAATGAAGTCCATCAATCTGCCTCCAGGATGGGCTAGGTAGAGCACAGCTGAGCTCCCAGAGAAGCCATCAAATTTATGAGCTTTTCTGCTCATGCTGCAGCCTTCCGGCTGCCTCCCCATAACTGGGGAGGGAGGGAGACTCAGGCCCTCCTGCATCCCCACTGACTGGAGGGGCAGGGAGACCGTGTCTCCCACAGCAGGAAGATGGCAGCTGGTTCTTAGGATGCCGGTCCTCCCCTTGTCTCCCCCTCAGTCCTACCTTCTCCATGATTGAAGTCAAGGAATATTAGGTGTTTACTCTGTGCCAGACAAATCAGGGACAAAGGTTCTGTGCTTACAGGGACACAGCACAGAGACCACAAAGAAAGGCAAACTCATGGTTCCTGCCTTCAAGAAAGTCATGTTCTAATCGGGGAGACAACATACAAATACTTATGTAAATTCAAGATGTGTGCAGTAGAACGAAAGTTAATCTCAGAGGAAAAGGGGGAGGGAAAGGGACCCCCAGCTAGCAAGAGTCAGAGCAGAGATTTGAACCCAGATCTGACTCCCTACCCCAGTTGGCCAACCCCAACATAAACAGACCTGTGGTCTGCTGCTAACAGCTTTCCACTCTTCTGTGTCTAGCCTGGTTCAATAAAGCCTCCACAGGCCCTTAGAGATGTGATCTGGGGGCCAGCTGACTCATGACTGGGCTGGGAAGGAGGAGGATGGGAGGAGAAATGGAGGGGGGAGTGGACCAGGTTTCCTGGCTAGGAAAATTAATTTTGTCATCCACTGGGGTGGGAGGCAGGGACCCAGCCTCATTGCAAGCTCCAGGGGCTGATTTAAGGTGGCTGATGAAAGACTCCGAGGAGCAGATGGTCTTAATTATTCTAACAAAGGAAACCGAGACCAAGGGACAGGAGAGCAGGAGATGAATAGGGGGAAGAGAGGAAGGGGGGCACCAGCTTGAGCCTGGGTCTGAAGCAGAAATGGTTGCAGAGAGAGCCTAGCATGTACAGAATGGATGGGGATGAATGAGCCCAGCTCAGTGCTTGCTATATTTCTCCATCCATCCCCTCCCCGTCCCACCCTCATCTCTGAAGTCCATCAATTTCAAGGCTGGGGGCTTGCTGAGAGAGGGACTCTGATTGCACAGTCTAGTTCTAGGGTTGGACACCATTGGGGTGGGGCTCCTTCCTCTCTCTAGCTTCACCCCTGTGTCCCCCTAACTCCATCCCTGATCTGAGAAGGGTTCTACTAGCAAAAAAAGATGCATTTATCTCCCACCAGCCCTACCCTAGACATGAAGAAGGGAAGGGGAAGGAGATAAGCATTCATTAAGTGCCTACTATGTGTCAGGTACTGTGCTAAGTTCTTTACAAATGTTATCTCATTTGATCATGATACGGGAGGGTATAGATCTACCTCCCTCTTCAACCTGTACACCCAAGGAGCTTTGGGAGGAGCCTGGAGATACTTCTGCCCCAAAGCCCCCATATAGGAGCCTGCTTGGTTGTGTCATGTAGTTGATTCCCTTCAGAACTGAAGAATCAAACAACCAAAAACATCTCAGACCTCTGCTATGGGTGTAGCTGGGGAGTGAGGAGGACTCAGAGAAATGTGGAGCAAAGACTTTTTCCTCCTCCAAGAAGGTCAAGTCTAGTTACATCATGGATTTGGAGACCAAAAGTATTACAGAGGCATGAAAATGTGCCCCACAAACATTGGTCCCCATCAGAATTATGGTCATGTCAGTTCAGCAGGCAGGCTGGCCATGTCTCATCTCTGCCTTCACTTCATGCATAGCAGACAGAGACCTCCACATGGCCAGCTTGCTGCATCTTCAGATCCTCCCTGTCTTTGATGATGGAGATTTCATACCTTTTCTCAGGAGTCAGTCATCATGAGTAATCAGGCACCCTATGTATTCTCCTCTCCCTCCCTTCTGGTCACTGCTTTGTGAGATGCCCAAATCAGCATCTTTAAGGGAAGTAAGCCACTGAATCCCCCTGGGGCTAGTGAGAGAGACCCCAGAGAGAGTTCTGAGTTCTGCTTTCTGGTGCCCCTGGCTTTCCATTCTTTTTTCTTTTTTTTTTGTGGGGCAATGAGGGTTAAGTGACTTGCCCAGGGTCACATAGCTAGTAAATATCAAGTGTTTGAGGTCAGATTTGAACTCCGGTCCTCCTGAATCCAGGGCCAGTGCTTTATCCACTGCTCCACCTAGCTGCCCCCCACTTTTAAAACTTTGAGCTCCAAATTCTCTACCTTTCCCCCCTCACTTTGAGAAGGTAAGCAATTAGATATAGGTTATAATTGTGTAGTCATGCAAAACATCTCCACCCCAATTTTTAAACATTTTTTTAAAGTTTTGAGTTTCAAATTCTATCCCTCTCTCCCTCCCTTCCCTCCCTTCCCCCTGAGATGGTAAGCAATCTGGTATAGTTTATATACATGCAATCATGTAAAACATTTCCATATTAGTCATTTTGTACAAGACTGTATTTCCTTTTTTTTTTTTTTTTAAATCTCCCTCTTGTGCCTTTAAATTTTGTCATCTCCAGGATGGATTTCCTGAATATCTATTTTTTCCTCTCAGGCCCAACTGTGTTTCCTGCCTTCATTTGTTAAGTGCCAATTCCACTCTCTCATATCTCCTTGATTACTGAGGGGTTAAGAGTCCCATTGTGGTTGTACCACAACCAATGACAATGAGACCAGGTTCCTTTAGGTGGGAAGCACAGAGTGATGGGAAAACAGCTTGATTTGGGTTCTAAGCACCTGGATATATCATGCCCCTGTTTCTCATTCTTCTGTGAAGGCGGCAGATCAGATGAACCTCTATGCCTAAGAATCCTCCACTCCAAAACCAGGGGGCTGGAATCCACAACGTCTGAAATTTCCTTCAGTCCTGCCTCCCAGCCGTGTTTTGGTTTTACTTTTCACATCATTCTTGGACTACAAACTTACTACTTTAGAATGATACAGTGAGGGGCAACTAGGTGGCGAAGTGGATAGAGCACCAGCCCTGGAGTCAGGAGTACCTGAGTTCAAATCCGGCCTCAGACACTTAACACTTACTAGCTGTGTGACCCTGGGCAAGTCACTTAAGCCAAATTGCCTCACTAAAAAAAGAAAAAAAAATGATACAGTCGGTAACATCTAGTAATAGAAATCCATCTCTTTGGTTTGTTTTATATTATGATGCATTTTGTGAAAGTTTTAAATAAAAAAAGAAAGTCTTGATGAATCTAAAGTAATTTGCTATTTTTATTCTTTAGAAACATCTACTAATAAAAGTTTAAAAGGTGGAAAAAAATTCTAAATCCTTAATTCTAGAATCATGCTAATTGATCCCATTTCATTTCTTTTTGTTGCTTTTTTTTTGCTTTGGACATGATCTGGCTTCAGGATTTCTGTAGGTTCCTTTTTCTCTTCACTGGTTTTCCCTGTTTTGTGAGTTAATACTGACAATTAAAGGTTAATTTCCATTTTTAAAATGTTAATTGAGACTTATTGTGTCCCGTGCCTTCCAATTCTCTTATTGGAGTGTGATTTCTGACTTATCTTCAAGTCTTTGGCCTCTTCCATTCCTTAATTGGAAACCTTATTCACCATCATACTCTTTGTTGTCTTTCTCAGTGCCCACTGTCTCATATAGTCCCAAGTACATGGCAGATACTTCATAAAAGTTTTTTTTTTCAATTTAAAAAATTAAGCCTCAAAGCATGTGTTAGCATAGATTAAAGACTCTTTTTTCCCATAAAAGTATTGTATTATTTTCCAGTTACATGTAGAGATAGTTTTCAACATTTGTTTTTATAAGATTTCTAATTTCAAATTTTTCTCCCTCCCTCCCCTCCCTCCCCCCTTCCCCAAGACAGCAAGCAATCTGATATAGGTTATATATGTACAATCACATTAAACATATTTCTGCATTAGTCATGTTGTGAAAGAAGAATCAGAGCAAAAGGGGAAAACCTCCAAAACAAAAACAAAAAAAGTAGAAAAAGTATAGTTCAATCTGCATCTAGATTCCACAGTTCTTTTTTTCTGGATGTGGAGAGCATTTTCCATCATGAGTCCTTTGAAACTATCTTGGACCATTGTATTGCTGAGAAGAGTCACAGGTGATCAACACACGATGTTGTTGATACTGTGTACAACGTTCTTCTGGTTCTGCTCATCAGCATCAGTTCATGTAAGTCCTTCCAGGTTTCTCTGAAATCCACCTGCTCCATTTCTTTGTTTTGTTTTGTTTTTTTTTTTTTTGTGGGGGAATGAGGGTTAAGTGACTTGCCCAAGGTCACACAGCTAGTAAGTGTCAAGTGTCTGAGGCTGGATTTGAACTCAGGTTCTCCTGAATCCAGGGCAGGTGCTTTATGCACTGTGCTGCCCCCACCTGCTCCATTTCTTACAGCACAATAGTATTCCATGACATTCATATAGCACAACTTGTTCAGCCATTCCCCAAGTGATGAGCATCCCCTCAATTTCCAATTCCTTGCCACCACAAAAAGAGCAGCTATAAATATTTTTGTACATGTCGGTCCTTTTCCTTTTTTTATGATCTCTTTGGGGAAAAGACCTAATAGTGGTATTGCTGGGTCAAAGGCACAGCTTTATAGCCCTTTAGGCATAGTTCCAAATTGCTCTCCAGAACGGTTGGATCAGTTCACAGCTCCACCAACAATGCATTAGTGTTCCAATTTTTCCACAGCTTCTCCAACATTTATTATTTTTCTTTTTTATACTAGAGATTCTTGTTGAGTACTTCATTCCCTGGCACAGAGTGCCACTGTCTTTACCATAGAATCTTTATTTACACTCTTAATGGGTCCTGCAAGGCAAGATGGCAGAGTGTCTCTGAAATAATGCCCTCAGGGACATGATGAAACCGACTCCATCGATCCCTCTTTGCCTGAGAATATAAGAATCTTCCTCCCAGGTAAGCTGTCAGCATGAATATGGTTCATCACCCCCAAACGTCTTTTTATTTATTTGTTTTTATTAGCGTTATATTAGATATTAATATGTGTATGTATACACATGTACATATGTATATCCATGTAATATGTGTAAATTAATCATGCATAAAATAATATATTACAAGTATATATTAGTATTATAAGAAAGTATATATTAATAGATACAAGACAAGTATGTTAATATATGACAAATATATGTTAATATAATGCAAATATATTAACATATAGTACAAGCATGTATTAATATTTGAGATGTCTATTAACAGATAAAGCAGTGAATATTAATATGTAAGACATGTATAGATTTAAATATAAGACAAGTATATATTAATATATAAAACAAGTGTAAACCAACATACCATTAATATATTAATAAAGATGTTAATATTTAAGAAAAGTATAGATTAATTTACAAAGCAAGTACAAGTTAATATGAGACAATTATATATTAATATAAGATAAGTATATATTAATATTTATAAGTATATATTTCTATATGACAAGTATGTTAATATATGTGACAAGTGTATATGTTTATATATAAGACAAGTATATGTTAATATGATAAGCATATATTGATTACATGTGAATATATACACATATATCAATAAATTTCTATATATTCTCCATCAGCATGTAAGATTCTGGCAATCGGGGATTGCTTCATTCTCTATACTTGTGTCATAGTGCCTCGCATACAGTAGACACTTACTAAATGCTTGATTGATCGGTCACAGGACCATAGATCTAGAATTATAAGAAGACTGAGAGGTCCCTAGTCCTGCCCTTCATTTATAGATAAGAAAGCACACTGACTCACCAAGTCCCACAGGCAGGAAGGAACAGAGGCAGAATTAGAATTCAGGTCCTCCTCCTTCAAAATCACTATTTCCTCTGTACCATGCTGCCTCCTGATTATTCATCTGACCGAAGGGGAAACTGAGGCTCAGGGAGCTCAAGACAGCCCTTGAACCCAAGCCTCCAGACCTGAAGTCCATGCTTTACACCACTACAGCAGACTGTGCAAATGAAGGTGACTTGCCAAGGGTCACACAGCTAGTTAAGTGTCAAGTGTCTGAGGCTGGATTTGAACTCAGGTGGCCTGTCCTGAACACCCTCAAAGTGGTCCTGACTGTAAGGACTCTGGGAGTTCAGAGGAGGGGTGTGGGGGAACCCTCGATGAAACCAGTCACAGAAAAAGGGGACATGAGCTGGGCTTGAAAGCAGCAGAGACACAAAGGGAGGCAGTTCTTGGCATGAGCCAGGATGTGAGGGCAGGTAGGCGTGAACTGATGGGAATGGGTGGCGGCAGCAGCCACTGGCAGGGGCTACAGGAGCCATGAAGGGCCAGCTGAGGTCGAACCTTGGGGCTGGATCATGGAGAGCCTTGAAGATTGGGCTTGTCACCATCTTGATTAGCTTTGTGGGGAGCACCTGTCACTGAGATGACAAGAGATGAAGAGCACTTTTGAGAGGCCATACGCAATGTTGGTCCTGGACAGGGAGTCAGGATTCCAATTCCACCTCAGATCTTTCCCAGCTGTGACCCTGGGCAAGTCATCTAGCATCTCTGGGCCTCAGTTTCCTCATCTGTAAGATGAGGGAGGTTGGACTCAACAACCTCCAGTGCCCTTCCAATTCTAAAACGAGCCTGTGATCAATCATCTTAGGGCCTCGGACCCAGGCGAGCCTCCAGTGCGGTGGTTGGGAGGGGTGGGTGACGCGGGCAGCCCTCGCTTCTCCTCCACCATCCCCTCCTTGAAGCTGGCAGGGAGTTGCTATTTATCATCTGAATGGTTTGTACTTGGGGAAATAAAACTAATTAACCAGGCCAAGGTTTCCCATTAGTGAATATAAATTTCTCATCCCTGCCCAGAGGCTCATTTGGCATGTCACCGACTGTTTTGAGCTGAGTAACAGGCCACCAAGGCCAGGGAGACAGGGGAAATTAAAATCATCTTTGGGTGGATGGGAGATGCAGAAAGGAAGTGATCGCATCTGTGAAGGAGGTGGGGAGAAGGGGTCAGGACAGGGCTGGGGGGGCCACACTGATGCTGGAGGAGGAACAAGGTCCCAGAGCAAAGAGCAAGGTGGAGGGAGAGGGCTGAAGAAAGAGGAAAAGGGGAGAGAAGGAACGTGGCAGGGCAGGGCAAAGAGCCCGGGAGCTTGGCGACAAGAGACAATCTAAGCCCCCTCCCTTCCTACAAACAGCGGGGAGAGCACAGGTTTGAATGCTGAGGTGCTAGCTGTAGGCCACGGCTAAGTCAGCTATTCGGGCCTCGGTTTCCTCCCGTGTAAAAAGGACCAGGGAGGGCTGGACTAGAAGAAAGATAGGTGACCTAGTGCGTGGAGGGCTGAACTAGCGTCGGGAAGACCCGTTTCCTGTTCCATGAAATGGGTTCAGTGACAGCTGCTGCCTCTCGGGGCAGCTGAGGCTCCAATAGCATGGTATATGCAAAGCACGTCGTAAGCCTGAAAGTGGAAATGGACGCCATCACTGGGTTCTAGGAGGCCTGGAGTCAGAGACAAGAGAAGCAGGCCTCCTGCTGTCCGCACCTTGTCTCCAAGATCCTGGGGTTGGCCCAGTGGCCAACAGGACCAGTATACATGTGTGGTGGGCGGGAGTTGGGGGGCACAGCGACAATAAACACGCCAACATTTTGAGATGGTGTGGGATCTGGAGCGAGCCAGTGCTCAGAAGGGGTGGTTCTAGGGCAGCTAGGTGGCACAGTGGATAAAGCACTGGCCTTGGATTCAGGAGGACCTGAGTTCAAATCCAGCCTCAGACACTTGACACTTAACTAGCTGTGTGACCCTTGGCAAGTCACTTAACCCTCATTGCCCCACAAAAACCAAAACAAACAACAACAACAACAACAACAACAACAACAAAAACAGAAGGGGTAGCTCCCTCACCTCTTGGATCTCAGCAAGAACTTTCTCCTCCCTGGGCCTGGTAAAGAGGAAGAGACTGGGCTGGACCCCTAAGATCTGACATTTCTATGAGTAAGTCCAGGAGATGGGAGGAGGGGGACAAACCAAAGAGATGAAGTGAGGAAGAAAGGTGTCAGAGGAGGGGGCTATGGCAAGAACACAGCCCTGCCTAACTGCAGATCGGGCCGTGTTGTTACCGAGGTCCTTCCAAGCATGCAGCTTGACATCCCCTGTTCTAAGGTCCCTCCCAGTTCTGACATCCCCTATTCTTTTTTGAAAAGTAATATTTTTATTTATAGTTTTGAATTCCAATTTTTATCCCTCCTTTCCTCCCTCCGCTCCCCCCTCCCTGAGGTGGTAAGCAATCAATTATGGGTTATACATGTGCAATTATGTAAAGCATTACCATATTAATCATTTTGTACCAAAAAAATTTGAATAAAAGAAAGTGAAAAATAGCCTGCTTCAGTCTGTGTTCCATCAATATCAGTTCTTTCTTCGGAGGTGGAGAGTGTGTTTCATCGATAGTCCTTTGGGATTGTCTTGGATCATTGTGTTGCTGAGAAGTCGTATCACTCACAGTTCTTCATCAAACAATATTTCTGTCTCTGTGCACAATCTTCTCTTGGTTCTGCTCACTTTACTGTACATCAGTTCATATGAGTCTTTCCAGGCCTTTCTGAAATCATCCTGCTTGTCATTTCTTATAGCACAATAATATCCCATTATTATCATATACCACAGCTTGACATCCCCCATTCTAAGCCCCTTCCCAGCCCTGATTGTCCATGTTCTAAGATACCTCCCAGCTCTGAGGAATCAGTTGGAGGGGAGGATCTCAGATCTGCGGGCTTCTCTGACTGTGGCTTAGAGGGTGTCCTCTCTTTGGCACCTCAGGGGTTTCTGGCTCAAACCCCTTGTCTACCCTCGCACCTCCACAGCATCCCTGCATTTGGGTGCCCATTTACCTCCGTCTCTGCTCCAGACCTGTGGAAAAGCTTCCACCCTCAGTTTGAATAGAGTTCATGGAGGAGGACTTGAGGAAGAACCCGACCAGGCTGCAGCTCTAGGCTAGATAAGGCCTTTTCTGAACTCCTCGTGAATACCTGGTATGCTTTAATAAATGCTTAATGCCCAAAGACTGGTGCTAAAGCTTCTCATTTAAGATGTAGATTTTAAACGTCACACCTGCCTGGAGATGTTCACCTGAACCATTCTGCCCCCCGCCCCCTTCACGACTCAGCTTCCCCAAGGGGCCTCGGCTCCTGATCTGTAAGAAGGCTGTGGACTTGCTGGGCATTCTGAGGCTCCGAGCTCCTAGACCTCGGTCCCCGGGGAACTGCCAACCCACTTCCATCCCAGCTCAAAAACATTAAAAACGCCTGCTGAGTGGGACCCTGCCCAGTGAGAAACCAACACAGTTCTTGGCCAACAAGCTTGCATTTTAGTAAGGGTGAGCCCAACACATAGACGGGCAGGAACAGAAAGATGCCCTGTAAAAATGAGAGGCCAACATTGGCGGAGGCAGGGAAGGCTTCCCGGAGGCTGTAAACTCCAGTACCGGGTCAGTGGGAGTCCAAATCACATGGCCTAGTGATGTGGCAGCATATGAGACGTTTGCATCACTGGCTCGTGTACATAACTTGTCCACCCTGGAGACGGCAGTGTGGCCTGAGGAGGAAGCGCCTTGCCCAGGGAGCCGGGAGACTGGCATAAGACCTGGCTCTGGCGCTAAGGGTCAGAGCCAGCCACCAACTAGTCTCGGCCTTCCTCGTATCCTCCCTAAAAAACGAAGAGGCCAGAGTCGCTCTCTAAAGTCTGTTCTAGTGCAGAAGCCCCCAGAGGCCTTGGTACTCCCCAGGGGTCAGGCTACACCCCACTTCGACGGTCGCCCTCCCCCCCCAGACCCTGATGCAGACAGCCCAGGGGGCCTGAGCCAAGAGCCTTGGGAACAGCCGTGCTACCAGCCCAGTGCTGTCCTCCAGCATCCTGGGAAGCCACCCTGGGGATGCCTCCTTCCTGCAGGGGCTGCAGCCACAGCTCCGGAGGACCCAGAAAGGAGAATTCTCATCACCAAAGTCCTTGGCTCTGGCCAACAGTACCACAGCAGAAAATGCTATGATTTGGTCATTAGCAATGACATCAAAGACAAGGGCTGACCATCTGCTTTGGGCCTGCACCCTCCCCTCTGGGTCCTCTCCCCCGTAGGTAAGCTCCCTGAGGGCAGGGACCGCCTGGTTTTTCTCCGTCTCCCCACTGCTCTGCTGGCAGGAGCTCAGCAAATATTTCCTTTTTCCCTCCTTCCTAAGGTTAGTGACTGCTTCCGGGGCGGGGGGGGGGGCCCTCTTCTGGAAGATTCCTTTCAGCCCTGAGGTGGGCTCCTTTCCCTGTCAAAGGTGGGGGTGAGGTCAGCAGGGCAGGCAGCCACCCTCAGGGCAAGGAGGGGCGGTCATCAGAAATTCCACTCTCCTGACACACAGGTATTTATTTTCTGGATCAACTCATACATGTTACAAGGAGGGGTTAGAGAAGGCGTCCTTCTTGGCTCTCCCCATCTTCCCCAGGCCTGTCTCCCTCACCCTCCTTGGCTCTCCCGTGGTGTCTGAGCCAGCAGGTCATTAGGAGCCAGTGTGAGGCTTCTGGCTGCCTCTGAGGGAGGTCCGCATCCCCACGGGCTGCCGCGCACCTGCCGCGGAGGGCTGGAGACGGAGCTCAGGGTGGGGAGACTGAAGAAGGCCGGTCTGAGGACAAGTATTCACCAGGAGGAAGGCCTGGGACTGGATGGCTGGCTGAGGCCTCTCCTGAGCGGACCCGCTGGCCAGGGTGTGGGTGTCTTGCCTGGCACATCACACCCAGCATGCGACGGCAAAGGGCTCTGGACTCAAGGGCTGTGTGACTTTGGCCAGGTCACTTCCCCTCCCTCAGACTATTTCGTTGCATACGATGGGAATGGCTCACGCCTGGGCTGGTGTGAGGGGAGGAGTGCCATGTACACCGAAGCAGGGTGGCCTCTGGCTCCATCTCAGGGGCCGGAAGAGAAGGGCACTGGCAGTCCATGAGCCCCTGCCCCCCTGGTACCCTAGGAGCTGCGGGCCAAGCCTCGGGCACCCAGAGAGCAAGCTCCCTCCATCTCCTCGACCCATTCCCTGCTGCCTGCTGCTCACCAGTCAGGCCCTCCAGTCTGCGATCCCGCCAGGGGCCTCTTGGGGCCCTACTGGGCCCCACCCCCACCAGCGCCCAGCCAAAGAAAGCCCAACCTGGTGATCTGGGTCAAAAAAGGAAGGGGGGGCATAAAAAGCCACGGCATCAGTAACAGTCAAGAGCATGATAAGGAGGTGAGAGGCAGTGACGGATACCGTGGCAGGGCAGCCCAGTCACCGGGATGGGGAAGGGCCACTCCCGGAGGCTCCCGTCCAGCCGTGCCCCTGCCCAGAACCAACCCTTCCAGGGACAAGGCTTCACATACATCTTGGGTGCCCTCCTCAAAGCCGTCCACCTTGGGAAGACTTCAAACCGCCCGTCTCTAAGGAACCCTCACTCAGTTTACTACGACTGGACCGAGGTGCCGAGTCTGAGATTTAAGCGCTGGTGCCAAGAGTGCCAAGCTGGCGAAAAGCTCATGAGAGAGGACGGGGTGAGGGGGTCAGGCCCCTCTGCTCCCACTTGTGTCCAGGAGAGGAGACAAGCCAAGGACATAATGAGGAGAAGGGGTCTGGAAACCCCTATGCTGAGCTCCCACTGCCAGGGGAGGGCAGCACGCCAGCTGGCTACTGCCCAGAGCGGGGCCAACAGCATCGGCTCGGCCGGGGTTCCCGGGGCCGAGGGGCCACAACAGTCCTCACCAAGCAGGGTAGAGCAGCAGGACAGGCTGGCGCGTCCCTGCTTCCTGAGATGGGGATGATGGGAGCTGGGCAAAGGCAGTGGAGGGGACGAGAGGGCCCCCTCTGTGGCTACCTCTTCTCCAGCTTCTGCATCTGCAGGCTGAGCGACGTGAAGCTGGCCAGGAGGTCTGTCACCTCGTCCACCTGTCGGAACCAAAGCAAACCCCTTTGAGCCTCAGTGTCCTCATCCGTAAAATGGGCAGCACTCTACTGTTCTACCTCTATCAAAGGCCCAGGAGAAAAATGACAAGAGAACAGAGATGAACACAGTCCTACTGTACAGGGCTGGAGAGCATGGAAGAGCAGACACCCCTCCCAGCCCTACCCCATGGCTCCAGGCCAGAGTCCCCCGCAGCCATCTCCTTGCTCGGCCCAGAAGGCACCCCCTGGGGCACAGCATGGGCCTGGAACAAGCCAGCACCAGCTCACGAGGCTTCAGCCAGTGCTGAAGGCAGGACCTCTGACCCCTCATATTCCACACCAGCCGGACGTCCCGCCTTCTCCCGAGAGCAGCCCCCTGCCACAAGAACAGGGAGGAGGCCTCCCCAGGGCCGCCTCTTCCTCCCTGCCAGAGGGTCAGGCCGGGAGTCTATTCAAAAGCTCCTTCTCTAGCAGGAATCTCTCCGGCCTGAGACCAGCCCAGAGCGTTAGGCCGGGGGGGCTGTCATCCTCACAGGAGTCTAAGTGACCACGGTTCTGGTTCTTGGAAAAGGAGGCTAAACCCCAGCTGCACTTTAGCACAGCACGATGTTTTCCTGGTTCACGACGCCTACAGACGTTAACAAAAAGCCCAAACTGCTGTGGAGGCGAGCACAGAGGCCGTGGGGTGCCCAGGGCAAGGGGGGAGAAGGGAGCCCCTCGGGGCCAGCCCTCACCTGCTCTTTGGTGCTCGTCATCTGGAGGCGGCTGCAAAGGTCATCCAGCCGGTCGCGCTGTTCGTGCCGGCCCAGCCGTTCCAAGTATTCCCTGAGCATCTGGATGATCTACAAAGACAGCAGGAGGGGGGCAGAGGTGAGGCTCTGGAGCCCCTCCGAGTCTGTGGGCGGGACAAAGAAAAGGACACTGGAAGGTGGCCGTGGCCCTGGGCCCAGAGCAAGAGACAAGCAAGACCAGAAGAAGAGGCCACGGCCTCCGAGTGACCTGGCCTAGGGATCTAAAGCTCATATACCACCTGACAGTCTCCTTTAGGCTCACAACAGCCCTGAGAGGCAGGTGTTATTATTATCCCCATTTATTAACTGGGGAAACTGAGGCAAAGGTGAAGTGACTGGCCAGTCAGTGCCTGAGGCTAGATTTGAACTCAGGGCTCCTGACTGCAGACCCTTCGCTTTGCGCCCTGAGGCCCAATCAGGTCACACTTCTATACTGGTTCCTGGTTTGTTTTAAGAAAAGTGCTTCTGGATGCCATAAAGCATCCATGTCAAGCTGGGTTGTGACTCATCATCATGGCTGCCACTGAAGGCTGTGATCTGCATCAAGGGAAGGTGCGCTCCTAGCGAGGCAATCACGCCCCTCAGCAGGATGGGGGGGGGGTGTCCTTCTCTCTCAACAATGCAGCCACTGACTC
The DNA here is from genome assembly GCF_019393635.1 of Dromiciops gliroides. Lineage (NCBI taxonomy): Eukaryota > Metazoa > Chordata > Mammalia > Microbiotheria > Microbiotheriidae > Dromiciops > Dromiciops gliroides. Next base: position 289,542,589 of record NC_057865.1, read on the forward strand.
ACTCCCATTAAGGGCTGGGGACCCTGGGCTCCCAGGGGCTCCCACAGGCCTGGAGGCCGAGATCTAGCCTCTCTGGGCTAGGCCCTGACCCTCCTCAGTTGGAGAATGGGGGCGATGACGGGGCGCAGCACTCACACGGCATCACCTTTGTGACAAGCTCAGCACCTGCCTGGCATTCTGCAGGGTCAGTGGACACAGGCTCCTGGGCTGGCTCGCCTCTGCAGACCTGTTTCCTCATGTGTAAGATGGCCCTGAGCTCTGTGATGCCGTGGGAGTGTGGGATGGGCACCAGCACCTGGTCTGGAGCCGAGAAGGTCTTGGCTCATCTCCATGGCCCCGCTCCTCTCCTATGGGGGTCCATCCTTCTTTATCCAAGAGAAGGACCAGGCAGGAGTAAGAGGAACTTGAGACAACAACCTTGGGGGGGGGAACGAAGCCCCTCTCTCTGGGTACTGATGGGGCCACCCCCAAACAGACCTCTCGGTCATCTCCAGGCAGTAAATCTTCCCCCTCTCCACTAGCCCATTGCAAAGTCTCCTTAGCTGGTATCAACAGGCCTCCCCTTAGACAAGTGCAAGAGCAAACATCACATCCTTTGTCTCTTATTTAACCTGGTGAACACTGTGGTTGGGTCCCAGAGTTCATCAAGGACCCTGGATCTGAGCCAAGGCACTGGTAAGACCCCTGATTCTGCCTCCCAGGCACGTCGCTCACTCCCACCGGCAGCGGAAGGCCTCAGCCGACCCACTTGCTTCTCATTGTCTCCAGCTGCAGGCCAGCCCTGAGCTGGGGGCACACAAGGTGGCACCGAGGGTGCCCCCCTCACCTGCTTCACCTCTAGCCGGACAGCTTCCAAGCAGTGGGAGTGACCCTCCTGGAGAATATTCAGCTTTGACTTGGCCAGGTGCAAGGGGGTCCTGCCAGCCCGGTCCAGGGCATCCACCCGGGCCCCTAGGGAAGCAGGAAGGGGAGAGAGAAATGGGGAGAGGTGAGCATGTGCCTGTGTGTTTGTGTGTGTGTACGGGGTGCTGGTGGGAGGCGGGGAGGAGTAGGTAGCCCCGAAAAGTCCTTACCTCCTCGCAGCAGCGTGGTGATGACAGGAACGTGGTTGGTGCAGGCAGCTGTGGGAGGAGACATGGCATACATCAGGAATCCCCAAAGACAAGGACCTCAGCTTTCTGAGACCCACTGCCTACGGGACCAGGTCTTTGATCACCCTTCAGTCACGCCCATTCAGGAACTACAAATTAGTGCTTGTTGGAAAGCCAGGGGAAATGATAAAATACTAAATCCAAACAACAAAACCATGTAATGGGGACTGGGGGGGGGGGGATAAATTTGATTAAAAAAGAATGTGGGGGCAGCTAGGTGGTGCAGTGGGTAAAGCAGCAGCCTTGGATTCAGGAGGACCTGAATTCAAATCCAGCCTCAGACACCTGACACCTACTAGCTGTGTGACCCTGGGCAAATCCTGGTAAAAACAAACAAAAACCAGAAGACTGGAAAGCCAGGGGCCCCAGAAGGCAGAACTCAGAACTCTCTCTGGGGTCTCTCTCACTAGCCCCAAGGGGATTCAGTGGCTTCCTTCCCCAAAGAGGCTGATTTGGGGTGGGGGTGGGGATTCTCCTCCTCTCTTAGTAGCAGGGACTGAGCCCGAGGGTGTGCTCCTCTCCCTCAGCGCCCCTTTGTCAGGACTCAGAGGAGCCCACCAAGAGAGGGCCAGGGAGCCATGAGGAAGGCGGAAATGCCGGCCTCTGGACGTCAGCCCTGCCTCCCCCGGGGCTGGCACGTACCCAGGTGCAGAGGTGTGTTCCCCAGCCCGTCTCGCTGGTTGGCGTCAGCGCCGTGGTCCAGGAGCAGCTGCACTGCAAAGAGAACGTCCCAGAGGATGCTTGAGGCACTGAGCCCCCCTGGCCGCTCACAGATCCTCCGGCAGCGAAGCCCACCTCCCAGAGCAGCACAGGGGGGCAGTGGAGCTGGGATCCGAGTTCTAATCACCTCCTCCCTCTCGGAGCTGGCTTCCTCAGTTATAAAGGAAGTGCCTCAACCCGCAAAGGCCCGAGGTCCCTCCCACAGTCATCACATGCAGCCCGTTTTTCTCTCCTTTCCAGGCAGAGACTTCCAACATCCCATTTCCCAGCCAGGGTCCAGGGTCTCCCGGTCTCTCTGGCCACCATTCAGCTCCCAAGTGGGGGCTGCTCAGTGCTCCCTGGGGGTCAGTGAGTGTAAGGGAGCCCCCGGGAGGCACAGGCGATGCCCAGAGCCAGTCCTCTGATGACAGTTTAGAAGTGTCCGTGGGCAAAGGAAGGGCCTGGTAACCAGAGGATGGTTCTGGCTCACCCGAGGAAATGAGGTGGTGCAGACTAGACAGGTCGGCTGTGGAACCAAGTGCTTGTAACACTTGTCAAGAATGCAAAGAGCACTGAACATGTAAACAGGGTGAAGGGAGGGAGGGAGGAAGAAACCCCTCAGGACCACAGATCTGAGAGCACCTTCAGCAAGCATAAGGCGCCCAACCTATCAAGGCCACTGACCACCAAGGGAGAAACTCCAAGAGGAAGAATAAGGCAGGGCCTTGCCTCGGGAGGGCTGGGGTCGCCATACCAGGGATGGGGCTAGCCAGGCCTTTGGGAGCCCAAGGCAGAGTCTGGAGGTGGACCGAGCAAGGCTGGGGCCAATTGCTTTAAGTATCTGATGTAGCCCTTAACTCCAGGTGAGGGACATTTGACTGTCATGCTCTCGGGAGAGCATTTTTTTTGAAAATTTCATTTTATTTTGCTTTTTTTGTTTTTTGTTGCCGGGGCAATGGGGGTTAAGTGACTTGCCCAGGGTCACACAGCTAGTAAGTGCCAAGTGTCTGAGGCCGGATTTGAACTCAGGTCCTCCTGAATCCAGGGCCGGTGCTCTATCCACTGTAGTGCCCCCTAGCCGCCCCCAGGAGAGCACTTTTGACCTCCTCCTCCTCTCAGATGTGTGAGAATGAGAGAGCACAAATTCGAGGAATGACTCAGTCACAGAATTACGGCCAACTGGGTGGGAAGACACCAGAGCCATCCCTTAAGTCTGATGCATTCCGTTCACAGAAGGGGAAACTGAGGCCCACAGTGGTTATAGGACTTGCCTGAGGTGTCCTGATTCCCACAAACACCCCAGGAAAATCTACAATTCAGTAACTGATGGATCCAACAAATGCTTCCATCTCCTAGTGGAGACAGCACTGCGTCGGGCAGCCAGAGCCACATTTTGGCTGTGCCCACCCACACAAGACGCAGAAGCCTCTCCCTCGACTCAGCGGAGAGACTCACCGATCTGGTCGTTGCCGTTGCAGGATGCAAAGTGCAGAGCCGTGCGGCCTTTGTCGTCCGCTGTGCACGGATCGACCCCATCTTCCAGCAGCTGCTGCACTGACACCCCCAAGGGTGGGGGAGAAGGAAAAGAGAAAGGGAGTGTTAGCGGAGCTGCAGGCCCAGGGAGAAGATGAGGGGCTGCTCCAGACCGGAGATCTCCTCTGGCCTTATAGGACAAGGGACCTCAAGTCCTCGCTCACCCAGCCTATGACCAGCAGAGCCCAGAGCTGAGCTGCAGGGGGAGGAGGGAGAACGGGACCGCTTGAGTTGTTCCGCCTGGGGCTTCTATCCCCTCCTCCCCTCAAAGCCCAGCATTGTTGCACTGGGAGAGAATTGAGGCGACCACAGGAGCATCAGCACCAACACTCCCCATCCTGGGAGCACAGCCCCAGACTTGCCCTGGAGGAGTCTCCATCTGAGTGAGCTTTGCAGAGATGGGCCCACTGAGGCACAACAGGGATCCAGACACCTCCAGAACTTCAGCTCGAACCACCGAGGAAGAGATAAAGAGAGATGGGGCATCAGTGAGCCGAGCACCAGGAAATGCTCCAGGCAGACAAAGCTACTCCCTCGCAGCTAGGCAGCACAGCAGATGGAGTGAGAAAGTCCCGAGCTCGAATCATGCCCAGACCCTGGATGGTCAGTGAACCTTTCTCGGCCTCAGGTTCCTCATCTGTACAATGGGGACAAAACCAGCACCAAACAAGGTACCGCGTCTAAGTGCTCTGCACGCCTCAGAATGCTCGGTCGAGGACGGCTGTTATCGTTACAGAACTTGTGCCTGCCGACTCCTCGGACAGAGCACAATCTGCACCCGGGGGGAGGACTCAAACCTGGGCACACAGGAGGTGCTTGATAAATGCTGGATGCTCACAACAGAGCCCACGCTCCCAGTAGTCTGGCCTGGGCAGAGGGCAACGAGAGCAGCGCCGTCCTCCTTGTGGACCCTGGGCTGGCCCAATCGCCACATGATCACTTATTCAATGCCCACTGTGTGCCAAGCAGCCCCAACCCTCAGCAGCTTCCATGAGCGGAGTGGCCCGCACGTAGACAATGAAGAACAAACGAGGTGTTCCTGGGGACAGGCACTGGGGGCAGGGGGCAAAAGGACTGATTTCCATGGGAGAGGCTCTAAAAGAACAGATGAAAAAGCCTTTGTCCAGCACTCCCCAAGTGGCAGGCGCAGTGCCGGGGCCGGATGCTCTGCCCAGGTGGGAGAAGACATGGACTTCAGGGAGTGACCACCGGGAGCACCACCCTGGCCAGGCCGACTCCTCCTACACCTGCAGCCCCTGTGCCCTGGCACCTCAGGGCCCTGGCAACCCCACACCAAGCCGCCTCCTGAATGAGGACTGCCTACGCAAGCTCCGCTGCTACTTCTCAGTCTCGGCCTCCCTGAACCTTCCGTGATCACTCCAGTCCTCAACAGAGTCCTTCCTCTGCTAAATTCTACAGCACGTGGAGCCAGTACCGGCCGATTTAACGCTTGCGTACATGAGTTAAGCACTTAGCACATTGCCTGTCACAGAGATCCTCGATAAATGCTTTTCTCTTCCCTTCCCTTCTTGTCACGTGTGTTGGGATTATGCCACATGCTCCTGGAAAGCAGAGAGAGCAGAGGTTTGGGAGCCAGGAGCCAAGTTCGAGTGCTGGTCTCAACACTTCCAGCTGCCCCATCCCAATCTGGAACAAGGGCAGTACCTTGTAAACTAGGCACGTGAGATGCAAGGGCCTAGCACAGAGGGGATGCACTGGCATTCATCCGTCCCCTTCGGAGACAAGGGACAGCCCTGCCCAGAACTGCCCTCTCCCCTTCTCCCAAATCTTCTGCAGACCCTGCATTCCATCCTTCCGGCTTCACTGAAGTCAGGGCAAGAAGTGTTCAAAACCCCCAAACCCACCTGTCCCACCAATACCTGTCAATGGCCATGGGGCCAAAAAGCAAGATGCCCACGAGGCACCAAGAAAATGTGAATCTTAGGGAGGGGAAGGCGCATGGCTCAGACAGTTTTGGAACCAAAGACCTTTGGGGCCCTGGGCCCAGCCTGTGCAGGCCTCACTTCTGGTCCATCCCCAATGGGGTGGTGTGTACACAGTACAGGGACCACTTTGCGGCCCCATCCTGGCACCCAGGAGTCTAGCCTTTTGTTGTAAAATGATGGTAACGCACAGGAAACCAAGCATTCCTGCAAGCATGGAAACGGCTCCAGGCCGGAAGCCCTTGCTCCACCTCAGGAGAGAAGCCTGACCACCTGAGACATATCCTTCCCCTTCTCGGTGCCTCAGTTTCTTCATCTGTAAAATGAGGGGCACCTCCTCCCTGACCACAGAAAAGTGGGGGGCTACCAGGACAGAATGCCACACGTGTACCAGCCAATGATTAGAAAAGGAAGAAGCACAGCTACTCAGCTGCTGAGTTTTCAAATTTGAATCATACTCGATCAGAAATGTTTCATGGGGTTCTAACCACTTCCTGTAACAGGCCCAGCCTGCAAGGATGATTAATCCCCAGCCCAATTCACCTAGGAGCTCCGGCCACAGGCACACCCCTCCCCACACCTTCAGTGTCTCCGAACTTCAAGCACTGACGTTTGGGACCGAGGACAAGAATGACCTTCTCTGAACACCAAACCCAGACGTCGTTCCAGAGCCATCCCCACTTTACACATGCAAACATCAGGGCTCAAATGGGTCAAACAACTCATGCACTGGAGGCAGGTTCTGAAGTCAGGTCTTCCTGGCTCCAAGTCCAGTCCTCTTTTCACTAGCCCAGACTGCCTCTCTTAGAGACTTGGGTTCCACTGCCCCTTCCCTTGTTGTGGGACCTTGCACAATTGAAGGCACTTCACCATTTCAGAATCCCTGCCCTGGCTCCCCTCCTCACTTGGTCACTGTGAGAACCAAGTGGGAGGATGTGCCTGACAGGCCAGACACGGAGAAAGGAGGCTCCTGGGAAAGGGACCTGCTGGTCACAGGGGTCTCATCTCCTGCCCCAAAATGTGATCCTTTGTGAGTGTGCATAAGTCCCCTCCAATAATACTTCTCACAGCTCCGCACTCAGGAGTGGCAAGGCCTACATGCCCTCCTCTGCAGCTTCTCCCCAGAAGGGGGCCCGATAGGGGTTGACTCGTGGAAGACCCTCTCCTAAGGTGTGGTCAGACACCAGGGTCTGTATCAATGTTGGGGGCTCCCTTAACGTGACTGTAACGTATAACCTATATCAAACTGCTTACTGGCTTCTGGATGGGGGAGGGAAGGTAGAGTGGGAGAAAAATCTGAAACTCAAAAAATATCTTTACATGTCATTGAGAAAAATTAAAATAAATTTAAAAAAAAATTTTAAATGTTGGGGGCTTCCCACAAATCCCATTGCAAAGCTCCAGGACAGTGAGGCTCTTGTGAAGCAGGGAAGCAAGGTGCTGAGGGGGCAGCTGGAAGGCACAAAGGTCCTGAGATGGGGGAGTCAAGGACAACCAGGGACACCTGCTATCTCTTGAGAGCTGCCAAGGCAGGAAGATGAGCAGGAAACCCCAAAAGGCCTCATGACACAGGGTGGTAAGGAGGTCAGGAGTAGAGAGCAGTCTCCCCATCCTTACTGCTGAAGTCACTCAGGGGCCTAGAACGTTAAAATCATTTAAATAGCCAAAATGTGAGAGGAACCTTCAACAGGAGATGTCAGAGCTGGGAGGGGCCTTAGAACAGGGGATGGAAGTGGTAGGAGAAAGGGCCTTAGAACAAGGAAGGTTGGAACAGGGAGGAAGGGTCTTAGAACAGGAGATATCAGAGCTGGGAGGGGTCTTAGAACAGGGGATATCAGAGCTGGGAGGGGCTTTAGAACAGGGGATGTCAGAGCTGGAAGGGGCCTTAGAACAGGAGATGTCAGAGCCTCTGGAATTTTAGGGTTCAATGCAATTTATACAATAATTTGCAAGGCAGAACAACACCAAGAATAGGGGGTTCTTTGGTTTAGATCCTTCTCTTAACTAAAAGAAGGATCTTTTCAGTGTTTTAACAATGTGTGCCACAAATACTTTACTTCTCCCATAGGATGTGTGCCCCTGCTGCTGGGTGCCCTTGGCCCAGCTGCTTAACCCTCCTGGTCTGTGCACTGACTCTTTCAGCTGTTCCCTCCAGCTTGGAAGCCACATGACTGCAGGGCAGCGCAGTCTGTCCCACAACTTTGGATTCCCTGGCGGGAGGCTGAGCTACCCCTGCCCCTTCCTTCCTCCTCTCCCAGGCTGGTGGGGAGGCACAGCTAAAGGAGCCTGCAGTCTTAGTGGCTTAGAAGTGGCTTATTCCCAGCTCTTGCTTTCTTCTGCCAGAAGGCTGGTCCATTCACCCACAGAAGCCCCTGAACACGACCACACAGCACAGTCCAACACCTTGTGGAAAAGGAAGCGAGTCTCCCTCCTAGAGGCTCTTCCTGGTCTGTCTTTTAGAGCTGCCCGGACCTCCTCCCCCCGAGTAGACACCTTTGTGAAAACTCACCTGTTTCTAAGTCGTTGGCATTAGCGGCTTCTCGAAGTCTTTTCAGTGCTGTGAAGAGAATCAGAGACAACCATGTAAAAGACAATGTGATTAGAAATAGGGGTCCTCTCTTCTCTATCTGAGCTCAGTGTCTAGGAATGGGGGGTGGGGAGGGCTTCACTCCATTTCACCAGGGAAAAGGTCCTCTGTCTGACCAAGGCGGGGCCTCCTCCTGTTCCCCCGGGTACTGGGGAGCTCCCCCCTCTGCATACCCAGAGATCCTGGGGGACTCCCCCTCTATTCCTGGGACGCTGGGGGGATGCTCCCTCTGCTCCTGGAGTACTGGGGGGGTCCTCCCCCTGCATACCAGGAGGTCCTGGGGGACTCCCCCTCTATGCCTGGGATGCTGGGGAGATCCTCCCTCTGCTCCTGGGGGGATGCTCCCTCTGCTCCTGGGGGGATGCTCCCTCTGCTCCTGGGGTACTGGGGGGATGCTCCCTCTGCTCCTGGAGTACTGGGGGGGTCCTCCCTCTGCATACCCAGAGGTCCTGGGGGACTCCCCCTCTATTCCTGGGATGCTGGGGGGATCCTCCCTCTGCTCCTGGAGTAGTGGGGGGGTCCTCCCTCTGCTCCTGGAGTACTGGGGGGGTCCTCCCCCTGCATACCAGGAGGTCCTGGGGGACTCCCCCTCTATTCCTGGGATGCTGGGGAGATCCTCCCTCTGCTCCTGGGGTACTGGGGGGATGCTCCCTCTGCTCCTGGGTACTGGGGGGATGCTCCCTCTGCTCCTGGAGTACTGGGGGGGTCCTCCCTCTGCTCCTGGGGTACTGGGGGATGTTCCCTGTGCTCCTGGGGTACTGGGGGATGCTCCCTCTGCTCCTGGGGTACTGGGGGGATGCTCCCTCTGCTCCTGGGGTACTGGGGGGGATGCTCCCTCTGCTCCTGGGTACTGGGGGGATGCTCCCTCTGCTCCTGGAGTACTGGGATGCTCCCTCTGCTCCTGGGGTACTGGGATGCTCCCTCTGCTCCTGGGGTACTGGGGGGATGCTCCCTCTGCTCCTAGGGTACTGGGGGGGTCCTCCCTCTGCTCCTGGGGTACTGGGGGGATGCTCCCTCTGCTCCTGGAGTACTGGGGGGGATCCTCCCTCTGCTCCTGGGGTACTGGGGGGGTCCTCCCTCTGCTCCTGGGTACTGGGGGGATCCTCCCTCTGCTCCTGGGGTACTGGGGGGGGGTCCTCCCTCTGCTCCTGGAGTACTGGGGGGGGGGGTCCTCCCTCTGCTCCTGGGTACTGGGGGGATGCTCCCTCTGCTCCTGGGGTACTGGGGGGATGCTCCCTCTGCTCCTGGAGTACTGGGGGGGTCCTCCCTCTGCATACCCAGAGGTCCTGGGGGACTCCCCCTCTATTCCTGGGATGCTGGGGGGGTCCTCCCTCTGCTCCTGGGTACTGGGGGGGTCCTCCCTCTGCTCCTGGAGTACTGGGAGGGGGTCCTCCCTCTGCTCCTGGGGTACTGGGGGGGGGTCCTCCCTCTGCTCCTGGAGTACTGGGAGGGGGTCCTCCCTCTGCTCCTGGGTACTGGGGGGATGCTCCCTCTGCTCCTGGAGTACTGGGGGGGTCCTCCCTCTGCTCCTGGGGTACTGGGATGCTCCCTCTGCTCCTGGGGTACTGGGGGGGATGCTCCCTCTGCTCCTGGGGTACTGGGGGGATGCTCCCTCTGCTCCTGGGGTACTGGGGGGATGCTCCCTCTGCTCCTGGGTACTGGGGGGATGCTCCCTCTGCTCCTGGAGTACTGGGGGGGGGTCCTCCCTCTCTCGGCCCCGCCCCCAGCCCCGCCCCGCTCACCATGCACCTCCCTGCCCGTGGGCCCCAGGTGGCGGTGTGGCCGGGCTGCACGCCGCAGGCGGCCGGGCCGCAACTTGCCGCTCCGCTCATCTCCGGCCCCGGGGCCGGGGTCGCGCTGCCACAGCTCGTGCAGGAGCCGCAGCGGCGCCGAGGCCGGAGCCGGGACCGGGACCGCGGGGCCCAGGCCGCCCAGCACCGTGGAGAACCCGCCGAACGAGAAGCTGCCCTCGGGCCCCGCGCCGCCCTCGGCCCGCGGCTCCCATGCTCCGGCCTCGGCGCCAACTCCCGGGCCTCCGCCCGGGGCTGCCATGACAACCACGCCGACCCTGACCCCCGCCACAGCCGCCGCCGCCGCCGCCACCGCCGTAGCGTCAGCGTCGACGTCACGTTAACCTCGTTCCGGGCTACCTCGGCTGCCTGCCCCGCCGACAGCCTCAAGGGCGGGGAGAAGCCTTCTCCGTTAGGGCCCCGAGGCCCAGATGAGCAGCCTCTTGGACCAATCAGAGTCTGCCATTACCGAGCGGCCGAAACTAATAAAGCCGAGGCTAGATTTAGGAATATGGATTGGTGGCGGGAATCGGACAGGCAGCTTCAAAGTCCAATCGGATACAAGGCGTTCCACTCGCCCCGAGGACCAATCCAATCGCCCTCCTTGAGTCTCTGCCCTCCCCGTTAAGGTTGAAACGGAGATGCTTGCACCTCAGCCAATCAGTGCAAGACTCCACAACCAATCATGAAAGCAAGCTGGGAGGAGTAGCATGGGATTCTTTCAATCAAAAAAAAAAAATGTCCGACAAGCGTTTTTGGTATTATTTTTTTTTGAGTTTATGTTGCGGATGTGGAAAAAAAAAACCCTAAGCTTCCGCCCGTGGGATAAAGTTTCCACTAGCTCCCTCGGGGGAGACGGAAGGCCTCAGAGCGCATGCGTTTGAAAAGGAGGCGGGATCGGAGGAGAAAAAACACAACTTCTGGTTTAGGGTCTTTGAGGGCTGAAAAGCGGTGCTTGGCCAGGGTCGGGGTGGGGAGACTAGAGGCGCCCTCTGCTGGCCTGGGTGCACACACAAAAGTGTGTGTATATTAATATAAATGTAAAGGCATAATACATTCACACATATTTATTAGTCACATACCCCGCACCCCATCCATCCTCAGATACTGACCAGTAGTGTGACCCTAGTAAGTCACTTAACCTCTGTCTCAATTTCCTCAACTATAAAATGGAAATAATAATAGCACCTTCTCACCCCACCCCCCAACTTGTTTTTGCTTCTGATTTACCGAGGCATTAAATTCTGCCAAATCCTCCACAGAACACCCTCATGATCCATTCTCAAAATGATATTTTGCATTTTCCCAAATTATTTGTTCTTTGTATTTTCACAATCCTCCCCCTCCCCGTCTTTGGACTCGTGCTGGAAAAAATGCACATCTGTGCAACGAGTCCCTCCAGCACCAATTAAGGGCTGGAAGCTTCAGACCTCAAAACTGCTTGCTTCCTCCCTCCCCCTCCCCCTCCTCCGCCCCCTCCTTTGCTTTTGAAATCATTGGGGACAAAACTTTTAGGTGGAGTGTTTTTCAGTCTGTGATCTCACCTTCGTCTAAGCTGAAGTAGTAAAAATTGATGGAGGCGGCTAGATACTGTGTATATACAAATCCTACAATGTTACTACTTTTAATAGTCCTAAGGAACTGTAACACCATCCCCCTTACCACCACCCCCCCAAAAAAAAAACCCACCACCAGGCTATGTTAACCTAGAAATTAATGAAACAACCAATATAGGAGAAATAAGGTCTTTAATCGGGGCAGAGGAGCTATAACTGGGAGTATGGGAAAGATGGGGACTGACAGGGTTTATACGGGGTAACAGACACTGCCCTTGAGTTAAGTATAAACATTTCTTAACTACTTAGTGTAAACGAACAAAGGGAACTAACTATAAGACTGCCCTTAAATATAGAAGCTACTTAATGTAAATGAATCCAACGTCCAGGGAGAGTAAGAAGGGGAATCTTTGGGAAGGGATAGTTTGTTTGGGGGGAGACTGGAATTGACAAAGATTGGTTAGGGTAGTGGGTGAAGATCAATCAGTTCTCAGTAAATTGTGGTTATCAGCTATTTCTGCCTATATAAAAACATTTAAACTGCACCCCCCCCAATAATTTGGAAATACACATTAAACAGACTCTATTTCAGTTACAAATTAAACCAGTCCAGAATTAGGAAGGCAGAGATGAGACAAAACTTGGGAGGTTTGGGGTCTTTTTTCTTTTTGGCTCCGCAGACCTCGGAGAAAAGGTCAGCTACTTTGAAACAGCACACAGATAATGCTGACGCATATACCCTAGAAAACAAACACACCCAACACTGCTCCATCTTACTTAAAATCTCAGAGCACAGGATTACTGTGGTTCTAAATGCACTGTTCAGGGAGCATTACAGGCACCCGTCCAAGTGTTAGCTCTGGGATGGTCTGACTTGGTTATTTTCTTCTTTGGTCCACCCCATCTATCTTCAAGATCAAAAGTGGCCTCTATCCACAGGTGAGTTTGACAAACAAGAGGACTCTATTACCCAAAGAACCAAGTTTATCCTCAGGCTGGGTCTGGGGCTGGAATCAGTGATTCTGTTTAGCATTGGGAACCAATCTCTGAAGGACTCTCACTGGGAGATCTATGCTTAGGTCTCCTCCTGATCCCTACAGGAGTTTTGACCCCGTAGGTCACTCACACAATCCAACCACGTTGCTTTTTCTGTTCATCTCACTGGGATCTGGAGAAAGCCAAAGACCATGAGGTTCAAACCAAAGTCCTAGTTTCAACTCTGGTGGCTCTGCCGTTGAAGCATGGAGTTCTAACAGTTGGGCCTTGCATCCTACCTTTCCTAAGAGAAATCTTGTAAAGTGGGCATAGTGGCTGCCAAGATGGGTAGACTCAGCCTTGGTTAACAGATTATAACTAAGACCTTCTGAAATAATCAGATTGATTCCATATGACTTTATTAATTATGTTTACAATTGATTTTGTCCTACATGATGCCTAAATCACGGTTCTGTCTCTGAACTTAGTTGAGAAATTCAGTTGACCTGTAATGGGTTAAGTTTAGAAGTCCAGTTCTCTTGCCAATCACTGTTCTATTCTTGCCTCAAGGAAATCTGTTATCCTTGAGGGAAGCAGATGGACACCAGGGAGTCCGGTCTGGTATCTTTACACCACCAAGCTGTCCTTCAAGGATGTCTAGTTTATTCTCCAAAAAGAGTCTGGTCTGTTATCTCTAAGCTTGCAGTTTGTTGTTAGCCCCTCATTCCCAATTTTCCACTATGTTGTCCCCTACACCTCAGCTCTGGAACCGATCGTGCTGATTTTGCCATTCATGATATCAAGCTCTTTTAACCAATTATAACTTGTTCCCCAGCTATGAGGTCCTAGTCTTTGTTCTGTAATCCCCAAAATGATAAAAAGAAAGCTGTCCCCCTCATTCAGGGGTTCTTAGTTTTTTTTTGAGGAAGCTGAGATCCTATTTATTGGTAAATTTGTACTTTACTAATAAATGATTATGTGTGGCTCTCGGTTTACCTTATTTTAACTGTTACACTTCCCTAGAAGCGTCCATCCTTGTAAAGCCTTACCAACAACAAAAAAATCCACTTTTCACCTTTTATGTGTTTAAGTGGTCTCTCCCTGACACATGAAAAATGACTTGCATTGACCATTGAGTAAGAAGACTAAGTATGCAGACACCATGGGAAGCTGCTAATGTTGGTAAACATTTTACCTTATTCACACTTCAGATATCCTTAAAGTACTAGCTAAGTTTACACTAAATCTGACACCAAATTGTTGGAGAATTTTCTCAATCGCTCAGGAAAGGCATACCCAGTAACCGTGGGTTAAAGATAGAAGGACAGACTGAATGGAGAAATTTTTTATTGTGCTAAAGGAGTGCATCTGAGCTGGTTCATGGAGGACCAAAATGACATCAGTATGTTGGGGTCAAGGCACAGTGTGTCAGTTGTGGCTGATCAGACCAATACAAGCTCAGAAGGCTCTACCACAGGTCAGGCACAAAGAATCCATAGGAACATTTAGAATGGAGATAATTCTAAATTTGCTCAAATGAAACGAGAGGCCAAGCATTCAAACACTAATGCAGAGGAAGGATCTTATTGTCCAGTAGCTTTTCTTGCCAGGTGATCTTCAGAATGTTCTGAAGACAATTCAAATGGAATTGATCCAATTGAACCATCAGTTTTAGCAAATGGAAAAATATGGGGGCAGCTATGTGGCGCAGTGGATAGAGCACCAGCCCTGGAGTCAGGAGGACCTGAGTTCAAATCTGGCCTCAGACATTTAACGCTTACTAGCTGTGTGACCCTGGGCAAGTCACTTAACCCCAATTGCCTCACTAAAAAAAAAAAAAAAGAAGAAAAATATGGAATGCTGTGAGTAAACACCCTTACCTTGGGAGTCTACTTTCCAGGGATGAGCACACAGATGATGAGGTTAACACACACTTTGCCAGAGCTAGCTCGGTGTTTGGGAGGCTCCAAAGAAAAGTGTGGGAGAAGGTTAGGCTGCCTCCCAAACGTCGTGCTGACCTCATGGCTGTGTACGCCTGTTAAATCTGGACCACATGCCAGCTCCATGCCAGGAAATGGAATCACATTTAGCCTAGAAGCTTCTATTTCTTAGGGTACACTTTGGGTTTTTCTAGCTTTTTAGACTTTTGGAACTACACACTCAATTGACGGCATTCTGAGCCAGAATGAAAATAGGGAGAACATGCAAACGCTGGGGTCAGAATGTTAACTTTGTGGTCTCAGATGCCAAAGATCAGGTTTGTTCCAATGGAATAATGTTTTTGAACTGTTTGAGGACAGTGGAGGTCTCAGGAGAGAATTAGTCAGGTTCATCTAGTTGTTGCCAAGAAGGGAAATCAAATACAGGAAGAGAATCTTATTCAGGGGTCCCCCTCATTGTATGCAACATCAGAGCTGTTTCTTTGGCCTCACAGGTTGCTTTTCTTGGGGGCAGATATTTCTCCCAATCTTAAGGGACACAGGCTTATCTACCTCCTCCATACACCTTAAGAGACAATTTGAGAATGTTAAAGGCCCAGTATTTGGCACAGTAATTTCTTGTTTCAAAATAAAAGTCAGGGGCAGCTAGGTGGCACAGTGGATGGAGCACCAGCCTTGGATTCAGGACCTGGGTTCAAATGCTGCCTCAGACCCTTGACACTTACTAGCTGTGTGACCCTGGGCAAGTCATTTAACCCCAATTGCCTCACCAAAAAAGAAAAGTCATCCCAAGCCTGTTCTGTTCCTCTGCTTCTCAGGGGATGCTTGGGTCTGGAGGCCAGTAGCTAGTGCCTGCAGCCCTTTCCAAATGAGTCAACGTTACTCTTGGGGGTATCAGAGGAAATCACTGAGGAGAGCTGATCAGATCCTCCTCTTCACATTGCTTCCTTTATTTGGTAGCCACTACCCTTTAAATGACTAAATCATGAAAAACAAACGACTATACCCAGGGGAAAAAGAAACCACAAGTGATAAAGCTGAATAGAGCTAAGAGGTTTATTGAGTGATCGATACCAATGAAAATGCCTTCATTAAGTGTTTACTATGTAATGAGATCTGGGGATACAAAAGGAAAATTGAGACAGACTCTTGATGTTTAATTAGAAGAGACAGGACAGGATAAGAGAGGCAGGATAAAGATACCCCAAAGTACCCAGGATGCAATAGCAGGGCAGATGGCGAGGTCCAAGGGTCCTTAAGGAGACAGAAGAATGTTCTTGGTGGCTCGTAGAGGTCTCAGGACAGGATGAGATGAGAGGAGAGGAAAGGAGAGGAGGGGAGGGGAGGGGAGATGAGAGATGATGAGATGAGGAGAGGAGAGGCTCTTTGGGTCTGGAGTGGGGTCTCCCTGGGTGATCAGGGACCCCTCAGGGGTTTTGAGGCTCAGTGGAGGAAAGGGGGTAGGGGGAAGGAAAAGGCAGCAGTTCCTCCAATGACTCCTGGGGAAGGGATAGTTAGTTCCCCCAGGAAGGCAGAAAACCAGTGATGGATTTCCATCGGCTATGTCCGTATCATAGACGCCTGCTATCTCAAATCAGCTAATGGGGAGCAGAAGTGGCGCAGCAGGGAGGAAAAGCTCAAGGCCATTCCAAGGTGGCTTCTGAACTTTCCCTTTTCATATGAAAAGGGTCCCATTTCTGGGACATCAACAATGCCACAGCCTTCAGGCCCTAGGGTAGTGATGGGCTTAATGGGGATCTCCATTTAGGAGGCAATGTCCATTTCTTTTTTTTTTTTTAATTAAATTTTATTTTATTTTCACGGGCAATGGGGTTAAGTGACTTGCCCAGGGTCACACAGCTAGTAAGTGTTAAGTGTCTGAGACCGGATTTGAACTCAGGAACTCCTGAATCCAGGGCCGGTGCTTTATCCACTGCGCCACCTAGCCGCCCCGGCAATGTCTATTTCTATTTCTCATAGGGACCGGGGTGTTGCCCCAAACCCCCGGACTCCTTCCTGTGGGCTGACCTGAGCCTCCTTACCACAACTTAGGAAGGAAAGAAGGAAACAAGTATTCATTAAGCACCTACTATGCACCAGGAACTGTGCACAAATAATTATGTAATTTGCCAGTTGAGGGATATAAGACAAACAAGCAAACTACACAGGAAGTGGAGGGCTGAGTCCCCTAAGGATCTGGTTTGATTCTGAAAACATTTCTCAGCTGCTTGGCCAACGTCCAGGGCAATGTTCTTGGTGTTTACTTCTCAAGGAACAGCACTGAGGGCTTTGCTTTAAAGACTTCAACCTCTCCCCTTGGATTACCTGGGAGCCCTGACCTGGCTTGGGGGGGGAGAGGGGGTTGGGGTTGGGGATGGGGAGAAACTTTCACAAGATTTCTATGAGAGAGACTTGGATAATTTCAGATGAGCACCAGACAGGGTCCTCCATGGCAGGCTGTGGATCCAACGGCAAACCCCTTTACCATGGATCCGCTTGAGGCCCACACAGATCATGGGCAAGGGGTATCAACAATTACAAAGGGTCCTTATCCCATGAAGGCCCACAATCAACAATTAAGGCAAAATACAGGTGCTAGGGGTGAGGCACAGGAACAGGCCAAAACACCTCCCCAAGATAGTCCTGAAGCTTTCCCTCTTTTTTTAACCTCCCCCCACAAGATCCCAGCTCTCATGCCCACAAGAACAGCTCCCATTTTTGAGGTCTCACAGATTCTGCTGAAATGGATGGCATGCCTGGGGTTTTTTAACCCCTTGTACCTCTGCCTAGGAGGTAAAAATCTGTTATCTCCAAGTGCTAAGTGGCTACAGAGGACTGCATTATTAAAATCTTGGAATGGGGGCAGCTAGGTGGCACTACAGTGGATAAAGCACCAGCCCTGGATTCAGGAGGACCTGAGTTCAAAGCCAGCCTCAGGCACTTGACACTAGCTGTGTGACCCTGGGCAAGTCATTTAACCCTCACTGCCCTGGAAAAAAAAACTAATAAAATAAAAAAATTGATATCAAATTTGTATTAATAAAATCTTGGAATAGAAAAGCTCTTCCCCACAGTTTAGGAACTGAAGGTAGAAGGCGAAATTACAAAACAAATCTCCTAATAAGGAGCCAGGCTTTGGCTTTTTAACAAACTGTATCTCAGTGGCAGTGGCTTGCCACATCAAGAGGAGAGGGCCGGAGGCTCCCATCCAGTCTGGGCTTTAAGGAATGACTGTCCCTCAAGTGAGCCTGAAGGGTAGTTGGAGTTGACGCTGGAGCAGGCGCCTTTGGCGATAAGGACACTCCTTTTTCCAATGACCAAGCTGCTTACAGTAAAAGCATGCAGAAGGATGGAAGGGACTCTTGGGACCTCTCTGACTAGGGACCAACTGGACAATTATTTTCTCTTTCCACCACTGCTCCCAGTGATAGTTAGCTAAGGCCACTAATTCTTGGATGCCTTTTCCTTCCCATCCCACACAAGCACGAAGCTGTTCTTGAACTTCGGGGAGAAGGCCTTGGACAAAAGCCATTGCCTTCCCTTGGGTGGCCCCGTTGGCTGGGTCATCGATGCCGGAGTACTCCTCAAAGACTTCTGTAAAGCGATCTAAATATATGCCAGGCTGCTCATTTATCTTTTGCTTACAGCGTACAATTTTCCCCCAATCAGATTTTCTAGGGCAGACCAGCAGGATAGCATTGAGTAAAGCCTGGAAGACCCAAACCAAGTGAGGGCCTTCCCCTGGATCATCTGTTGGCCAAAGCGCCTCCTCAAAGATGCTCTGTCTGACCTTTCTGGGCAATATGATTGTCAAAAGTCCGTTCATTTCTGCCCAGGTGGGCTTAAAAACATCAACGACAAAAGTCAATTGTTTCCTAAACACTTTTGGTTCTTTCTCAATGTCAGGGAACATGGAGGCAAGGCAATACCAATAGTCAGGCCTAATACTACTACAATCAAACACGTTCCTCCTCCACTCTGGGTACTGGACCACACTAGGCCTGGGAGGACACAAGGAAGCACGTCCTACATCTGCGGCTACGGACGGCACCAGGGAAGAGGAAGGAAGGGGCGTTAAAGGCACTGAATTGGCAGGAGGCTGAGGCGGCTGGGGAGCTTCCTGGGCTCCCGGGGGCTGCGCGGGTCTCGGCTGCTGTGGAGGAGGATCTCCCGGGGCCGCGGGTGGCGATGGGGGGCTGGAAGCCTCAAAGGCGCGAATCTTGTCGCGCAGCTCCTTGATGGCCTCCTGGTGCCGCTGCTCCTGAGCGTCCCGGTGCCTTCGGGAAGCTTCGGCGTGCCAATCGATGAACGCCTTCCACTCCGCTCGCCCAACCTTCGATCCCTGCGACTGCAGGACCTCCTTGAGGTGCGTGATTTTGCTCAGGTCAAAGGATCCTTCGGGCGGAAACCCCAGCGCCCCCGGCTCCATCAGGTGAGCCTGCTCCAGTGGGCCAGAAACCGGCAGCAGCCGGGCCGGTAGTGCCTGTACATGTAAAAGGCCGGCGTGCCCTCCTCGGGGACCGCCCCCTTCTGAGCCCGGGACGCCTGGTTTCCCATGCCGCCTCCGACCTGTGCAACCAACAACAGTCCTTCTCAGGTTAGTCTGAACAGCGGCCACCGGGCCCCCTCCCCCACCCGCACCTGTCCGGCCCCGGGCCAGCGGGGAGAGGCGGCGTGGGGAGCACTGACCACCCAGAGCAGGGGCGGGAGAAGGCGCTGAGCAGCGGCTGCCGGGCACTGGAAGCGCAGACGGAACTCTCGGGCAAAGGGCGCGAGGGGGCAGAGTCGGGAAGAGAACTCGGAACCCACCACGCTCACACACGCACACCCCATTTTAAGTGTCTTACCCCGGAGTCACACTGAGAGTCGGTGGGAAAGGTGCAGAATTCGAACCCAGGTCCAAAGGAGACAAAATGCACAAGCAGAGGCAGAGAAAGAGCCTCGCACTCCGCAACAGGAGAGAAAAAAAACGGTCCGGGGCCAGGGTCCAGGAAATGGAGGGCTGGGGGGCGGGGCGCCACCCATCCTCTAATCCATTTTCAAACGTGGTGCCTCCAGGCACAAATAAGGACTAGTTCCTGTCTCAAAGCATCATGGGGCATATTGTTGATCGGAGGGGGGGGGGGACACACCCCACCCCGCCCTCTAAGGCGTTCCCTCCCACTCCCCTCCCGCACTCCATGCTTAAGCATCATGGGATTTGTTGTCGGCCTCGCCTTCTAAGGCGTAAGGGCCCTGACCCTTGAAGCATCATGGGATATATTGGGGGAAAAGGGGAAAATACTTCTAAACCATAGGCCTCCGTGGCCCCAATGCATTGTGGGACATGTAGTTCAAGCCAGACTCCCAAGGACCAAGACTGCCTTTCCCCAAAGCATCGTGGTACATATCCTCAGACTAGTGTGGAAAACGCTGCCAGAGTTTGGGAATTCTGCCCAGATCCCAGTGTAGAGCACAAGCGTTCTCGACGTCTTTCTGTTCCGCTCCGCCGTCGCCGACGTAACGCTCCAATGGCGCCTGCACGCGGGCTGTCCATGGCCATCGCCTGCTCCAATCTCAATGTCCACCAAGGGAAGGTCCAGAGACTTGTCTCTCCGCTCTGTTCATTGAGAGGGATAAAGAAGAGCTGTAAGTGGCTTCCAGGGGTCAATCCATAGGCCGTATTTGGCCCTGAATCACCTGCGACAGAAGCAGGCGCAGTTTAAACGCCTAAACACGCTTTTCTGGAGCCCTTCGTCTGGGGTTTACGAACACGCCGGAACGCGGTGGTCAGCGTGGAAGAGGAGCCTCCATATTGGGTGTGGCAGGTCAGGTTTTTCTTACATTAGCTAAGCACCCGTTTGTTATCCTCGCTGATACAAAAACCAATAAGGCAATATCGCCAAATCTCAGGCCCTCTCCAGAGGGACACCAGAAACATTTGAAAATAAATAACAACTTTCGCCACTCTCTTCATGGTAGGCTCTATTGGCCGGATATCCCGGAAGTGTGCTTGCGTCCGTTTCAGCTTCCGGGGGTCCTGCGCAGGCTCCGGCGGCCGGCGCTCGCAGCACGATTGCTCGCTCCTTCTCTGAGCCGAGTCTCTAATCCGCCGCCATGTCCTACCCGTCCGAGGATTATGACAACGAGGTAACAGGGGCCCTGGTCCTTGGGTCGAGCTCAGCCCCCTTCGGGGGCCCAGGGGGTGGGCGTGCGGTGAGGTGCGGGGTCCCGAGGAGGTCCCTCCGCCTCTCCTTCCTCTGCTTTTTCCATCTTTCTCGCCTCCTCCCCTCCCCCTTCCCCATTTTTCACCCCCCCAACTCTCATCTCCCCCCCACCCTCCTCTCTCCTTTCTAGTCCCTTCCTCCCCCTTTCTTTCCTCCTACCTCCCTTTTCTTATTCACCCCCATTTAACTTCCCCCTCCGCTCTCCTCTCCGCCTTTTCTTCTCTTTTCTCCCCTAAAAGGACCCCCCCCCCCAAAAAAAAGCGCGCTAATGTCTGACCGACTGTCATCCTGTCCCTGTGTGGCTGCCCCCCGACCTGCCTTTAGAGACGGGCCGAGTCAGTGAACCCCCTAAGCACCTACTACGTGTGGGTCACTGTGCCAGACTCTAGGGATGCGAAGAAAGGCCCGAACAGCCCCTGCCCTCCAGGAGCTCCCGCACATCCGGGGTATAGACAGTGGGAGTGGGGGGTGATCTCGGGGGGCCCTGGGGAGGCTTCTCCTGGAAAGACCCCTTTGGGGTCGCTATAGCCCTGCTGGGGAAGGGGGAGGGGCGCAGGGTCCCCCTGCTTTTCCTCTCCTCCAGAGGAGCTGGGCCGGTGTACCCCTTTGGTTTTCCTCTTACTTGGCTTTTGGGTTCTTCCGCTGTCAGTGCAGTCGCTTGTGGGGAGGGGAAGGCCTCAGACCTGGGATTGACCCACTTGCTGCTTCTCTCTCTCCAGGGTGCATACGATCCCTACGCTTACCCCGGCGACTATGACATGCACACAGGTGAGCAGAGTCCCATCTAGTGCCCCCAACTCTGGGCCCCAGGCCCTGACCCAGCACCAGCTTCAGCCAGGAGCCGGCTTTGGGGGTGACAGCCTTCACACAGCGTGGTCTCAGTGGCCACAGTCACCAAAAAGTGTTGGTTCAGTTTTCATTGCAGATAGAAGGATCCGCTGGTGCTGGGGGTGGGGTTGGGGAGAGGATAGAAGCTTCCTCAAGAGTATCGATTGTTTCCTTCTTTTGTGTTTGTCCTCCTACTGCCAAACACCCAGATGCTTCACTGAATCCTTGTTGATTGATCGAGGGGTAATCCACAAATCAGCCTGTGTAATACCCAATGTTAGGTGATGACAGAAGTTATAAAACTCTCCATCCCATTTGTTTGGGGGGATTCATGGGATTTGTGTGAGTCTTAGTGTTAAAAGCGCTGTTCCTGAGTCACTTCAGTGCTGGTTCCTCCTATAATTGGGGTTCCCTCTCAGCCTTTGCTTATGGTATGGCCCTATTTCTGGGGATTCTCTGGTGACTGAGAGTGAGCGATGGTCTTAACACTTTTTCTCTTCTCCCATCTTGTCATCTCTCTGACCCACAGGAGACCCAAAGCAGGACCTGGCCTATGAACGCCAGTATGAGCAGCAGACCTACCAAGTGATTCCTGAGGTGATCAAGAACTTTATCCAATATTTCCACAAAACTGTCTCCGACCTTATTGACCAGAAAGTCTATGAGCTTCAGGCCAGCCGGGTGTCCAGCGATGTCATTGATCAGAAGGTCTACGAGATCCAGGACATCTATGAGAACAGGTGTGGACGGTTGTGCCTCAGGCTCCTCTTTCCACTGTCCATGATGGGTTCCACCCTCCTCTTACCGATGATCTTGCTTCTTTGCTCAAACTGCGCGCCGATGGTTGGCATGCTTCAGCACCAACTCCTTCCTGTCCCATTTGGCTTAGTCTATTCATAAACTAACCTGCTTCGTGTGGCTTTTCTGACCACTCTGAGCCTTAGAGTGTCCAGCTAGATGGCCTCTTAAATACCTCTGAATCCACCTTGGAGATCAGCCTTTATTCTTAGGAACAAGTACTAAAGCCTGTGGTGCTTGGGGGGAGGGGGTCATTCGGCATTTATTAAGTGCCTGCTGTGTGCCACACACTGTCAGGCACTCAAAGTACAGGCACAGAAGGGAAACATTCTCTTCTCACAACCCAATGGGGAGACTATAAGTGTGTGAGTGTGCAAGCACACATGTACATACCATCTGTACATACACAAGCCACTAGGTGGCACCATGGTGCACAGAGTGCTGGGCTTGCTGTCTGGAACTCCTCTTCTCGAGTTCAAATCCTGCCTCAGACACTTAATAGCTGTATGACCCTAGGCAAGTCACTTAATCTCCTCTGCCTCCTGTTTCCTCATCTATCAAATAAATTGAAGAAGGAAATGGCAAACTGCACTAGGATCTTTGCCAAGAAAACCCCAAATGGGGGAGTGGACAGTTGGATACAACTGTACAACAAATATAACATTAATAAATACAAATGTCTACAGAACAGTTGTGTGCAGGGTCGTTGAGAGGACCCTAGTGGTTAGGGGAATCAGGAGTGGCTTCATGCAGAAGATGGTGCTTGAACTGGATCTCTGGGCTACAGGGAAGGAGGAGGCTGTGGAGGTCAGCCAGTCCAAGGCCCAGTGCCCAGAGATGGGCATGTGTGAAAGTAGTTGGGCTGAGACTGGTAGACGGGTCAGGGCCAGGTTGTGTAGGACTTAGCTAAACACGAGCTTACATTTTATTCTGGAGGCTGAATAGGAAGTCACGGGAGAGATAGAACAGAGGGGGCCCAGGGCTGGATCTGCACTTGAGGAGGAAGAGCAGCAGCAGCCTATAGGATGAACTTGTCTGGGCAGAGCCTTGAGGCAGAAAGACCACCAGGAGGCCATGGGAATAATGGGGGGGGGGGGACGAGCTCCTGTCCCCAGGTGGCGCCTGAAGTCCCCCTTCTGGGTGAGGTAAATGAAAACCCCTAAAGCAGACTTGGTGCCCATGTCTGTTGACAGTTTGGTCTTGTTTCATGAAAGTACAAGTGGACCTTCCTAGGGCAGAGATGGTTTCAATAAACTAGAAGAAACTGCCCATTTGGATCTCTAAGAAGGAATGTTTGGATCTATCTTTGACAGATATTGGCTAAAAATGCAGGATCCAGACTTTTTCTTCTATGGGCAGATTTTCCTGTCTGATCGATATCTCTCCCCCCCCCTCTCTCTCACCTTTAGCTGGACCAAGCTCACTGAAAGGTTCTTCAAGAACACTCCCTGGCCAGAAGCGGAGGCCATCGCCCCACAAGTTGGCAATGGTAGGGTTGTGCTTGTGTAAGGTGTCCCTTTTCCTTCTGGAGGAGAATCTTGGGGAGGGGGTGAGATGGAACCAGCCAAAGAGCACCGACCTTTGTCTCTGAGATTTTCTAGGGGGTGCAGCAGCTTTCTCTACTGGTTAGGGAACTTTTCCCTGCCAGGAGTTTGCTGAGGTAAATTCCCCTGATGCATCCCAGCAGGATGTGAATTGCTCCTCAAACATCCACGAGCTAGTCTGCATCTACAGCTGCTAGCAAAGGGTTATCTTAGCGCCGAGCCTGAAATGCGTTTAGTCATTTGGAAGTAAATGAGTGAAAGTTGCCTCTAAGTTCCCTGCTCTCTGTGATGACGGATAAATTGGCTGCCCTGGAACCAGATGGGAAGCACATGGAGAGCTCTCAGGACCGAGGGAGTGGTGTGTTTCTAGAGATGCCCGTCCTGCTTTGCCAAGGAGCAGAACAGAGAATGGGCGCTTCCTCTGGTCCTTTCCCCAGCTCCCCCCCGACCCTGCAATTCTGGTCATTGAAGGGGTTTCCACACACTGAAGCTCTGTCATTCTCCTGACTTTGGTCATGGGCACAGTTGTGCTGTTACCATCCCCGTGATCTTCACTGAGTCACCCGAGGTCTTGAGCTCTCTCCAAGCCCGACTGCTCTGCTTTAGATGAGGGGGCAAGGCCTCCCTCGAGTCCTCAACGGTTCTGATGTTGGCATACAGGTGTTGGGTTTGGGGCTAGGAGGCAGTGCTGCGTGTTCTTGGCAGGGGGGTGCCAAGAACCTAGCTTCACCCTGTGCTTGCTCAGGGACAGGGAACGTGTGGTGAGAACCCCAGATGCTCACTGGCCTCTTGGCCCTCCTTTCCCTCTCTCTTTCTCTCCTTCTCTCTCTTCTCCTTCCTCTCTCTCTCTCTCTCTCTCTCTCTCTCTCTCTCTCTCTCTCTCTCTCTCTCTCTCTCTCTCGTAGATGCTGTCTTCCTGATCCTGTATAAGGAGCTGTATTACAGACACATCTATGCCAAAGTCAGTGTGAGTATCTGCGTGGGGCCACCATCTTTAGGCTCCCTCTTCTGACACATCCTGCCACAGACCACTTGGGGTCCCCCCTGCTCCTCAGTCTTGACCCTTCTGACCTTGGTTGACATTCTCTGAGTTGGTAAAGTAATGTTCAGAAGTGGTGACGGGCCTGGTCAGGGCATCGAGGGAGTAGTACTGTTGGGCCTTCCCTTCCCTCCCATGTGGGCAATTGCTGCTGCTGCCCTTTGATCCACAGTCTGCCAGAGCTCACAGTCACCTGCACATTCTGTCCAGAGTCCCCCAGACCTCTGGTTCTGCCAGCCGCAGCCTCACTTCCCACTTCCATTGATGCCTCGTCCCTCCCAGCAGGACGACGGCCCCTTCTCCCTCTGGATTGGGTGCTTGATCATCAGCTTTTTCTCCAACAGTCCCTTTACCCACCACCAGTTGGCAATGAATCGTTGGGTTTGGTTGAATAATTAAGTCTGGCTTTCTCCTGTTATCTTTCCAGGGTGGGCCTTCCTTGGAGCAGAGGTTTGAGTCCTACTACAACTACTGCAACCTCTTCAACTACATCCTCAGTAAGTGAGGCCTGGGGGTGTCATGTGATGGTTGGGGGGCCTATAATGAACTTACACTAGTTAGTTTTTCTTCGGCGGTTGATGTGATAACTCTAGGAGTCCCCAGTTAGCAGGCCCCTTTCCCAGGGTCCCCAGCCTTGAGGAGTGTGGGGAGTGGATGCATGATTTTCCTCTGCTCGTCTGTCCTCGGCAGATGCTGATGGCCCTGCCCCCCTCGAGCTGCCCAACCAGTGGCTGTGGGATATCATCGATGAATTCATCTACCAGGTATCCTGCATGCCTTTCTGCCAGGCTTGCGGGGGGAGTGGGGGGGGTCTGAAACAATTTGTTGTTACCACTGGACACAAGTCGGGAGCCCATGGCAGCGGTGGCAGGCAGCTATCCCTCAGGTCATAGATGGGGGGACCAGGGGTCACCCATGGTGATCATAGCAGTTGACACTTCATACTTGACACCCGTTATCTCCTCTGAACCTTACAACAACCGGGCGAGAGAATTTTGAGTTGTCTTGGTTTTACTGCTGAGGAAACTGAGGCTCACCACAGTTCCCCAAAGTCATATAATTAGTAGGTGAAGGAGCTGGGGCTCAAATTGCCCGGGACACCCCCCTTCTCTCTTCCACAGCTTTGACCTGTCCAGGGTTGCTAGTAGCGGCCCCAGGCGGTCAGCAGCAGACCCTGTGGATTGGAGGCTGGAGGGGCCTCAGAGTCATCTAGTCTGTGCCCACGGGAGGAAGCCGAGGCCCAGAACAGGGACAGATCCCGTGCCATCTGTTCTTGGTTACAGTGGACTGGGGTGTATGTAAACAATCACTGCCCTCTGGGGAGCCAGATGGTTGTCACAGGGAACGTCAGGATTCTCGATGTGCTGGCAACGTTTACTCTTAGGACTTAGAGCCACTGGGTAGGACCTTTGAGGCCCCCTTTCTAGCACAGCCTGCCTTTTATAGAGAAGAGAACGGGCCCAGAGGGGTTAGGGGACCCCCTTAAAGGAGCGGCGCTGAGAATCCCGTCCCATTGGCTGGTTACCAGCAAAGGGTTCTTTTCACTGAACTGCAGCTGAGGGACCCCCCCAAGTCAGGGACCCTTGAAGCAGAGACTCCCAGACCTCCCGTGTGTGGCCAATCATTTTCCTCTGTTCCACGTGTCATGCAGGCAGCCATGCATCTTCTCATCGGACAACTTAGTTACCAGCTTCACATAGGAGCAGGCATCCACCAGGCCACAGATGTCGAGGGTGGGCTCTTGGAGGGGGCTCCCGCCCTGTGTTCTCGTGGGCCACAGCCCCAGTTCACGCTGGTTTCCTTTGGCCGTTCCCCTTTCGTTGGCCAGATGTCATCCTGGTTGCAGATTCACTTGGCTAATTGGTCTGTGGGATTGTGAGAGGATCAGCCGACTTTATCCTTCTTAGAGGGAGCCATGGGCTTGGCTTTATTGAGCAGCTTTCTCCTGGAAAACTGAAGCTTCTTTACCCATCCAGGATGGACGAGGAGAAGCTTGTCCAGGGACAGACACAATTCTGCTGATGCACCTTGTTTTTTTCTTTCTCTCTCTTTTTTTAAAATAAGATTTCTAGTTTCAAATTTTTCTCCTTCCTCCCTCCCCAAGACAGCACGCAATCTGATATAGGTTCTATATGTACAATCACATCAAACATCTCCGCATTAGTCATGTTGTGAAAGAAGGATCAGAGCAAAAGGGGAAAACCTCAAAAAAGGGAAAAAAAAGTACAGCGTGGTTCAGTCTGCATCTCGATGCCACAGTCCTTTTTTTCCTGGATGTGGAGAGCATTTTCCATCACGAGTCCCTTGGAACTGTCTTGGACCATTGTACTGCTGAGAAGAGTCAAGTCTGTCACAGTCGGTCCACACCCAGTGTTGTTGATACTGTGTACAGTGTTCCGCTTTTGCTCCTCAGCGTGCTGACGCGCCTTTGATGGTTCTGGTCGGTCTGCTGGCTTTTCGTGGCCTCCATGTATTCCACGAGCCAGAATGAGCTTAGCCAGGACGTCATCTTGTTGGACACTCAAAATATTTGGTGACGATCGCTCTGTCACTTGCTCTTGACTCAAATCCATGTTTTGGGATTAGTGGGAGAGCAGATAGACGAAGCCAAGTCTGGTGCCTGGGAAGGAAGCATTAGGCGGTAAATCATGGCAGCAGCCCCCCAAAAGCACGGGGCCCTCACGGTATAGGGCGGCCACGCTCCTCAGGGCTGTGGCCGGGCCTCTCAGGTGACTCGCCCTCCGGGCTCTCCCCCCCTGCAGTTCCAGTCATTCAGCCAATACCGATGCAAGACAGCCAAAAAGTCAGAAGAGGAGATCGACTTTCTGCGTTCTAACCCCAAGATCTGGAACGTCCACAGCGTCCTGAATGTGCTTCACTCCCTGGTAGACAAATCCAACATCAACCGGCAGCTGGAGGTCTACACCAGCGGGGGTGAGTGAGAGCAGCCGGCTGGGAGGTGGGGAATGCCAGGCCCATCCATCCCACACGGGGTCATCGTCGTCCTGTACAGAGGGGGGAACAAGGTTTGACGTTTGGGCCTCCGAGCAGAGAAGGGTGGAAATGTTATCGGTCCCCTTGAGGTCCTTAGCGCCGCTGTGGTCTCCTCTCTAACTAGTGATCTGCTTAGGAGGTCTCCTTGCAGACAGTGCTACCACCCACCCCCAACCCAAGTTTCCCTCCCGAGCTGCAGGGGGGCAGCTCCCAAACATGGGTCTGGCCGATGTGCCGCAGGCATGAGTGGGTTTGTCCGAGGTGAGCTGCCCCTTGTGTGTCCCAGGATCCTTTGGGTGTCAGTGGCCTGACTGGGACAGTCCGATGCTCCTTTCCCCCACATCTCGTCGCTTTGCCACTAGCCCAATGGTATCAAATTCATTCAGGTCCCACCAGGCCCCCAAATGCCCTAGAGAGCCACAGGCTAACACTCCACGTGGACTGTTGACTTGGTCAGGTATTTCCCAGTCACACTTTAATGAGGTCTTGGGATGCTGGGGGGGGGGGGGCTTCTTCCTCCCAGCACCTCGCCCTGCTAGGCAGGTGCTGAATGAAGGTGTCACCCCTCCACTGCCCAGGTGACCCCGAGAGCGTGGCTGGCGAATATGGCCGGCACTCCCTCTACAAGATGCTCGGCTACTTCAGCCTGGTCGGGCTGCTCCGGCTGCACTCCCTCTTGGGGGATTACTACCAGGCCATCAAGGTGCTGGAGAACATTGAGCTCAACAAGAAGGTAACACACACACCCCTGGGGGCAGGCGGCTTGTGAGTGGCCTGTGGGTAGAGGGCAACCATCAGCCAGAGTGGAGATGGAGGCTGGGGGGAGGAGACGCCAGGTGCTATAGGGAAGGAGCGAGGTAGCTCCTTGGCCTCCTCTTTGTCTTGGATTCTTTAAAAATGGGGCGGGGGGGGGGGGGAGGCTAGGCGCAGTGGATAGATCACCGGCCCTGGAGTCAGGAGGACCTGAATTCAAATCCAACCTCAGACACTTAACACTTACTAGCTGTGTGACCCTGGGCAAGTCACTCAACCCCCATTGCCCTGCAAAAAAAACCAAACAAACAAACAAAAAAGAATACCAGGGGTCTCAAAAGTCTTAGTGCCATTCTAAGCCTTAATAGCCAATTAGTAAACAAATCTAATGACCGTTAAGCACCCCCACCCCACTCCCCATGCGCACTAAGACTTTTGGGACATCGTTAGGGTGTTTCAATGAAGAGTCTCCTTTTCTCAATCACAATATCCCCTCACGGTCGAAGTTATCGATGGTGACCTCTGGCTTATGGAGCAGTTACGGCTCTTCTTTCATTCCAAGTACTCTGGAGTAGGGGGGTGAAGGCCTTGTTGTCCCCATTTAAAGATGCACAGACAGGCTTAGACACTTGGCTAGTTTCCAGGCCCCATGACTTGGGCCGGATGCCCCCATGAGATCATCTCATGTCCACCTGTGCGAGGCTAGGCACAAGGCTCCTGTGTCATAGTGAATCTGTGTTTGGAAAGGCCAGTCCAGGCCTTCCAGGGCTCACGGCCTGCTATAAACACCTGTGAAAAGAAGCCCTGGTGCTCAGTGTCCTCTAAGGACCCTCCCATCTCTCAACCAGGATCTCTCTGCTGTGTTTCTTTCAGGGATTTTTATTTTTCGTTTGTGTTTTTTAGTGAGGCAGTTGGGCTTAAGTGACTTTCCCAGGGTCACACAGCTAGTAAGTGTCAAGGGTCTGAGACTGGATTTGAACTCAGGTCCTCCTGAATCCAGGGCCAGTGCTCTATCCACTGCGCCATCTAGTTGCCCCCTTTTCAGGGACTTTTAACACTTGGGGTCTCTGAGGAGGGAGAGAAGAGCAGCGTGTACAATGGGGAGTGGGCCAGGCACAGGTGGAGACAGGAAGCAGTTTCTCTAGGGTCACATTCAAGACGTTTGTGATTGGTGGAATCTCTGAACAGAACTGAGGAGGAGGAAAGGGGCCGCGGCTCACATCTGAGGGCTGCCGGCCGAACCCTCATGGGCCACGGCCACTCATGGCTGCCCCATCCCTCCCCAGAGCATGTATTCCCGGGTGCCCGAGTGCCAGGTCACCACCTATTACTATGTGGGCTTTGCCTATTTGATGATGCGCCGGTATCAGGACGCCATCCGTGTCTTTGCCAACATCCTGCTCTACATCCAGAGGACCAAGAGCATGTTCCAGAGGACAACGTACAAGTATGAGATGGTGAGCGAGAGTCAGGCCTGAGATGGCCCCCGCCCAGGGCCCGTCCCCCCCACCCCGGGTTAGATGGGGCGGTCTTGGAGGTGGGTCTCCTACTCCCGGAGGGCTCTGGGGCAGCTGGGCCCGGCCTGGGTGACACATCCCCATCCCCTCCTCCCGCCTCCCCGGGCAGATCAACAAGCAGAACGAGCAGATGCACGCGCTGCTGGCCATCGCCCTCACCATGTACCCCATGCGCATCGACGAGAGCATCCACCTGCAGCTGCGGGAGAAGTACGGCGACAAGATGCTGCGCATGCAGAAAGGGGACCCACAGGTGTACGAGGAGCTCTTCAGCTACGCCTGCCCCAAGTTCCTGTCCCCAGTGGTGCCCAACTACGACAACGTGCACCCCAACTACCACAAGGAGCCCTTCCTGCAGCAACTCAAGGTGTTTGCGGACGAGGTGCAGCAGCAGGCGCAGCTCTCCACCATCCGCAGCTTCCTGAAGCTCTACACCACCATGCCCGTGGCCAAGCTGGCCGGCTTCCTGGACCTCACTGAGCAGGAGTTCCGCATCCAGCTGCTGGTCTTCAAGCACAAGATGAAGAACCTGGTGTGGACGAGCGGCATCTCG
Source organism: Dromiciops gliroides (assembly GCF_019393635.1). Classification (NCBI taxonomy): domain Eukaryota; kingdom Metazoa; phylum Chordata; class Mammalia; order Microbiotheria; family Microbiotheriidae; genus Dromiciops; species Dromiciops gliroides. The sequence goes on from NC_057865.1 coordinate 289,572,995, forward strand.
GCCCTGGACGGGGAGTTCCAGTCAGCCTCGGAGGTGGACTTCTACATCGACAAGGTAGGACCCGAGGCCACCGGCCATTAGGGCGGGGGCAGCTCCTGGAGCTTTCTCGGAGTTGGGCCCCAGGTGCCATTCGAGGCAGCTCGGGTGACAGAGGTGGTGTGTTCAGTGACCCTCCCGCTGCCCTCTGGACAGGCCTGGAGGGCTGGAGCCAAAGTCCCAGGAGGACCTTGATAATCAACCCCCAAGTGGACCGGAACGGGGAGGGCTGTTTGAGGATTCTTTGAGAGAAGGGCATGGGGCACCTGGCCAAGTGGGGCTCCCTGCGGGTCTTTCAGTCTTGGAAGGGCTTCGTGTACAAGAGGGTGCAGAGAATGGAGGAGCGAGTCTGGGGCAGAGCGGGGGGATTCTCTTGGGGGAGCATCCTGCTCAGGGAGGGCTCTGAGACCCCTTCCGCCTGGTTCTGAACCTCAAGGGGCAGGAAGGAAGGTCTGGGCGTCCCCTCACTTCATCCGCAGCCCCTCCACTGCTGACCTTAGGAGAATCCGATGAGCCGGCTCCTTTTACAGAACGAAAAGGGTGCAGCTTGGCTGCTGAGCCTCGTGTAGTCACAAGGGGAGGCCGTCCTGGCCTCTGCCAGGTGGTCTGGGGAGTCGCTGGGATTGGGCAGAGCTTGCCTTCGAAGCCTCTTTGAGCCTAGACTTAGAGCCCTGGCTGGGAATTCGAGGCCCTGCCAAGCCTCTCGTCCAGTTCTGCCCTGCCCCCATGCCTCCCTCGCCCTCCTCCCCACAGGACATGATCCACATTGCTGACACCAAGGTGGCCCGCCGCTACGGAGACTTCTTCATCCGACAGATCCATAAATTTGAGGAGGTAAGAGGCCCTGCTGGCACTGGGGGGGGGGGGGTACCAGGAAGGCCTGGGGAGGAGGGGACTCCTCACAGAAGCCTTTCAGGAGGATGGGGGTGATTGGCTACATCTAAATCCTCAAGCGTGGCTTGTGGGGCTGTGTCAGAGCCACCCACTCTTCTCTGGGCCTTTCTCAGACCACACAGGCCTTACCTCTTGGTTTGGTCCCATGTGGAGGAGGGGACATCCCACTTGTACAGACTTGGGGGTGGTTTCTGGCACTGGGGAGATGGCTGTCCACATCAGCCTGGCAGGAGTGGGCTTCTTCAGTGGGCTCTTGGCAACAGAGGGGGTCTCTGCCCAACATGCTGTCAGAACCTAGAGGAGGTGAGGGCTCTGGGTGGCCCCCTGGTGACACACAGAGGGCCTGAGCCTTGCCTCCTCTTCCCTTCTAGCTCAACCGAACCCTAAAGAAGATGGGCCAGAGGCCCTGAGTGGACACCACCTCTAGCCACATTTGTCCAGAATTCCTGAGGTGCTGACATCCAGGTGGCAGAACACGTTTGCTGCTGTGTAGTGGCCTGACCTTTGGATCCTGACCAACAGGCCCTCCTTGCTGGGGTCTCTCTGAACCAAGGGCTTGAACGTTTAAATAAATCCCAGGAAGAGAGCTTTCTCTTAGAGTGAAATTTTGTTCAGTCGTTGTTGAAGATTTGTGGGTCCAGACAGCCCCCACGATCCCCTTCCTTGGTCCTGGCCTCCTCCGGCAGAGGATGCGATGCACCTTCCACGCGGCTGTCGGGAGCCATGGTGGAGAATCCTCAGACGAGTCCCAGTCTCGGGGGCTCTGGTGGTGGGGTACACGTCTGAAGCCTGGAAGCCTCTGGCTGGGGCCTGGGACCAAGCCTGGGTGCCGGGGAGATGCCAGGCGGCTGAGGGGGTGGCGTGAGCAGCCGGGGCCCATTGATGGCAGGGAGAAATGTTGGGGGCACACGTCTCCTTCCCTTCCCCAAGTGTTTGCAGTGATAAAGAGTCAGTCCCAGGTCCAGAGGTCAGAGATTTGAGCTACAAGAGATGAGTAAACTGAGGCCCGTGGGGAGTGAGCGACTGGCTTCGAACCCGGACCCAGCAGGCTCTGTTCCTCTGCACCCCTAGGTCTGTGGCTTGGTTGGCCCCAAGGTGTTGAGCCACTGCTCCCACCTTTTTATGTTAACTTTCCATGACCCGAACCTCCCCGGTACGGTCAGTCAGTGACCCTGTGTCCTCCGTAGCTGGTGGTTGGTGAGCTTTGGGTTGTTGCCATACGATGTAGGGTGTAGAGTGGAGTGCCAAGGCCTGGCTTCCCAGGCCTGGCTCATTTCTCAGCTGGAGATAAACATACTTGTATCAGGCCCTTGTGAGTGAGAGGCCCCCAGCGTTGTAGATGAACAGGTGCCCTGCACACAGGAAGTGTCCCCCAGAGCCCTTGGCAGCGGAGGGTGCCTGGCCAGCTCTCCATCCTGCTTCTGGAATGGAAATGTCCGGCAAGGACAGGAAGGAGGGATTCCTGCCCAGCAGAGCCACAGGGTGTCCAGCTTCAAGGCCCTCTGCGGTCACCTGCTGCATGAACAGGGACTGCATGCCGGGTCCCTGGGTCCTTTCCTCGTGGGTTTGGGCCAAACCCCTCAGGGCCAGACGCTTGCCCCAGCCTATGGGCTTGGAGTCACGGTTTCCCCTGCAGGGGAAGGGTCACAGCCACTAGCCGGGTGACCTCAAGCCTGGCCCTCCATTTCTGGAGCTTGGGAGGCCGGTCTTCTCATCTTACAGAGTAGCCAAGGGGGCTTCAGAGGAGGGAATGTCAGAGCTCAGTGAATGTCAAGACCAAAGACGCCTATGGACATCACAGAAAGAGAGCCCGGGAAGCGATGGGAGGCCGACCTCTTCCCGGGGCCCGGAGGAGGTTAAGGGACAGGGGCAGGCACGCAGCCAGAAAGTGTCTGAAGCATGATTGGAACCCCGGTCTTCGATATCCTTGCTGACCACATCATAATGGGCTGTGGACTGTAAAATGCTATGCCAGGGGCAATTAGCTTTGATGTTGTTAATTCATTAAAGATCACGATAAATATTGAACTGCATCTTCCCAATCCTGGTCACTGAACATTTTGGGAAGGAAGGAAACAAGCATTTATTAAGCGCCTACTATGGGCCAGGGACTGCTCTAGGTAAGCATCTTGTGAAAATACCCCCCTCCCCATTTGATTCTCCTGATAACCTTGGGAGGGAGGTGGTATTAGCCCTGTCTTACAGTGGGGGAAACTGAGGCAGGCACCGATTAAAGACTTAGCCAGGGTCACACAGCAAGGAAGTTTCTGAGGGGCCCCATGTGCTCCATGTGTACCAGCCAGCTGCCATGCTGGGCAGCAGGGTTTGTGGTTGCCATCCTCTCTCTTTTCTACCCCCTGGCCCTTTCTGCCCAGAAAGACGCATTCAAATCCAACATCTGTCCCATGTCATGACTCGGAGCATGCAGCTAAGCTCCTCTGGGCCTCAGTGTCCCCCTCTGTGGCCTCCAAAGTCCTTCCAGCTTGAGGTCTGCAGCCCAGGGAGGGGCAGCCAGCAGGCTGTGGGCAGCACTCACACAGACCCAGGCTGTGCCCAGAGGGCTGGGCTTGAGGCTATCTGCCAGAGGTCTGGGAGAGGTGCCTTGTCGCCGCCTGGCACAGGCTGGAGGAAGACCAGGCATCCAGCCTGCCCCACAGGGAGGAAGGAGCTTAATCCTCCTGCTGGGGAGAATGTGGGCCCATTGTGTTTGTGGGAGGCTCTTGCCCAGGGAAGCCAGAGGCCTCTGCTCCAGCTCCCTGATTTAAAGAGGGCAACGGGCTGGAGACTTGCCCCAAGTCAAGGCTGGGCGGTATCAGAACCCAGGGCTCCAATGTGTGAAGGAGCCGGGCAGCTGGGTCAGCCCAGGCCCTGCATGGTAGGACCTTGCACCCAGACCACCCTCCGGGCCAAGAAGCCGCCCCTTCAAAAGTGTCTTCCTGCACAGGGGGAGAGTGGGGACCCTTCTCCAAAAGGAAAGGGCATTGCCGCTCCCCACTGCCTTGTTCACGTAGGGCCCTGGAGGGGAGAAGGGCCCAGGGCACCAGGAGGACCCTTGGGCCAGCCTAGTGTGGGCAGAGGGGTGCAGGCCCCAGCAGTAAACCCACATTTAGGAAGCACCCCAAGTGTAACCGCTTTGCAGATGAGGAAGATGCAAGGTTAGCTCCGGTTCCCAGCTACTGATGGGCTGTGAGAATGAGGAACAGGGCCCCAGCCGCATGTAAGCAACTAGTCGAGGTTCTGGGGAAATGAAGGTCAAACAGAACCAGGTCCTGCCTGCCTTCTGGGCTCTCTGGGCAGGAGAGGGGGAGGAGGATTCAGTATTTACACGGAGAAATGACTCCTGAGAAATCAAAGGCCTCACCTACCTAAGGAAGCTGAAGAGGAGACAGCACTTTTCCCGGAATGGGGGGCACTGCTTTTACAAAGACCCGGAGGTGGGAGATGGGAGGCAGAACTGTGGCCAGTTTGGCAGGAATGGAAGGGGAGTGATGAGGATAGAGGGGCCTGCCAGTGAGGGTCTGAACAGCTCCAGAGGTCACAGAAAATTTCCAAGCAGGACAGGGGCGAGTCGAGGCCTGGGAGGAGGGGAAACACAAGCCTCAGTTTCCTCCTCTATAAAATCAAAGACTTGAGGGGCAGCTAGGTGGCGCAGTGGATAGAGCACTGGCCCTGGATTCAGAAGGACCAGAGTTCAAATTTAGCCTCAGACGCTTGACACTTACTAGCTGTGTGACCCTGGGCAAGTCACTTAACCCCAATCGCCTCACCAAAAAATAAATAATAATAATAAAATAAAAGGGTTGGATTAGAGGGTCTCCTTTCTAGGCAGGGACTGCCTTTTAACCTTCACATTCCCACCACTTAGCCTGGCACATAAGTAGGTGTTTAATAAATGTGTATTCATTGACTGACTGATCCAATGATCTCTCCTGCTCTCCTCACTCTGAGGAAGTGAAGGGAGGTTTGTTTCTTCCTGTCTTCGTCACCTGCTCCAGGCAAAACTATATTTTTCCTCATTTTTATGGTTCCACCTTCAAAACCCAGAACCCCATTGGCCAAACTTCCTGCTTCCTTCACAGGCCCCACCCTGTTCCCAGTTCCCAGCCAGCCTCCTAAATTCCACTGCCCTGAGCTGTGTCTGCATGGGAGGCAGCTTGTGCTCCCTGGTCCCTCTCCTGGGTATAAGACAGGGTGAAGGGCACCTGTGTCTGTCGTCCTAAGAAAAGTTTAGTTATTATCCTTTAATTACCTAGGACATTATTTATGAGCGAATGCAACCACTTTGATGGGGTTCAGCACATCTACTGATCATCTCCTGAGCCTGGATCATTGATCGGGTCTGGGGGAAACACTAAGTGAGTTTCCTAACCTAGGGGCCGCAGCCTGCGGAGGACTTTCAGGGGGTTGGTGATCTTGGGTGAGAATTTTAAAATTACATCTTTTTTTCACTAACTTCTGCCTCTAATATCATGAATTTAAAAATAAATTATTCTGAGCAGGGATTTGCCAGCCTGTAAGGAGATCATGGGCCAAAAAAGGGGCCAGGAGGAAGGTCAGTCTTGCAGGCCAAAAGGCCTGGGGTCAAGGACAGCAGCCTATGCGTGTCCTGACTGCCTACTTAATACCCAGATCTGCCCCCTCCCTAGAAGAAGCCCATCAGAGTGTCCTTACTGCCTGGGGGGAGGGGCTGGGGCCATGTTGGGGGGAGGGGAGGAGAGAATGGAGAGGGTTTCCCAAAGAGGGTAAATCGTCAGCTTGGTTTAATTAAAAAATCAGACATTGAAGCTGGAAGAGATTCTCTTCCCATTCTTCATATCTACAAGCTGTAGGAGCGTGGGCTTAATCTCCATGGGCCTCAGTTTCCCTCATCTGACACTGAATAAGACAAGTACCTAAAATACTTTGCAAACCTTTGTGTCCTACAGATAAAAGTCATTAGTATAATTGTTATCATCAGCAGTGAAATGGAGAGAATAGTCTAGACACCCCTGTCACAGCAGGGAAAGCTTAGATGGGCCTGGAGTCAGGACCTGGGTTTTAATGCTGCTTGTGCCACTTGCCTGGGTGACCTTGGGTAGGTCACCTCCCTTCTGTGGGCTTCTGTTGATTCACTAACAAAACAAGTGGGACAGAGTAGATGAATTAATCAGTCAGTGAGCATTTAAAAAAAATTTTTTTTAATGTGGGGAAATGACTTGCCCAGGGTCACACAGCTAGTAAGTGTCAAGTGTCTGAGGTTGGATTTGAACTCAGGTCCCCCTGAATCCAGGGCCAGTGCTTTATCCACTGTGCCACCTAGCTGCCCCAGTGAGCATTTATTAAACACCCAAGTTGCCAGTCATGGTGCTGAATGCTGGGAACACCGAGATAAAGGAACAAAGCAGTCCCTGGTTGCTGAGAAGGTTCTCTTTTTTGGAGAGGTAACCTCTGGATGGGAAGGGACTCAGTAAATCGAGGTCGGGTGCAGGGGATGCCTGGAACAAAGGCTGGGGGTGGGGGAGTGGGGAGGGGGCAGCCTGGTTTGAAGCACATTGAATATAGAAGTAATGGGTGTGGGGGCAGCTAGGTGGCACAGTGGATAGAGCACCGGCCCTGGATTCAGGAGGACCTGAGATCAAATCCAGCCTCAGACACTTAACACTTACTAGCTGTGTGACCCTGGGCAAGTCACTGAACCCTAATTGCCTCGCCAAAAAAAGAAAGAAGTAACGGGAAGGTGAGGAAAGGGCACTAGATTTTGGAGGCCCTAGAATGTCAGGTGTGAGGAAACTAAGGCTTAAAGGTGATAGGTGACTTGTTCAAGGTCACACATCAGCCTTAGAGTAGAACTCTCATCTTGGCCATCCCCCCCAAGGATGGCGACTGCATGGGGTCTTGGGGGGGGGGGGAGACTTTGGTCACTTCCCTCCCCAGCAGCTCATGTGCTAGTACAGCCTAGCCTGTCCCTTCCAGACAAGCCCAGCCCACCCAGCACCCCCTGCCATTCTCCAGAAAATAGAGGGCTGGGGGGCATATCCTCTGAAGGGTTTTGTGGGATTGTCTGGGGCGAGCAAAGAGAGGATGTCCAGGGCTGGGGGCTGGGGCTGCGATGCAAGACAGTGCCTGCCCTCAGAGGGAGGGGAGCTGGCCAGGGCTGGGGAATTGGGGTGTGAGGGAGGGTCAGCAAAGCTGAAGGGAGTCACCCAAGAGGAGTCCTAGGGGAGCCCGGCATCAGGCCAAGGGAAAGGGGAGGAGAGCCCGGGATCAAGTCCCACCCCTGTCACATGTTCTCTCTGGGACTTTGGGCCATTCGTTTGGTCACTCTGAAGGCCCAGTTTCATCCTCTGAAAAAAGGGACTGGGGGAGCCTTGAGGGCTTTGAGGGGGCAAGCCAAGAGTCAGCTTCCATGAAGTACTAGGACAGTGTCAGATGAGGGAAGGGCCCTTCTAAAGTCCTGTAGTCTGAGGGCTCTCCCAGCTCTTACCTCCCCTGTTCTAAGCTCCCTTCCAGCTCTGAGCTCCCCTGTTCCAAGGGCCCTCCCAGCTCTGACCTCCCCTGTTCCAAGGGCCCTCCCAGCTCTGACCTCCCCTGTTCCAAGGGCCCTCCCAGCTCTGACCTCCCCTGTTGCAAGGGCCCTCCCAGCTCTGACCTCCCCTGTTCCAAGGGCCCTCCCAGCTCTGACATCTTGTGTTCTAAGGCCCCCACCCTCCCTCCCCAATGTAGGTCATTGAGGTTAAGGACTGCTCTTTATGTCATTCTTGTGTCCCCAGCACCTAGAGCAAACCCTTGGGCTGTTGGAAGGCTTGGCTAAATGCTTAGTGGACAAGATAAGGGTTGCTTTCAATGTGCAAAGATTGTTCCCAGCTCAGACAAGGCCCTTCTCTGACACTTGGTATTCCTCACCATTTCCTGTCCCTACACTTTGATAAGCCAAGAGCCGGCTCCCTGGGTCACTGTCACCCCCTCGGGCCTGTGGCCCCACTAGAGTCACTTTCTAAAGGAGGGGAAGGGGGCAGGGTTTCCCAGCCGCATCCCCAAAGATCTTCCGAGGGGGCCGTGCAGCAATCACGGCTCCCATTTCTGGAGCGCAGAACAGTTTAGAGTATTTTCTGATCAAACACAGCCCCGAGAGGAAGCCAGTGCCAGGTTTATCATTGCCATTTTACACCTGAGGAAACTGAGGCTGAGAGAGTCAGTCACACAGCCCGTATCAGGGCTGGGAGGCTAACTCTGGCCTCCAACCTCAGAGGGCAGCTCTCTGTCTGCCAGAGGGAACCCCCCCATCCCCCAATACTCCCCAGGTGATTCCTGAGGTGAGTTAGGTACTACAAGCAGCCACATTTTTAGAGGTCAAGTAACTTCCTCTGCCTCCTGATGGCTGAGTCAGAATTTGAACTCACATCTTTGGATTCCAGATTCAGAGCTCTTTTGACAATCAGTCTCATGTCGCAGTGGTAGAACTAGAAGGGACCTCGGAGGCTACCTGATTCAATCCCTTCATGTTCAGAGGAGAGAACTGAGCCCTAATGTGATTAAGTTATTTGTGGGCAGAGGAAGTTACTTGACCTCTAAAAATGTGGCTGCTTGTACATGAACATGAGACACCTGCCCCACTTCTGCCAAGGACTCCCTCTTCTTGGCCTTAGTTTCCCCATCTGCAAAATGCAGGGATTGGGCTAGAGCAGGAGTTCTTCACTTTTGTGTCCTGGCCTCCTCCGTCCATCCGTCTGGTGAAGCCCATGAACCCCTTCTCAGAGCCACGTCTGTCACCTTCATTTATAGTTGAAGGAGCCGCTTGATTTCAGATAAAGGTTAGTCAAAATAAAGCTGTCATTTCCCCCATCCAAGGTCACGGGCCCCCTGAAATCTACCCACAGTCCCCCTGAGGGACCCAAGCTTAGGAACATCTTCAAAGTCTGACGGCTTTTCTGTGTCTTTCCTTTTGCTTTATTTTTTGTTTGGGGGCGGGGGAGCCTCACTGGAAGAAGAGGAAGAGATTCAGCAATGAAAGTGATAGTGAGGGGCAGCTAGGTGGCACAGGCATAGAACACCGGCCTTGGAGTCACAGCTGGGCAAGTCACTTAACCCCAATTGCCTCACTTAAAAAAAAAAAAAGAAAGAAAGAAAGAAAGTGATAGTGATACAGAAACAAAAGGCACCAAGAAATATTGCAATAAAGGTCTGAAATGATGAGTTCTGTCATCTATTAACCAGGGTCCCTCTGCCCCCTGACGTTAACATTCTATGTTCTTAGCTCCCTCCCAGCCCTGACCTTCCCTGTTCTAAGCTCCCTCCCAGCCCTGACATTCCCTGTTCTAGGGCCCCATCCAGTTCCAACATTCCCTGTTCTCAGGTCTCTCCCACCTCTGACCTTCCATGACTCAAAATGAGGACTGTTCAGATGAAGAGCCAGCAGGGGCTGCCCACATTCTGCCAGCACTCTGCCCTGCCCCCACCCTAAGCTTCAAGGTTGATCTTCTTCCTTGCACAGTCAGGACTTTCTGCCCTTCCAGAGCCCCCCTGGGCTGGCAGGAAGCCGCCTGTGGCATTATTCCTGCCCCACTGAGGCTCCCAGGACACTTCCTGCTGTCACTCGGGGCTTTGATCCCCTCCTCCCCCAAGCTCCCAAGACTCCATAATGCTTCCATTGTTTGGGGCACCTCTGCTGGGGCGGAGGGTGCTGAGAGCCAACAGGCTGGGGCAGTCACTGCTTCATGGCCCCAGGAAGAAGTGGCCCTGCACAGCTAGAGCTGGAAGGGACCCCAGAAGCCATCTAAGCCAACCCCTCATCTTTTTTTTTTTTTTTTTGGTGGGGCCATGGGGGTTAAGTGACTTGCCCAGGGTCACACAGCTAGTAAGTGCCAAGTGTCTGAGGCCGGATTTGAACTCAGGTTCTCCTGACTCCAGGGCCGGTGCTCTATCCACCATCCTACATTTTAAGAAGCAATCAATTCTGTAGTTTAAATGAGATGTAGTCCCTTCTCTCAAGGTGCTTACTAGAGGATACAAGGTGAGAGAGAGAGAGAGAAAAAGATAGAGAGAAAGAATGAATGAAAGAGAAAGACAGCAAAAGGAGGAAAGAAAAGAGAGAGAAAGGAAAGAAAGACAAGAAAAGAAAGCTACAAAGAAAGGAAAGAGAGAGAAAGGAAGGAAGGAAAGAGAAAGAAAGGGAGAGGGAGGAAGAAAGGAAGGAAAGAAGGAAAGAAAAAAGAAAAAGAATTTAATAAAAACATTAAGTGCTAGGGGAGGCTAGGTGGCGCAGTGGATAAAGCACCGGCCCTGGAGTCAGGAGTACCTGAGTTCAAATCCGGCCTCTGACACTTAACACTTACTAGCTGTGTGACCCTGGGCAAGTCACTTAACCCCAATTGCCTCAATTAAAAAAAAAAAACATTAAGTGCTTACTATATGCAAAATATTGAGGACACAAATTGGCAAAAAAGAAAAACAAAACAAAAACCAATCCCCACCCTCCAGACAGCTGTAATACACAGTGACACAGACACATGTGGTTTGTGAGTGGCCGTTTGTTCCAGTGGTTAGAGAAGTGGACCTGGGTTCGACTCCAGCCTCAGACACTTGCTAGCTATAAAATGGTGTGAAAAAGGAAGGTCAGGTATTATCACTGTGCTTCCTTTCTCAAACAGCTCTCTCATTCCCCCACAGGAGAGGCTTCCATTAGATGGAGTTTCCCCTCACTATAAATCCCTTTTATTCCTGCTCCTGCCTACTCCATTCGCACTAACCTGTGTGACCTTGGGCAAGTCTCTCGAAGCCTCAGTTTCCCTCATCTGTATTATGCAGTAACCTCCTGGAGGGCAGGGACTAGATCTCCCTTTCCTCTTCTTTTCCTGCCAGCGACGCTGGAGGTCCTGGCCAAGCAGAGTTGGCATAGCCAAAGGTAATACCAGTAGAGAATACTGATGTAGGAGGCCAAAAGAGCTCTAATTCAGATGTGAGCTCTAAGAGGGATTCAGACCCCAGTTAATGGATAACTTACAAGTCAGGATGCTAAGTTCTCTTACCCACAGTAATCAGTACCCATAATGGCAACAGAGGGAGAAAGGCCATGAAGACCTGAGACTCTAACAATGAAAAAATGACAGGCTATAGAAATTTAGACTAGAAATAAATGAAAAATGGGGGCAGCTGGTGGCGCAGTGGATAAAGCATGGGCCCTGGATTCAGGAGGACCTGAGTTCAAATCCGGCCTCAGACGCTTAACAATTACTAGCTGTGTGACCCTGGGCAAGTCACTTAACCCCAATTGGCTTATCAAAAAAACCCAAAAAACCCTCAAGAAATAAATGAAAAATGAAGATGTTTTGAAACTAAGCTTGGGAACCAGAAAGAGACATGTGCAGAAAAGGCCAAATTTGTCCCCAGATTCACATTATGATGTGTAAACCCCCAAAATACACCTCCACTGAAAAAAGTACCCGCCTCGGAGGTTGGCTTAGGACCCCAGGAATTCCAAATTAGAATAAACCCTCCCCTGTACCTCCCTAAGGTGGAGATTATTATTATTATTATTTTTTTTTTGCGGGGCAATGGGGATTAAGTGACTTGCCCAGGGTCACACAGCTAGTAAGTGTCAAGCGTCTGAGGCCAGATTTGAACTCAAGTACTCCTGAATCCAGGGCCAGTGCTTTATCCACTGCGCCACCTAGCTGCCCCGGTGGAGATTATTATAATGAGAAAGACAATCAATTTATCTATATTAGAAATATAACTGTCTTTTCTTTCACTATTCAAGAGATACCTTTCCACTAATCTGGTTCTCTCCCTGTGATCGCTCACAGTATTGCAATAAAACTTGGGAAACTGAGTCACTGAGTCTTGTAATTCTTTTGGGATGACTCACGATCAATTTGACCCCAAATTCCATCCCACATCAATACCAACTGATTTTCCAAACATTATGAATGAGGTTAAAGAAAGGTTACAAGGAGTAGCATCTGACCCAAGAGGAAAGAAAAGAAAAAGAAAAAGAAGAAAAGAAAGTGTTTGCAGATTCCATTGCTTGGAGTCTGACCCAAAAACATCATGAAAAAGGGGAAAAGGACCTCTCTCTGCAAAAATATTTAAAGCTGCCCTGTTTATTATAGCAGAAAATAAAACCCCAAACCACCCAACCAAACAAACTCAACCAGAAATAAGGTCTGCATCCAACAACTGGCAAATGGCAGCACATAACGCAGCAAATGGCAGCAGATACTCATGTGATAGAATTTTATGGTCTGACTAAAAATCTTTAAATAGGAAACACACAAGGAAATGAGCTAATATCAAGCATTTATCTGGTACTTTATTTTGCAAATTGTTGTTGTGAAACAAATTGTTGCTGTGTTGTGAATTGTTGTTATGTTGTGTTGTAGCATTATGAAAATACATTGTCTCGTGTTGGTTTTCGGGCCAACCCTAGGATGTAGGCTCTATTGTTATTGCCCTTTTTACATATAAGAAAAAGTGAGTGACTAGCCCAGGCTCCCATAGCTAATTCCAGGGAAGATTTGAATTCAAGGCTTCCTCATTCCCATTGAAAGGATGCGAAGAGGGTGCGGCTAGATAGCACAGTGGATAAAGCACCGGCCCTGGATTCAGTAGTACCTGAGTTCAAATCCGGCCTCGGACGCTTGACACTTACTAGCTGTGTGACCCTGGGCAAGTCACTTAACCCCCATTGCCTCGGGGGAAAAAAAAAAAAGAGGATATGGAGCGAAATGAGTAGAACCGGGATTTCATTGTCTCTGGCTCCAGTTAGGCAAGGCTAGAAAACAAGGACAAAGGTGATGGAACTAGACAGGGAAAAAGTAAAAGCTGTTTCTTTGTTGTTTGTTCATTCCCCAGGGGTGGAAGTGTTTTAACTGGTGAAAGCTTTGGCCTGAGACTTTCCTCCTTGTTTTGTATATTGTTGGTGGTGGCAAAGTTTGTATTTTAAAAAATAGATTCTGAGGGGGCAGCTAGGTGGCGCAGTGGATAGAGCACTGGCCCTGGAGTCAGGAGTACCTGAGTTCAAATCCATCCTCAGACACTTAACACTTACTAGCTGTGTGAACCTGGGCAAGTCACTTAACCCCAATTGCCTCACTAAAAAAAAAAAAAAATAGATTCTGAGTGTGTGCTGGGGGAATGACCCAGCTGGTAGGAATCCTTCTGAGAGCATCAGCAAATGAAACTAGGACAATCTTTCAAGCCTCCTCCAGGAAGTCTTTACTTCCCTTTAAGAAAGCTAACGACATGAGCAACAAATATCTAGTAGGTGGAGACGCTCCGAGAGCGATGTGAGTCAAGAAAGCTAATGCAGGTAGATCCGGTATGGAAATGGAAACCTGGACATGCCTGTGACTTAGGCTGAAGGATTTCTGTGCTTTGGGGATGATGACGCAACTCCTTTTTTGGCCACTGAACAGGAAGAGCCTTTGACTTTGTAAACCTTGAAAAAGCCTATGGCTTTCTTCTTCCTTGGACTCTCCATGTTTCCAGTGGTGGTGGTGGGGTGGGGGAGCAGTTACCCTTCAACCCTCCCCCAGTAGAAACAGCAGCTGTAGGCACATGGCAAGTATAAAACCTACAACATCCTACCTAGGGCTGCCTGGTCCTGGACGGAGCTACCCCTTCTGTTTGTTTTTCCCTGATATGCAATGAATGAATAATGCCCCAGAAATGTACCCATCTGGCCTCAGAAGCCACCTTGTAAGTTCAAGAGGTTGGATGATGCTGGGTCCTTTGGTCAGGACTGACAAGAGGAATCTTCCACAACTACTGGTTGTCCTCTTAGAGCACATGATCACCAAAAAGAAGGTGAGCCTCAACCTTGGTCCAACTTGACAAAAGATATCTACCTTGGGGTGGACAGTGCAGAGCCAAGGTGAAATGTATTCTAAAATACCTACTCCACAGTCTAGAAAATTTATGTTCAAGAGGAGGTTTAACTATCAGGCTTCTGGGAGAGCAAAACGGCTAAGATAACTTATGCCACTGAATCCTGTTCTTAAGTCTTTCTATCAATGAGTTCTTCTCAGTGTTTAATGGTTAGCATTTCTTTTGTGTGTAGGAAATAAATACCTGTCCCATACCTGATGCATATTATACACTGAGTACCTTTCAAAATCCCTTTCCCCTTTTTGGAAAGACCCTAGACATGAGCTAAGATCTAAGTTTTAAGCAATTTCCCCTAGGGTGCCAGAATAGGGGTTTAAAAATAATAATGATAGTATTTATAGAATGCTTTAAGGTTTACAAAGCAATTTACGAATATTATCTCTTCTTCACAACAACTCAGGGAGATAAATACTATTTTTATCTCTATTTTATAGATGAGAAAACTGAGGCAGAATGAGATTGTGACATGCCTGGGGTCATACAGCTGGTAAGTATTTGAAACTGGATTTAAACTCAATCTTCCTGACTCCAGGTCCTTCATTCTTAAACATTCCATCACCTATAGTTAAAAGAATTTAAGAGTTGGGGCAGCTATGTGGAGCAGTAGATGAAGCACTGGCTCTGGATTCAGGAAGACCTAAATTCAAATCTGGCATCAGACACTTGACACTTACTAACTGTGTGACCCTGGGCAAGTCACTTTAAAAAAAAAGAGAGAGAGAACTTAAGAGTGTAGAAAAAAGAAGCCTGGGAAAAATTGCTTAGAGCTTAGGCTTGGGCCCATGTCTAGGGAGAGTAGATAAGTACTTAATGTATAATATGAATCAGGTATGGGACAACTATTTATTTTTTGCACATATGTGTGCACACACATATACAAGTGCTAAGCTTAAAATACTACATATTGACAGAAAAATGAAACAGGATCCAGTAACAATAAATCATACATTTTTTAGTATTTCATTTTTCTCCAGTTACATGCAAAAACAAATTTTAACAGCCATTTTTTAAGCTTTTGAGTTCAAAATTATCTCCTTTCCTCTTTCCCTCCCTCCCTTCCCCCACATCGAGAAGGCAAGCAATTCAATATAGGCTATACATGCATAGTCATGCAAAACATTTCCATATTAGTCATGTTGTAAAAGAAAACATAGATCCAAAAACCTCAAGAAAAATAAAGTTTGAAAAAATTGTGCTTTAAATCTGCATTGAGACACCATCAGTTCTTTCTCTGAGGATGGATAGCATTTTTCATCCTAAATCCTTCAGTTCTCTTGGATCATTGTATTGCTGAGAATAACTAAGCTATTCACAGCTGATCATCTTACAGTACTGCTGTTACTTTGTACACAATACATTTTACTCTGCACCATCAGCTCATGTAAGTACAGGTTTTTCTGAGAGCATCCTGCTCATCATTTCTTCTTCTTCTTCTTCTTCTTCTTCTTCTTCTTCTTCTTCTTCTTCTTCTTCTTCTTCTTCTTCTTCTTCTTCTTCTTCTTCTTCTCCTTCTTCTTCTTCTTCGAGGCAATTGGGGTTAAGTGACTTGCCCAGGGTCACATAGCCAGTAAGTGTTAAGTGTCTGAGGCCGGATTTGAACTCAGGTCCCCCTGACTCCAGGGCTGGTGCTCTATCCACTGCGCCACCTAGCTGCCCCCCATCATTTCTTAAAGTACAAGAATATTCCATCACAATTATACACCACAACTTGTTCAGCCATTCCCCAATTGATGGGCAATCAATCCCTCAATTTCCAATTCTTTGCCACCAGAAAAGGGCTGCTACAAATATTCTTGTACATATAGGTCTTTTTCCTCTTTTTAAAAAAAAATCTCTTTTTGGATGCAGCTCTAGTAGTGCTATTGTTAGTTCAAAGAGTATTCATGATTTTATAACCCTTTGGGCAGAGTTCCAAATTGTTCTACAGGATGTCAATACATACTTTTAAATGCCACTCTGTTCTTGGACTCAGACATGTACAAGCTATATGACTCTGGGTCAATCACTTAACTTCTCTTTGCCTTAATCCACTGAAGAAGGGAATGGCAAACTAATTTAGTATCTTTGCCAAGAAAACCCCATGGACATTATGGTCCGAGGGGTCATGAAGACTCAGACATAACTGAACCACTGAACAAAAACAGTATGTGCCAGGCACTGTGCTAAGACATCTCTGTTGTGCAACAGATAGATAGAATGACAGAGAGATAGATAAAATGATAGATAGATGATAGGTAGGTAGATAGAATAATAGATAGATGGATTCATCCATTAGACTGTGAGGTCCTTGAAGGTAGGAAGCATGTTTCCTCAGTGCTTACCACAGCCTGGGGTACATAGAAAGCCAAGCTTGCTCATTGAAAGCCTTTTAAAGATCAATTTAATGACCAACCACAATTCCAGAGGGTAGATCATGAAATATCCTACTCGTCTCCTGAAAAAAAACAATGGACTTGGGCTACAGCATGACCAAGACATAGACCAAAGGACGTGTGGCCAATGCTGAAATGTGTTGGCTTTGACTATGCACATATGCATATTTGTGACAAGTGTTTTGTGTCGCTTTTCTTTTTTTCTTTCCCCAGTTGGGGTGAGAGGAAGGGGAGGGGTAGGGGGAAAGGAGACAAAATAGATGTTTGTTCTTTGAAAACATTAAATTGAATTTAAAAACAATGTTTGTTGACCCACTGGATCCAGTCACTACTTTCAACTCAACATTCCAGTTCCCATCCACGGGTCCAGCTCCTGTTTGATGAAAGTTCCCCACATTTAGCAGATCTAGACCCACCTAGATGATCTCCTGACCATCTTTAATTCATTCTTCTCCCAACACTAATCAAATCAACACCGCCATGCCTGGAGAGGATGGGTCAGACTTTGCTTCCAGGCAGCCCTCACCATCCCTGTGATATTCCAGACAACACCTACTCTCATTTATCGGTTGCCTTCCTTTGTTACCAATCACTCAACCAACCAATCAACATTTTTTGAGTACCTACTTTGTGCCAGCCATTGTGCTAAGCATTGGGAATAAACAAAACAGGCATTAGATAGCTCCTGCCCTCAAGAAGCTTACAATCATTTGAATGAGGGAGACAAAACATGCCAACAAATTTATGCAAAGCAAGCTCTATACAGGATAAATGGGAAATAAAAAACAGAGGGGGTGGGCAGCTGGGTGGCACAGTGGATAGAGCACTGGCCCTGAGGTCAGGAGGACCTGAGTTCAGGTTCGGCCTCAGACACTTGACACTTGCTGGCTGTGTGACCCTGGGCAGGTCACTTGACCCCAGTTGCCTCACCAAAAAAACCCCCAAAGAACAAAAAACAAAACAAAACAAAACAGAGGGAAGGCACTGGAGTGAAGAGGAGCTTGGAAAGGCTTCCTGCAGAAGGTGGGATTTTAGTTGGGACTTAAAGGAAGGGGAGGTCAGTAGTAGGAGCAGAGGATGGAGAACGTTCCAGGCCAGGGGGACAAGATGCTCTAAGTTCCTCTAAGGCAGGGAGGGGCTGTGTTGCTTTTTGCATTTGTATCTCCAGTGCTAGCAGGGCCCTAAGTCCTTAATAAATATTTTTTCCATCCATCCATTCCTCCCTCCCTCCCTCCCTCCATCCATCCATCCATCCATCCATCCATCCATCCATCCATCCATCCATCCATCCATCCATCCATCCATCCATCCACACATCCATCTATCCACCCATCCATCCATCCACCCACCCATCCATCCACCCACCTATCCATCCATCCATCCGCCCACCCATCCACCCATCCATCCATCCACCCATCCACCCATCCACCCACCCATCCATCCACCCATCCATCCAGTGCAAGGACAGAATTTTATGTATATCCCTGCCAAATTGGATGTTCTCAGTTCTGGCTCTTGGCTCTACCTGTCAGCCAGCATTAGCTCCCTTCCTAGCTTTGGGCTGGCTCCAAATAGGCCCAATGTAACTTCTATACCTTCACCCAAATCACTGATTTTTTTTTAAATGTTGGGCAGCATGAGGCCAAGTCTGGCTCCTCTGAGCTCTCTCTCCCACTCCAAATTGACACTGACCTGTTAACGACTGACTGTCTTGGGGCAGAGTCCCAAACAGGGCTCCAGATGCACATAATTATCTTTTTATCCAGCCCACATCTCCTCATCTCAAGCTTAGCGCCAGAGACCTCTGAAATCTGGATAAATCACAGATGACAGCATGCCCTGATCCTCCAGTCTGCTCACCTGGCCAGAAGAGGAAATGAGTCGAGTCTGCCATGACTCACCGCCTTCCAGCCAGGAGGTGAGGATTGATGGGACAAGGTCAGAGAGGAGACTGGAGTGGAGGGGGTAGAAGGGAGACGTGTGCATTGGGGGAGGCCATTTCTCAGGTGATCTCACCAGAGAGTTTATGACAACCAGATGAGAAAGGTACTGTAGGTGTTGTTACCCCCTTTTTAAATTTTTTTTTTTTTTTAGTGAGGCAACTGGGGTTAAGTGACTTGCACAGGGCCACACAGCTAGTAAGTGTTAAGTGCCTGAGGCCGGATCCGAACTCAGGTCCTCCTGACTCCAGGGCTGGTGCTCTATCCACTGCGCTACCTAGCCGCCCTCGTTACCCCCTTTTTACAGATGAGGAAGCTGAGGCTTAAAGCCTCAGGGAGGTGACACACATAGTCTGTGTCAGGGGTTAGATTCAAATCCAGGTCTTCCTGGCTCCAGGTGCCACACTCTACTATGGCTCAAAAACACTTGAGAGACAGGATGAGAGAGATGACTTGGTACAGTGGAATGTGGATGGGTTTGGAGCCGGAGGACTTCAAACCTGCTGCCTGTGTCTGTCACAGTCTCTGGGCCTCAGTTTCTTCATCTCTGAAATGAAGGAGTTGGGGGAGGCTGTCTCTGATGTCCCCTCTAGCCCCAGACAGAGAATCCCATGAACTTCATTCCCCATAACCCAATGAGGCAGATTGTACAAGTTTCTTACTTCTCCATTTGCCAGATGAGCAGACTGAGGTTGAGAGGTATTAAATGACTTCTGCCATTTGAGTCCCGGCCACCCGCCGAGCCCGAACCCCCGGAACCCCGACCGGCCCCCTGCCGGGTCAGACACCGCGACTTGGAAACCCCCCGCCCCCCCACCGCCGCGGTGGGGGGGGTGGGAGAGGAGCGAGAGGGAGGCGGGGAGACGCGCCCCCCGACCGACCCCCGCGCGCCCCCCCCGCCCAACTTCCAGGGTGGGAGATGGAATAGCACATGAGAGGCAGTGCCAGAGAGTGTCCTGGACCAGGTTCTGGGTTCTAATGCTGACTCTGCCCTCAATGAAATAGCTGTAGTACCTCGGATGAATCGCTCTTATTCTCTCAAATTAGTTTTCTTCAATCTTTCATTTTGTAGACCCACATCCACAGGTAATGTAATGTTTGCATTTTCTGGATTTCTTTTTTTCTTCTCCAGTTTTACAAGTCGTTACTGGTTCCTAAACAGAAAGAATTAACATGTTATTCTTATGTATCAGCCTTGCCATAGAAATTAAAATTAAAAAACCATAATTCAACAAATAGCTTATATTCCATTAAAATGGCATGTTTGGGGTTTGGTTCTATCCCTTAGAGGACTAAATGCTTGTTAATGTTGGTGGTGATGGTGATGATGGTCATGGGTGCTGAAGGAGTGGGGGGTGGGGGTGGGGACAGAATTAGCCAGGAAAGTAGGTTATTACCCAAGCAGACAGAGCCATCCACAAATGTGAGTGTGTTACTATTGCCAGGCTTGCTCAGAGTTGTTTCTTGGCATCATCGGGCATGTTTACCAGCTCTTGGAGGGCTGTGGGAGGGGGCAGATAATTCTGCCATCTCCCAGGTATCCTGAAAGAAAACCGAAGTCCTCTGGGGGACCTGAAATGTTCCATGGGACACTGAGCTCCCAGGTCACATTGTCCTCCATTTCTTGCTGTGGCTTTGGCAAAGTGATTTCCCTGGATAAGAATCTGCTTTGCCCTTAGGGCCAGGACAGGGCAAAGTACCGAGGGGGTTAATGAGTTGCTAAATAAATAGGTAAGGAGGCCTATTCTTTCCAATGGCCCAGAACCCCCCACCCCTGCCTGTGTCTCCCTCCTCCTGAGAGAGGAGGCCTTGTGGTGCTATGAGCCCACAGCGGGGGTCCAAGGGCAGCTTGCTGGGCCTGGGACTTTCCCTCCTCCATGCTGCTACCTCTTCCTGCTTTCTCTCATCAACAGCAGCTAGAAGTAAGTCTTCCCTTCTCGGATTTAGTTCAGTTCAATTGTGCCACAGAAAGGACCCTGCCTCTGGGGTCAGGAGACCCGGATTCCAATTCTGCTTCTGATGCAAGAGAGAATCTTTGATTCTATGAGCCTCCCTGGGCCTCGGTTTCCTTGTCTGTAAAATGGGAGAGTTGGGCTAGGGGACCTCTGAGGTACCCTCCAGCTCTGTATAAAGGTTCATGTTCCTTCGTTACACTCCACTTGGACTCGGAGGACACCCCATTTCTGTAGCACTCCTGGAAGCTGGGACTGGTTGGCTTTTATGTCTCCAGTACCTGGAATTATTATTATTTTTAAATGGACCCAGTGATTTCACTGGCAGAGAGAACTCCCCGCCAGGAAACTGCCTCTACCAACATAGGCCAGCCAGCACCTGCTCCACCACTTGCAGCCTTTGAGAGCACACAGTAAGCACTTACCAAATGCTCACTGGATTGGATCAGTGCCCACTAGGGCACATGGAAGGCCAGGGGGCAGCTAGGTGGCACTGTGGATAAATCACCAGCCCTGGATTCAAGAGGGCCTGTGATCAAATCCGGCCTCAGACACTTGACACTAGCTTTGTGACCCTGGACAAGTCACTTAGCCCTCATTGCCCTGCAGAAAGAAAGAAAGAGAGAAAGAAAGAGAGAAAGAAAGAAAGAGAGGAAGAAAGAAAGAAAGAGAGAAAGAAAGAAAGGAAGGAAGGAAGGGAGAGAGAGAGAAAGAAAGAAGAAAGAAAGGGAAGACCAGAGAAAGAAGAGGCTTGCCCAAGACCACACATTGAGCTCACAGTGGACATTAACAGTGCTACTTGGAGGTTCAGCACCCCATCGATGCCAGATCCAGACCTGAGGGAGGTAGATGCTTACCTGCTCTTTGGGGAGGTGCAGGGGGAGTGGGAGTATGATCCTGAATCTCACAGGTGTCCTAAGGAGGGGAAACCTTCTTGTCCAACCCCCTCCTTTTATGGGGAAACTGAGGCCCAGAGAAGCTGTGGGATGCTGGAGCTGGAAGGGACCTCAGACACCATCTGCTCCAGCATCCTTATCTTATGGATGAAGCTACCAAGTCCCAGAGACGTGAAGGAACTTGCCCAAGGTCACAGAGGGAGTTATCGGCAGAAGAACCCGGGTCCTCCAGCTCTAGGGAACGTACTATTTCCACCATGCCACACATGTAAATCACTTTGCAAAACACACAGGCATTATCTGGGATGTAGTGGAACTCTCTCTGCCATCCACCTCTAAAGCTTGCTCTCGAAAGACCTTATTTGTCGATAAGCTGGTGAGGCCGGGCCGGTCTTGGGCCCCTTTCCTTATCTGGGGGAGGCCTCTCTGCTCAACTGTAAACTCTTTGACACCGGGTCATTTTCTCCTGTTATCTTCCGTATCTAGCACAGCACCCACCGGGCACAGACCAGATGCTTAATGAATGTTGGTTGAATGGATTTAAGGAGTCCTATTGCCCTTTGGGTAGTGACATCATGTTGGGTTTAAAGACCTCATAAACGGGATAATTGCTAGGGGACCTCTCCAGCAAATCCATGTGCAATGCTCACTTAGTCAGCTTCTCTCTGACTCAGCTACCTGCTTAAAAAGGCAGCCTAAGCAGGGCATGGGAGCACAGCTGCGCAGACATATCAGCATTACATCACTGGAGTGATAATAATATAATAGGTGAAGGTAGTGTGGTGGAAAGAACACCTGATTTAGGGATCAGAAGGTCTGAGTGCTAATCCCATGTTGTTGTTCAGTTGTGTCTGACTCTCCGTGACCCCATTTGGGGTGTTCTTGGCAAAGATACTAGAGTGGCTTGCCATTTCCTTCTCCAGATCATTTGAAAGACAAGGAAACTGAGGCAGACAGGGTGAAGTGACTTGCCCAGGGTCACACAGCTAGTAAGCTTTTGAGGTGAGATTTGAACTCAAGTCCTCTCAACTTCAGGGCCAGTGCTCTATCTACTTCACCACCTAGCTGCCCCAACAGACCTGGGAGACAAGTAAACCAAAAATGATTAGGTGCAAAGACCTTAAGTATAGCCCTGGTGACAGAGTATATGACTGTAGTCCAAGGACCAACTTTGCTAATTGTGCAGGACTAGCTGCAAGGAGGATGACTTTTTTAGTCTCAGGAACTCTCAGAAACCACCTACTAGTCATAAAGAAGGTGTGCTTTGCCCCACATGAATCTGACCAGGTCACTCCCCAGCTTCTGAAACTTCATTGATTCCCTCTTGCCTCTAGGATAAAGAAGAAATGAAAGAGAAAACATTCGTTAAGATCAAATTATGTGCCAAGCACGGTGTTAAGGGCTGGGGGTAGAAAGACAAAAGCAAAGACATTCTGGGCCCTCAAGCCAGTTTACAATCTAACAGAGGGAGACAATCCACCAATCGGGAGTGGTGGCCAAGGAGAATTACAGGGATGGATGAGTCTTATAAAGGACAAAAACCTTCTCCTGGCATCTTATCTTCTAACCCACCTTTCCAGATTTATTTCACAATATAGATTCCCTTTGCCCCCTCCAGAACCATCACCATAGCTCTCATACTATCCCTCTGCATAGTATTTTATTTTTAAATTTTAATGTTTCATTTTATTCCTATTTTTTTCAATTACACGTAAAGACAGTTTTCAACATTCCTTTTTGTCAGATTTTGAGTTCCAAGATTTATTCCCTCCCTACCTTCCCTCTCCCCTCCCCAAGACAGTAAGCAATCTGATATAGGTTTCATCCTACCTCTCTCATGCATGCACAGTTTATCCCTTTCCAGTCTGAAAAGGCCACGGGCCTCAGCTGTGGCCACCAGCTCAGGGGCCACCTTCTCCCAGGAGCCTTCCTTGGTCCTAACCCAGCTGGAGGTTTTGAGGCTGCCCAACCAAAGAAGAATTTTGTCTGTATCCCTCTATTGTTTCTAACACACTGGGTCTCTAGAGTGTCCCAAAAGTTTGAGTGCAGATTAAGTGCTCTCTTTTTTTTTTTGCAGGGCAATGGGGGTTAAGTGACTTGCCCAGGGTCACACAGCTAGTAAGTGTCAAGTGTCTGAGGCTGGATTTGAACTCAGGTACTCCTGAATCCAGGGCCAGTGCTTTATCCACTGTGCCACCTAGCTGCCCCGCTCTCTCTCTCTTTTTTTTAAAATGAGTTTAAACTGCACTACGACTTTAACGAACTAAAATCCCAGAAAGACTTTTAGGACACTGTATTATACTAATTCAAGTGCATGTTATTGCTTTCCACTTTTAGGCTATAAGCTCCCCAAGGCAAAGACTTGCTGATTTTCACTTTGGTAGGTCCAAGGCTTTGCACATGCGTATAAGCACTTGATAAATGTTTAAGTAGAATAGTATTGTATTAGAGGATCACAGTTTTTAGAGTTGTGAGGGATCTTAAAAAGTCATTTATTTAGAAGTCATTTATTTAAGAAATCATCTAATCCAATGTCTTCTTTTTACAGATGGGGAAACTGGGGCTCAGAGAGGGAAAGAGATTTGCTCAAGGTCACACAGGGAAGGGTCATAGGATCACAAATCTAGGGGCCAACCCCTTCATTTTACAGTTGGGGAAACTGAGGCCTGGAGAGGCTAAATGATTGGCCCGCGGTCATTCAAGTTGTAAATGTCGGAGCTGGTCCTTGGACCGCGGACCAATTGATCTCCTGGCTAGAGAATCCCATGTTTTTGTGTGAATTCTAAGCCTCCCACCAAGGGGGCCGTTCTCGAGGGTCAGGTATGTGATAGGGCGGGGCTTTGGGTGGGGGTGGGGAAGGGAAGTTCCATGGATTCTCTAGAGAGGATGTTGATGAAATCGGGGAGTAGCTATGGGCCCTAATACAAATGCATATGGGGGGGGGTGTTTCTGTGCTTCCGCGGGGTCAAACCAAGTAGGGTCAAACAGCTCGTGGGAAGGGATATCCCAGGGAGGGAAGTTCACGCACGCCTCTTGGAGGAAGGTGGCCTTGCAGATTTATCCACTCATCTAGGAGGGAGTGCACCCCCTTAAGCACGTGTGTAGGGGAGGGACAGCGAGGGCTCCATCCTACTGGAATCAGGGCTGGGGATAGTGTCCCTGGGGGTCTCCCGGTGGTGGGGAACCCAGTAGGTGTTTCTCTATGCTGCCGGGGTTGGGGGGGGGGGAATCCCTGGAGGAGGCGGCTCGCTGGAGCCACAGCTGTCGGGGGGGAATCCCTTGAGCATGTGCGCATTGGGGGTTTTTTGCGGGGGGCCTTAGAAGAAAGGAGGGAGCGAGCAGGGCGGGGGTGATGTCTGGAAAGGGAATCTCCTGGGAGTCCAAGGGGCTGGAGGGAGGGAGGAGGGAGGGTCTCCCGTGCCTTCCCAGTAGGAAATGGGCTGGGGGTGGGGGGCCCGCCCTCCCCCCAGGTCCCGGCCCGGCCCCGCCCCGCCTGGTGAGCCAAGCGGGGCTGGGCGTGTGAGTAAGCGCGGGGCGGGCCGGGCCGGGTGGGGCGGGGCGGGGCGGACCGGACAGGTCTGAGCAGGGCCGGGGAGAGGGGGAGGAGGGGGAGGAGAGGGAGGAGGAAGGGGAGGAAGAGGAGGAGGAGCCGGAGCCCCAGCCGGGAGCCTGCCCAGCCCCGGAGCCGCCGAGAGCCGGGGTCCCGCGGGGTCCAGCCCGGGGAGGAAGAGGAGGAGGAGAGGAGCCCGGCCATGGCTGGGCCCCGGGGCGCGTTGCTGGCCTGGTGCCGCCGCCAGTGCCAGGGCTACCCCGGCGTGGAGATCCGGGACCTGAGCGGCTCCTTCCGGGACGGCCTGGCCTTCTGCGCCCTCCTGCACCGGCACCGGCCCGAGCTGCTGTGAGTGCGGCCCGGGGGAGGGCGGGGGCGGCACTCCGGGGAGGGGGGCTCTGGGCAGCCCCCAAAGTGAGGACACTGACCAGAGGACCCTGGCAGCCCAGTTGAGCTAGAGGCAGGAAGTCGGGGGGATCCAGCCGGGCGGGGGAGGAGGGGGCTCCGGGGCATGGGGGGCGGGGCGTGTGAAAAATCAGTCAATTTCACATCATCTGGTTAATGGGGCCCAACCGAAGTCTGTGGGGGTCACAGAACCGGGTAGCCCCGACCCCATCTGGACCAAGCTTCCTTCCATCTGCAGTGGCGGTGACCAGGGAGGCTGGCAGTGGGCAGTAGTATCCTCATTTGGGGAACGGGACCTCTTCTGCCTTTGGGAGTGTGGGACTGAGTTGTGTGAGTTTATGTGTGTGTGTGTGTGTGTGTGTGTGTGTGTGTGTGTGTGTGTGTGTGTGTGTGTGTGTGTGTGTGTAGTAAGTGTTGTTCACCTCCCCCCGAGGTCACTGCCCAGCTCCCTCTTGCTCATAGGTCAGTGGTTGGGATGGTCTGGGATCCCAGACAGACAGACAGACAGTCTGAGCTCTCCGGTCTGGGTGCTTCAGAGATCTGACCCAAACCCTGTATTTACAGATGAGAACCCCACAGACCACAGCCTAGGCTGCTGGGGTCAGACTCCATAAGAATCCCTGTGGACCACAGATTGACTCAGTTTTAAAATATGTTATCTACATTTGGTTGTATTTTTATTTCTTTTGGTAAATATTTTCCAGTTATACTTTAATCAGGTTTGGCGGCTCTCTGGAATGTTGTAGGTAGTGTTTTGGCGCCTCTGATGTAGTGCTGAAGTGTTTAAGATTTGGATTCATTGGCTGGAGGGCGCAGGGTCCTTCTAGCGACAAGCCTCTGTACCTGAGTCTGTCCAGAGTCACCAGTTGGCCAGTTAGGGGCCAAGCTGAGACCTGAAGCCAGGTGCCCTGAATCAGCCCTTCGTTGCCACCACACTTTTAATTCAGGTGAAAAAAGGACTGAGCGATCAGGGTCTCAGAACCAGCTAGGCTGGCATAGAGACAGAGCTCTGATGGTGGGGGGGGGGCAGCTCTTAGCTTGCTGGGTGACCTTGGGCAAGTCACTTTCCTTCCTGGGCTTCTCATTCTGTCTCTATAAAATAATGGTGTTGGCCTGGACAGTCTCTGAGATAAACAGCAAAGCTGGGCCCCAAAGCCCAGCTCTTGGGCAAGGGAAAGGATCCACGAATGAATGAGGATCAAGACTCAGAATTCTGTCGAGATTGGCAGTCATTTTATCTGGACCTCGGTTTCTCCATCTGTCAAATGAGAGGGTTGGCTTCTGAGGTCCTTTCTAACTCCATCTCTACGTTCCCGAATGGGTTATGCAAAGCCTGGTCTGCAGCTTATAAGCTCTCGGCTCCAGAGAGGTGGG
Organism: Dromiciops gliroides; assembly: GCF_019393635.1. Taxonomy (NCBI): domain Eukaryota; kingdom Metazoa; phylum Chordata; class Mammalia; order Microbiotheria; family Microbiotheriidae; genus Dromiciops; species Dromiciops gliroides. The sequence continues at coordinate 289,599,278 of NC_057865.1, forward strand.
GGGCACCTCGGGCCCTCTTCTCCCCTTACTAAACCAGACTTTTCATGGCAGCATAACTGGAGAGAGCCTCCCAGCCCACCTGTGTCGTTTTACAGAGGACAGAACATCAAAGTTAGGATTCGAACCCAGGGCTCTCTCCCCTTTGTGCCTGAGATCCCAGGAAGCAGCCAAGCCAGGATGTCACCAGGGGTCTTCTGGGTCTGTAGCAGGCCACCCCAGGTTGTGTGTCAGATAGGCCATATCAGTGGTGTCTGATGGTCTTCCAGCTGTAGGATTCTGGGATTCTCTCTTGCCTTCCTCTCCCTGAACTGTCTAGTCTGTGTGTGTGTGTGTGTGAGAGAGAGAGAGAGAGAGAGAGAGAGAGAGAAGAAATGAGTTTCACAACATCTGGCTAAAGGTGCCCAGCCAAGGTCTGTGAGGTCAGAGGGCACAGAAGCCATGGCTCTTTCCTTCTTCTCCCTCCCTGCCCAGCCCTGGCATCCTCCCTCACCCCTGAGCAAAGGGAGCTTCAGGAAGGAAGAGGCTCCCTGGTCCAGGCACCTCCTCCTGCAGGGACTTGGAGGCTGGTTCTCGGAGGGCATTGAATGAGGCTGGAGAGGGCACTGAGGGCCCCCATCCTGTCTCTGCCGGTGAGGAGGAAACTGTTAGGCCAGTATTTTCTTGGAGCACATGGTGGGGCATGGTTCTGGTCTGGAAAGGGGGGCAGATGAGAGCTGTTGTTGGGGAGCTGGTGGAGTTTGGAGCCAAGGGACCCCGGCACAGGGGGCTTGTTCTGGGCCACAGACTCCGATGTGCGCGCCATTGCTGGACAGACTCAGGGGTGGCCTGGCCTGGAGAAATCTGTGTGTAGCCAGTCTTGTATAGTGCCTGGCATGGAAGAGGTGAACTGGTATCATTTCCCAGCAGCCTTCTCACTACCCTATGCTCGCCTGTTTCTTAACCTTGGCTTACGGTTTGAAGGACAGGTACTTTGGCATCGTTCACATCTTACCCCTGATACATATTGGCTGTGGGACCCTGGGCAGATGAATGAACCTCTCACTGTCCCCAGGAAAATTTATAGTCTTAAGACTACACTTGCATGTTGTTGTCATTTAGTCCTGTCTGGCTCTCAGTGACCTCATTTGGGGTTTTCTTGGCAAAGATCCTGGAGGGGTTTGCCATTTCCTTCTCCAGCTCATTTGACAGATGTGGAAACTGAGGCAAACAGGGGGAAGTGACTTGCCCAGGGTCACACAGCTACCAAGGTTCTGAGGCCAGATTTGAACTCAGGAAGATGAGCCTTCCTGCCTCTGGTCCCCTGTGCTGTTTGCTGTGCCAGTTGGCATCAGTGGAGGGAGTTTCTATAATGGGATGAGTTTCCTATATTGATGAAATTAGAGGACAGTTCCCGCCCCCCCCCCACCAGAAAACAAAATAAAAACCAAGTACAAGCAAGCCCGAATCTCCCCAGTTTAGCACAGGAAGCAGCCTCACTGGCCATGGATGGAGCTGCCATGGGGCTTGGCCTCCTGCCCATCTGTGCTCAGCGGGCAGGCTCCCAGGCCCCCCACACCAGGCCCTTACAAGGGCATTTCTTGGCTGGTTTCAGCTGCCCAGGAGTGAGAAGAAGGGGGGGGAATCCTCTGGCTGGGGAGCTGGGCTGGGGGAGGGAGAAGAACTCGAGGTGAATGAGGGAGACTGGGGCTTGGAAGAGGTGTTGTTTGTGGTCCCTCCCAAGGCTGACAAACACCCTCGGGGATTCTGGAAGGGGCCTGAGGGGTCTTTTTGTGCCAGAGACTCCCTGTACACGAAGGGAAACTGAGACTCACTGAGCTGAACTCATTGACCCCAAGGCCACAGTGTGGGTATGAGGAAGACAAACAGGCTCTGTAGCTGTAAAATGTGATTGGAAAAGATTATTTCCAAGAACTCTCCCAGCTCTGACATCCCCTGTTCTAAGGGCCCTCCCAGCTCTGACATTCCCCATTCTAAGGCTCTCGGCTCTGAAATTCCCTGTTCCAAGCTCCTTCCCTGCTCCGACAGGGGCCCTGTTTGGCCCGCTAAGAGCCAGGGATGGCCACGTTGGCGCTGACTCCAGGGGAGTGCTTCACCATCCTTTAAGTGAGGTTTCTCTCATTGATGTTTTTTAATGGCCATGAGGGAAGCCAGAAGCTACAGAAAATCCCTCAGTCTCTCAGCCCAGCCAGCCCTCCCTGGCTTCCTGGCCCGGAAAATGCCGGATGAGCTCTTGGTGTTGATCCCGGGCCCGCAGCCCTCCCAGGTCAGGACCAGGCATGCTACCCCAGAGAAGCAGTAGCACCTCAGCCCCACCCTTACCTTCCCCCACTTAATCCCCCTCACATCTGATTGGGTTCTCTTTACAGGGAGAACCTGATGATGCGGGGGCTGTCCCCTCCACACCTGTGCACCCACCCTGGCAGCAAAAGACAATGACACAGCCCCCTGCCCCCCAGACCAGCTCAGTCAGCCGAGGAAGGATGGCACAGGCACAATTTAGTCCGCAGATGGTGCAGTGCTTGGGAAGGCCAGACAGGGCCCAGAGCATGGTGGGGGGAGGGGCAGGAGAGAGAGCAGGGGCTCAAGGACCCAGAAGCCTGGCCCAGCAGCCTCGCTTCGCTGCTTGCTGCGGGGATGCCTCCCTGAGCCTCAGTTTCCCACTTTGTAAGAGAAGGGGGATTGGCCTAGACATCCGGCCTTTGGGATTCTTCCAACTCTATGGGCCCCAGTTTCTTAGGCGGGCCCTTCTCATCCCTTCCTGCTTTGTGATGTTGGAGCTAAGGCTGCTAATGGTTTAAAAGAGAGGGGGAAGGGGCAGCTAGGTGGCTCAGTGGATAAATCACTGGCCCTGGAGTCAGGAGGACCTGAGTTCAAATCTGACCTCAGGCACCTGACACTTACTAGCTGTGTGACCCTGGGCAAGTCACTTAACCCCCATTGCCCGGCCAAAAAAAAAAAAAAAAAGAGAGTGGGAGGTGGTTTTGCACCCCACCCCCCTGCCAGTGGCGTGGCCATCCCTGAACCTTGCTGGGGCTAGCTTTCTTCCCCTGTAGAATGAGGGGGCTGGGCCACGTGAGCTCTGTCCTGGCACCAGGTCCTTACAGGCCTGGCTCAGTGGCTGCTTCTTCCTTGAAGCCTCCCCAGATTACCACCCCCATCCTTTCCCCTTCCCCAGCTAAAAGTGGCCCGGCCCTCCTCCAGTTTTCCTAGGGAGCTTAGTCCAGGGCTCCGGTTTGCTCCCATAGTCCCCCTCATTTTGAAGAAGAGGAAGCAGGTTGTTGGTTGTAGCAGCAGGATCATGCTTACAGGGTTAAAGGGAGGGGAACAAGGTAGGAGAGAATGAGCATTTATTAAGCACCAAAGATATGCTGACACTTCTCAATGTTTTACAGTGATCTCATTTGAAAACCCTGGGGGGGTTGGGAGGGAGGGGCTGCTGTTATCTCCATTTTACAGTTGAGGGAACTTGGGCAGACAGAAGTTAAGTGACTTGCCCAGGATCACCCAGCTAGTCCCTGTCTGAGACTGGATTTGAACTCAGGTCTTCCTGACTCCAGGCTGGGTGCTCTCTCCCAGGATCAGAGATAAACTGAAAGCTGGAAGAGTTCTTAGAGGCCATTTAGTCCAAACTCATTGTATAGATGAGGACACTGAGACCCAGGAAGGGAGAGAAATGACTTGTCCAAGGTCACAGGATTTGAATTTGCTTTTCTCTATCTCAGGATCTCCCAAGCCCCGTCCAAGTGTTCTTCCTTGTGGTCAAGAGCTCCAGCCCTTCCCTGACTGCTGGAAGGATGTGGGAGGGCTTGGGGTCCTTGTCCGGGTCTACCCCTGACTCATGCAGTTGGCTGGCATGCCCCTGACTCCCCCTCCCCACCCAAACCTCCTGAGCCCCTCATCCAGCCCATCCCTTACTCTCCTCTCTCCTTTGTTCCAGAGATTTTGACTCGCTCTCCAAGGACAATGTCTATGAAAATAACCGCCTGGTGAGTCCCAGACAGATGGGGTCTAGAACAAAAGTGGGAACAGAAGGCGGGTGCCTGGGAGCGCAGGAGCTGGGCACCCGTCTGATAAGCCCGGCCTCGTGGGATAGGGCTGACATACAGGGCAGCCTGTGCCCCTCAGCCTGGCTCCAGGGCTTGGCACGGCTAGGGTGGTAGAGGGGCTGAAGGGGTGTCCGAGCAGGTATCTGGTGGGAATGCCCATCCCCCCTTCCTGTCTCCCTGCCCCCTTTGGCCCGGTGCTGTCCTGTCCCTCCCGGAAACCATCCTCCCCATCCTGAGGCTGCTGGGGGGATATAAACAGTGCCTGCCTGCCTGGGAGCTGGGAGTGGAGGAGAGCCCCGGCAGGAACCAGCCCCCTTGCCAGTGTCTCCTCAGCTGAGCTGACTGTGCCCCTGGCCCAAGGAGCTCGCTGCCTCCGTCTGCCCAGGGCTCAGTTTTATGGTGTCTCCCATCTTCCTCTAGGCCTTTGAGGTGGCGGAGCGGGAGCTGGGTATCCCAGCCCTGCTGGACCCCAACGACATGGTCTCCATGAGTGTGCCCGACTGCCTTAGCATCATGACCTATGTGTCTCAGTATTATAACCATTTTACCAGCCCCAACCAAGGTGAGTCTCCCCAACTCCTCCCCCAGCTGCGAGGGCGGAAGGCTGAGCCCCCCCCCCCCAGAAGGGTCACGTGCTGCCCATCCATCCGTCCTCAGCAGCGCTCCTGCCCATTTCCTGCCTACAAACACTTCCCCCTCTGGAATGTGGGAGTGCTGGGGGAGGGGAGCGCTTCCTAGGGCAGATCCAGGTGGCAGTCTGAGCTGAGCTGGGAAGCCGGGCAGGCCTTCAGCCAGGAGGCACCATGCTAGTGCCTGGGGGACAATGAATGGCAAGAGGAGGAACTGAGGCTGCTGGAGGGACCCCCGACACCCCCGTTCCTCCCTCTGAATCAGAACAGGCGGCAGCCTCTCCAGCACCCCTCTCCGGCCCCCTCACCCACATGCAGACACATGGTCCATCACGGGAGGTCATTTGTTCTTTTGGGGGTTTGTCGCCTCTGGGCTAATCACTTGGCCTCCCAGGCCTCAATCTCCCCATCTGTAAAGTACAGGGGGTTGAGCTGGATGGCGTCCGTCTGTCTCTGCCTCCGTCCGTTCTCTGCACCCCCTCCTCACCTCTTGGCAGTCCCCGGGGGCTCAGAGGTCTGTGGCTTTCATGGTTCTCCTCCTGAGTGTCCTTCCCCTGGGAGGGAGGGGGCGGTGCGTCCCTGGCCCCATGTTGGGATGGGGGGGCACCCAGTAGGCATCTGAGGGCTCTGCCAGTCACAGGTGCCCTCTCGCTGTCTGTCCCCAGCTGGCGTCTCTCCACCCGGGAAATACCCGGCAGCTCCTTCCTCTTCCTCATCTGGGGCAGCTCCCAAAGCTGAAGCCGAAGATGGCAGGATGCAGGTGGGTCAGGGGGTGCCCTTGGCAACAGGCCATCTGGTTCTGGGGAGGGAGGCTGTCGGGCTCACTTCCCCTATTCTGAATGGGTCAGGGAGCTTGGGACGTGACATCCCCAGGGGAATCCCACTTCTCGGGCAGAAGCGGCCTTGGCAAAGGGCACAGTCGGTCAGTACCAGGAGTGCCTGGCACATAAGGGCTTCTCAGCCTCTCTTCCTCGGGCCCATGGGCAGGCTGGCTGAGCCTTGGACCCTCCTGGCAGCCTGTTAAATACACCAAATAAAAGCCTTGGGTTAGAAAGGCGAGATTCAGTTAGTGGCGTTCCAGTAAACGTGGTCCCAGAACTCTTGCTATGGAGGCCAGGCCAGGGTCCCACTGCGGGGGACAGTGTTATTGGTGACTGTTATCTGTGCTTGGGGGTCGTCCCTCTGCCTCTTTAGTGCCTGCATTCCCCCTCCCCCTCCTTTAAGGACCAGCTCACAGGCCACCTCTTCCAGGAAGCCTTCTGGCTTCAGACCTGGATGGCATCTGTCTGTTCCTCCCCAGTCCTTTCTCACTTGAGGGCCCTGGGTGGCCTTGGAGGCAGGAAGACCTACCTCTGACCTAGGCAGGCTTGGTGACCCTCACTTTCCCTCCCTGGGCCTCAGTTTCCCCATCTGTAAAATGAGAAGGTTGGGCTAGGTGACCTCTGAGGTAGGTTAGTCCTTTCTAATCTCCCCTTGGGCACTTCTCTGGACTTGTGTTTATCAGGCAGGGCGCTGCCCTTCTGCCAGCCCAGATCCATGCTCAGGTGCCCTTGCTTCCTCCCCAGAGATCCCCTTAGCCTGCGGCATTGTGTCAGTCATCCCTCCCCTCCCATGAGGACAGCAGCTGTGTTCTCCTCTATACCTCTGTCTGCTCCAGGATGAGTGTGAAGCATGTTTGTTGAATGACTGAGTGAACCTCAGATGTGCTGGGGGTGGGTGATGGCGCTCTGACCTTGGCTCGGGGCTGGTTCTCACCCCCAGGAGCAGCAGGGGGTGGCTCCCGAAAGCCTGACGGAGCAGGGCTCCCGAGGCATCCCTAGCAGCACCTGTGCCTCCTGTCAGCAGCATGTCCACTTGGTGCAGCGGTACCTGGTAGAGGGCAGGCTCTATCACCGGCAGTGCTTCAGGTGAGCGTGGGGCAGTGCATGCCCTTGGGTGACCGACAGCCTCCTGGCTGCCATCCATCCTCGCCCCTCTGGCCTGGGGCCCTCTGAGGGGCACTTAGCCATGTGGGATGTCTCTTGGGCTGGCAGCTCCCAGATGCTTTCTGGGTAGATCTGAGGGCCTGAGTTCAAAACCTGACTGTCCTGGGCTAGCTGTCTGATATCCACCAAGTCACTTCCCTTGCCTGGGCCTCAGTTTCCCTGTCTGTAAAATGAGGGGACTGGACTGGATTTTCTTGGGGGCTCCTCCTATCTCTAAGCTTTTAATTTCTCTATGCCTCAGTTTCCCTATCTGTAAGATGGGGGCGGGGAACAGATCTCCTCTGAGGCTCCTTGCAGCTCTGCTGAATGAGGGGGCTGGCCTCTGTGACCTTGGAAGTCCCTTTGAACTCGGGATTGCTGGTCCCCCGATCAGGACCCTACCCTGGTTCACTGGTGTCTGTCCCCCACAGGTGTAAGGAGTGCTCCAGCACCCTGCTCCCCGGAACTTACAAGAACGGGCCGGAGGCAGGCACATTTGTGTGCACCCAGCACCGGGGCAAGCTGGGACCCCTGGGGCGGGCAGAGGGCAGGCCCAGAGTGACCTTGCAGCACCCAGAGGTGATGGAGGGGACAGAGGCGGCTGGCGGTGGGGAGAGCACTGAAGATCCTGCTCTCTCTCAGAGTGACCTGGGGGAGCCAAAGGCTGGCACGGAGCCCCCACCTCAGACTCTGTCCAAACCCCCACTCCCCAACAAGCCCCAGGAGCTGGCCTCTCCCCCGGCCCCCCGGCCCACTCCCGCCCCCAGGAAAGCCTCGGAGACGTCCGCCTCGTCCGCCAGCCCCCAGCCGGTCCCTCGACCGCGCTCCAGTGTGCCCGGGGAGAGCCCTGGTGAGCAGGGCAGCTGCCTGGTGAATGGTGAGTGCCTCATGGCTGGGCAGCGACCTGCAGTGCACGCAAAGCGCTCTACAGACTTCTCTTAGCGCCTCTAGGCCCTACGACCGCTCTGGGAGGGGAGGGGTCGGGGTGAGTGTCGCCTTCTCTCCTTGGATAGAGAAACCGAGGCCCAGCAGGAGAGACCTGAGGGCAGCCCGTGTTCCTGGTGGCACTGAGGGCTCTCCAGACCATGGCTTGAGTTGGTTAGGCCATGGCAGCCTAGCTGAACCTCCGGACCCTCCCAAGGCCAAGGACAGAGCCCCTGTTTGGATTTGCTCTGGGGGTGGGGAGGGTTGAGGCCCTTGAGCTTGTGGGTACAAAGCAGCGGCTCGGCTGTACCTGGGGGTTCTGGGGAGGCGAGCGAAGTCTGGACCCAGAGCCAAGGTTGGCTCCCCGGCCTCCCTCTACTCTTCCTCACCATTGCCCCCCTTTCTTCTCTCCCTCTTTTCCCATCTGTTCTTTCCTCCTCCTCTTCCCTCTCCTTCTGTCTTGTTTCTGTCTCTGTCCCCATCTTTGTCCCTGTCTCCTTGTCCCTGTAACTGTCCCTGTCCTTGTCTCTACCGTCTCTCCATCTCTGTCTCTGTCCCTGTCTCTCTCTCCATCTCTGTCCCTGTCTCTTCTCCATCTCTTTCTCTATCTCTGTTCCTGTCTCTTCTCCTTCCTTGCCTCCAATCCCCCCCCCCCAACACCATGTACCTGGTTGGCCCTGCTGCCGTGGGAGGCTTTGGCGCCCCCTGGTGGACCCTCAGTGACAGCCCACAGCCCACACATGTCCATTTCTAAGTTGGGTGTCAGAGCCCGAGACACTTGATGGGCCCAGGTCTAGAGCTGGAAAGGAACCTTTGAGGCGCTCTAGTCCAACCCACCTTGCCCCTTAACATAAGAAGAAACTGAGGCCCAGGGAAGTTCAGCAACCTAGATAGAGAACTGGAAGTGGTTTCAGACTCCATAGTCCAACCCCCTCATTTTACAGAGGAGGAAACTGAGGCAGGCAGGGGTGAAGTGACTTGCAAGTGTTTGAGGCCAGATTTGAACTCAGGTCTTCCAGATGCCAGGCCCTGTACTCTAACCACAGAGCCACTCAGCTGCTTCCAGCTAACCTTCCCCTGTTGCCCAGCCCTAAATTATTGGATTGCTTTGCACAGAGTCTGTATTTACTAGCGTGTGTGCTCATTGTGTCCCCCGTACAAAGTGTGCTCCCTCAGGGCAGGCATTGTTTGACTGCCTCTGTGTCCCCAGTAGGCCTGGCAGCAACTAAGTTCCGTTTCACTGAAGCCCAGCGAGGCCGTGGTCTGTCCCAGGTCGGGTCATGAGGCTCCTTCCAGCTCCTTCCTCTTCCCGATGAGCTCCCCCAGAGTGTGCGGTGACTGGGTGGCTCTTGGCCCTGGGCTCTCCCCACCGCCCGCCCACTGCCATCTTTGCAGAGAGGCCCACACAGATCCCTGCTCTTCTCAGCCCTCCCCCCAGGGACCAGTCACAGGCGAGAGGGGCCGGGAGCCGGGGGCTTCCCGAGCTTCGGTGTCCGCCGTCTCAAATTTTCAGCAGCCAGCCCCTGATCCTGTCCCTCCCTGACCTCCCCCGGCCCTGATTCTGCCTAGAGCCGCTTCTGTGGGGAGGCTGGGAGCACATATCCTGCTCCGGGCTTCTTTGTTTTCTTCTTGAGCCTGTGGGGAGGTCCTGGTAAGCAGGTTCTCTCCACAGCTGCCCAGGGGTACCTGCTCCTCGACGTGTAGATGCAGGACGTTGTTGGGGGGACTGAGATCTTAACTGACTTGCCTGGGGCCCCTCAGGACTTGAACCCAGGGCTTTGGGACTCTGAAGCTCTCGGATTCAGCCTACTGGGTCACAGTGTCGGCAGACAGTGTGACAGACAGAGCCAACTTTGGCCTTAGAGGACTGAGGTGGGCAGGCCGGTTCTGCAGGATCTTTGGTTACTGCTCCTCGTCTTTGTCCAGGGTGAAGGAGCTACACGGGCATGGTGCTCCCTCTTACCTCCTGCCTTCCTCCCCCCCCCCACCCCCCCGCCCCCCCCCCACCCTCTGGAAGCAGAACTGGGACATGGACTCCCCAGTGCTTCTGTTTAGAACTGGGGGGGGGGTGGCTCAAATCTGATGCCTCTGGGTACCTGGGACCTAGATTTCATTTCTCATTTGCAATGCAGATGAGGTTTGAGGTATCCCCATCTCCGGTGGCATCTCTTTATCTGGGCTTCCTACAAGAAGGTGGCTTATCTAATGCTGTGAATTGGGGTGGGGTGGGGATAGGGCTCCATTCTTGTTTCTATGGTGATAGAAGCCAGTGACTTCACAGGGGAGAATCCCCCTCCCCAGAAAATCCAGACTTCTTGGCCACTTGGGGGGCACCACTGACCACTACCAATGAACGCCTGTCTCTTTCTTACTCTCCATCTAGGAAGGCTGCATGAATCCAGCCCCCCAGTCCCCAAGCCAAGAGGGACGCCCAAGGCCCCAGATCGGTAAGTTCTCTCTCTTATTCCCCCAAGCGATGGAACAGTCCCTTGGGTGGTTCCCTGCCCCAGGCCCTTCACCCCTTCCCAGCCAATAGCCTGGGAGAGATGGAGAGCGACTACCAAGGAGCCCCGCCTCCCATTGTTGGGCCGCACTTGGGGAGCCGAGTCCTCCTTACGTCTCTGGGAGACAGTCGGGGATGGAAAGGATCCTGGGCGAGTTTCCTTCTTGGGTCTGTGTTCAGGAGGTAGGCTTACCTGGGAGGTGGAGAAGGCCGAGAAGGAGGGCGCCTGTGCCCGGGCCCTGGGGAGGAAGCGCTCTACGTCAAGCCCTGTCCCAGCTCCAGATGCAAGCCCTAGCTGGCATGCAGGACTCGGGGCCCTGGCCCAGGGCTGGACCCTACTGTCCGAGGACCAGTGGGACTTGATTGGCCCCCAGAACCTCCTGAAGACATGGAGGGGTTTCAGCCTGTGACAGGGCAGGGGTGGGTGTGCCCACACTGTGAAGAGGGAGAAGGGGCAGCCGGCTTCCCCAGTGGGGAGGGTCCAGCACAGGGTGGGGGCCCGGGTACTATGGGCCAAGGACCAGGGGTGCTTAGACACAGGAAGGACTCGGGACGGCCGCCTTCAAGTGTGTGGGGCATGTCCTGAGGAGGTGGCATCTGACTGGTTCTGCTTGGCCCTGGCGGAGGGAAACAGGAGCCGTGGGTGGAAGGTACAAAGAATCCGGTTTTCCCGTGAGTCAGAGGTCCAGAAGCCCCCAGGGCCATTCGTCAGGGAGGAGGTGGTAGGGAAGGTCCCCTGTGGTCACAGGCTGGGCCTCTAGGAGAGCGGAGGCCCACAGACCTCACCCTTCCTCCTGCCCTTATTTTCTCTTCATTTCTGCCTCCCTTTCTCTGTTCGACATCACGAGCTCTTCACAGCCTGGCCACAATCTGGCTTCCCTGCCTCACCGGCCATTACTCCTCGTCCAGCCAGACCGGTCTCCTTGCCTCTTCCTCACTCACACATTGATCTCCCACCTCCACGCCTTAGCCGCACCTGGCCCCCAAGCACTCCTTCCTCACCTGCACCTCAGATTTCTTGGTTTCCTTCAAGACGCAGATCCAAGGCTTTCCCGATCCCCTCGCCATCCTCCGGGCTGCTAATCACGCCTGTCCTTTCAAAATTAGCTTGTGTTCATTGAGTGTCTGTTTTAGATGGAGGTAGGGACTGGTCTGTGAGGCCACTGGTATCCCAGGCAAGAGACTCGATTGGACCAAAGCAGGTCCGTGCCTTCTCATGGCTTAATTGTCTCAGAGAGTTGCCTAGGGTGAGAAGTTAAGTGACTTGCCCAGGGTCACACAGCCTGGTCAGATGTGGATCTCGAACTCACGTCTTCTGGGTGTGTATTTATTTATGTGTCTCCCAACAGAACATAAGCTCCTGGGGGTCTTCGTCTCATTTTTTTGGTCTTTGTATTCCTAGTGCTTGGTATATAGTAGGTGTTTGATGAATGCTGGTTCACGGATGGACTGGTTTCTGCTTCCTACCAGAGCTACGGCCCCAAAGAAGAAGGACCCACCATGGATCACCCTGGTGCAGGCAGAGCCCAAGAAGAAGCCAGCCCCTCTCCCTCCTGGCAGCCGGCCGGAGACTCCCTTGCGAGCTGCAGAGGAAGGAGGGAGCCCAGGAGAGGCGAGCCCTGCTCCGGAGCCAGAGAGCCGGCCGGCGGCTCGAGAGCCCAAGCCCTACAACCCCTTTGAGGATGAGGAAGATGAAGAGGCTGCAGCCCCTGGCACCCCAGACCCCGCTGAGCAGACCCCCAAGGCTTTGCATCCCTGGTATGGCATCACCCCCACCAGCAGCCCCCGGACGAAGAAGCGGCCGGCTCCGCGGGCACCTAGCGCCTCCCCCCTCGGTGAGTCCCTCCTCTCCAACCTGCTCCCCTGCCACTTCCCGTTGGCTATGGCCTTCTGGGCTCTGTCCCCTGAGTGGGATGGAAGCAGGAGCTCAAGCCTCAGCAGGCCCTGGCATTCGTGAGCCAGGCCTCTTCCCTCCCTTCCTGCAGGGGCTCTGTCCCCGTGGGTGCCTGGCACAGTCAGTCCAGGGCTTCAGAGCTCTGTCCTCCTGGTGTGGCAGTCTGGGGCTCTGTCCCCGTGGGTGCCTGGCGTGGCCAGTCTGCTTCTGAGGAGTCCAGGGAGATCATTCCTCCAGGGGAGGCCTGGGCAGCTTCTCCTTGCTCCATTGGGTGCCAGTTATCCAATAGTATCGCTCAGTCACTCACACCTCCCCTCTCATCCAGCAGGGTGGTGTAGACGACCTCCAAGAGCCCTTGTTTCCATTTGGTTCAGGAATAGTTCATTTCTTCCCCCAACTAAAAGACAAAAGGACTTAGCCCCAGAGGCCCAAACTGGGAGCAGGCGGGGAAGTCACCTGAGGGCAGTGGACGGAGAAGTCCATGCAACAGAGCCCCGTGCAAGAGTGGCCTGGGATGTGCTGGGAGAGGTAGTGAGTTCCCCGTCACTAGGTGCCTCCAAGCAGAGACTGAGCGGTCACGGGGAGAGGGAATCCCAATACATTCTGCCTGTCTGTTGGACTACTCAGGATTGACTCCTGCACAAAGCTCCTTGAGCCCTGTGGCTTAGGGCTGCCTTGTGTGTACTTTGATATACTTCTCCCCCACCTCCTCTCCCTCTCTCCTTTCTCTCTCCATTCTGTCTGTCCTCTTTCCCTTCCTTCCCTCCCTCCCTCTCTCCTCTCTCCATCTCTGTCAATTTCTCTCTCATCTTTCCGAGTTCAAATCCAGACACGTACTAGCTGTGTGACCTTGGGCAAGTCATTTAACCCTGTCTGCCTCAGGTTCTTCATCTGTAAAATGAGCTGGAGAAGGAAATGGTAAACTACTCCAGTATCTCTGCCAAGAAAACCCCTAAATGGGTCATAGTCAGACACAGCTGAAACAACTAAACAACAAAAATATCTTCTTCTCCATCTCTCTCTCTCACACACACACACGTTCCCTAAATACTCCCCACATGCTGGGAGATGGCTAACTGATGACTGGGCCTATTTTACACGTGAGGAAACTAAGTCTCAGAGCTCTGAAATGATTCTTCCCCCGCCCCAGGTCCCAAAGCAAAGCTGTTTCCCCCACCGGTCCTTCTGTCTCCCCCAGTCCCTGAGCTTCCCCAACAAAACATGTGCCTTGTTCATCTTTGGCGTCTACTCATAACAGGTATAAATGTTGCCTCTGCCAAATGAATGAAAGCTTGCCAAGGGCAGGGATGATTTTATTTTTTTTGTCTTTGTACCTTCAGGGTCTAGCCCAGGGCCCATCACGTAGGAAGAGCTTAATAAATGCTTACTTAAGGGGGCAGCTAGGTGGCGCAGTGGATAAAGCATTGGTCCTGGATTCAGGAGTACCTGAGTTCAAATCCGGCCTCAGACACTTGACACGTACTAGCTGTGTGACCCTGGGCAAGTCACTTAACCGCCATTGCCCCGCAAAAATAAATAATAAATAAATAAATAAATAAATAAATGCTTACTTAATAATTGACTGATTGGTGGAATTGAATTCAAAAGTAGCATTGAGGGGGCAGCTAGGTGGTGTAGTGGATAAAGCACAGACCTTGGATTCAGGAGTACCTGAGTTCAAATCCAACCTCAGACACTTGACACTTACTAGCTTTGTGACCCTGGGCAAGTCACTTAACCCTCATTGCCCCGCAAAAAAAATAAAAATAAAAATAAAAATAAATAAATGCTTACTTAATAATTGGCTGATTGGTGGAATTGAATTCAAAAGTAGCATTGAGGGCTGGGCCCTGGGCACTGAAGGTACAAAGATCAAAATGAAACTTCCCTGCCCTCAGGGGACTTCCATCCTCTTCTCAGAGCTCTTTCCAGTATCCCACACTCTCCCATTATTCAAAATCACTTGGGCTTTTTTTTTTTTTAAATACCTTATAGATCTTTGATTTTGACATCACCTTCATTTACAGTTCTCTCCCCACCTCCCTCTGCACCCTCCTCCCCATCCCTTGTAACAAATAGAAAAGGAAAAAAACATTCAGCAAAGCTCCCCTCCCCACCCATCAGGATTCTGGCTGTGTATGCAGTATTCCCAGCCATAGACCCCCACCTCTGCCATGAGAGATGGAGGCAGATTAGCTCATCCCTTCTTCTGGGACCAAAGAGGCTATTGCAATACAGGCTTAGCAAGTGGTTTTTTGTTTCTTTGGGTTTTTTACATGGTTTAGTATTTTATTTTCCCTCCAATTACATGTAAAAAACATTTTTCACGTTCATTTTTAAAAACTTTTTGAGTTCCAAATTCTCTCTCTCCCTTCCTCCCCTTCCCCCCTCACTGAGAAAGCAGGCAGTTTGATCTGGGCTATCCGTGTGCGGGCATGCAAAACATATTTCCATGTTAGTCATGTTGTGAAAGAAAACACAGACCCCAAATCCCCACAAAACCCTCAAGAAAAAGAAAGTTAAAAAACAAAACAAAACATGCTTCAATCTTCATTCAGTCGCCATCAGTTCCCTCTCTGGGGATGGACCACATTTTTCATCCTAAGTCCTTCAGAGTTGTCTTGGATCATGGGAGTGCTGAGAATTCAGCAAGCATTTCTTAAGCACTTGCTCTGACATCTGGCAGGACAGGGAGGGGTGGCTGAGGATACAGAGACAAAACCCAAGCCAGTCCCTGCCCATTCTTCTCCATTCTAGTCCAAGCACTTTCTACTACACTGCACTGTTTGCTGAAGCTTGTACCCATGGGGGAGGGGAGGCACAGTTGGATGAAGTGGGGGATGGAAGAATTTTTAAAGGTAAGGTTTTAAAAAGTGATACCCATGGGGAAGCTAGGTGGCACAGTGGATAGAGCACCGGCCCTGGAGTCAGGAGTACCTGAGTTCAAATCCGGCCTCAGACACTTAACACTTACTAGCTGTGTGACCCTGGGCAAGTCACTTAACCCCAATTGTCTCACTAAAAAAAAAGTGATGCCCATTAACTAGTGAGAGTCACAAAGCTGAAGCAAGGCGGGGGCAGCCTGCTGGGGTTTCCTGTTTCTGTCCCAGAGGGTTAAGACCCTAGAATCTCAGAGTTGGAGCCCCCCCCCCCCCAGCCCTCCTAGAGAAGTAGCCACCTGCTGGTTTCTGGTTAAAGGCTGGTGGTTGCCAGCAGGCTGGACCTTTTGCATCCATCTTTGTATAGAGCCTAGAGCTAGAAGGGACTTCAGAGGCCATGGAGGCCAACCCCCTGTGCCCAAGGTCACACAAGGAGAGGCAGGATTTGAATGTAGGTCCTCTGGCTCCTGAGCCTGGGCTCTTCCCACTGGGTTAGGCTGCCTTCCAAAGGTTCCCAAACCCCGAATTTCTTACCCTCTTCACCTCCTCCCCTTGTCTCTACAGCACTGCACCCTGCCGGCCTCTCCACGCAGCGCCTTTCTCACTCAGAGCCTCCTTCTTCGACTCCGTCACCAGCCCTCAGCGTGGAGAGCCTTTCCTCTGAGGGTTCTTCTGTTCCAGCCCCTGGGGAACTGGAACCCCCGGTGGTACCCAAGAGCTCCTCTGAGCCCACTGTCCACTCCCCTGGACCCCCCACCAGCCTCTCAGCCACCTCTTCCCTCTCCTCCTCTGAAGAGATAGCCCAGCCCAGCCTGGACCAAGACACCCCCAGCCCCTCTGCCAGCCGTGCCAAAGTCGACCCGGGCCCACAGCCTGCTAAGCCCTATGCTGGGGCCGCCCCCACCCCGCTCTTGTTGGTCAGAGAGAAGAGCCCTCCATCCCCCCAGCTGCAGGTGAAGGTGAGTTGACTCTGGCCACTTGTCCTCTCCCACCCACCCCTGGCCAAAGCCGGACAGAATTCTGGGCCAGGGAAGACCTATGAGAAGACCCAGTCCTGCCACTCACTATCCGTGTGCCCTTGGGAAAAGTACCCCCCGCCCCGTGCCTCAGTTTCCTCCTCTGTAAAATGGGGATGATGATAGTACCCACCCTCTGTGAAGATCAAATGAAACACTAACTGTAAAGCGCTTTATGGATCCTCAGGTGTTGTAAATGTCAGGTATTGTTATTCTTAGCTGTGCTGGGTACAGGATCCTAAGGCCCTACTAGGGCTTTTAGAGTGGCCACAACAACCCATGAATCAGAGAGCATAAGTGAAATTATTCCCATTTTATGGAGAGGGAACAGAGACTGCATGAATGTGTGCATGGCTGGGCTGCCCCAACGCCCCCAAAGTTTGACTGAGATTACAGCCTGTGTCTTTTCTGCTGTTTTCTGGCTATCATGGGGCAAATGAGAAAATGGGGTCCAGGGGTCAGTGAGGAGGACGCAGGTTCTAGTCCTGCTAAACACAAACTGGCTATTGGATCTGGGCCAATCTCTAAGATGAGAAGCTAATGAAGAGCTGCTATCTGCATTGCTGGAGTGAGCTTCCATACCCAGAACTCCCTATGCAGGAAAAATCACAAGTTTGCACCAAGAAGGGGTCAAGTGTTCATAGGCGCCATCTGGGGCTTGGAGGGGCCTGGAGGGTGATCCGATCAACATCTGCATTTTACAGAAGGGGAGACTGAGGCGCAGGATGCTTATGTGATTTAGGGCACAGCCCTCCATTCTCCCTCCTCTGTCTCTTTATGTCCCTCCCTTCTCTCTGCTGTTTTCCTCCTGTCTGTCTGTCTGTGCCTCTCTCTGTCTCTCTCGGTCTGTCTCTGTCCATCTCTGGATTGAAGAGGGCATGTCAGGGAGTGAGGTGGCAGAAGATTGGAAAGACAGGAGGAGGCTGGGTGTTGAAGGGCTTTGAATGCCAAGCAGAGAGTTTTGTCTTAGTTCCTGGAGGCCATCGGGAGCCCCAGGGGTTTCTAGAGTAGGTGGTGACCTGGTGAGCTGTTAGGAGGTGCTTAGTGTGAGCATCCCCACCTGGGCCCTGGAGCAGGCTGGGGCCCAGCGCTTGGGCTGCTCCTAACTCCCCTCCAGGGGCAGTGCCCAGTAAACAACTGGCAGGGGCTGTGAGGCTGGAGGTCCTGTAGCACATGGCGAACAATCTAGACCTGGGGATGGCGAAGAATACTGTGGGGGCAGGATTTAGGCCTCGGGGGAGGAAGAACAGGATGGCAGCCGGAGAGAGCAACCCCCACCCATGGGGGAGTCACAAGGCCCAAGGACAAATGCCGCCTCTGCCCCTCACACCTGACCTGGACTGCCCCAAGTCCCCCAGCTTATACCCTTGCCAATGCTCTCCCAGGTGAGCTAGTCCTCCTTCCCTTCCCCTCTCCTCCCTCCCTCCCTCCCCCTCCCTCCCTCCTCCCTTTCCCTCTCCAGCCCCAGCCTGAATACCTGACTCGAAGCCAGGCCCTGAGGGAGCATATAATGAGGCGCTGGCACTGTCCTCAGTTGAACAGACTTGGAAAGTGGTCAGACAATATTGCCACAAGCCCTACCATACCCGCCCTGGCCAGGGCACTCCCAGAGAAGGGGTGTGTCGGGAAGGGGGGCCCCATAGAACCTTGAAGACCCCAGGCCCAGCAGGTCATCAGTGAACAGAGTGAGGCATTGGGAGGAGCCGCCACTGGGTACAAGGTGCCACCTTGTTGAGGCAAGGCACCCAGGGAGGGAGGGCAGAGCCATATCAAACAGCAGCAGGGCCCAGAACAGCTGAGCTCCAGGGTCATAGAAATGGCCTTGGAACGATTGGCCTGGGAGCAGGGGCACCTAGAAACTGCTGTGTGTGTGTGTGTGTGTTTGGGGGTGCCTAGAAACTGCTGTGTGTGTATGGGCGGGGGGGTGGTTCTTGGGGGCACTAGAAGCTGCTGGTCAGTGCAGGGCAGGGGCCCACAGACTCCCAGGGATTGACTACTTCCTCCTACTCCAGCTCTCCTACCTGTATGACCTTGAGCAGTCAATCCATGAGCATTTATTAAATGCCTACTGTGTGCCAAGCTCTGTTAGGTGCTGGGGATACAAAGACAACCTTGAATAGTCCCTGCCTGCAGGAAGCTTATATTGCCAGCCTGTAAAAGAATATGCCAAATAAACAGATCAGTGAAAGTCAGTTTTGGGGGGAAGGTGCTAGCTGCTCAGGGGCTGAGCCGACACTTGATCCGAGCTTAGGAGGAGATGAGGGGTGAAGAGGAGGGGGAGCATCCTGGGTGTGCAGTCAGCCTGGGCAGAGGCAGAGAGGGGAGATAGAGAGTCTTGGGCGAGTCACAGCCAGAAGGCTGGGATGGGCTCTCGGCTGTGTTCGAAGGGGCAGGAATGTCAGGTGGTGAAGGGTTTTAAATGGCAAATAGGAAACTATAATTGACCCTAGAGGTAGTAGGGAACCACTGCAGCTGCTTGAGCTGGGGAGTGACCTGATCAGACTGACTCTAGAAAAACAATACCAGATCTCTGCAAAAATTGAAGAAGTTTGGATTGCCGGGTCAGCTGTCTGTCTGCAGTCGTCCTTACCTGCCACTCCAAGCCACCTCTTCTCTCCTCTCTGGTTGCTTTCAGTCTTCCTGCAAAGAGAACCCCTTTAATCGGAAGGCGTCACCCATGTCCTCCCCCACAACAAAGAAAACCAATAAGGGATCGAAGCCTGTGCGACCGCCTGCCCCTGGACACGGCTTTCCACTCATCAAACGGAAGGTACTGCTTGGGCTCCCGTGGGGTCTTCCCCTCACCCCCTGCCTCCCATCCTTCCTCGGTCCCTGTAGCCACAGGCCTGGAGGTTGGCCTCAGAATCCATCTGGGCCAAGCCTACCTGAAGTATGAATGAATGAATGAATGAATGAGAGAGCATTTATGAAGTGCTTACTGTGTGCCTGGGACCGTGCTCTGCTTTGTGGATGCAAGTGGGAGAGACGACAGCCCTCTAGTGAGCTGCAGGATCTGCTCTAGCTGATGGGAATGCAGACTTAGCACCCCCCAGCTACCAAATCTTCTGGAAGCTAGATTTGAACTCGGGTCTTGGTGACTTGGAGGCCATCTCTCTCCCCACGGGCCCATGTGCCTCTCACTTAGTCTGCTCCTTCCTCCTCCTTCCCCCTTCTCTCTCTTTGCTCTTCTCCCTTTCTTCCTCCCCCTCTTCTCATTAGGGATGCTTTCATTTCGGGGCAGGCCAGACATGGGTGCTAGGCTTGCCTTGGTCTTGTAAAGGTTTCCTGGGCCTAGGGCTCAGTGACTAGACAGTGGCGGGGGTGGGGGACAGAGAAGAGGCCCCCTCTTTCCCCCTGCCTGGGTCCTCATCTGGGTGCCTTTCGAGCAGGTCCAAGCTGACCAGTACATCCCAGAGGAAGACCTCTACGGGGAGATGGATGTCATTGAGCGGAAGCTGGACCAGCTGGAGCATCGCGGGGTGGCCCTGGAGGAGAAACTCCGCAGTGGGGAGAATGGTGCGTGGGGGATCCTGGAGGAAGGGAGACTGGGAAGGGCTGTGGCAGAGGGGAGGCCATGACCCATCCCTGGGATCCTTCTGGCCCGGGCTGGGAATACCTTCCAGCTTGGAGGAAGGAGGATCGCCTCAATTCTGGGCAATGGAACTGCCTTTTCTTGGCTCTCTGTGGCCCATGTGGGGCAGGGTGACCTCCTGAGAAGAGCTGGGCTGGGGAGGGCACACGGAATCCTGCCTGGGCCCCGGCCCCATGGGCTACTCTTCTGTGTCAGGCCTCAGCACGTGGCTCTGTGGGGAGGCCCTGCCCAGCGGCCTGTGCTCTGGGCCTCCGAGGCTGCCTCCTGGGCCTTCGAGGCCGCTCCTGGGCTCAGGCCACGGTCTCCCTTTGCAGGTGGCCGTGAAGATGACCTTCTGGTGGACTGGTTCAAGCTCATTCACGAGAAGCACATGCTAGTCCGGCGGGAGTCGGAGCTCATCTATGTGTGAGTGCCTGAGGATGGGGGCCCTTCCTGCTCCCTCGGGCCCTCCTCTAAGACCCCTGGACTTCCTGAGGTGGGTGGGGACAGGGCAGGGACCTGTCCAGATGGAGATAGAAGGAGGGAGACAGAGACCTCCACAGAGATCTCTGCATCTGTCTCTGGATCGCTACATCTCTGCTCCAGCTAGACGCCCATAGATCTGCTCTGGGTCATATTTGTTGGCCTGTTTTTACCTCATCCGTCCCTGCTTTCCAGAGAGCCAGGCCCTCTATAGGCCCTATATACCTGGGCTATTAGTGAGAACTCCCAGGGCAGGAAACTCCCTGTATTAATGCAAGTTACCATATACTCTGCAATGTCTAGCCTTAGAATTGACTAGAACACTGAATCAGAGGCAGGATTTGAATCCAGGTCTTCCTGGCTGATTCCCCATGTATTTTTTACACCTCCCTTGTGTCTTGTGCTTGTAACAAAGAATGGAAAGAAAGGGGGAAAATGGTAGCAACAGAAGTAGCCAGTGCATGGGGCCTAGCAGTGTATGCAGCATCCCGCACCTGTAGCCCTCCACCTTTGCAGAGAAGGGAAGCTGTGGGATTCGTGTCCCTGGTTGGTTCCTGCTACCAGGAGCCCCACTCCAGCTCTCGGCCCCTTCTCTCTCCCCCGACAGCTTCAAGCAGCAGAACCTGGAACAGCGGCAGGCCGACGTGGAGTATGAGCTGAGGTGTCTTCTCAACAAGCCAGGTGTGCGTGGCCTCCTGCTGAAGGACAAGTCCCGGGCTGGGCAGGCGGAGGGTCGGGCCAGAATAAGTGGGTTCTGAGCCAGGGAAACTCCACTGGAGCCCTTCGCCTCTGGCGCTTGGGCAGTAGAAGGATGGGTGGAAGTAGGCTTGTCACTCTATAGTAAAGAGAGCATTGGACTCAGGAGTCAGGAAGACCTGGATTCAAATTCTGCCCCAGAGCTTTATTAGCGGCGTGACCCTGAGCATGACACCTGACCTTGGTTTCCTCGTTAGTAAAATGAGGGGATTGGGTTAGATGACCTTGGAGATTCGAGGCCCCTAAGATGTCATTTGTGAGTGCAGGGATTCTGTCCAGGAGCCCAGCTGGCATGTGGCCAGAGCCAGGACCCAGGTGTGTCCCCTCTGCCTCCCTCTCCCCCATGCCCAGTGGTCTTCCTCCCTAGGCTGAGCTACTGAGTGAGGTAGTGAGCTCTCTGTTGATGGAAGTATCCGAGGGCAGGCGCAGAGATGCTGCCATCAGAGATGTTGCTGGAGGGGTCCCAGTGATCTGGGAGCTGTCTCTTCCTGGTCTGAGCGTTATTGCCTTTTCCCCTGGGGACAGATAAGGACTGGACGGAGGATGACCGGGGAAGGGAGAAGGTGCTCATGCAGGAGCTGGTGACCCTCATTGAGCAGCGCAATGCCATAGTCAACTGCTTGGATGAAGACCGGCAGAGGTGAGGCAGCCGGGGTGGGGAGCGGAGTTTTGCTTCCATTCCTGGTGATAGGGGAAGTAGTTGCCCCTGCTCTCCCCCGTCCTCTCTGCCCCCAAGGACTTGCACCCGCAGATTGGGTGCCCGGGGGTGGCTACTCCAGGTCTACACGCCTAAAACCAGACTCGCGAGCCCCCACCAGTGGGTCTCCCTCGCCTCTAGTCAGAGGTGACAGGAGGCTGAGTACAAATGTATTTACTGAAAGGCCCAGACAGAACAGGAGTCACAAAGCATCTGCTTCCCCTCCTGGTGACTGGGTCTAGGATCTAGAGCTCTTGCTTATATGTCCTGGCCACGGTCTCTTGAGGAAGGTAGTCCACGGGGCCACAGAGAGAGGGAAAGGATTTCCTTCCTGTCCTCCCTCAAAGGGAATAAAGGGCTGAGTGTTGAGGCCAGTGAGGCATCGCGGCTCTTTCCTGATTCACAGGAGCCTCCTGGGATTTTCCCAAAGGCTCCCATCTCACTGGCAGGGGCACTTCCAGGCAGCCTCAGGGCACCAGGACCAGCCGACACCAGCCAACCACAGGCTCTTCACACTGGGCTTTGTTCTTCGGTTTCCTAATCTGTTAAATGAATGGGTCGTGCTCATAAATGACTGCTAAGGTTAACGTGGCGTTCTAAATCCTGTGATTTAATAGCTTAACACTGCACTCAGAGTTTTGGGACGTCCTATATTTGTCGAAAGGCAGCTAGGTCACACAGTGGAAAGATCACTGGACCAGAAGTCAATAAGATTCATCTTCCTGAGTTCAAATCTGGCCGCAGACACTTACGAGCTGTATGACCCTGGGCAAGTCACTTCCCCCTGTTTGCCTCAGTTTCCTCCTCAGTCAAATGAGCTGTAGAAGGAATTGGCAAACTGCTCCCGGATCTTTGCCAAGAAAGCCCCAAATGGGGTCACAGAGAGTTGGACACCACTGGAAAATGACTAAACAACAACAATTTTTTGAATGAATGAGTAACCTGTGTGATCTTGGCCAAGTTATTGATCAATTCTGCAGGACTCCATTTCCTACTCTGTAAAATGAGGGGGTTGAATGAGATCAGGGGTTCTTAGTCTTTTTAACGTCCTAGACTCCTGGCCAACTGGTGATAACACGTACCCCTTTTCAGAATCAGGTTTTCAAATTCATTCCATAGGATTACATGGAAAAGCAATTACACGTGAAGTTTCTCTCTCTCTCTATCTCTCTCTCCATCCATCCATCTATCGATCTTCCTATTTTTTTTTTTTTTTTGGCTGGGCAATGAGGGTTAAATGACTTGCCCAGGGTCATACAAGTAGTAAGTGTCAAGTGTCTGAGGTCAAATTTGAACTCAGGTCCTCCTGAATCCAGGGCTGGTGCTTTATCTACTGCGCCACCTAGCTGTCCTCTCTTCTTATCTTTTTAACCTGGGGCCCATGACCTTGCTTTCTAAGTCCCTGTACTAGATGGTCAGTAAGGGCCCTTACACTTGCAAGCTGGCTGGCTGACCCTGGGCCTGTGACCCTGGCACTGAGCCTCAGTTTCCCCAAACTGGCACCCGCTTGGCCTTCTCTCACAGGATTGTTGGGGAAGCACAGCTCAACCTTGTCTCAAAAGGCTCTTCATGCATGGAAGAAGCATCAGTGGGCTTTCTTTCAGCTCCTTCGCTTTCTCACAGACTTTCTCCCCTCTCGTTCTTGTTGATCTCAGGGAGGAAGAGGAAGATAAAATATTGGAAGCCATGATCAAGAAGAAAGGTGAGTGGGTTTCTAGGGCTCCCATCCTCTGCTCAGGACCCCGGGGTCTTGTACTCCATCCTCCGAGGCACCGCCGAGTGGAGTGTTTACATTGGCCCTTGAGTAGTCAAGGGTCAAGGGTCTTAAGGGAGGGCGTGTGTATTTGCATCTATATACATACATACTCACATACCTGTGTGTGTGTGCCTGTGTGCGTGTGCGTGTGCGTGTGTGTGTGTGTGTGTGTGTGTGTGTGTGTGCGCGTGTCTTGTGAATGTATGGGGACAACTGGATGGTACAGTGGATAGAACACCGCGTGTGAAGTCTGGAAGATCCGAGTTGAAATATAGCTTCAGACACACACGAGCTGGGTGACCCGGGCAAGCCATCTCCCTCCCCTATATTTGCCTCAGTTTCCTCATCTCTTAAATGGGGATCATAGCAGCAGCCCCCTGGAAGGGTTGTTGTAAGGATCCAATGAGATCACATCTGTAAAGCCCTTAGCACAGTCCCTGGTGCATAGGAGGTGCCCTATCTTCCATTTCCCCCATTTCCAGCACATTTGTATACACAGAATTAACACAAATAGAATAAGCTAACTCTGGGGTGGGCTCTGGGATGCCACACGTGCCCATCGAGCTGGCAGACGATGGCCTTCACGTGCCCGGGCTCATCCCCCTCCGGTGGCAGGGGAGAAGCCCCTGCAGTCCACACCTCTCGTGGCAGCTGCCCCTTCTCTCCCCTCCCTCCCACAGAGTTTCACAAGGAGGCAGAAGCTGGGATGAAGAAGAAAGGCAAATTTAAGACCATGAAGGTGCTGAAGCTGTTGGCAAACAAGCAAGATGCCAAGAACAAGTCCCCCAAGGACAAGAGCTAAGAGCGGCGTGGAGATATGCGCGCGGCCGCCTGCCTCTGCGTCGGCCTGCCGGCTTCCTCCCTGCGCTGGACTGGGCTCTTCCTTTTCCTGGGGAGCTTCTAAGACCAGTCTTCCCAGGAAGAGGACTTCTGGAAGGGGGGTCCCCAATCCATGCCTTCTCCCTTCTCTCCATTCTTAGGCTGACTTGGGCCAAAGAGCTGCCCCCTTTCCCATGGCTGTGGGTGTCAGGGGGCACTGCTGCGGGAAAGTAGACTCTATTTATTCAGCGGTGTCTTTATGGTTGTTGTTACTGTTATTATTATTGTTGTTGTCATTGACTAAGTGAGCACTAAAGGGTCCGGGGAAGGTAGGGGGAAGCTTGCACCCCCTTCCCCCCTTCTTTACTCTGCCCCAGCCACCTGGGGCCACCCCCAGCCCCTACCGCAGCCCCTCTCCTCACCACTTCTAGAAAAGGTCATTGCTTCCCAAGTATCCCATGACTGAAGTGGCTGGTAGCAGCATGCCAATGCCGCCATGTCCTCTCTCTCCTCCCTGGGGGGGGAAGGGGGGTGAGCAGCAACAGTCTCCCTCTCCCCCACATCCCACAGGAGCTATTTATTACATGATCAAATGGGTTAAAGTTCAGTCCTGATCTGCAGATGGAGACTGCCTCAGAAGGGAGAATAGAAGGGAGATCCCTTCCCACAACCCTGGCAGGCCACAGGAAGTGGATCCTCCCAGTCGGTACCGGGAGCCCCCACCTCTCTCCCCTTTTCCTGATAACTCCTCAGTTCTTCCTCGAGCACTGTGAGCCCCTGGCAGATTCCGGCTCTCTCCGACACCTGTTACTCGGCCCCACCCGTCACAGGCAGAGCAGATGTTTGGTTTCATTTCTGTACGGGGAGGGGAAGGGTCCCCTGTACTCCCAGTTCTCCTCTTGTCCTGATCAGTGCCAACGTCTGCGCTCCCCACAGCTGGGCTGGCCCAGTGACTTCTAGGGCCTTGCTGGCATGGCAACAGAATTCAGTGAAAGGTCACACTGTATTATCTTGGGGATGTCCTTTCCCCCAAATAAATGGAACACACTTAAATTTGCCACCCAGCTGGATCCCCGTGGTGATTTGTCCGCCAAGCTGCTCTGACCTCTGGCCTGCACAGCCCATCCCAGCATTGGGCCGCTGTGGTTAAGGAAGCTCGGTGTTCAGTGTCCTTCCTCCTCTCCCCCCATCCTGAGCTGAGACGGCTGCGCTGACCACGCCACTCTCCCATCTTCCTGGCATGTGCCAATGCCACATCAGCCGGCGGGCATTCCTACTGCCTCTCATCCCCTTCCTCCACCTGCCGGCCAACCGCTGTGGGCCAAAGGCCCAGGCTGGCAGAATTTGGAGCAAACGGGCATTCTAGATACTTGGAGTGAGAGTGAGGAGGGACCCCTGAGATCATCCAAGCACAAGATCTTAGGATGTCGCAGCTGGAATGGAATTTGGAGGCCATGCGATCCTGTCCAAACCTGAGGCAGATTCCTCCACTATCTCTGATGGGTGCCCCTCCAGCCTCTGCATGAAGACCTCTGTCTGGTGAAGGGGAGCCCACGGCCTTGAGGGACAGCCTGCTCCACTCTGGGACAGCCCACAGGAGGAAGTGCTTCCTGCCAGCCTGCCTAAACCTATTCCTCTGGGAACCCCCTTCGCATAACAAACCCTTTTTCCTTGAAGATGGTGTTTATGCCCCACTGCCACCCCTCCCCCGGGCCTCTGTCTTCCAGTCTCAACATCTCCATTTCCTTCAACCAGATGAGGGACAAGTGAGGCTCAGTAGAAAGTGACTTGCTTCAGGTTAATACAACATTCAGTGTCCTTCCTGCTGTGGCCACATGGCCTGGATGGACAACTGCGTCTCCTCTGTGGCATCCTGCTTGGAGGTGTGATTGATCATCTTTCAGCAGGAAGCTTTTTGGACTTCCAGGCCTGGGGATCCCTGGCTGGTGTCCCTCCCAACTCCCTGATCAAGTCTTTTGTCCTTGTTCAGAGTACCCCAGGGATGCTGCCCAGTGCCACTGGTGAGGCAACCTCTTAGCTTGAGGTGGGAAATGGGGCCAGTACCTGCTTCTGGGACCAAAGGAGATGTGTAAAAGCTCTCTGTAACCCTTGAACTGCTCTAGAAATGGGACCTGTTAATATCTGAAATGCAGCCATTAGAGATGGGTGGTGAGAAAGCACGGCATGAAAGCACACCACCTGTGTCAGGATGACGACTTGGCTTCACGGCCTGCCTCTGAGGCCAAACCACGCCGAGCGTCACTCATGAGGTACTAACGCCATTTGCCTCCCTAGGTTGAAAGGGTCCAATGGGGATCCCCAGGGATCTGGGCTGGCTGGTTTTTATCTGTGATTTGGAGAAAGGCATGGACAGCGTGTACATCCATGTGCAGGGGCCACAGGGCAGGGGGTGGAGCTCATGGGGGATCCAAGGAGATCGGGACAGGCTGGAACATGGCACCATTGCTAGAGGAAGGGGAGATTTGGGGGGAGAAATGTTAAGTCATACTTGATTTGTCTAAACAAGCTCTTGAGTTCTGAGTGAACGGCAAGCTCCAGGTGAGGTGGCCACCGGGAGAGCCTGGGTGATCTTGGGCTGCTTGAGAAAGGCTGGGCTTCTCGGGATGAGGGGCTCTGTGCTCGCTCGAGCTGCGGGGCCCTGGCAGACCGCTTGGAGAGCACTAGGGCACCCTGGCTGGAAGATGTCCGTTGAAGGCAGTGGGGAGGGGTCTCAAGAGTCTGTGGCAGAGGAAGCCCGCTAGGCTGAGTAAGGGCTGCCTTGTGGAGGAAGGCTGGGCCCTGTCTTGTTTGGTCCCATAGGCTGTGCTCTTGCTAAGAGGCAAATCTGGGCCTGGCTTGGGAAAGCTGCCCCTACGTGGAAGTGGGTCTTGGTTTGTTTAGGGGACTCCTGTCTATAGGTTGGATGGACTAAATAGCTCTGATTCTGTGATGTCAGGGGGGAGGGGAAGATGTTTTGCAAACCCTGGAAGCACTGACCAAGGCCTGCTATTATTTAGCTCCTAGCCCTCAAGCAGTTGGCGGGCCAAAATTCTAACCCACTAACATGAGATTGGCCCCCTTCCGAAAGAAAGCTGTTTCCTCAAGACTGGGACCAAGACAGTTTTATTGGTCTTCCCACCCTCGTGGCTAAAGCGACTCGGGCCTGAAGTAAGGGAGACAGAGGAGTTGGTTTCTTCCCAAGCTTCCCTAGAGCACGGGGCCGTGGGACGAGACCTCCCTGCTGCTGCGGCCCCCTCAGGCGCAGGGGCTCCCTCCCCCACAGGCAGTGGCGGGTTCGGACTGGGCCATGTCCCGGGCCCTGGCCAGCCGGCCAGCCGTTTGGGAGTGGGCCCTCTCTAAGAAGAGGGTGTCTGTGCCCCACACCAGTCACGTATTCAGAGGACGAAGGGGCCCTGGAGTGCAGCGGGCAGGGAGACCGGGGCAGGACCTCAGTGCTACGAAGGCCTCACCCCCCGGATGGTGTGGGCTGCTCTTAAGGAGGGGCTTTTGTCAGAGCCTTTTGAAGTTCCTCGTTTCTCTTCTGGTCGATCTCTTCCATCTCCCGCAGTTTCTGCAGAGGACAGTGCACAGAGGACAGTCGGGAGGGGAGCCGGTGTGGCTGTCTGCACCCTCCAGCTGCAGCACCCTGGGGCCCACCAGCCTACCTGGGAGATCTCTGTGAGGATGATTCCTTGGTACTGCTTGCCCTGTCCGAGGGCCTGCATTTCAGCCAGGAACTCCTGTCTCTCTCGGACTTCCTTCACCACTGAAGAGGAGAGAAAACTCGTTCACACACAGGAAGCTGGGTTCCTGTCCTCTGCCTCACAAGATCTCTAAGGTCCTGCCCTGACTTGGAGGGAGCGGACAAGCGGCGTTCTCTGGGGCCTCTCCCCTAGTAGTTGAGTAAGGAGCCGGCCTGTGATATCCCTACAGCCCAAAGGCACATGGGAGTCAGAGCCCACAGGGACCTGGGCAGCCACTTGGCTGTAGGGCTGGGCTGGGCCTTGCCCCAAGTGGCCCTGGAGGCAGGCTGGCCTAGCCTGAGGGCCCGGGCCTACTCCTAGTGCCTTACATTCTTCAAATCTATCTGGCTCTGGGTCCGAGGGCGGAGGCTCAGCCTGCCGAACAGATGGCTTCTTTTTCCTCTTCTCAGTGACATCCTTTCCATTGGCAAATATGTCCTGGAGTCTCTCCTTCTCCTTTTCTGCATCTCCTGCGGGATCCCAAGAAGAGCCCAAGTGTGCAGGAGGGATGGGAGCACAGGACGCATCCCTGGCTCCCAGACCCTTGGTCTCTTTCACCCTTAAGGGCTCCATTCTCTTAGAGAGAGAAAGAGAGGTGTGTGTGTGTGGTGGGGGGAGAGCGGGGAAGGGCTCTGTGTGCTAGGCACAGACAGGGCAGAGAATGGAGAGAGAAGGCCACTCTGTTGGAATGGGAGGCTCACTCAGGGAGGAAGGCAGGATAGATGACGGACCCTCGTCGCCCTGTTGAGGTGGGTTGGGAGAGGGAGGAGAGCTGCAGCAGCTCAGGCCCTGGCCACCTGGCTACTGTCTCCCCCAATAAACCTCCTTTGGACACATGAGCTTTGTGGGTTGTTTCCCCCTCTCTCCTGTCACGGACGTTGCTTCAGGATAGCCAAGTGGACTCAGTGGCATTTGTAGGACACAATGGATTGGGTGGGAGACCTCAACCACTTCTCTGGTTTGTGTTAAGGAGAATCTTGCAAACTTAGGGAAATTGTCCTGTTTCAACATCTGTCCTAAACTGTGCCCTGTGGCCGGGGCAGAGGACAGCAGTGCCCCCATCTCCTTATTTTGGGGTCCTTGAGTGGGGTCACTTCACCCCGGCCCAGGGCTGCATCACTTACTACAAGGTTTTGGCCTGAACTGCTCACGGGTGTAGGCCTCGCTAGCCTGGCAGACTTCAGCTGGGCGGAGCTGGGGCCTCGATGCCAAGATGGGCGGCAGACAGACGTTGTTGACTCGCTTGGGTGTTGGCTTCTGGCTCGATGTAGGGTTGCACTGAGAAGGTAGTGCATCACCTCCTGGGGAAAGACGGGAATGGAAAGAAGGCAAAGGCAGAGGGAGTGGGAGCTCCACCTTTGGCTTGGCCACTTACTATCCTCTTCCCCTCTCTGAGACTCAGTTTCCCTCGACCTTCCAGGACTCCAGTGAAATAACATAGTGTAGGGCCCTGCCCAGGTCAGGAAAGGGGGGATTGGTTCTGTTGCCCAATTTCTCACAACCCCCATATGGCGTCGTGACCCACCGTGTCAGAAGCTTTGGTCTAGACTTGATCAGGACACCCTCCTCAGCAGTGACTCACTCCTGCCTAAGTCCTGCGCTCTTCCATGGACCCTGGAAGTGACGCCCTCCCATCTTGTCATTTTCATCCTAGGTGCTTAACCTAACGTCTGTTATGGTTCACTGTGGCCCTCTGATAGACTGTAAGTCCCCAGAGGGCAGGGCTACTTAGATATCTTTAGGTCCTGCTGCTGGCACCCAGGGCAGGGGTCGCATCTCGCAGGTCCTCAGTAAATATGTGAGGGAAGAAGCAGTGACTCAGTGTCACCAGGCCTTAGCTAATCCATCCTGTGCTGTGAGCAGATCCACACATGCCAAAGACATGTCTCTCATGACAAGACTGTGAGGGAGTCTGTCACAAGGGAGCGCATCACCGGCTAGTAATGAAAGATGTGGGGAGTAGCAGCTCCCCCCAGCTCAGACCCTAGCTGGAATGGTTGATCCCACAGGTCCCACCTCTACATCTGTGACCCCAAGAGTGGCATAGGGAAGGCAGCAAGGCTGACCTCTGAGGATGGCCCAGGTAATCAGCATCACTGGTGCTTGAAGGGGGACAAGAGAGATCAGGTCCATGACCGAGACTGGAAATATTTTCCCAAGAAGGTGGGATATGAGTGGAGTCTTAAAAGACGGGCGAGGTTTGGATGAGGGGATAAGACAAAGGCTTGGAGGTGAAGAGGAATGTCCACAGTGTGTAAGAGGAGCCTGTTTGGCTAGGGACAGGGTTCCAGAAAAGGGAGCAGTGAGAAAAGGGTTTGGAGAGCCAGGTTTAGGCCAGCTTGTAGAGAACTGTCTCTGACTGGAAGACTTCTCACAGAATTCCAGAGTTGGGTGGCTTCTCAGAGGTCCAGTCCCACCTTTATATCCCAGTCTTTTCAAGTGGACTCCGCCCCAAGCCTGCAACATAACCCATCTCCAACTTTACTGAAAAAGTAAAGGCTGACACAAGTGGAGGCTAACATCAAGATTTCTCTCCCAAATCTGGTGAAACTAGGCAAGTGACTTCTGTGGAAGGAAGATGGAGTCTCCACTACCCTCCAGAAATGACTGTAAGGCTAGTTTATAGATTGGGAAAATGCGACATACACAGATGACACATTATATAATGATGCCAAACAACCCATCCCAAAGGAACCTCTAGGCAGTAAGGGAGAAGCGGGCAATCAGCTATATAGACAGGTATTGCTGTGGCGTTACAGTGAAGGGGGAGGGGAGGGGAGGAGGATCAGGGCTTAAAATTACTTTTCATTGAATCCATGAGCTGCCGCTGCTGGAAGTTGTTGAGTTTAGACTCCTCCATCATCACTGCAAAACAAACAGTTGCAATGAAAGCTGCTGGGCTTCTGGCCGGCCTGGGGCCCTTCCTTCAGTGCTGTCCCCCACTGACCTTTCAGCAGCTGGCAGGTTTCTGGGGTGTAGGTGGATTGGGGTGAGTGCCAGAAGCCAGTGCCTTTGGCCACAGCTCCTGATTTCCCTTTTGCCGCCATGGCAGAACCCTAGGGGTGCAAAAGAAAGCTTTTTAGGGCCAGCCTTCCCAGAATGTCCGGAGCCTCTCTTCTGGGAAGCAGACCTGGAGGAGCAGTGACCTTAAGCCCAGCCACTGAGAGGTGAGGACATTTGGGAGAGGGAAATGCATGCTAGGTGTCCTTAGACATTAGAATGGTCGTATGTGGACAGATGTCTGTTTCTGCTCAGCCCCAAGGACGGTCTGACAGGACTAGGGACGATGTTTATGCCTGATGTCAGGACCCTAACAATTAGAGCTATTCAAAAATGGAAGAAGTTGCCTCTAACTGCAAATAGGCTGGACGATCATTTATCACGGAATCTGGTTGGAGGAGATCCTGGTATCAGATCTAGAAGTGGAAGAAATCTCTCCAACGTTTGGAACAAGCAGTCATTCAGACCCTTCTTGAAGACACCCCTCCCCTCCCCAGTGGCAAGAACCTCTCTACTTAGGGCAGTTCTCGGTTAGGAAGTCTTTCCGTACACCAACTGGAAATCGGCCTCTGAGCAAGATGTAGGGATGGGGGATTCCTAGTCAGAGATGAGGAGTGGGGGGAGGTGTCGGCCTCCGTGGCCTGAGGTCTCTTGCAGCTCTGGGCTTCTTCTGACCCTGAGCAGTCCAGCTCCAGTTCTTCCCAGGTCAGGCCTGATAGGAAGCATCTCCTGCTCTCCAGAGATGCCCGGAGCTGGGCGCACAGGCTGCACTTGCGGCGACAAGGAGAAGCAAGCACTGAAGCAGCCCTGCCGCGGCACAAAGGACGGAACTTCCCGCTTATGGTGTCAGAACTATCGCGACAGACCGACCTTGTCGGGGCGGTGCCACGTGACAAGCCCCCCCGCGGCCACCTGCCCTGGGCTTCCCCTTTCCCCCAGGGACTGACTCCGGACTGCGCCAGTCCCCGCTCTGGTCCATGGGGCTCAGAGCAGCCGGCGCCTCCGGCTACCATGGCAACGGCTGCTTTGAGGCTCCGCCTTCAGCCCAGTCCGCGCTTCCAGGGTCCGTGGCCCCGCCTACACTACCATGGCAACTGCCCAGGCTCTCGGCTCCGCCTCCGGCACCATGGCGACGGTATAGCCCTCGCCCCTCCCAGAGGCCTAGCGACACCGGGAACACTACGGGGCCCACCTCCGCTACCATGGCAACGGCGGAGTCCTCGCCCTCCTTCCAGGCCCCGCCCCTTCACGAACATTCTGGGCCCCGCCTCTGGCACCTCCTTGGCTACGCACCTCCCCTCCTCCAGCGCTTACGTCTCCGACTCCGCCCCTCAAAGCCCCGCCTCCAGACGCCATGGCAACACCCGCTCCTGCTCCTCCCCCTCCAGGTCTTCTCTTCTGGCCCTCCCTCCCCTTGGTAACTACCGCCTCCGCCTCCGCTGCAAAGGACGCGCACCCGGATCTGCCACTGCACCTGGACAGTCTGCGGCCCGTCTCCCCAAGCGCTCCCAGCTCTGCTTCCGCCTCCGCCCCCGGCTACCGAGGGAAACCGCCGAGTGCTCCGCTCAGAGCGGTCCGGATCCTCTTTGCCATGACAACGGCGGCCCCACGCCCCCTTCTGACATCAGTCTCCACCTCCCCCGCCTCACCGCCTTTCCTCCTCCCGAGAGCTCGAGGTCCCGCCCCTTCCCCGCTTCCCGGAAATTACGTCCTCTCTGCGCAAGCGCAGGCCACTCCTGACAGGCCCGACCCGGAAGTGGCTGCTAGAAGGCGTGAGTTTGGTCGCGGGGCGCGAACCCAGGCGGCGCGGTGAGGCTAGCCTGGCGGCTGGGGCTCGTTGGCTTCTCTGAAGGGAGTGCTGCTCCTGGCCAAGGAGGCCATTCGGCCCGAGCCCGAGGACCCGCAGGCATGTCTGACAACGAGGACAAGTGAGTGCGGGGAAGGAGCGGGTGGAGGTTGGAGAGCCCGGGAGGGGGCTGGAGGGAAGGGGCCTCGGAGATCGCGAGGAGGCCAGGAGATGGGGGGCCCAGCTAGAGGGTCGGGTGAACGTGGGGCCCAGGGGCATTATGGTCTAGGGTCAGAACAACCTGGGTTCCGGTCTTGTCCCCGCTACCGATCACCTGATGAGCGGGCCTCACTTGCCTGCTCTGTAACATGGGGGGCTTGGACCCCGTGGCCCATGTAGGGACGAAGGAAGGCCGCCGGAGGGCGAGGGTCTGTGCCTCACAGCGGGTGCCCAGGACATGCTGTGGACTCGGGACTGGGTCTGGCCCCTGAGGCTCCCGAGGCCAGAGAAGGCCGGGCCGGGGCTCCCAGGGGCTGGGGGCACCGGGCCGCAGAGTGCCGGTGCCAGGGCTCAGACCCAGCTTCTTCCGCCGGGGCGCTGGTGCTTTCTTCCTCTCCAGTTACGATGGCGATGACTTCGACGATGTGGAGGAAGACGAGGGCCTGGATGACCTGGAGAACCCCGAGGAGGTGGGTACTTCTCTGGCAGCGCAGGCGCAGGCTCCCCCAGAACCAGAGAAGGCCACTGACCCCACGTGGGACAGCCGCCCTGTGGCACCCAGCAGCCCTGCTGGCATCCTTGGACTGTCCTGGGGGGGGGGGGGCCCTTATCACAGGGAAGCATCGCAGGAGGGGCAGGTGTAGGCTAGAGGAACTTTGGGAAATGGCATCCGCCTGGTGATCCAGGATGCAGCCACTGAAGGACGGTCCCATTTGTCTGGTTAAAGTAGCCCAGAGCCCTTCAGTACCTGAGTCTTTGACTTTCTGCATCCAAAAGGAAATTCCCCTCTCCTCCCCCGCTTTGTCTAGGAAGGCCAAGAGAATGTGGAGATCCTTCCCTCTGGGGAACGGCAGCAGGCGAACCAGAAGCGGATCACCACCCCCTACATGACCAAGTATGAGCGAGCCCGGGTCCTGGGTACCCGCGCCCTGCAGATCGCGTAAGTAGGAGTCTCCTTCCTCCCTAGCCATTCCCTGCCCCCCATTGACATCTCAGTTCAGCATTCTTTGGTTAAGTGTCTGCTCTGAAAAGCGCCTGGGCAGAGGAGGTCAAATGATGAGGGCGAGAGTCAGAAAGACTTGGATTCAGTTGCGAGCCTCACAGTCCTTATCCAGCCGTGTTAGCCCAAGACCTAATCTACTGAGCTGCAATCTGCTTTTGTGAAAGGGCTTCCTACATCAGTGAAATCTTAGGAAATTGACACAGAGTTAAAGTCAAAGCTTTCTTTGTTGTTAAGTTGTTCCAGCTGTGCTGGACTCTCCATGACCCCATTTGGGGTTTTCTTGGCAGAGATGCTGAAGTGGTGTACCATTTCCTTCTCCCGCTCCTTTGACAGGTGAGGAAACCAAAGCAGATGGAGTTAAGTGACTTGCCCAGGGTCACACAGCTAGTAAGTGTCAAGGGTCTGAGGCTGCATTTGAACCCAGGTCCTCCTGACTCCAGGGCTGGTGCTCTATCCACTGTGCCACCTAGCTGCCCCGTGAAGCATTTCTTAAGCCTTTGCACAAATCACTGCTAAGTGCTGGGGACACACAGAAAAGTCAGCCCTGCTGTCGAGGAGCTCCTATTCTGGTGGAGGAGACAACACACAGGGAAGGTTTCGGCTGCCAGATGGACACGGCCCATGGTCCTTAGGGGGCAGTGGCAAAGCAGGTGTTGGGCCTCTTCTTTCTCGTCGTTGCCGCTGATAAAGTCATCACTTATTGATGCTGATTGACCGGACAGCCCCAAGACTTTGAGGATAAGAACTTTCTTTTCTGGGTCTGTTGGAAGTGCCTGTTCTTGGTCATATTCTTTTCAGCCTTTGTGTCAGTGGCTCAGGTGAAGGCATGATTATCAGATGTGTAGAGACTGAGTCTAACAGGAGGAAATTGAAAGAAAGGGTGTGTCTAGGCCCGGTCCTTAGAAGAGGCTGGGAGCCCCAGGGGCTTGGGCAAGATGAAGTGTCAGCCAGAAGAGCCCAGATGGTACGAGGGAGCAGATAGACAGCTCCTACTGCCTCTGCCCAGGCCTGCCACATTTGCAGCGTCGACTTTGGTCTGAGGCTACGGTCTAGGAAGGATTTTGACAGGCGATCTGGTTGAGTGGGGGCAAGGAAAGCCTGGAGTGGGGGGAGGTATGTGATCCCTGCCCTCCAGTATCTGAAGAACTGCCAGGGGCAGGAGAGCTCCGCTGGCTCAGAGGGCAAAAGGAAGAGTAAATAAGACAGCGGCAGATTCCGGCCCAAGCACTAAGGAGGGAAGCGGGGGCTGGAGAGCTCCCATCCCAGCTCTCCCTTGTTCTCTGCACATCTGTAAAATCAAGGCTTGGACATGACTCAGACTCCAGGGAACCTCGGGGGCTGATTGCTCCTTCAGGAGGCCCAGCACAGTGACTTAGCCAAGGTTACATGGCTAGCCGACGCACCCAAATCCTCTGACTGGTGAGCCCATAAAGTCACATTTCTGTTTTCAGTAGGGGGAGAATTTTCTGTGGCAATTTGAGCCTTCCTCAGCTAGAGGAGGCCTCAGGTCTCCATCGTTGAGGTCCTCAGGTAGAGGCCCGAGGAGACTCCTGCTCGGGGTGGACAGGATGACTTGTGTTTCCTTTCATCTCTGAGCTTGTCCGAAGTGCATGTGAAAGTAAGACTTTGTGGACTCCAAAAGGCTGGACAGGCTTTAAGGCATTCCTGTTATTTGTTGTTGTTCTTAGTTTAGTGGCTCTTCTGGTAGACTTTCTAGGCTCCTTAAGTCAGGCCTTGGTGTCCTTTCAAGCGTCCCAGGGCCTTCTGCAGGGGGAGCAGCCATGCAAAAGATGGATCCATGGATGGAGGAGTTCTCATCCGTGGGTTGAGAAAGCCAGGCTTAAACAGACATTGAACTTTGGAATCAAAGTGGAAAGGGAAGCGTCATCCATGGGTTTGCTGTTAACAACTGCCTTGTATGGGATCTGGGCTGGAAAGACGCCCAGCTGACAGGGCTGCTGGGCAAGGTCTGCGCCCGTTCCAGCGTCGCCCCCTGGCGGTCACTACCATGTACGGACACACTGGCTACTTCTCTAGCCTTGTGGTATTCCCCTGGTGGTCACTGCCCCGCATTGCAGGCACCTGCCCCCTGGTCTTTTTAGGACTCTGCTAGCAGACAGACAGCAAGCTTAGAGAGTGTCTCAGTGTACATTCATTGTAGAGTCCATACATTCCCAAGCATGAGGGCCTCTTGAATAAATGCATTTCACAGATGGGGTAGTTGTTATATTCTAGGCTTTGTAGTGCCTCCAAATGAATTATTTCAGGAACCTCCGGGCTCAAGGCCTTTCTAAAAGTCTCCAGAATGCACTGAGTCGTTTGCTGAGAGGTGGCAGGGGCTGATTTGTAGAAGTTGGAGGATGTCTGATGGCGGAAATGAAGGCTTTGACCAGATTTGGGACAGAAATCATCATTCATATAAAAGCATCATCACAAACTGCTTTGCCACACCTCAGTAAAGACCAAAGGAATATGAATGTGTGAAGGGGGTCTGAGGCCCCCAGTCCAGAAGCTCGAGGTCTTGGCCAATCCATTCTTCTTCCTCATGACAGGCCTCTGGGCGTGCCTGACTTGTGTGAGGTGACAGAGGCAGAGCCTTAGATAATAGTGTTAGAATGAGCAGGGACCTCAGTGTCTGGCTCATCTCCCTCATTTCACAGAAGAGGACACTAAGGCCAGTGCAGGGAAATGACATTTCAAAGGTCATCCAGTTTGTTGGTAACAGTCTGAATTGAAGGTGAGAGCTTCTGAGACTGAATGAGAGAACACTTTGTTTTCCCAAATTACCTTTAAGTACAAATTTTGACATTAATTTTTTTGGTAAACTTTGTGTTCCAAATGCTCTTCTTCCCTCCCCGCTCCCCCAAGAAAACTCAAGCAATTCAATATAAGCTGTACACGGGCTGTCGTGCAAAATAGAAAACACTTTGTAAAGTGCTTCACAGGTCATCAGTTGCCAGCCCTTATCGTCCTCCTTATTATGATCAAACAGCGTTCTTGCTCCCAGGCCAGGCGGCTTCCTGGTATAAGCCGCCTAGGCCAGAAAGGGTCAGCCCTGACCCCGATGGGAAATAGGGCAGCAGAGATGAGGAGCGATATCTTCTTGCCCAGGTGACCTGAGGCTCCCATCCGTCTCTCTTGGGGCCCAAAGATCTCTCTGGAGGCCGAGGGCCTCATGTGTTCTCCCTCCATCAGCTTTCTTCCTGCAGAGGTCACTGCTCTCTCTCCCTTAGGGTCTGAAGGATGGTGGTGTTCCTTCAGCCACTTAATGCCAAGGAGATAGTCCAGCCAGGGCCACTCTCCCAGAGGTCTCCTGGATGAGCAGCCCCTTCCCAGACAGCCCTTGAGGGAACTCTGCGGAGCATGCAGTCGAATCCCCCTCGTTGTGCTCAGGAAAAGTGAGGCCCAGTGACTTCCATAGGGCCACACGGCCTCTTGGGTTTGCTCTGCAGCATCCCCTCCAGTCGAGGTTTCCTGTGAACACACGTCCACAGAGCAGTGCTGCCCATGTGGGAAAGAAGGATTCCTGGAGGTGATGGGCCACTTGGATAGGGGGTGATGTTGTTGGGCATCGTGTGGGATCCAGGGGAACCAAGCTCCCTGGGCAGGTGACTGGACAAATTCCAAGTCACCTCCAGCTCTAACAGCCTTTACTGCTAATGGTAGAGTCTCACCCTTTCAGCTCTTGAAGACTTAGAGAGCACCTGCCTGGGCAGCCCAGCTAGGGAGAAGGCACATGTGTCCTTCCTTCCCTTTTATAGATGAGCAGACTGAGGCTCGGGCAGGATTCCTGGCACCACAGCTAGCACTTTTCCCATGATGCCGTGTGCTGATGGTATGATCTTTCGTATTCAGGTCGAGTGTCCAGTTTGAATTTGTTGTGGAGTAGGATGTAAGGGGTGGGTCTGAGGCTAATTTTTCATGTTGTGATTCGGGGGAAAGGGAAGATTGGATGAGAGCCAGAAGTTTGGAATCAGGACGCCTGGGCTCAGCCTGCCTGCCCCAGAACCCCAGGAGGTGGGTCCTTCTAGGCAAGGCCCTTAACCTTTCAGAGCCAGCTTCCCCATCTGTGAAATGGGCATAAGAAGACTCATACCCCGGTTCCTCTCCTGGGAGGGGGGGCGGGTCGTGAGGAAAGCGCTGCTCTGGTGCCCTCGGGGATCCTGTGATCTTGTTGGGAACATAGCTCATGCTCAAGGAAGTGCTTGCAGCACAACTGGGGCCTTGTGTGGTGCGGTCCAGAGGAGGGTGAGGAGGTGCGTGTGGGCAGTGGCAGCCGCAGCAGCAGAGGCTCTTGGGAAAACCTCCCGGAGGAGGATGGCAGGACCCAGAGAAGGAGTGGGTATGGAGGCCCCCGAGGGGCCCCGCCTCTCTGGGGGGCTTCAGGCAGTAGCTCATGTGGCTCGGTCAGCAAGGGAACAAACACTGTGCTTAATGCTGGGGATGCAGAGACAGCCAGGCCTCGGGTGTGCCCTTGTCTCGGGCACCTCCTCCTTGTGCAGAGGGCGACGTGGGCCCATCGAGGCTGAGGGAGCCTGGGGGCGATCCTGGCACGTCCCTCCCCTGGCTGGAGCTCGGTTTCCTCGTGTGTAAAATGGAGATGACCAGACACGAGTCGCTCGTCTCAGAGTAGGAACCCACTTCCCAGCCCTTACGCTGCTGTAGAAACATGAGTTGTTGTTGGCCAGGTGTTTGGGTTGTCCCGCCCAAATCCTGCCCGTCCTTCAGGGGGCATCTGTGGAATGTCAGAGCTGGGAGGGAGAGCACACAGTAGCGGGCTCGGGAGGAGCAGAATGGAGAACATGAAATCTCTGAGCTGGGAGGCTCAGAATTAGAATTCAGGCATGAGAAGTGGGAAGGAGCTTAGGACATCCCGGGCCCAGCTGGGAGAGGCCGTAGCGCTTGTCTGCCTGAGTGCCGCCATTAACAGGTGAGGAAACTGAGGCTCTGCTCATTGTCTCACGACAAGCCAGCGGCAGCAGCTCCTCGCGTCCAGGGCTGGCTGCGTGCTTGCTCCTGGAATCTCTCCTTCCACACCCATCCCCTTCCTCCCTTTGTCTCCCACAGAATGTGTGCCCCTGTGATGGTGGAGCTGGAAGGGGAGACTGACCCACTACTCATCGCCATGAAAGAACTCAAGTGAGTTTTCTGAGAGCCCCAGAATTCAGCTCCCTGCTCCCGCCCCTCCCCATGCCCCCTGGGGCTCCCCCCATGGGGGTAAGGGGACGTCCAGCTCCCTCTGCCCCACGGCCTCCTGGGCCTTCAGCTGCCCCTTCACTTTGGCACCTGGGCCCTCACTCTGTGCCCGTAGAGTGGGGCGAGGGGAGGGGGTGGTGTTTCTGTCTCTCAAGCCTCTTCTTTCTGTCCACAGGGCTCGCAAAATCCCCATCATCATCCGCCGCTACCTGCCTGATGGGAGCTATGAAGACTGGGGTGTGGATGAGCTCATCATCACGGACTGATCCCCGGCCTGGCCCTGCCCCCAGCAGTTTGGACGCTCGTTTGTTTTTCTATATGGATAATAAAGCCTATTCAAGCTCTCCTGCTCTTCCTGCTCCAGCTGCCTGAGCTGCCGGTCATCCTCCCCCTTGGGTGCCACTACCCGGCTCCTGGGAGCTGGTGCCAGGCTCTGTGTTGGCCCCCGGCCCACCGGTCCTGTCACCCACGAGCTCTCTAAGAACCTCTACAGCCCCTGCACGCGCCCCCAACTCCTTCTCCCCCAGCCCAGCTCACAAGAGACCGTGGCTACTGTGAGGGAGGGAGACACTTCAGCTGCCTCCCCAGCACACAGACCCGTCTTTGTGCCCGGGGAGCTGGTCACCATGGAAACCTCCAATTTCCTCCGATGGGGACTGACTTCGGGGGCTTCTCAGGAGTATCACAGAGCAGGTCTCATCAAGCCACCCATTGTTTCCCAAGGACCTGCCCCAAGCCCCTTATCACCCATCGGGATCCCCTTTCAGGAGCAGCCTCCCAGCAGGAAGCATAGGACTGGAGGCGGCCTCTCTCCCCTCCTCCCCCAGCCCCCAACCTGGCCCTCGGTACACCCCTCCGGTCCCTCCCCTTTCCCTTTGGACCTTCTCTGTGCCAGGGCAAGCAGCAGGTAGGACTCCGGTCCAGGCCTTGGTCCTGACTCAGAAGGGAGCTTGCTCTCCACCCCCAGTGTCACATACATGTTCTGCCCCTGCCCCTCCTTCTGCTTCCCCCTGGAGGTGATGTGGGGTGACCGAGCCCACTTCCTCCCCGCCTTGGAGGAGCAGAAAGGTTCTTCCTGCTGTCCCCATGCACTTTGCCTCGGTCCCAGGGATTAGAAGAACCCCTGCCTGCTTCGACCAGTATGGGGAGAGAAGGGATGAGCTGTCCCCTGGTTGGGGTGAGGGGGCTGAGCCCCACCAAGGAGGGGGCAGCGCCCCAGTGGAGGAGGGGGCACCCATGGCTGTCCAGGTGGGAGAGGGTTAATCTGTGGAGCTGAGCTGTGGCCTTTCTGGCCCTCCCCCCCCCCCCCATCACCCACCCTCCACCCCCGCCCCAAGCTCATGGAATCCTTTAATCACATCGGGCGCTGAAATTTCAGTCCTGAAATGCCGCCTTTGTGCAGGCATCCCGGGCCGCCGCCCCGGAGTGCGGGGGTCATTTTCTCGGCCCCATTTCTTTAAATGGCTTCATTGTTCCCTGCTGGGCTGCTCAGTATCAGATGTGATTAAAGGGAGGTGGGGTTGGGGTGGCAGGGGGGTGGTAGAGTTGGAGAAGATGGGGGGGAGGTTAACCCTCGGGGGGCCGGTCTCTGCTGCCTTTCCTTTGCTCAACTTTCTGGGGGAGCCTTGTTTCTCTAATGGCCTGGCTCGGGTTTTGTCCCTTCCTGGGTGACATTCACAAATAATGGATCCCATGACCCCGCCGCCATCAACACTGATCCTTCCACATCCTCTGTGGTTTGGCCCATAGTCCCTTTACCCTGTCACCTGAAACTCAGCTCTTCTCTCATATGTGAAACGAGCCAGAGCCCCTTCTCCGCCCCCACCCTCCACCCTCCTCGTCCCTGGGGACACTTGGCTTTCCGTGGTGCCCGACTTCTTTGCCTCCTTCTTGTCCCCTCTATTCTAACCATTTCTCCCTCCCACCAGTGTCCTCACCCACCTCCAATCTCTCCCAGGCCAGCAAACTGAGGCATCATCCTTGGGCTCCTGGCTTCCTCATCCCACTCTCATCTCACTTCATGAAAAGTAATTTAGTTTAGAGGGATCCAAGAGTCTTCTGTCAGTAAGGTTTTTTTTTCTTTTAACAAATCTAAACAAAATTTGTTTAGATTTGTTTAAATTGCTACATTTTGTTCTTCCACAGTGGGACCCTTCCCAACAAACACCCAAATCCCTTTAATAAATGCTTGTTGACTTGCTGATTTATAAAGCACTCTCCCTGAAAAGTTAAGATGGCATAATACCATGTTTAAGACTGAAAATTCAATTGTCAGTAATTAAGAAATCATGGAAACCGGGTGGCTAGGTGGTGCAGTGGATAAAGCGCCGGCCCTGGATTCAGGAGGACCTGAGTTCAAATCTGGCCTCAGACACTTGACACTTGCTAGCTGTGTGACCCTGGGCAAGTCACTTAACCCTCATTGCCCCGCAAAAAAAAAAAAAGAAATCATGGAAACCGAGAAAGGCTAAAACACTCAGGATGAACAGATATTCTGATTTTCAAGAAGGGAAACAGAGAGGATTCCAGAAAATACAGACCAACAAGCTCACTCAGTGAGTCTAATTTACATTTATGGACTGAGAAAAGAAAGCAGTGATCGTTAGGAGCCAGCATGGGTTCACCATTACAAATCATGCTTAGCTGAGTCTCCTTTCCTGTTCTGTTAGGCTGATGGATCATCAGGTTGCTGGAGGGTTGAGCCTATCTTAGGTTCATGACAGTTTCCATATGGATAAATGTGGGTTAGGAGATAGTACCTTTAGGAAGTGCCCCAGTCACGCCCAACAGATGTGAGACTTACGAGAGGGTTCCACCAAAGAATCGGGGAGGTCAGTCAGTAAAGCAATAATCCTTTCATGTGGCAAAGTTGAATTCACTCCAGGGAAAAGCCAAGGTGCAAAATGCATGAGTCATACAGAGGCAAGAACGTAGGGAAATGAGAGCAGCAGAAGGAGCTGTCCGGGACAGGAGACGGCAGGGTGCCAGTTGCTAGAAGGGAGGGAGCCTCAGCCACGATGGCGGGAATGGGTTAGTGACGGTGCTTGGGAGAGGCTGCCCTCCGACGTGATGGGTCCCCTTCCCTGTCACCATGTGGAACAACCGAGTCCCACATCTCTCTGACGGGGCAGTTTGCTCTGCCACTCGAGGCTGTGGGTTTTATAGGGCAGAAGAAGGTCCTCCATCATCATCATACCTGCTATTTCCTGGAGCAATTTAAGGCTCAGCACCTTTTGACCTTCAAGGGAGAGCTGGGATAAGTCCTATTGTGATACACACCTGTTTACAGATGAGGAAACTGAGGCAGAGAAAAGTGGAAGTGACTTGCTCAGGGTTGAATGCTCAGATGTGCTGGAATCTGTAACAATTCTGTTATTCTATCCGAGCCAAGCTGCCTCACATTCACACTTGATCGGTTCCCATTTCTGGTGTCACAGGCAGGGAGATGCTAAGGATGGCCCCTCCAGTCGTGGAGAGGATGCAAAGATGGGATAGGGAAGTTTCTAGAAAAGACAGGAAGAGGAGATAAAAGGAAGTCGAATCTAAATGAGCCTTAGAGGTCTCAGGCTGCTGTCCCCCAGATCATAGATGTTTTTTGGATTGTCACAGGAAGATTCACAACTGGATCAAGCAGGAGTAGCTCTCCAGCCTTAGTACTTGCCCGACAAAATTGTGTCCAGTCATTTCTGACCCTTCCTGACCCCATTTGGAGTTTTCTTGGCAGAGATCCTGGAGCGGTTTTCCATTTCCTTCTCCAGCTCATTTTACAGATGAGGAAACTGAGGCAAACAGGATGAAGTGACTTCCTCAGGGTCAGGAAGTGTCTGAGACCAGATTTAAACTCAGGAAGATGAGTCTTTCTTTCTCTTCCTTTTTTTTTTTTTTGGTGGGGCAATGAGGGTTAAGTGACTTGCCCAGGGTCACACAGCTACTAAGTGGCAAGTGTCTGAGGCTGGATTTGAACTCAGGTACTCCTGAATCCAAGGCTGGTACTTTATCCACTGCACCACCTAGCTGCCCCATCAGGAAGATGAGCTTTAACTCCATTGCCTACTTTTAGTAGGAAGGAAGGAAGGGAGGGAGAAAGGAAGGAAGGAAGGAAGGAAGGAAGGGAGGGAGGGAGGGAGAGAGGGAGGAAAGAAAAGGAAGGAAGAAAAAGGAAGGAAGGAAAATGAAGGACGTGTCTCTTAATTTGGAATTCAGATCATACACTAATTATTGAATTCATAATTTTCTTGTCTTTCAATGTTAGCATCATTGTCAAAAGGATCAGATGCTGTTGTGATTTTATCAGTGGCAAGGACATGAAGGAAGAGGCCTGACCATTTGTTTTTCCACTACCTGCTAAGGACCATGGGACATGTTTGTCCTTGCAGCTGAAACCTTCCCTCTGTGTGCCCTCCCCTCCCCCCCCCCTTAGAATGTGAGCTCCTTGAGGGCAGGGACTGACTTTTCTATTTGTGCTTTGTACCCAGTAAGCACTTAATAAATGCTTCATTTATTCATTCATTTCTATCCTTGTGTAAGCTGTTTTTGTTTGTGTATTTTTTTTTTAATTTCCTCGTCCT
This sequence comes from Dromiciops gliroides, assembly GCF_019393635.1. Taxonomy (NCBI): domain Eukaryota; kingdom Metazoa; phylum Chordata; class Mammalia; order Microbiotheria; family Microbiotheriidae; genus Dromiciops; species Dromiciops gliroides. The sequence continues at coordinate 289,642,730 of NC_057865.1, forward strand.
TCCTTTGCTTCAATTCATACAAGCCTTCCACCTTGCCCAGGGTCCTATAGCTACTAAGTGTCTGAGGCCAGGATTCTTCATAGTCATCAATCCTTATGGCAAACTAATCTTCCTACATTCGTAGCCTATAATCCCCCTCCCCAATCATTGGATACATTTTATTTTTGTTATCACAAATAATGCTGCTGTGAACATTTTTATACCCAATGGGTCTTTACTTGCAGTCAGCAATCTCCTGGTGTATAGGCCCAGGAATGGGGTGGAAGGGCATGACTAATTTGGTCCCTGGTCTTGCAATTGTTTTCCAGAGCAGTTGCCCCAAATTCTCACATACTTACTGAATGCCCTGATGACCCAAGACTGGAGGGGCAAGGGATGGAGGGGGGCTAGCTGATAGATTAAATTACAGCCTCAGGATCCCAGAAGTCTTTGACTGGCATTTCATAAATGCACATTGACTCGTGGAAAGTCACCAGGCTGGTTCTCTCGATGTCCTGTGTACACCTGAGCAAAGCCCGGGCTGTCTAGCTCTCCCTCTCCTTCTCCCTCTCCTTCTCCCTCTCCCTTTCCCTCCACCTTGACTGGGAAGCTTAGCCTGGAGGAGAACTTAGGGGCCACGGTCACTGCCTTCAAGTTTTTGAAGGAATGTGTTGTGAAAGCCAAGTCGGGTTAATTCTGCTTGGCCCCAAGGGGCAGAACTTGGAACATCAGAGGAAGGGACTTGGATGCAGACTTCAGCTTGGTAGGAAGACAAACTTCCTTGCAGTTAGATCTAACCAGCTATGGAGAAGACTGCTTTTTAGGTAGTGAGCTCCTTGTCACTGGAGGCATTCAAGTTAGATGAGCACTGGTCAGCGTTTTAGTAATAGGAATTCCTGCATTGGTGGGAGGTTGGACCAAATGACAATAACCACCATGCCAGGCACTGTGCTGTCTCTTCTAACCCTAAGTCTATGCCTGTGGATGTCAGATTCCACCCTAAACCCAAGTTATAGAAAGGCAGCATGTCCCAAGAGACAGAGCACTCGACTTGGTGTCAGGAAGACCTGGGTTCGAATCCCACTTTAGACCCTTACTAACTCTGTGTACCTGGGCAAGTCACTTAATTTCTCAGCCTCCTTTTCCTTGTCTGCGAAATGAGGGGGAGGGGTAGATTCAGCGACTTTGAGGGTCCCTTGTAGCTCTGGGTTTCTGCCCCTATGAATCTGGGTCAGTCACTTATGAATTGGGACATTTGTCCTCCAACCTTGTGTTTCCCATTCTCCTTTCAATAGCACTAACGATGGCTCAGCAATCACATCTTCCATTTCCTCTGTGACCTGAGGTTGTAATTCATCTGGGCCAGGTGGTCTGCAGTCATCCAAGGCAGCTGGGTGCTGGGTTTCTGAGGATCCAGGCTCATGAACTCTTTATCCCCAAGCTTGGTGAATAGACTCAGAGACTTCCGGACCCTTTGAACCTTGAGCCCCTCACCTCCCAGCATTCTTTGGGGCATTCTTGCCTCTGGGCCTGCTGAACCTCTCCCCCAACAAGCTGTCCCTCTGTCATCTCCCTCAGGGTGTGGAAGTAGGAGCTGGGGTCCTCAGCCTCTGAGATTATGTAAAGGGGAGAGATGATAGAAGGGTGGATGGAGATAGAGCAACATCCCCTAAAGAGAGCCACCTGTGACCTTACCCATAGCTGGAGATGTGTGTGTGTGTGTGTATGAGTGTGATTGTGTACACGCGTATGTCTGTGTACATGTATGTGAATATGAGTGTGTACATGTGTGTATGTGTGTGATTGTGTACGTGTGTGAGTATGAATGTGTATACATGCGTGTGTATGTGTGTGTGTACATATGTGTGTGTGTGTGTGTGTGTGTGTGTGTGTGTGTTCTCCCATGGGTCCACCCTTAGGTCAGCTCCAAAGTCATTGCCCCATCCCCAGCCCAACCAGGAGAAAGCATTTGGCTTTGGTACCCACCTGTGCTAGATCCCCTGAGGAGGGCCCCACAGACCTGTGAGCTTCCAACTCTGCCCTTGTGTGGGTCTAAGATCTAAGGGCTGCCTGTTGTCCCACCCTATTCCCAACAGACAGACTAAGGCCAGGCCCAGGAGGCCAGTAACTGAAACCTTTAACTTTATTATTCTGGATTGCTTAATGCAGAGTTAATAGGGGCTGGGCAGAGGGATGGGCAAGGGGCTACTGAGATAAATAGGGGGAAAGGGGCAATAATGCGTTATATGTGGACTGTGGGGCTGGGGGAGGGGGAACAGGAGGACAGACACAGCTATATATTTTATTCAAACACGCGGGTTGGGGTTGGGGCTGGGCGTCTGAGTGGATAGGGCTGACGGCAAGGGAAAGGAGAATGTATATATCAATATTTTGGTGTCTTCAGGGAGGTCCTGGCTGACAGACCCCAGGGGACTTTACCTTCCCCTCAGGACTGGGAGCTGAACTCTGGGGGTAGGTGGGCCCAACCTCTCCAATCTGGAAGTCCAGGGGCCTAGGATGTGGTCAGGGAAGTGGGAACTATTGTAGGGAAAGAGTGGGGATGTGGGATGGGCAGCTTGGTTGGGTGGGCAAGGTTTGAGGGGCAGGAGTGACCAATTAACAACACCTCCATTAGTTGTTTCTAAATCCTCCCTCCTACCTCCCTGCTAGCTCCTGTCCTCATCACGGCCTGGGGTGAAGCCCCCAGTTCATTTAGCAAAGAAAGCAGAAGGAAGGCTAGGAGTCTCTTGTCCTTGCTTAGGCAGCAGGCAGTGAGGGTATCGGTACCGAATCTATCCCAAGGGGTTCCTCTCTGCAGCCCCCTCTGTGTGTAATCAGGTTGGTGGGGAGGGGGAGGCCCCATAAGCCTTCCCGCCATCCCCTTGCACACATGGCTGACTCACACGGCCCTGCAAGGGTCTCTGCCTCCCTCCCAGACATCTCAGTCAGTGTGGTCAGTTCTCAGGTCTTTGGCCAGCCCTGAGTATTGGGCTGGTACCACTGGGCTATGTGGGATACAGGGCAGGCATCCTCCCTCCTTGGCGGACGGAGATAAGCAAAGTCTGTAGGCCAGAAGGAAGGAAGAAGGGCTGCCTTAGAAGGAGCAGGGGCCACCGCCTCCCACCCCGCCCCCCACAACAGGCCAAGATTAGTGTCCCACTGAGGTCCTGGCCAGACAAGGCCCAGTGTGGACCAGGGGAGGCAAGGAGGCACAGTCATCGAGGTAAGAGGGATGCAGAGAGCCTCCCATAGGAGGAAGCCGACAGCAGTCCTTGGCCTCCACAGCCCCCCAGAGGGCCCCCTCTAGGGTCTGGACAGCGTCGTGTACACAGGCTGCTCCCAGTGTGTGGGGCTGTGGGACTGAGGCCCCGAGGGGCTGGGGTCAGAGATGGCCGTGTAGAGCGGCCGCTGGGAAGGCCCCATGTAGGAGAAAGCCGAGTAGAGGCCAGAGGCCTGGCCCGAGTGGCCGTAGTAGGGTCCTGAGGGCTGGTGGTCAGAGTAGTCGAACTGGGGGCGAGAGATGGAAGGGAAAGCCGAGCCATAGTGAGGCAGGCTGAGGGAGGTATAAGCAATCTGCGAGGTGGAGGGCTGGTCTGCATAGTGGGGGGGGCCAGGCGGCCCAGAGGCCTCCGTCTTCACCTGGGCCTTGGCATCCACGCCGGGTGGCGAGGTGGCAGGCAGGCTCACGCCGGGCGGCTTCGAGATCCAGGCCGAGTGTCCGCTGGCCACTGCCAGGGCGCTGCCTAGCCCGTAACCGGCCGTGGCATAGCCCCCCACATGGCCGGGGTGGCCAGCGTGTCCATTAGGTGGCAGGTATTGGTCAAACTCGGCCACGTCGAAGGTCTCCATGTTGGACATCACCTCGTGGCTAATCTCGCCAATGTCCATGGTTCCGAAGTCGATGTGGGGCTTCCCGCTCTCCCCCAGCGAGCGCCCATCCCGCTTGGAATCTGCCTTGCCCGACTGCAGCTCTGTCTTTGGGGTGGTCGGAGGGGTGGGGGGGCCATGGCTCTGGCCTAGGGTTGTGGGGTAGAGGGAGGAGAGAGAGAACAGGAACACTGAGTCACAAAGCTTGTGGGTTCAGGACCCTCTCACCTCTGGGATTACAGGGAAATCCCTCTGACACCGCAAGCCTTCAACAAACTGGCTCCAAGCTCCTCTTCCCATTACACATCCCCCCCCCTTCCATGAACACTATGGGCCAGCCAAACTGGCCTTCTTACTCTCCTCCATCTACCACCTCCACACCTTTACCCTGGCTGTCCCCCAGGCCTGGAATGCCCTCCCTACTCATCTGTAATTCAGAGAATCCTTCTCTTTCTTCAAGACATAACTTTTTCTACCTGAAACCTCGCCTGATCTCCAAGACACTAAATCCTTCCTCTACGATCACCTTGTATTTATCTGGCCTATATTTTGGATGTAATGATACTATGTCACATCATCTTCCTTGGCTAGATAGTAACAAAGCAGGGATGATTTTTTTTTGGTCTTAGTATCCCTGGCACCTAGAACAATGCCTGGCACACAGTCGGTGATTAATAGATGCTTATTCATCGACAGACTGATGGATCGTCATCAGAAAACATGTATTTGGATCCAAGACAATTCCAAAGAACTCATGATGGAAAATGTTCTCCACATCCAGAAAAAAGAACTATGGATTCTGAATGCAGATTGAACCATACTGTTTCTACTTTTGTTTTTGAGGTTTCCCCTTGTGTTCTGATTCTTCTTTCACAATGTGACTAATGCAGAAATATCTTTGATGTGATTGTACATATATAACATATATCGGATTTCTTGCTGTCTTGGGGAGAGGGGAGGGAAGGGGCGGGGAGAAAAAATTTGGAACTAAAAATCTCATGAAAACATGTAACTGGGAAATAATAAAATACTTTTATGATTAAAACCCCCCCCAAAATTAGAAAAAAAAACAACAGAAAAAAACACCATGTATTTGTCTTGGCTCAGACACAGGTAGGTCACTTTTCTGGGAGCCTCAGTTTTCTCATCAGTCAAATGGCCCTAGTAGTCCTTGAACAACTGACCTCACTGGGTGGAAACGTGTCCCTTGCTCTGTGTCTCCTCCTTCCACCCTCCCCCCCCCATCCTCTGTAACTACCTCCTAGCTGATCTCCTTGCCTCCAGTCTCTCCCCTGTCCCATCCATCCTTCCATGCATGAGTGACCTTCCAAAGGCACCACTCTGATCCTCCTTGGCTCATTAACCTTCTGTGGCTCCCTATGGCCTCTGGAACTGACTAAAAATGCCAAGGGCCATCTCAGTCTGGTTCCACCCCGCCTTCCCCTTTGAGGCCAAAGGCACATGAGAAGCACTTAATAAATGCTGGATCCTTGAAGGACTGCTCTCCATTCTCCATCCACCCTGAGCTTCTCCTGGTTTTGTGCCTTTGCTTGCACCATCCCCCAATCGAGTGAGCAAGCAATTAATCAGCATTTATTAAGCGCCTACCATGCTAAACCTTTGGATACAAAGAAATAAGTGTGACAACCCCTGCCCTCAAGGACCTTACACTCTAATGGGAGAGGACATCGGGCTCTTCCTCACTCCCCCTCCTGTCCCTCCACCTTAAAATGTCAGATCCTAGAGGGCAGGTATTGTTGTCTTTGTAGTGCCAGGCCCCAGATACAGCAGGTATTAAATAAATGCTCATTAACTGATTGACTCAAGGAACAATTCAGGCTCCACAGGGCCTCCTTATACAGAACTATGGAAGCTTCCATCTAGGACCCCAGGACAGGGACAGTCTGTGATCTGTCTTCATATCCTGGTGCCCAGCAAACAGCTGATGTTTAGTAAAGGATGGTCTCATTCTACCGAGTTACTTGGATCAGATTTAGCTCTGATGGTTTATTTTCTCTGGAGAGAGAAAGCTTCCTCCAAGAAGCCTTCCTGGAATGCGTGCCAGGCACTTGGGACCACTCCATGAGCTCCTAGGGGATCACTGCTCTAGAGCCAGGAGGCCTCTCATTTTACATATGGGGAAACTGAGGCCCAGGGACTCGCCCATAGCTGGTAGATGGCAGAGTCACAGCTTGTCCCCTTTCCAGTACAGTGTGCTGCCTCAGAGATTCTAATCTTGTTTGTTTGGGGTTTTTTTGGCAAGGCAATGGGGGTTAAGTGACTTGCCCAGGGTCACACAGCTAGCAAGTGTCAAGTGTCTGAGGTTGGAATTGAACTCAGGTCCTCCTGAATCCAAGGCCGGTGCTTTATCCACTGGGCCACCTAGCTGCCCCGAGAGATTCTAATCTTAATGACATTTTTTTTGGTAGGACAATGAGGGTTAAGTGACTCGCCCAGGGTCACACAGCTAGTAAGTGTCAAGTGTCTGTAGAGATTCTAATCTTATTTATGCTTCTGACGGCCTGCTTTTCAGCTTCTACTCCTTGGATTCAGGGACCGTTCTTACAGTGGGTGCTCAATAAGTGTTTATTGATTGGTCTGTAAAATGAAAGTTGTACTAAATAGCTTCAGAGGTCCCTTTATGATCACCAGTGACAAGGAGCTCACTACCAGGAGTGTGCTGGAGTCAGTTTGAACTTCAAGCTGATGGTTAAATTTTTCAGAGTGAGCATTTACACATTGGGAATCCACAAATGCTACAAATGATAGCTCAGTTTGTTGTTGTGTGGATTGTCTAGACTTTAGAAAGTGATAGAGAAAAAGTTAACTTTGCAGATTAAACTTAAATGTTCCTTATAAGCTTATTTCCCCCCACCAGAAAGCCAGATGTTAAACATTTACCACCATCTCACATCCCACTGCTGAACAGAACTCATGGCTCAGAAAGAAGGATGCTTGAAGCCCCTGTAACTTTCTGGAATTCCAGAAATTCAATCAGTCAGTCACTGAACCAACTGACTTGCCTGATGTGGCTTGCTTCCTCCACCTTTCCTAGAGCACTTTGGACCTCTCCTATATTCTTAGCACATTTTACCTTGCATTATGGATTTATCTATTTACAAACCCTTCCCAGTCCCCCTCCGCAAGTAGATTGAAAGCTTCCTGAAGGCAGACACCCTGTTTGTTTGTTTTCCTATTTTTGAATCCCCAGTAGGGAGAAAAGAGCCCTGCACACAGTTGGCGTTTAATAAATGCTCACTGAATTCTACCCCTTGAATCTTTACATCCCTCTAACATTCGAGGTCCTCCAGCCTGGCCCCAGTGGACTTGATTTGTTTTATCTCCTCTGAGATTTTCTTCCCTTCCACAGACCCTCCCTCCACTCAAGTGGATCACTCCTGGTCAGTCCCTTTGCTCAGATGATTCCCTTTTCTGCACTGCCTCCTCTCTTCCCCTTTACCTGAGAGCTACAGCCTTCCCAGCTTGAGCCTCAGCTCAAGCACTGCCTCCTCCAGGAAGGTGGCCAAGCTCACAAGGAGCATTGGTCTTCCTAAGGTACTTAGGAGAGTCTGCCCCACCACATATATAGATGCTTGCTTGTGTATTTTCTCCGGGTATTTCATGAGCTTGAAGGCTGGGGGCCAGTTTGTGTTCCCTGTCTCTATTTCTTCCTCTCTCCCCATCCTTCCCTCCCTCCCTCTCTTTTCCTGTCTCTGTCTCTCTTTCTCTCCCTCCCTTCCTTTCTCTCTCTCTCCCCCTCCCTTCTTCCCTCTCTTTCTGTCTTTGTCTCTCTCTCCCTCCCTCCCTCTCTTTTTTTCTTCTCTGTCTCTGTCTTTCTGTCTTTCTTTCTTTCTTTCCTTCTGTCTGTCTGTCTGTCTGTCTGTCTGTCTGTCTGTCTGTCTCCTCTTTCTCCGCAGCACAAGCTGGGAATGAGGAACACTGGCTGAACAAGTCTCATGCCATGTCTTCTTTCCTCAAACCCACACGCCTGCCTTTTATCGGCACAACCTTGTTTGTGGTCTTACGGATGTTTCTGCCACAGCCGCTATGCCCACCTCTGTTAATAGCCATTAGGGAAGTTCCCAACCCACCTTCAGAAAAGATGATTGGACCCTTTTAAGGGAAGATGCAGGAAATAAGAAAAGGGGAATTCAGTTTGGAGTTTGCAGTCCTGGGTTTGAATTCTGGCTCTGTTCCTTATTACTTGTGTGACCTTGGGTCACTTTCCCTCTTTGGGAATCAGTTTTCTCATCTGTAAAATGGGTTGGGAGTGGGTGGTCCCCAAGCAAGGAACCTTCTAGCTCTTAATTCCATGTCACTTGGGGACCCCATCAGAGACAGACCAGAGAGGAGCAGATGAATCACGTGTGGATTTTTAAAGCTGGGGTCTCCCTGTGTCTCCTTTATTGGAATGGGCTCTTCCGGAGGAGCTCTCCTAGGTGATTGGGAACACATTGAGGGGCTTCCTCAGTGTGGCCACGTGTCCTGGGCCTTCAGAGATAGGACTGCCTAAGGATTGGACTGTATGTTAGAACCTCCTGTTTTGTTTTTGTTTTTCGGTGGGGCAATGAGGGTTAAGTGACTTGCCCAGGGTCACACAGCTAGTAAGTGTCAAGTGTCTGAGGCTGGATTTGAACTCAGGTCCTCCTGAATCCAAGGCCAGTGCTTTATCTACTGTGGCACCTAGGTGCCCCTAGAACCTCCTGTTAAACAGGAGGAGGGCCACACGTAGATGATGATGTCCCCTTCGGGTTGTCCAAGAGGCTGAAGGAAGCTGTGGGAGGGCCGGGGGCAGCACCTGGCCTTGTGTCTCTCTCCCCAGGGGCAGGGACTGTGTCTCCCTCTTCATACCCAGACCTCTGCGGGAGGGGGGGTGTTTCCTCATCATATCTGGGTTTCACCGAGATAAGAGACTATGCTCTCCTGTCGGAAGCCTGCCCTATCCTTCGGTCCCTGTCTGGGGCCTTCCTGGCTACTCCTCATGGGTCGCATCTCCCCCTCCAACTCCTTCCCCAGAAGAATGACGGCTCCCCCGAGTTTCCCAAAGAGCCGGTCTACCTGAGCAGGCTGGCACCCCTCGGGAAGCCGGGTCAGGATCCAGGGAGCGAAGGCCCCACACTCCACCTCATCCCTCCAATCAGATCCCGTCCTTCGGGCTCCTGGGCCCCGCCCCCCCGCCCTGGAGGATCATTCTGTTTCTCACAACCCCCGGCCCCACCCCCAGCCCCACAGCTCATCACCCGCCCGTCGCGGTCCAGTCCTCACCTGAGGAGTGCTCTGGGTTCCCGTCAGACATGGGAGAGCCCTCGCCGGGGTGCCTGTGGTCCAGGTGGGAATTCTTGTAGTGGGCCTGGATGGCAGCCGCCCCTCCGGGCTCTCCCTCTCCGGGAGCCTCCCCCTCCCCCGAGGCCGCCTTCCCATTCTTCCTACGCCGGGGCTGGTATTTGTAGTCGGGGTGATCTTTCTTGTGCTGCATCCTCAGGCGCTCAGCCTCCTCGATAAAGGGTCGCTTGTCACTCTCATTCAGCAGCCTGGGTGCCCCGGAGGAAGAAGGGAGGAGGGTGGGGTGGGGGAACAGGAGGAAGAGGGGAGAAAGGGAAGGGAGAAGAGGACAGAACAGGGTGTGAGTTGTAGAATCTTCGGGTCCTGCCTCAGAGGGTTGTTGTGGGCTCAAAAGAAATCCTGTGGGTGCCCTACAGTGGCACGAGCCATTGGGAGCCAGAGGACCGGGGTTCGAATCCTGCCTACGTCACCAGCAACCCATGTGATCTTGGGCAAGTCTCTTAACCTCTTTTCCTCAGTTTTCTCATCTGCAAAGTGAGAAGGTTAAACTAGAGGGTCCCTAAATCTAAACTCCTCTGGAGCACTGTAAGATGCGCGTTATTATTTATCATCGTCATTATCCCTGCCCCCACTCCGGGTCTGGCCCTTTGTTCTGTGCCTTAGGGTGTTAGGCTCTCAGTGGTCATGGAGTGCACACCCATTCCCCATAGAGGAACCTCTTACAATGAATGCCCAGCTCAGTGAGCATCCAACTTACAATGATGGTATCCAGTGATGGGACGATCCCCCCCGCCCCCTCCCCCGCCAGGCAGCCTATCACACTCCCAGGCAGTTTCATTGTTGGGAATCTGTTTTTCTGCCTCCTTCCCTTCCATATCTCCCAGCTCTGCCCCAAAGGACCCAAGCAGATCGAGGCTAGAGAGGGCCCTTCAGAATCCTTGATGTTGCGGGTCCCCCCCCCCCCCGCCCAAGTCTTTTCTTTTCTTGTTGGGAGGGGGAGGAACCAGAGGTTGTGGAGAGTGGCAAGAAACCTCAGAGCAGCTTTCAACTGCCCCCTCCCTGCCTCCAGAAACCCATCTTTCCTCCGTTCCTTCTTTCCAAAAGGCAGACAGAAGGGCGTGACCCTAGGCGGGTCTCTGACGTCACTGCCACTCTCTAGGACACAGCCTCATCCTCTGTGAAAGGATGGGGCTAGGTCAATGACCCCCTGAGGTGCCTTCTGCACCAAGATCCTCTGATTCTTGGGGGTCCTCTCCTCCCCTTCTCCATCTCTCTGCAACTCTCAAACCTTCCCCTCCCGGCAAACTCCTGCCTTGGACTCAGGGAGCAGAAGCCTGTGTCTGTCTGTCTGTCTGTCTGTTACTTCCTGACTCCAGAGTTTGATTCTCTCTCTTCTGCTTTCCCTGCCCCCAGGCTCCCCACCCCATCTATCTTTCCCTCTGAGGACAGGCCAGAGCTTCCCAAAATTCCCCATGCCTACAGAGAGAACCCCAGAAGTCTTTTAGCCCATCTCTCAGCTGCCAGGAAGGAAATACACCATGAGGCTGGGGTCACTTGTGGGGGCGGGAGGGGGTGATGGTAGAGGGCAAGGTTGGAGCTGGTTTACTTTCCTGGATCCAATGAACTCCATCCCAAGTGAGACCATTTTAGTGCCAGGGTGTGCCCAAGGCCACGTGTTTGCCTCTGTAAGCAGGAGCCCATGTTAGCATTGCAGTTGGAAAACCCCATTTTGGATTTGGAGTCAAAGGATCTGTGTTCAAATCTTGGCTCTGCTACTGAGTCCTTGGGACTCAGTTTTTTCATTTGTGAAATGAGAGAGTGGCCAGATGATGTGCAAGGGTTCTTTCCAACTATAGGAAGGAGCGGGATGGACTAGAGAGAGAAGTCTTCTTCATGTTATGAGAGGGGACTGGGTGAAGAGTTGCTAAAAAGACCATCCAGGGGAATAAGGAACTCGGTGTGCTGGGCCTCTTCCTACCCTGCTGGTGTTCTAACCATTGTCCCACACTGCTCACATCAAGGCTGGGGGCTCAGGTAAAGAATACCAAGGAGAATTCACTAGAGGACCCTTTTCCTTTCCTTCCCAAAGCCTTCGGGGTGGGGGGGAGGGATCTCTATGTGGAAGGGACCCGTCCCTAACTGTGAGGGCAGAGACCAGGGACTGGGGGCACCTTGAGTGCTGAGCGTGTTCATCTCTGTGCTAATCTCTCCTGGAAAGGACCCACTGGGCAGCTGTACCCGCACTTCTTTTTCTTTCTAGGAGATGGCCCCTCCCCCACTAGCTGTATGCCTCCCCCTCCCCCACTAGCTTTGTCTGCCCCCCCCCCAGGGAGTGGTCACACCAGGCATCCCCGTCCGGCCAGCATTCCTAGGGCCAGCATTCCTAGGAGACTTTCATTCCTGAGCCTTAAACCTCGGAGCTGCCAGGAGCTGGCCCACAGACCAGCTGCTCCCCTCCGCTGCCAGCTTCCTCCCCCCTCCCCACCCCCACCCCCGCCCTCCAGGCTGGAGGTGGCACAGAGTGGAGAGAGGCCTTGGGCATGAGTCCCGTCCATGTGATTTACTACCTGTTTGACCTCAGACAAATCCCTTCTCTCTCTGCCGGCCTCAGTTTCCTCCTCTATAAAGTGAGGGAAGTAGGCTAATGGACTAAGGTCCATTGGTCGCCAGCCCGTGTCCCCGATACCTGCTGCCCATCAAAGCCTAGGGCTTTGCCATTCCCCTCTGGGCTGAGTGCTATCAGGAGATATAGAATGTGTATACAGAGCCCATGGGCCCCAGAGAAAAGTAATGAACAGAGCCTTCGCACCCTGGAGTAAGAGAGAACACTGGCCACAGAGTCAGGATGACCTGAGTCCGAATCCATCCTCAGACGTGCCCTAGGTGAGTGATCCTAGTCAAGCCACTTAACATTTTGAGCCTCGGTTTCCCCATCAGTAAAGTGGGGTCAACAGTTGTCATGCGTGTAAAGCGTTTGCAAACCCTTAAGGTGTTCTGGAAATGTCAGCTCTTATTATTATTATTATTTTTTTTTAAGTGAGGCAGTTGGAGTTAAGTGACTTGCCCAGGGTCACACAGCTAGTAAGTGTTAAGTGTCTGAGGCCGGATTTGAACTCAGGTACTCCCGACTCCAGGGCCGGTGCTCTATCCACTGCGCCACCTAGCTGCTCCGAAGTTCTTATTTTTACTCCAGTATCACCTTCTGACTCCATTCCAGAACAGGGAAATATGGACAACAGCAATCATAGCTAGCATCTATATAACACTTTCAAATTGACATCTGTTGGCTCATTTGATCCTCACAGCTCTGGGAGGTCGGCGCTATCATTATTCCAGTTTTACAGATGAGGAAACTGGAGCAGTCAGAGGTTTAGGGACTTGTCGGGAGTTACACAACTAGGATTTGAACTCAGATCTTCCTGACTCCAGATCCAGTGCTCTATCCCCTACACCACCTGGCTGTAGAATCTGGGGATGTTTGGCGTAGGAATGTCACAGTCCCAGCATCAAGCATGGAGAACAGAGCCCCCTCTCACCAGCTTGAGCTTTTTTGGTTGGGTGGGAATAGATGAGGGAATGAGGCCCCCAGACCTCTCCTTACTCCTGGGATCTGAGTTCAAGGCCACTTGAATGGATTGAAGGATGTCAGCTGGGGGGAGGTGATTGAAGCATTGCCCTCCCCCACCTCGACCCTAATCCTACCTCCAGCCCTAACTCTGACCCCAATTCAACACTAGCCTTAGGTACAACCCCCAACCTCAAGCCCCCCGCCTCCCCCCCCCCCCCGAAATCCAGTCCCCAGCCTAAGTCATTCTGGTGTCTGCTCCAGGCTGGAATCCTCAGGGTTTCAGAAGGATCATTTAGATTAACTGTCCTTATTTTATAGGTGAGGAAACTGAGGCCCATGGGACAAATAACTCGCCCAAGGTCACAGGGGTGGCTCGAGGCAGGATTGGGGTTCAAATTCGGGAACTCTTGCCCAGTCCAGTCTTCCTTCAACTGACCTGCTCTGCCTCGGACCCTCTTGCCCCGCTTCTCTTGCCTCTTGCCCTTGGGGAGGACAGAAGAGTAGAGAAAGGGGGCAGGGTTTGGAATCAGGGGACCCGGGTTTGAATCTCTGCTCCATCCCTTACTTCCTGTGTGACGCTGGGGAAATCACTTAAGGGAGGGGGCATTCTGACCTGAGCCCCGCTCCTAATGGGTGCCAGCCCCTGCTTCTAAGCATCTGGGTTCTCAGGAGATTTGGGGTGAGGAAGCAAAGCCACATCTGAGGTCTCCTGGGCAGGGGGCTGGGGGTTGGAGGGAGGGGTGGAGGGGGAGAGGTTACCTCCTTTCCCAGTAGCTCCCCGCCCCCCCCCAATGACAGCTCCCCCACTCTCACTGTCCTCATGAGCCCAGCTCATCCTTCGGGCCAAAGGGACTGGACAGAAAGTAGCCTAAACAAGGGGGCTGGGGCTGACCGGGGAGGGCCCAGACTCTCTCTCTTCTCATCCTCAGTTACTTCTAGAAAGCTCCAGGAAGGAAGGTGGGGTTGGGGAAGCAGAATCCTTGCGGGGCATAGGCAACCTCAGCTGCTTCTTTCCTGCGCTAGCAGCCAGTCCTGGGACTGTTCACCCCTTCCGAGGATCTTCCTGGAAGGCTACATGCCCAGCAGAGGGAAAAGGGAGATGTTCCTAGGGTCTCCATCGAAACCCCTGTTCCCCTAGGGTCCTGAGCTAGCAAGCTCCTGGGGGCTCCCGGGAGCTGAGGGGGGGAGTGGAGAGGGGGAAGCTGGCTAGCTCCGCTTTCCAACCTCCCCCAGGACCCCTAAGACGCAGAAGTTTGGTGGGCTGACCATCGGACTCCACGCACCCACGACCCCCTACTCCCAAACCTGCTACGCCAAATAAACCAACTTCCTTGAGTGTCTGCCCAACAAAGCCTGCCTGGCAGCACCCCCAGGCCCTGCCCCAGGCCTGCAGCCACACCCAGTGCTCTGTCCTTCCTCATTTCCTCCCCTCACTTACCCCTACCCATCCTCTGAGTCTGGTTAGCTCAGGTGGGATGGTACATAGAGGAGGTGGGATGGCGTCTTGTGTCCAAAAAGGGGCCTGGGTCTTACCCATTCTGTCAGATCCTGGGGTGAGGGGGAGTCGAGTTGGGGAATGTCAAGGAGGCTCGACATTTGGAAGCTGTGGTTGGGTGGGCAAATTCTCAGCCTGGAAGGCTATGGAAGGCACAAGCCTCCCTGACCACAGCTGCCAGCGCCCTCCTTCCCCCTACCCCTAGTGTCTATTATGTACCTACATATGCATAGAGGGTCACTTCTGGTGACACCATATCTTTTATCTCCTATGCTGAGCACAAAGCTTGGCACACAGGAGGCTCTTAATAAATGCTTCTTTATTGATTACATCCCTAGTGTCTTGCATACAGTAAGTGCTTAATAAATCTTTGTTAATTGATTGTATCTGCAGTGCCTGGCACACAGTAGGTGCTTAATAAATACTTGTTGATTGACCATAATCATAACTATATAACTATAACTCCTAGTGGTTTACTAAGTGTTTTCCTTCCAACCATCTAGTAGATGGTAGGTGATGCAAGTAGGATCATCAGGTTATAAATAGGGAGCTAAAGGGATTCATTTTACAGAGGAGGAAACTGAGGCCCAGGGGAAGCTAATGATCTATCCAACGGCATACAGGCAAGCAAGAAGCTGAGGTGGGATTCGAACCCAAGCCCTTTGACCCTAGAGCATGCGCTCTCTACCACACTGCCTTGCTAAGTGTTTCCCCTGTTTTAGAAGAAACAGGCTCAGAGAGTTTAGTTAAGTGACTTGCCCAGGGTCTCACAGTTAGTGGTCTTTATTGCTCTGCTTTCTGCTTCCCCTAACATACTGCCTCTTTCTCCTACTCTGCGCTGCCCACCCCCACATCCTGGCTGCTCCCCTGCTCCCCAAGGCCTGCACGTTCTCCATTTCTCTTTCTCTCATACGCTTTCTTTTTCTGGCCCCAAGGGTAAGCTTTCCTGGCCAACTATTCAGGGCCCACCTCTGCCCAGACATAGATCAGAATGAGAGGAGCAGGGCCAAGGACCCTCATGCCCCCAGCCAGGCTCTGCTGTTTATCCTCCGTTGAGTTCCAAGGGGTCTTGGGGCCACTAAGCCTGGCCCGGCAGCTCTGAGGGATCTCTGGGCTGCTTCTTGCCTGGTGTCCTCCAAGCCTTGGGACTGCAATGGAGGGAAAACCCCAGATTTGGGTGACATGGAACGGGGCTCTCATAAAACGGCCGAAGATAATGGGGTTCAAACTCATACCCCTCAGGGTCCTTCATTGTGCCCTCTCCTACCTGGGCCCTATGCGGGGGGAGTGGTTGCTTTATGTTAGTGGAGGGGATAGGCAGGGACAGGCTAGCGTGAGCAGGCCAGAGTGGGTAGAGGGCTGAGGGGACCCTCCCCACCATTGCCACTTGTGGGGCTGTGTTTAAAAGCAGAGAAATGGGGCCAGGGCGGGAGTCTGGAACATGGGTAATCACACTTGGTCACAACCCTAGAACTTGGAGCACCTTAGAATATGGAATACCTGAGTGGGGAGGAGCCCTAGAACAGGGAACACGGGAGCCAGGTCAAATCCTGGATTTTACAAATGGGAAAAGTATGCTTAAGAGGGAAGGTGAGTCACTCATGTCCTCACCACGATGGGCCTGGGAATGAGGAGTCCAATTCTCAACTCCAGTGACCTTGAGGGACCCACTAGCACTCTCTGAAAGCCCAGGCGCTGGAAAGAAGGGAGCAGAGGTGGGGGATTGTGGGACAGGGCACTTTGCCAGGAGGGACCCGCCCAGATCCCCGGATCTGAAGACCTGCCCTTTTCCACATAGAGACTGGGGGATGGGGCAGTGGGGGAGGGGGCTCTCTGGGCTGGAGTCCCCTGTTTGGGGGAGGGTGTCTAGAGGGGCGGTGGGATGAGGGGGCATATACCCGTCCTGGGCAGTGCCAGGTGGGCAGTGCTGTCACGGCCCAGACTTGGGATGGAGAGGAAGGAATCAGTAGTCTCTGGGTAGGGTCCTAAGAGGGAAAGATGGCACCAGGAGGGAAGATGACCTGAGGGTGCCCAGGAGGCAGGCTGGCTGGCAGGAGGCCTTAAGGGAATTACTGGATCAAGAGACTGTCTCTGTCTCTGCCATAGGGATGGGTGCCCAGCTCTTCCTTTGGGGGCTACTTTTGGGCTTAGTTCTTGAGGGAAGAAAGGGAAGTCTAGGAAGCCTGGAGACCAGAAGCAGGGTCAGGGCATGTTGGCAGAACAGGAAGCCAGGCCTGGGGAAGCCTGTGCCAACCAGTGCCACGAAGGAATTGGGACCAGCCTTTCTGAGGAATGCCCAGGGATAGGGGTGCCGAAGGAAGGGAGAGCGGGAGAGCGGGGGAGCGGGGACAGGCCTGCACCCGATTTTCACCTTCTGGCTTCTTTCCTTTAACTCTTTTCTCATCTTTTGCCTCCTTGGCTGCCTGGGACCGTCCCTGGCCCTGAGGACTCGGCGGGGAGAAATGTTCACCCTCTTTCCATCCTTCCCTCCGCCCTTCCCAGTATCTCCACACACACAAACGCCATCTCTATCCTTATTCGGTCATAGAACCAGTTGCCAAACCCGGAAGGGTTCTTAGCGATCTCGAGCCCAACCCTCCCCACAATTTACTGATGAAGAAACTGAGCCCCAAAGGCTGCCTGTCCAACGTCCCCTGGCTAGTTCATGGCGGAGCTAGACTGTGGGCCCAATTCTCCCCGCGGCTTCTGTCCAGCGTATTGCATTTCTCATCCCACTCTGCCCCGGCTCCCAGCCCTATTCTGGCCTCAAGGTTGGCAAGTATGGAGGACTCGGTAGGCAGAGAATGCTATTTCATGAGGGGGGACGCGTGGTATGAGGACTCAGTTCCCCCATCTGTAAAGTGAGGTGGTTGGACTCCACAGCTACTTTCAAAGGGCCCTCCCAGCCTGTAGTTCTGAGGTCCCCAACCCAGCTCCCCGGCCCCTCCCTCCCTCCCCCAACAGAATACCAGCCACCAGGGGGCGCTGGCGGCTCTGCTGACTCCAGCCTTAGAGGTAGCAAGAGGCTTGGGTTCAAATATTCTGGGGGCAGCTGAACTGAGTGTGTACGAGTGAGAGTGAGGCGAAGAAGGCCCCCTTAGCTTCTTACCCCTGGGGGAGGGGAGAGAGCAACATGGCCGAGGGGGAAAAGCACTGGATTTGGAGTCAGAGAACCAGGGTTCAAATCTGGGCTCTGCCACCTAGTACCAGAGTGACCTTGGACAAGTCCTTTCCTTTCTCCGACCTCAGTTTCTGCTGTCGATAACATGATTTCCAAAGTTCCCTCCCAGCTCTAGGGCCCATGAACCCGTGAAGGGGGAGCCAAGTGTGGGACGGCCCCCAGCGAGGGGGCTGCCCGCATCCCCCCAGGCTGGCATCCCGTCCAATGGGCCGAGCCCCTGCTTCTGCCCGGTGTGCCTGCCCACCCACCCCGGCAGCTCACCTCCACAGCTTTCCCAGGGTCTTGCTGAGCTCAGCGTTGTGGAGGTGCGGGTACTGGTCGGCCAGTTTCCTCCGGGCAGCCTGTGCCCACACCATGAAGGCATTCATGGGCCGCTTCACGTGAGGCTTGCTCTTGCTGCTGCCATTGACCCGGACGGGCATGGGCACCAGGGTCCAGTCGTAGCCGCTGAGCACCTGACTGACGGCCTCCCGGATGCACACGGGAAACTTGTCGTCATCCACCTCGGAGTCCTGCTGCTCCTTCTTCACCTTGCCCAGCTCCCCGGGCCCAGGGCTGGCATGGAGGGCTGAGCCGTCCGGCCCCACGGAGGGACCTCCAGGAGACAGGCACCGAGGGTCTTCGGAGCCTACGGGGCTCAACTCGACCTCCGAAAGGTCCTGCTCCTCACTCATCGTGCCTCCTCCCTCCTCCTCCTCCTCGTCCTCTTGCTCTTCCTCGTCTTCCTCCTCTGGGCCCTTCTGCCAGGGAAACCCTTTGCCTCTGGACTAGAAAGGGGAAGAGAGAGATGGAGGCAAAGTGCCTTGCTCCTGGGGAGCACCCTCAGGTCCTCCCTTCCCCCAGCCCTGGCTCCCAGCCCAGCTGGGTGGCAGAGGGGAGAGAGAGAGAGAGAGAGAAAGAGAGGGAGACCGGGCCAGAGCCCTAGGCCAGCCCCCGGGTCCCCACCTTGGCAGAGAGTGAGCTCCAGTCCCGGCGGCCCAGGGGATCTGACTCCAGCCCTGCAAGTCCCTCCCAGACAGGGAAAGACCTCCTCCCCCTTCCCCTCCCCCCAAACCTGTCCCAACCGTTTCTTGGTGTGGGTGGATTTGAGGATTTGGGGGGTTTGTTTCTGCTTTCAGGTGGTGGTTTGTGGAGAGAAAGAAAAACGGGCTCCCTAAAGAATAGAATCTCTCACTCTGGGAATTTCCCGTTTTCTCACCTTCTTCCCCTCGCCGGTGCCCCATCTGGGCAGAGGGGATGGGGATGAGGGGAAGTGGGAGAGGGACATACTCCCATCAACCTCACCTTCTCCCCCAGCAAGATTCAGAGACAAGAGCAGGGGCACCGGGCAGGTGGCAAAGAGAGGGAAGGGGGTAGGCGACTCTCCGCTCCCGTACCCACCCTCTCACCCTGGCGCCCGTCTGGGCAAAGGAGATCGGGCATGGGCCGGGGGGTTGGCCCTCAGCAGCCTCCCCCAGACTCCCTTGCTGTCCACCAGCAGAAGAGGGAGCAGGGTATGAGGTGGCCCAGAGAGGGGCACTTCAGTGGCAGGGAGGGAGCTCACCTCGGTTGGCCTCTGGTCCCGTCTGGAGCAGCAGCTAGTCCCAAGGTGGGGCGATGCCGAGGGGATCCCAGGGCCCGTGGTCCAGCTTCAGGCTGGGGAGGATGGGGTCCCTCTGGCTTCTGAGGGAGGAAGATGGGGGGCCCAGAGGGCCTCAGGCTGCTGCCATGCAGCAGAGAAACCAGCTCCGTGTGCTCCCCACCTCTCCGGCTGGACGGCGCTGACTGACTGTGCCGCCCGCTGCTGAGGGCTGGGGAAGGAGGGAGGGGGAGGGAGCGCAGGAAGGGCAGAAGGTGGAGTCACTTGCTCTTTTGCTATCCCTGACACGTTGGGCTCCTCCAGGTCCCCCCAGGCCCCCCACTCCCTCAGCCCGCCCTGCCTGCCCTGGCTCCTCTTCTCCTTCTTCATTTTGGGGAGACGACAGTTGGGGTGCTGGGGCCACAGAGATGTGTGACCTTGGGTGGAAGATGTTCCACTGGGAAGTGGGGCCCTATGGCTTAGGGGATTCCAAAGGGCCTTCCTGGGCTCCAGTTGTCTGCTCCCCCCGCCCCCAGCCCTCTTTTTAAAGTGAAGGCCCCTCGGGGTATGGTAGCCCTCGGGGATGAAGCAGGGGGGGTGCAGGGGGAGGCAATTTCTTCCTGGGTTTAGAGTCTCAAGTAGCAGTTGGGCTAAGTGATCACAGACCTAAAGGGTGTTGGAGCTGGGAAGGACTTAGCACCCAGAAATTTAGACCGAAGAATGTTAATGCTAGCAGAACATGGAATGTCAGAGCTGGGAGAGGCCTTCGAGGCAGACCATCTGATCCAACTCCTCCATTTAACAGACAAGGAAACTGAGGCCCCCAGAGGGAAAGTGGGGGAGATAGGGCTTGTGGTGAGGACCAGCACAGCTGAAGCAAAGAGAGGAGAGGAGTGTCTGATTATCTTTACCCAGGGGGTTTGGCGGGGGGAGTCCCTTAATTTGTGGTGGGGTGTCTGGCTGCCACCCCAGGGCCCATGTGAAAAAGGGCTGACCCCCTGCCAAACCTGAGGCGCATGGTGGCCGAGGATTGGGGGAAGGAGGAGAAAGGAAGGGAAAGACCAAAGGGTCCTTGAGATGTAGTTAGTGTAATGAACCCTTCTGGTTAGGGGACCTGGGGTCAAATCTTGGACATTCACCAGTTTTAGTCTTCCTCTCCAGCCCTGGTGTTCTTTATTCTAAGGTTCTTCTCAGACTTGATATTCCATGTTTTAAAGTTCTGACAAGTTCTGAGCTTTTTCTGAGGCGCCCTGCCCCCAGCCCTGACAGCCCCTGTTCTAAGGGCCCTGCCAACCCTGACATCCTCTGTTCTGAGGGCCCTCTCAGCCCTGACATCCCCTGTTCTAAGGGCCCTCGCAGCCCTGACATCCCCTGTTCTAAAGCTCCTCCCAGCTCTGACATTCAGTGGGTCTGGGTCTCCTATGCTCATGCCCTGGGTATTGAGGTGGAGGTGGGTTGGGAGGGGGCTCCTGTGGGAGTCCTGTTTCCCAGCCTTTGGGGAGGTGGTCCCAGTCCGGGAACACTGAGTCGATTGTTTCTCCTCCCCCCTGTGCTCCCTGCCCCCAGTTCACTAGTGAGACCTAACCTGGGGCAAGGGAAAGGGATGAGCAGGATGGGGTGGGGGAGAGGGGTGTGGCCAATGTTTTGCCATCACATGCCTGCTCTCTGGTCCAGCTGGGGAATTAAGACTGGGGTAGGGGGGGAGGGGATGGGATTTTCACTTTCTAAAGTCAGGGGTCTCCCCCCGCCCCAACAGAATTTCTGGTTCCTGGGCCTTGGAGTAGTCAAGGGTTTCTGCAGGCTACGGAGGAGGGAGAGGAGGGAAGAGACAGCCGCCCCCCTTCCCTGCTTCTGCCGACCTCAGCCCTGGCTCCCCACAGGCAAAGTGAACAGGAGGCGTGGGGGCACAGGGGGAGGGAGACTTAAGCTCACACCCCTCACGGTCCCCCCTGGGGACATTGTAGCGGGCTCTAGCCTGGCCCTGTTACTGAGTCACTGCGTGATCTTGGATCACTCCAGCGCCGAGTTCATTTGAACCTGAGGGCCACTCAAGGCCCTAGGATCCAGGTCTCTGTCCCTTCCTGCTTCTCCAGGGGTCCCCAGGGCCACCCCACCCCCAGTCTGCTCTTAACCTGTCCTTCTTCATACACGGCTCTTCCTGCTTCTACTTTCCCAGGATCCCCCTCTATCCCCCACGCCGCCTCCTCTGTAGCCCTCTCTTCTCATGCTGGTTCCCTTTGCCCTCCCTCATAAAGTCTGGAAGGGACATCGGAGATCTTTTAATCCCAAACCCTTTATTTTACAGCTGAGAAACTGAGGCCTGGAGAGGCTGGAGAGACTTGCTTAGGGTCACACAGATAGTATCAGAGGAGGATTTGAACCCAGACCCCAAGCACTCTTTCTCTGCTAACTTGCCCATGCTCTTTTCTCCTATCTTGCCCATATGGTACATGGTCTCTGGACCATTGGGACTTCACCCTGGAGCTCCCCCAAAGCCTAGCCCACTCTGGTCTCCAGGCCTAGTCCTTGAATGTCCTTTCCAGGGGTCCTCAGGCTTGGGGTAGGTGGAAAAGGAAGAGGAGGAAGGAGAGGTGGGGAGGCCCCTTTAAGCTGGAGTGTGGGGCAGGAGAGCAGGGATCCCGGACACCTGAGTGCCCTACCAGAAGCTGGGAGAGAGCAGATCGCTCAGTCCTGGGGTCCTGTCTGGGGCAGGGGGCATAGGCCAATCCATGCCCAGGCAAGGCCAGATTAAGGGGGGGGTAGATCACAATGAAAGAGTCACATACAGAGAAGGCCAAGGGGTGTGTAGGGGGGGGATGGACACTGTAAAACCCCACACACAGACACACACACACACACACACACACACACACACACACACAACGGACCAGACAATCAAACCAGTGTGTTGGGGCTCAGGAGACCAATGAATTAGGAGTTTGATACGGGTTTTCTCTTTCTCTGCCTCGCTGTACTCTGACAATCCCCCCCCAGTTTTCCTCAACACCACCCCCAGTGCAGCCAACCCCCACCCCTTCTACCCGCCTTTCTTCCCGGTGCCTGGGCTCGGGTTTGGGGCCTTGAAACAGTGAGCCGTCTTTGTTCGAAATACAGGTGAACGGCAATCATGTGATGTGCACCACACACACTCACACACACACACTCTCTCACATAAAAAGCTTTTTGAGAGCGGCCGGCGGGCCAGCCTCAGAACCGATGGGACAGGCGCCCCAGCCAGAGGCAGCCTCCCGGCCTGGCCTCCCTTCCTCCCTCCTTCCATCCCCGTGCCGCTGACAGCCTCCAGCCCCGGCTTCTTGCTCCCGGTGGGTCCCCTGTTTTCCATTTCTTTTCCCCCTTAGCTCTTGGGGCCCTCAGTCCCAGGGCCTTGGGGCAGGGCAGGAATAGAGAGATCCTTGTTTGGGGGAGCCTGGGAAAGGAGGGTGCACCTGACCTTTTCCCCTTTGGGGCACCCCTTCTTCCATCTTCTGGTCTGGACAGAGGGTGGATGGTGGATCTGATGACCCAGGAGGGTCCAGAGCTGGGGGGAGCCCCTACCCCTGACCATCAGACTGAGGTCATACACTGCCAAAGGTTGGTCTTTCTGTTCGCAAAAGAATTGTTGGTTGGTGGAGGGGTGTGTGTGTGTGTGTGTGTGTGTGTGTGTGTGGTCAGAGTAGGCAGAGGGAATGAACGTCTCACCAGAATGACTAGAGGTGGGGAGAAGAATCTTTCTAACCTCTCCCCAAGCCCCATTCATAGGGCTGCCTTCTCTTACTCCATAGATTTTTGTCTCTGGAGTTAAAAGGATGTGGATTCAAATCCTACCTCTATTCGTGACTTTGGGCCAGTCACAACTCCCTTGGCCTCAGTTTTTCTATCTGTAAAATGAGAGGATTGGAATACGTGGCCTCAGAGGTCCCTTCTGGCTCTAGATCTGAGATTCTACAATGCTGAAGTTGTCTGCGGCCCCTCTCTTACTCTTCCCTCTCCAGCAGGGGCCAATCAGTCTTTTTTGGGAGGAAGAAGGGATGGAAATTCTCATTTAGTTTAGGGAGCTGAGTTTGAGGGGTGCAGGCTTGGCCCTGTTTGGGGAGTGGGGCCAAGCCATGCATCTGTCCCTGTAGAAGTTTGGGGTATAGAGGGAAGAAAAGTGAACCCCAAAAGAACAACTCTCCAGGGATGACTGAAAAACAAATCATAACCTTCCCCCCATTTAACCTTGCCCCCCCCCGCCGTTCCCTGCCATTCTTTCTGCCCACCCACAGCACATGCTCCCAGAAGAGGGTCTGACACCTTCATTCAGTCAGGTTTCAATGGCCCATAGGAATCTAATGATCTCTTCCCCACCATCTTGGATTTTAACAGAGCACGGAATCTTAAGCCAGAGGGATCAGTCTCTACGGGTGGGCTTTAGATGACTGAAATACCCCCATCATCCAATGGGGGAGTTAGAGGGGCTGGGGACGGAAGGAGGCCTCCAGCACCCTGAGGAAGGGCTCAAACTCCAGCTGGCCACTGATTCCAGGAGGGGGCAAGTCACTCCCACTTTCCAGGTCTGTAAAACGAAGGCACAAGACTAGCTGATCTCTACCGTCCCTTGATCCGACAGCTGATGCTCTATGGTGTTTCCAGGCTCTGACAGGCTAAGTTCTGTCTCTTCCTAATTCTGTTCCAATTTCTGAGGTTCTTCTCAGCTCTGCCATTCCCTGTTCTAAGGCCCTTTCCAGTTTTAACATTCCCTGTTCTAAGGCCCCTCCCAGCTCTGCCAGTCCCTGTTCTAAGGCCCCTCCCAGCTCTGCCAGTCCCTGTTCTAAGCTCCCTCCCAGCTCTGCCATTCCATGTTCTAAGGTCTCTTGCAGACCCGAATCTTTTTTCTGCATTTCTATGATTCTTCTCCATTTACTCATAAGGTTGGCCCCAGATGCCCGAAATGGCCTACCACGATCTTGAGAGCTAGTGGGTAAATCAAATGTCTATAATTTGCTTCTTACTCTCCCCTAGACTGTCCTTGCTCCTCTAAGGTCCTCGATTCTTAACCCTCTAGTTCCCAGCATCTCTCTTCTCCTCCCCATCCCTCTATCTTTCCTGGTCTGTGAAGGAGCCTTTTGTAAACGGAGGCTTAGCAAGCAACCGGTCCCCTCCCTCTAATGTGTTTTTGCCAGGCTTGGCTTGCTTAAAGGGAACCCCACCCCGATCCCCACGGGCTGCCATGGGTGTTCCCAGAGGCTGGGAATGGCTGCCCCTCCCACCCCCAGAGCACGAGCATCGCCCCCAACCCAGCCAGGGACATTTCAGCATAGGGACATAGAGGGAGGGGGGGAATGACCAGAGTCAGAATAGGGACCCTGGGGCAGGGGGCTCCAAGATCGAGTCAGAGAATGGGAGGGTTTCCCCAGAAGTTGGAGGAGAAGGCAATGTTCTGGGGATTGGGTCTATTTCAAGGAATGTGGATGGCAGGGTTGGGGCATAGGAAGCTTGTCATTTTGAACCTGGATGGGCTTCATGACCTTGGAGTTACTGAATTTGGAAATATTGGGGAGTGGGGAGGCAGTGTTGTGGCCTTTGGCGGGGTGTATGTTTGTGTGTTGTTAGTCCCAGGGATGTGTGCATGGGAATTTATTGTGTGCTCTGTTGGCTATGTGCTGGGGTGTGTCCATGAACAGAGTCTTAAGTTCTCTCAGCCTCAGTTTCCTCATCTGTAAAACTGGGATAATGACGGCACCCACCTCCCAGGCTTGTTGTGAGGATCGAAGGAGAGAAAACATATGTAGAATGCTTGGCAAACGAACTCACCATTTAAATGCTGTTACTGGGGCAGCTAGGTGGCGCAGTGGATAGAGCACCGGCCCTGGAGTCAGGAGTACCTGAGTTCAAATCCGGCCTCAGACACTTAACACTTACTAGCTGTGTGACCCTAGGCAAGTCACTTAACCCCAAATGCCTCACCAAAAAAAAAAAGTAAATGCTGTTACTACTACTACTACTACTACTACTACTACTACTACTACTACTACTACTACTACTACTACTACTATTACTACTACTTGCAGGTTTGTGTGGTCAGGGTTTGTAAGGGGTGTTTGAGGGTAGAGACTTGGGGACTTTGGTATGGGAGGGAATACCTTGGTCAGAAAAGGGTTCCCTCCGACCCCCACCCCACGAATATATCTGTGGCAGAAACAAAAGCGAAGCCCTGGATGATACCTCGTTTAAGGAGGAAGCTGCAATGAGACCCCACCCCCACCCCACGCCCACTGTGTCTAAGCACCGGTGTACCTTCTTGTAAAGTGAAGAAGGGGCTTCTTAATTCAAGTGAACTTAATCCAGTTCTAATCAGTCATTACTTTGGGGGCACCCCATCCCAGGTCCTGTGAGTGAGATAGGAGAAGCTATGAACAACATGGAAGTGACTTCCCCAGGGTCATACCACTGGTACGTGGCTGAGCTGGGGCTTAATCCAGTTTACCCAGCTGATGAACCCTGGAGGAGCTCAGAGGGACCACAGGATTCTAGATTTAGAGCTGCAAGGGACCTTGGGGTTCATTGAGTTCAACCTCCCGTCTTTACAGACTGAGGTCTATAAAAGGCAGGTGACTTGCCCAGGGTCACTCAGCTAGGAAGTGCCTGAGGCAGGACCGCCACCCTGGAACTCCCTTACTTCCAAGTCTAGCACCAGTCCTCTTTTTTTTCTTTTTCTTTCTTTCTTTTCTTTCTTTTTTTTCGGACCAGTCCTCTTTGAGAAAGAAGAACGAACAACAATCTGTGAGTCGATCCAAGGTCAGCCAAGGGAGGCTTCCTGGAGGAAGGCACTTGAGGCTGAAGGGGACTGAGATCCATGTAAGGAAGGCAGTGTTGCCCTCAGCCAAAGGCACTCTCTCTCCCCGGCCCTTGGTCTAACCCTCTGTGGGTCTGCAGCACTGTACCCCAATTTTTCCCCCAAGGGGGTCCCACGCCAGGGGATGCTGGGGGTCATGCAGAGCCAGAGCAGGCTGGCACTCCTGGGTGTCCTGAGATTGGGGTAAAACAGCCTTCCTGTCTCCCTGGCTGGGCACTGGGCACTGGGAGGGAGGAGGGCTGACGTCTGCCTGCTTCTTGGAAATCTGAGAACATGCTGCCACCTTCCTGGATCACACAGCCCTCACTTTCCTGTTGTCCCAACAGAATCCCCTTCGTTATAACATTGAGCTGTCCCTCCATGTACTTTCTTGGGGTGGGGGAAGGGACAGAAAACTAACTGGTTCCTTTTTTCTCTTGGAGTCAGAGAACCCATACACCAATCTCAGCCCTGCTGCTTATGAGGCGATTGACTGTGGACCAGTCATGACCTCTCTGAGCCTGATTTTCCTCATCTGAACTTCAAACAATCAATTCAAAAGCATTTATTAAGTGCCTACTATGTGCCAGGCACAATGTTAAAAGCTAGAGATACACACTTCTAAATTAAATTTTTTTTCAATTATCTACCTTTCCCCCCATTCCTCTTAACCCATCACTCCCAAACTGGAAAAAGAGAAAAAGCAAAACCTTTTGAACAAACATGATCAAGCAGCACAAACTCCCACGTTGGTTGTTTCCCAAAATGCGTGTCTCATTCTGATTATTGGTCCATTTCCTCTCTGTTGGGAGGTGACTTCAGGTTCACCTCCGATTGACCAGAGTTCTTGTCTTCCAGAGCTGTTTATATTTACCATCTTGTCTTTGTAGAAAGTGTTCTGGTTCTACTCACTTAGCTTTGCATCTGTTTATACAAGTCTTCCTAAGTTTCTCTGAAAGCGTCTCATCATTTCCTACAGCCCAGGAGTATTTTGCTACATTCAGAGACTCCAGCTCCCCAGGGGATGAGCACCCCTTTAGTTTCCAGTTCTTGGCCATCACAGAAAGAGATGCCATATGTTCTTTTGGCTCATATAGGATCTTCATCTTTCTTTGATCTCTTGGCATGGTGCTTGGTACATAGCATTTGAAGTTTATTGAACTGAATTGAGGAAGAATCTGTTAATGATATTGCTGGGGAAATAAGGGTACAAATGAAAAAAAAAACCCAAAACTAGCCAGTCTCTGGCTGCTTTGTATTCTACTGGGTGAAACAACACAGGGTCATAGATTTAAATGTCATCTCATCTAGGGGTTCCTCACCTTTATTTTTTGTGATCCGGACCCCTCTGGGAATCAGTCTGACAAAGCTTTTGGACCTCCTCTCCGAATCGTATTTTTAAATGCATTAAAAAACCCACATAGGGGGAAGCTAGATGGTGCAGTAGATAAAGCACTGGCCCTGGATTCAGGAGGACCTGAGTTCAAATCCAGCCTCAGACACTTGACAGTTACTAGCGGTGTGACCCTGGGCAAGTCATTTAACCCCCATTGCCTAGCCAAAAAAAAAAAAAAAGAATAACCCCCCCCCCCCACACACACACATAGGATTACAAAGGAAACCAATTATATTAAAATATGGAGATAAAAAATTTTTTGAAAGCAAACACATGTTACAAGCCCCTGACCTACTCCAAACCCTGTATTTTACAGATAAGGTAACCAAGGCCCAGAGAGAGTGACTTACCCAAGGTCATATAGGTCATAAGTGGCTGAACTGAGATTTGAACCCAAGCCCAGTGATGTCCTTGATGCTGTGCTACATTGACTCTCCATGTACACACATGCAATATATATGCCAAGTAAGTATAAAGTAATTTTTTTGGGAAGAGAGGAAAGAACTGTTAGCAGGGATTGATCAGGAAAGGTCTCATGTAGAGGATAGCATTGGAGCTGAGCTTTGAGGGAAACTGGGGATTGTAAGCAGTGGAAATGAGGAGGGATGGCACTTCAGGCATGGGGGAGTGCCAGTGCAAAGTCAGGGAGGTAGGAGATGGAGTGCTATCTTTGAGGAGTGACAGAATGGTTGGATTGTAGAGAACATGGAGGAAGAAAATATATAATAAGGCTAGAAAAAGAAACCGGAACCAGGTTGTTAAGTTTTAAATGCCAAACAGAGGAATTTGTATTTTCTTCTACATCAAGGGTTTCATGAGCAGAGAAGCTCTTTCAGGACTTCCAGGATCTCTCATTTCCTACCCATACAGATCCCAGTGGCTGATCTGCATGAGCCACCATGCTTAAATAAACTCATTGCTCACTGGCCAAGCTTCTGGTCATGAGCCTCTCCACACTTGGCCAGACTGGGCTTGTCTGTGGGCTCAGAAAGCTGGAGCTGTTAACTTTAAATCTTTCCAGTCTTAGTGGGAGTGACCAGAATTTGTGGCCTTTGAGAACCCAGGGTTGGCTTCATACCCTGGAGACAAACTTGAGTGCAGTTCTCTGTGCAAGGCTCAAGATTTTTCTCTCCTCCCCAACTCTTGCCCTCATTCTAGGGGATATCGCTATACATACTGCCCCTCCCTCAAACATACTAATCACTCAGTGCCTCAACCTACTCACTTTGCATGAGCTACTACTCATCCACGCCACCTCAGCCACACACAAAGATGCCATCACACAAATGTACCATCTCTTTGTTCAAGAATTCTGAAATCCCTTTAATCCAACCCAAATCTACTGGGTTTTCACTCTCCCTCTGTTTTCTTTTACAAAGTAACCCTACTCTTCATCTGCACCAAGAACTCCAATCTCTTGACAGCTCAGTTCTCTCGCAGGTGTTCTTCCCCTGCACTAACCACTCGATCCTCTCTTCTCCATCTTGACTCCTTGGTGAACCAATTGCTCTCTACACTATTCTCTCTTGAGGAGGGTTATCAGCCTCGGATCACTCACATTGCCACCTTTGCTTCAATATATGTGCTTCTGAATGAATATGGAGAAAGTCACCAAACTGTTCTGGTTGGGGCCACTACAGATTTTGTTACAGATCCTCAACCGGACCTTCACTGCTGTTCAGCATCGACCCTCATCGACCCACCAGCCCACTCTTCACTGTGGCTCTTCCAAAACTTTCCATCCCTCTTCAAATGGCCCATGGCTTCCCCTCTCCCCATGCTCCCAGCTGAGGCCCTTGCCTCATATTTTACAGAAAACAATTGTGACTTCTCAGCACGAGCTCCCTCTTGTCCCCTCTTCCTCATCTCCCATTCCTCATATTCCTTCTGCCCCTCTCTCCTTCACTCCTGGCTCATGTGATGAGGTGGTTGTTCAGTTGTTCAAGTCATGCCATTCCATCTCGTCTCTTCCAACAGCTTGCCTCCTCTGCCATCCCCACTATTTCACTTATTTTCAATCGCTCTCTCTACTGGCTGCAGATATACATGCCCATGGGAGGCGTACCTCCCCTCATTCTAAAAAACCCTCCCTTGATCCTTCCATCCACAATAACGATGGTTCTCTCTATCTTCTGCCATGAAAAGTCTACCTGCAACAGGTGCCTCCACTTCCTCTCTTCTTAACCCCTTACAGCCCAACTTCCAGCCTCATTATTCCACCAAAGAAGCTCTCTCCAAAGTTACCAGTGATCTCCACGGCAAAATCCGATGGCCTTTTCTCCCTCCTCCCTCTCCTTGGCCTCTGTTCAGCTTTTGGCACTGCTGATCACTGTCTCCCCCCTGATACTCTCTTCTCTCTGGGTTTTTGGGACACCCGTCCACCCCCTCACCTGCTTCTCCTCCTACCTCCCTGACCACTCCTCAGTCTCTTTTGCTGGCTCCTCCTCCACATCTCACCCTCTAACCCGTCACTTTAGTCAGTGATCTAATCAGCTCCCAGGTGATTCTCACACCTACCCATCCTGCCTCAAGCTCTCTTCCAAGCTCGTCTCACATCTCCAGTGGTCCCTGATCTGATGGCTTGCTGTGAGGCTCAAAGGAGATCATATATTTCAGGTCACTACATGAATGTGAGTTATGTTATTTTCACTGATGAATCCTCCACTCAGGTCCTTCCCCTGGTGCCTCGGCATACCATGGAGCTGAGTCGGAGTTCATAGAATCCTAGTTCTAGAAGTGGGAAGAGATGGCAGAGGATAACTAGTCCCACCTCACTTTACAGAAGAGGAAAGTGAGGCCCAAGGAAGGGAAGAGACAAGTAGATAATAGAGTAGAGCTACAAATTATCTCAGAAGCCATTCAGCCCAATTCCCTTGCTTTATAGAGGAGAAATCGAGGCCCAGTGTGTGTGTGTGTGTGTGTGTGTGTGTGTGTGTGTGTGTGTGTGTGTGAGAGAGAGAGAGAGAGAGAGAGAGAGAGAGAGAGAGAGAGAGAGAGAGAGAGAGAGAGAGAGAGAGAGAGAGATTGAAGGACTTATCTAAGATCACAAAACTAGAAAGTCACCAGTTCTGGGATTTGAACCCAGGTCCTTTCCAACTCCAAATTCAGAACTCTGACTGCCCTACTTCTCTTCTTGAAGGTTGTACTAGCAGGGCCTATCGAGTTGGAAAGACTTGGAGCATGGACCCACCAGTAGACCATGTGTCTGTCATCCCAGGACCGGCCTTGCTATGTTCAGAGAGCCTCATGACCAGGTGGAATCACTCTCTGCTTTGGTAGAGGACATGCCGATACTGACCAAGTCACAGATACTCGATGTCTTGTAGTTCATTTATTGCTTCTTAATAAGAATTTTACTGATTGTTTTTGCTTTTCAATAACCCAGACTCTCCCCCACCCCCCGTGTCCCTCCTACCTTCTTCCCTGAGATCCATCTCCTTATGGCAAAGATTTTTTTTTTAAATGGAAGAGAAAGAAATTTGCAAAACTGTTCGACATATTGAAAAAACCCAACATTTATCTGTACTGCTCTGCACCTGTAGAGTCCCACCTCTTAATTTTTCTTTGGGACTGAGTTGATTCCTTACACTTTTTGTGGTGTACTCATTATTAATGATTAGGATTTGCGTGTACCAGGGAACTTAGGTCTGGCCTCAGTGGTGTGCGTGCTGGAGAGAACCCTGACCAGGCAGGCCCCAAATCTGGACTCTGCTCCCCACTCTGCAATTCACTGTGTGACCCTGGACAAGTCACTTCCCCCGCGTACCCTTATCGTCTTGCGATGTGAAATGAGGGGGATGGCCTCAGTGAACCCAGAGGTTCTTTCCAGCCTTCACCCTGTATGATTATGTGACTCCTTACATCTGTATTTATAACTGTTAATGTTAACAGCAGGTTTCATGTCTGTCATTAGCCAGAGGGGTTGGCTAACGTTCAAGAGTCAATGTAAATGCAAATGGAAGAAAATCTTTCTCCTTTCAAGTGTGAGGAGGCGTTGAATCCAAAGAGTCAAAAATACAAGCACAAGGGGCAGCTAGATGGCACAGTGGATAGAGCACCGGCCCTGGAGTCAGGAGTACCTGAGTTCAAATCCGGCCTCAGACACTTAACACTTACTAGCTGTGTGACCCTAGGCAAGTCACTTAACCCCAATTGCCTCACTAAAAAAAAATACAAGCACAAAGTTGGAGATGGGCTCACGGCTCAAGCTGGGAGGACTTGAGAGCAGGAAGGAGCCTTCGAAGCTTCTGGTCGTGGGGCTTCTTCACATTTTTGTGGGTGTCCCGGATGTCTCCAGCAGAACCCTTCTCAGGATTCTGTTTTTAAATTCAGAAACTAAAAGACAAACAGTTACAAAGAAAACCAATCCCACTGAAAAAAGATGGAATGATTTTCCCATCCAGGTTCAAGGACCCCCTCGGTCAGTGGCTCCCGGGTGAACCCTCCCAGCCTTTCAGTAGAACTCTGTGATGTGATTGACAGAGGTTGTAAGCAATGCTCGATACTCTAGGACCACCCCCACCCCCTGCCAGTGACCCAAGATCAATACCTGATAGAAGTTTGCCTTCACATTCAGATGATGCTGAGGTGGCTGGGTAGACAGAGTCAGGAGACCCGACTTTGTCGCTAATTTGCTCTGAGTTCAGCCAAGTCCTCTTCTCTTTCTGTGCCTCAGTTTCTTTAAAATAAGGGGAAGGAAGGGGGCAGCTAAGTGGCGCCATGGATAAAGCACCGGCCCTGGATTCAATAGGACATGAGTTCAAATCGAGCCTCAGACACTTGACACTTACTAGCTGTGTGACCCTGGGCAAGTCACTTAACCCTCATTGCCCTGCAAAAACAAACAAACAAACAAAATAAGGGGAAGGATTCAATGGTTTCAGAGATCATCGGTGCGTGGCACACAGGGTACTCAGTACAAGCTGTTTGATGCCTTGAGAACACCACCTGCTTTAAAACATGGTGCTCTTCACGGGGCTGAGTCTAGGGGTAGGAGATGAAAGAAACACTTGTGAAAAAGAGGATCTGGGACATAAAGCGGAAGTGAAAACAGGGGCAATGAGGACTGAGCGCTCAGGTGTCTCGGGGACAAGGGAGGAAGGAGCCATCAGGGGGTGGTTCAGTCAGGAGAGCTTCCTGGAGGAGGGAGTGGTAAGGTAACCTCCAGGCCCCAAGGAAGGCTCCCTCTCCTGAGGTGGAATCCAATCCTGCTTCTTCAACAGAGGACAGGAGAGGGGAAGCAGAGACCAGGGTGCGGGAGACGGGGCCTGAGTTATCCCCAGGAACCCTCAGGGTCTGGGTCTAAGTTCTCCCTGCCTCTGTCTGAGGCAGTCTCCAGGCTGGGAAGCCTTCTCTCCTACCACACAGAGTTTATGGAGTCTCAGGGCTAGGAGCACTAAGTATTATTGGATGGCTCACCTCCATTTAACAAATTAAAGAATTGAAGAATGTCAGAGCTGGAGGTGGAGCTTAGAACAGGGGATGTCAGAGTTGGGAGGGAGTTTAGAACAGGGAATGTCAGAACTGGGGGAGAGCTTAGGACAGGGGATGTCAGAGTTGGGAGGGAGCTTAGAACAGGGAATGTCAGAGCTGGGGGGGGAGCTTAGGACAGGGGATGTCAGAGCTGGGGGGCGGAGCTTAGGACAGGGAGTGTTAGAGCTGGGGAGAGCTTAGGACAGGGAATGTCAGGGCTAGAAGGGAACCTTAGAACATGGAATGATGGAGCTGGAAGGGATGGTAGAACAGAGAAGGTTACAGCTGGTGATTCGAGAGGCCCTCTTATGGGGTCTTTCATTTTGCATATAAGAAAACTGTGGCCTCTGCTTGCAGTGGAAGTGAGCCTGGAACTCAGCTGCCCTGGGTTGGGGGCAGAGCTCACTTTAGGATGAAAAGGGCGAGGGTCCTGAGTGCCAGGGATGCAGGAGGCAAGCATTGGTGTCAAACCAAGGAATGACAGATGATGCTTGGGGGGATAGAGGCTTGTCCCGGGCTCGACTCTCCCCACCTTGAGCCGGCAGATGTTTCTCCTTCAGACACCAGTGCCCCAGGGGACCCAGCCCTGAGCACCTAGTGGGACCCAGCAGACAGGAAGCACCCCGGCCCCTCCACCCCACCTCCTTGCCCCACCCTCCACCCCCACCTCTGGCTCAGAACGTGCAGCCCTGGGGCCTTGGCTCAAAGTTCTCCACATCAGCCGGAAGGTTAAGGGAAGAACATCAGGGGTGTGTGTGTGTGTGTGTGTGTGTGTGTGTGTGTGTGTGTGTGTGTAGTGGGGAGGGGGGCAGGAGAGACAGAAATCATGCCTCTGGGTCCTGACTGGGCTGGGGCTGAGCTGGGGGCCAAGCCCTGATGGAGCTACTGCCTAAGCAGACCCTGAAATTTTGGGGGTCCTGAATAAAGGTCCCCCCAAAGATCAAAACATGGTCTAGATGGCTTGAACTGAATCCCCTCTGTCCTATTTGGGTGACCCCCCCCAGCTGCCACATAATTGTCAGAGGGAAGTCTGTGCCAAAATGCTCCATAAGGTTCTGTAGAGATGGGAGGTCTTTCTGCCTTCACAACCTGCTCTTTCCGCTCCCTACTATCCAACTGTTTCCTCTTCCAAGCCTTCACCACCCCCTCTCTATTTCTCTCCTGCTCCTTCTGCTGCCATCTCCCAAATCCAAAAGGACTCCAGCTGTAGAGCTGGGGCCACCTCAGGGGCCCCCCGTCCCACTTCCTCATTGTACAGATGAGGAAACTGAGGCACAGAGAAGAGTGACTTACTTAAAGGCACCTAGGGAGCATCAGAGGTAGGATTTGAACCCAGGTCTTTCCACTCCTCACCCATCCATCATTCTCACCATTTTCTTTACCGAGTATTCTTTCCACCTTTCAGTCTGTCTGTCAGCCTGTCTCTTCTTAGAACAAATGAGATATTTGTAAAGTCCTTAGCTGAGTGCCTGGCTCCAGGGAGATACTTAATGTGTGTTTGTTGAAGGGAATGGAAGAACTCCTAGTCAAATTATTGGTCCCCAGCCTCCCTCCAGGCTGACACAATTTCCCTTTCTCTAACTTCGACCAGTGGCAGAAGGGGGGGTTTTCCTGGGGGCCTGAGTGCACCAGGGAAAGTGTCAAAGGCAAAGTCAGTTAGAGCCTGGGAGAAGTCCTGGGCTAGGCACCGCCTCCTCCTTGCTCCATACTGGGGTGCTGGGCTCCCAGGAGCCCTTGTGCTATCCCTGGAGAGCTCCTCGCTCCTCTGTGGAAAAGAGGCAAGGGACCTTCCAGGACACGTACTTGGGGGTCCCCCATGCCCAGCATCAGCCCCTCTTTTCAGGATCTTTTTCTTTGGTCAGTCAACAAGCATTTATTAGAGCTCACTGTGTGCACAAAGGAAAAGTGAAAGCAGTTCCTGCCTTCAGGAATCTTATGCTCTAATGGGGGAGACTGTCTATAAATAGAAGGAAGGTAACCTTGGAGGGGAAAGCCTGAGTGCCTGGGGAGGGGAGTGCCCAGGATCATGGATTAGAACAGACTAGTGTTGGGGTTGGCCCAAGAACAGGGATGTCCAAGCCAAGAAGTTTCCTATTTATTGTGGGAACCCAGCAAACACATTTGTCAATTCAACAAATGCTGATGAATGTAATGAGCATGTATGCAGCACCTACTGTATGCCAGTCTCAGATCACAGTCTAGGCAGGGTGATAAGAAGCATCTGGAAAGATCACGATAAGGTCTAAGGGATCAGAGAGAGCCCCAGAGACCCCAGGCTATAGGAGGGAAGGGAAGGGAAGGGAGAAGGGAGAAGGGAGAAGGGAGGAATTTCTATAGACAGGGCTGAGTAGAGGGGCTTCCTAGGATGGGTGGGACAGGAGGTGGCCAGGAAGATGAAGAGGACATTTCAGGCCAGGCCAAGGCTGGAACAAAAGGGTCTAGTTTGGTTCAGGCAGTGGATCTGGGGTTCCCAATATCACTCTCCTCTGGTGTGTGTGTGTGTGTGTGTGTGTGTGTGTGTGTGTGTGTGTGTGTGTGTGTGAGCGAGCAGGAGTCAGTTTTGCATAGACTCTAAAAGAGAATTGGAGAATTGGTGTGTGGGAAACAGCTAGGAAACCATTTTGCCTAGATCCAAGGGTATCCTGTGTGAATGGAAGGTGGGAACCAGATTGTGGAGGGTCTTGAAGGTGGGCCTTGTCCCTAGACAAGGGCAATCAGATCTTCAGGACAATGTGGAGAGTTCAGCACTCCCCATTTTACAAAGAAACTGAGGCCCAGAGATCAGAGGATCATAGAGAGTTGTAAAGCTGGGAAGGCCCTTAGAACAGGGGATGTCACAGCTGGGAGGGAGCTTAGAACATGGAATGTCAGAGCTGGGAGGGGCCTGAGAACAGGGGATGTCAGATTTAGGCAGGGCCGTCGTGGGCAGCTAGTCTTCCTGTCCAGTAAGAGAGAAGCAGAACCTTGAAGATGAAAAAACCAGCCCCAAATGTCTGAAGTGAGCTGCCTGAGAGCCCCCGGTGTCAGTAGTGTCAGAAACCAGGTCTCCTCTACCCCCAGCCTTAGGCTTCTTAGGCCGTGGCAGAGCCTGCCTGGTGGAGCTCAGGTGCCCAGGGGACTGAGCCAGGCAAAGGCGGAAGTGGGCAGGGCAGGGGCCGTTCCCCTGAACCAGGTCCAGTTCTAGTCAGATGGCTTGGCCACGGTCCCCTTGACACTGTCCTCCAGGTCTCTGGAAGGTGGTGGAAGGTCAGGGGAAGGAGGAGAGAGTCCATCCTGGACACTGAGACCTTGGAGAGGCGAAAGGCTGCCTGCTTCAAGGAGAGAAGAAGCCAACGTTGGGTGGAGACTTGGGAAAGCCGGGGTGGGCCTGGCTCGGCCCTGGCGGGGGGCAGGGTGGGGAGAAGGCCCCTTCATAAGGGAGACAGCAACATGCCACAGAAGCCAGGTGACTCGGAGTCTAGTCGTCATTTAGCTTCTACAGTGTGACCTTGGGAAAGTCATTTCCCTTCCTCTCGGCCTCTGTTGCCTCATCTCTAAAATGGCTGGACTACCCTGACTTGAAATGCCAGCTCATCATGCTGGCTGTCCAGTACTCCAGGTTCCTCCCAGCTCTGACTGCCTATAGTGTGTGGCTCTGGGTAAGGCAGAGGCGGAGGAGGTAGTGGGGTGGGGCAGGGTTACAGAATTGAAAGGAAGGGGATTTTTTTTTCCTAAATTGAGCCCTTTCTCCTCTATTCTTGGGGGCCTTGGAGGACCAGAAGAGCCACTGGGCCCGAGTGTTTCTTCTCAGCTACCTGCCCTGGCAGGTGGCGTCTTGTCCCTGTGCTTTTAACCCCCTCTGGTGTGAGAGCAAGAGTGGAGCACCTAGTTCAGGTCTCCCCCTCCTCTGGGTGACACGAAGTGGGCCAGAGAGGCCCGGGTGGACTTGGGTGAGGCTCTAGGGCGCTAAAGGCTCGTCACTCCGGGGCAAACAGCCCTAACTCCCCAACAAAGCTCCCCGAGGGGCCCCTTGAAGGGAATAATGGGGTCTCTCTGATTCTCTTCTCTGAGGGACCCTACCTTGGGATGGTGGTGGGGGGGGAGGCTGGTTGGTGAGAGCGTCCTATGTCGCTCTGAACTCCCTATAGACCCTCAGCCTCTCTGGGGGCTCCTTCCACCCTCATCAGCCTTGGCAAGGCACCAGAGAAGCCGGGAGAAGGGTTAACTCTTGGGTTGGTGCTGACCATTCTTCCCCAAGTGTAGGAACTGGAGAACAAGGGACCCATTCTGTCTGTGGGAATTAATAGTGAAGACTCATCTGGGGTGTCATTCAAGCCCTAATCAGCTCCCGGAGGAATGTGAGGGAGAGAGAGACAGACGGGGCGGGGGTGGGGGTGGGGGGGTGGAGAGGCCCACAGTCCGATTGGTAACCAGAGCCTTCCATGCCTGATGGGCCACAAAGACTTTAGACATTCCTACTTTTCAGGCCAAACACGGCCATGCCCCCCCACCCCAGGATGGGGACCCTCACCGGGGCCTCATCTCTACCACTGCACTGTGTCCTTGCCCGTGCTCACTCAGGACTGCCTTCAGGACCCCCAGTCTGTGTGTAATCGGTTTGATGATTCCCCCTCAATCAACTGATGAATCAGCAATGATTAAGCACCTAATGAGTGCAGAACTCATTAGGATTAGCTTTAGCTAATCCACAGATTCTCCCCTCAGCATAGGCCTGATCTAAAGGTTAATTATCCCCAGAGGCTTTCCTGCCAGCTCACTAATTCCTTTCTCAATCCACCAATCAATCCACATTTATTAAGCACCTATTGTGTGCAGAAGACCGTGTAAACCTCAGTGATCCTCCTCTATACTCCCTTTCGGCTCACTGATTTCCCTCTGGGCTGGCCCCATGGGTCAACCATCGCTCCGTCAATTAATCGACATTAATTAGGCATCTGTGCTCGCTACAGTGGGCACCCTGTCTGCTCAGTGCTCCCCTCAGCAAGTATGTCCCTTTCATCCTCCCCCCCCACCCCGCCCCCTACACACACTCCCTAGAACTCAGCCCTCTGCCCTTGGCAGTAACTGGTGGGAAAGCTTAAGCCTGGCTCTCTTGGGGTCTGATAGAGGACTGCGTTCCTGGGCTACAATTCCCTCACTTTCTGAGACTGTGTTCTAGGTGTTTAGAAGCTTTACATCAATCCTTAGCCCTTATCAGGGAAAACTGAGGATCAGGGAAGAAATGACTTGCCTAGGGTCACACAGCTAGTAAGTCAGCTAATATGAATCAATGGTGTGAGATGTCAGAAAAAAAACACACCAATAACTTGTAATTTTAGGTTTCATTAAGAGAGGGGTTTGTTTTGTTTTGTTTTTGTTTTTGGTGAGGCAATTGGGGTTAAGTGACTTGCCCAAGGTCACACAGCTAGTTGAGTGTCAAGTGTCTGAGGCTGGATTTGAACTCAGGTCTTCCTGAATCCAGGGCCAATGACCTATCCACTGCGCCATCTAGCTGCCCCTAAGAGAGATTTTAAAGTCGAAGCCCGGGGAGTGGAAATGATGGCTTCTTCTGCTCTGGTTGGAGTGTTTCCGGAGGACCGCATTCTGCTCTAGGTAGCCCATTTTAGGAAGAATAGTGACTAACGGGAGTGTGTCTAGATAGGACACTGGGAGGGGCTGGCTGAAGGAATTAGGGATTTTTAATTTGTAGAAGAGAAAGCTTAGGGGGGCGGTGGCGGGGGAACACAAGATACCTTTCCAAGTACTTGAAGGGCTGGATGTTCCATGGAATATAATTCAATTCAATGAATATTCCTTATGCCCAATGAAATACAAGGGAAAAAAACCTCACATCCTCAAGGAGGGACAAGGGCACTGCTTGGCCTCAGAGGGCAGTGCTTGCAGAGAGACAGATTTAATCTTGAGGTACTGAGTAACAGCTATCCCAGAGCAAGATGGGATACCTAGGAAGGTAGTGAACTCACCATTACTGGAAGTAGCATGGCAAATGGATGATGATGACAGAGGAAGTTGTTCAGGTATGGATGGATTGGGCCCAAGAAGTGGCAAAGCCAGGACTGGAACCCAGATCTTCTCCCTCCAAGCCCTGTTTTCTTTTCTTTGCTCTGTTTTTTCTTTTTAAAAATGATTTTAAAATGTCACCTCCATTTTTCACCATTCTCTACTTGTTCTTCAGTCATTTCAGTCATGTCTGAGTCTCTGTGACCCCATTTGGGGCTTTCTTGGCAAGGATACTGGAGTGGTTCGCCATTTCCTTCTGTAGATCATTTTACAGACGAGGAAACTGAGGCAAACAGGGTTCAGTGACTTGCCTAAGGTCACACAGCTAGAAAGTGTCAGAGGCCAGATTGAACTCAGGAAGATGAGTCTTCATGACTCCAGGTCTGGCACCAAATCCACTGAGCTGCCTAGCTGTCTCCATTCCCTAATAACAAAGAATTAAAAAATAAATAAGATAGGGAAAAACAGTTCATTCAGCCAAACTAACCAACACATCATCAGAGTTTGATAAAAGCAGTAATATTCCATGCCCCTAGTCTTCCACCTCCAAGAAGAAAAGAAGTTGTGCACTGCATTCTCAACCCTATTTTGGAGTCCAATGTGAATCCCTCTCACTGCAATGGGAACCTATTCCTTTCTATCTTCTCTTGGTGACAGGGGATGTTCCTTTCTCCTTTCTTGTCCTTTTTCTCACTCCTCCCTTTTCTCCAAGGGTGAGAGGTCATTACCAAAGGCTTCCCTAGGGAGATGAAATACTCCTTGCATGCCTCTGAGAACGCTGTCGATGCGCCCCCACCCCCGCCCAGCCTGGCAATTCTCAAGTCTAGTTCAGGGTCAGCACAGGGGTTAGGGGAAGGGGGGGTGAGATCCTCATAAAATTCTCAAAGGGAAAATAATTTCAATGCATTTCCTTTGAAAACAGACAAAGGCCAGACAGCACAGTTAGGTAGCAGTTGCAAGTAAGTCTGGGAATTGATGCTTGAGAGAAGGCTCGCCTGAAGGCAGGGCAAGGGGAAGGTGGCCAGGTCAGCTCTGAGCTCAGGAGAGACTCAGGATCCCAGAGGGAAGCTTGAGGAACAAGAGAGAGGGAAAGAGATTGAAAACAGATACATAGATGGGCAAATGACTAAATGACAGATGGTAGAGGGAGGTAGAGATAATAGAGGTGGATGAGGAAAGAAGGCTGTGGGATGTAATTCTGATCTCTGAGGACCAGCTTAGCTGAGTTGGGAGAGCTGGGGCATGGGAAGTGGGGGTAGGGAGGAATTGTTTG
This sequence comes from Dromiciops gliroides, assembly GCF_019393635.1. NCBI lineage: Eukaryota > Metazoa > Chordata > Mammalia > Microbiotheria > Microbiotheriidae > Dromiciops > Dromiciops gliroides. Next base: position 289,682,616 of record NC_057865.1, read on the forward strand.
GCCATAGCCTTTCTTCAAGACCATTTAAGTTCTGAAGAGGTTGTAAGTGTCTGATTACAAGAGAGAAAGAGACAGAGACAGAGAAAGAGAGAGAGACAGAGACAGAGACAGAAAGAGAGAGACAGAGACAGAAAGAGAGAGAAAGAGAGAGAGAGAGAGAGAGAGAGAGAGAGAGAGAGAGAGAGAGAGAGAGAGAAAGAGAAAGAGAGAGACAGAGAGAATTAGTTGTTTTTCTTCATTCTTTTCTTTTCTTTTTTTTTTTGGCGGGGCAAGGGGGGTTAAGTGACTTGCCCAGGGTCACACAGCTAGTAAGTGTCAAGTATCTGAGGCTGGATTTGTACTCATGTCCTCCTGACTGCAGGGCCAATCTGATGCAGAGGATGAGGGAGAGAGAGAATAATAAACCGACATTTCTCTAGTGTTTTAAGGTGTGCAAAGCGCTCATTTGAAACGTACTATATGAACCTCACCACAATGGAGGTGCTATAAGTATAATACTATTCTATTTTGGGGATATAATAGTCCCCATTTTACAGATAAGAAAACTGAGGCTCACAGAAGTTTATTTTCTTGGGTCCAGACCTGTGATTTCTTTGGTGTAGGGACCTTCCCAGCCAGAAGACCCTTCTACCAATATCAGCACCTTCTCTGCAATATGGTCTTGGACTTATAACATTTCTGGGGGCAGCATAGGCGTGGGGTGAAGAGGGGCAGTACTGAGAGGTTAAACAATTACTTGTCCAAGATCACGCAGCCAGGATGTGTCATAGACAGGTTTTTGAACTCAGGTCTTCCTGAGACTGGGAGGCCAGCTCTCTATCCACTGTACTATGTCTACCTCCTGGGTTTAATTTGTTGATCTGATTAAATTACTGAATTGAATTGATAGTGTTCTTCTCTCTGCCCCTGAGGCCCAGAACCTGGCCCTGCTCCTAGGACCACCTTGGAGCCAGGGACAACAGAGCTCTCTGTTCACTGTGTCACCATGTGGAGAGCTGGAGGGATCGATGAATAGATGGATGATAGATAAATGGATAGATGGATGGATGAATGGATGGGTGGAGAACTGGATAGTTAGGGAGATGAATGGATAGATAACTGGATCAATTGATATATGATAAATGGATGGATAAATGGTTAGATAGATGATAGATGCACAGATGGATACCTGAATACCTGGATAGATAGATGATAGATGGATGGATGGGTGGATGGATGGATGGATGGGTGGATGGATGGATGGATGGATGGATGGATGGCTGGATGGATGGATAGATGGATGGATGGATGGATGGATGGATAAAAATCCTAGAGACCCTCTGGGTTTACAGAGACCGGGTTCAATCCTGTGTCTATGTGTCTGAGAGTTTGTGTTATGTCTGTCTGAAATATTTATATTCTGTGTGTATATATTTATATGTTGTATGTCTGTTCTATATGTATGCCCAAGTATGCATCTGCATCTGTGTGTTCTTCATGGTGCAGTGGGAAGAACTCTGGTTTTAGAGTTTGAGGACTGTAGTTCAAATCCCAGCTCTGACACTTACTACCTAGGTCATTCTCTCTCTCTGAATCTCAGTTTCCTCATCTGTAATGGGTATTGAACTAGATAATTTCTAAAGTTAAATCAACAAGCATTTGTTAAGCACCTACTATTTGCCAGACACTCTGCAAAGGGATACAAAGAAATGCAAAAGACAATCCCTGCCCTCAAGGAGTTCACAGTCTAATGGGGGAGACAACAATGCAAATGACCACATAAACAGGATATGTACAGAATAAATTGGAGATAATGTTAGAGGCAAGACATTGGATTGTAAGTTTTCTTGAGGGAATGGACAAATTTTTGCCCTTTTTGGTATCCTCAGCACTTAGCATAGTACCTGCCACGCAGTAGGTGCATAATAAATGCTTGTTGCTCTAGATGCTCTGGTATCCTGATTCACAGTTGAAGGCCTTTTTCCTTGACCGGTGACCTCTTTTCTAGTGACCTCTCAATCTCCTTAACTGGGGCTCAGACTGGTTAAATGACTTGACTTTGGTCACACAATGAGTACGTGTGAGAGGCAGGATTCAAACTCAGTTCAGTATCCTTTTCATTACCCTCTGCTGACACCATATAAGACATTGTCCCTACCCTCAGGGGGATTACTTTCTAAGAAGGGGAAGAAGGACAAAGACCCAAAGATTGCTTATACCACAAGGCAGGCTAGGAAAAGGTCAGAAGATGGGAAAGGACTTTAAAAGCTTCAGGAATTCAGAGAAGAGGGAAATCCGAGTGCTTGAGCTGAGCCTTGAAGGTGGAGGGAAGATATAGCAGGAAGAGGGAGCATTCTAGGGAGCCAAGCCACAGACACGGAGTGTTGGATGGTCCAAGTTGGCCGTGGCATAAAATACATGACGGGACTGGAGTGAGATGTTGGGAACATTTCATGAAAGGCCTTGATGGTTCACATGAAGAACTGGAATGTTATACACACAACAGGGAGCTGCTGGAGATTGTTGATCAGGGAAGTAAGGTCTTTGGTAGGAAGAGCCACATGGTTGGGTGTGTAGATTCTATGAGAAAGGAGAAAGTGGAAGCAAAGGGACTAGTAGGACGTTATTGGATAGAAAGATGGGTGGATGGATGGATGGATGAATGAATGAATGGATTTGCTCACTAATTCATTGAGGCCAGACTCCAACCTAAAACCATTCTATCACCCCCCACTCCATAAGAACCTAACTATTGGCTTTCTTTCTCTATAAGCCTAAGTGGTCAGAGAGATGGGCTGCTGTGAAGACCTGAGGTATACCTATTCGGGAACCTGCTTGAGGTATATTGGAGCCTGGCTATCAGAGGTGCTGACTCAGTCTGCTATCAACCTTACCTTTCCAGCCTTATATAATATTAGGGAACAAGGTGGTGAGGACAGATGTAAGAGATATTGTAAGGGAAAAATCAGCAAGACTTGGCAATTGAGTCAGGGGATGAGAAAAGAGCTTGGGAGTCAGAGGATCTGGGTTCAGATCTCACCTCTGAAACTTACTGCCTTTCTGATCTTGGACAAGTCCCTTCATCTTCCTGGGTTTCAGTTTCCTCATCTGTGAAATGAAGGGGCTGGACTAGATGGCTTCTGAGACCCCTTTCAGCTCTTGCTCTAAAATTCTAAAGGGAAGAGGAAGATGACTCAGCCTTTGAGCCTCAGTGACTGGGAAGATGGGGGCACTTCACAGGAAGAAGCTATTTCAAATGGTGGGGTAATGATGAGCTAAGCCTTAGACAAAGCCTGAGTGAGTGCGTGTCTTAGGGGGAGCTTCGTGAGTGTCTGAGGGTATCTGGATGGCTCTTGGTGGATCTAAATAGGGCAGATTCTTGGAATAGCAGTGGCTTGAGGTCACCTTTTCCAACATCATCTCTTCCAAGATGACTGCAGTGGCCAAGTCTCAACTTGGGAGAAAGCCTCTCTCTATTCTTTGATTTATTTCAGTTCAACCAATAGAATCATAGGACATCAAAATATCAGATCTGAAAGAGACCTTGTGGCCAACTTAGTCCAATCCATACCAGTATAGGAACCTCTCTGCAGTATTTCTGACATGTCATCCAGGTTTTGCCTGAAGATCTTCAATGATGGGGAATTCACTACCTATTGAGGCCCCCCATTCTAATGTTTGGAAAACACTGATTGTTAGAAATAAAGGAAGGAAGGAAGGAAGGAAGGAAGGAAGGAAGAAAGAAAGAAATGAAGACAGGAAGGAAGGAAGAATGAATGAATGAATGAATGAATGAAAGAAAGAAAGAAAAAGAAAGAAGAAAAACCTTTCTATCTTATTAAAGAAGACCAAGTCTACCAATGGTAACCCTTCAAAGAAAAGTCACATGTACCCCCTAAGTATGCTCTTTTTCAGGTTGAAAGTCTTCAGTTCTTTCAACTAAAGGAACTTCAGGGATCATCCTGGTCTCCAGTCCCTTCGGCATCTAGTTGCCTTTCTCCTGTTTGCCAGTATCCTTCCTAAATGAGAGGATTAGACTAGATGATCTCTAAGGCTGTTTCTAGCTCTACATCCTAGGATCTCTACTAGACTATAAACTCCTTGAGGGCAGAAATCATGTTTTATTACTCTTGGCATTTCCTCCAGCCCTGCACATACCAGTAATGGATGATGGATGAATAAATGCATTTGCCCACTAATTAATTCCCTGGGGTCAGACTCCAGCCTATGCCCCAACCCCTGCATAACCAACCAATGTTTTTTTGTTTGCTTGCTTGATCAGAGGAGTGGACTGCCATGAAGACCCGGAGCAGAGCAATTCTGGGAACCTTTAGGGGTATGTTAGAGCCCAATTGCCTGGAGAGCAAAACTTTTCCAGCCTCTCCCACACTCTATGGTTCAGCCAAACTGGATAACTCTTTGTCCCCAAACCACTCTGTTTTCTCCAGCTCCCATGCCTTTGTTTATGGCATACCCCATACCCGGAATGCCTTCCTTTCCCTTCTTTACCTGCTGAATTCTTACCCATTCTTATTTAAAGCTCAACTCCAATGCCATCTCTTCCAGGAAGTCTTCCTTGATTTCTTCAGTCAGTAGCGAACCTTTCTCTTGGATCTCACACAGCATTCAGTAGGTTTCTAATGCCCTTGTTACATAGTCTTGCTATCCTAGACCTCTCTGTGCCTTTTCTCCCTATCAGACTGTTAACTCCATGAAAGCAGGAATTGCATTTTATCTAAATTTTGTCTCTCTCCCAGGACCCAGCAAAGCCCGGAATACATTAGAGGCTTAATAAATGATCAGTAAGCATTTAATGATTTAATACATATTTAAAAACATTTAACAATTAAATATTCATTAAGCACCTACTATGTGCAGGACATCAGAGTTGGGCTTTTCCTGGGAACATTCATTCTTCCAACCTGGAATGTCCTTCCCTCTTCTTTCCTATGCCTACCATGTCTGGTTGCAAATCAAGTCCCTCCCCCTACTCCAACTTTGCGAATGGTTCCCCTAATTTAACCAACCCCTTCTCTGAACACCTGCTGCCTCAGCTGTTTGGAGTCCTTCTCTGGTCCTTACCCTCTGCTGTCTGGTGTTGTTAGTGATAGAGGGCAGAGCTTCTTGAAGGCAGAGACTGGTTTGTACCTTGTATTCCCAGCCCAGCCCAGAGCCTGGGGCACCATAGGTGCTTAATCAATGCTTCTTTTTTTGTGGGGCAATGGGGGTTAAGTGACTTGCCCAGGGTCACACAGCTAGTAAGTGTCAAGTATCTGAGGCTGGATTTGAACTCAAGTCCTCCTGAATCCAGGGCCGGTGCTTTATCTACTGTGCCACCTAGCTGCTCCATCAATGCTTCTTTGAATGAATCTCCTCAGGAGATTTTTTTGCATTGTCAGGAAGCCAAGGAAGGGATACCGGTCTTGGATGGGAGATTGGACTTAATGTATCAAAATTCAAAAATTGATATTTTTGCTTTTATATCACTTTCATTTTGGAGTATATCATGTCCTCTCTTTATGAGAGAGAGAGAGAAAGAAAGAAAGAAGAAGAAGAGGGAGAGAAGGGAAGAGATGAGAGGAGAGTATATGGGGAGAGAGAAAATCAGATCAGCAAACCAACCAACACATCAACCAAGTATGATGGTATGTGTAGTGTTCAATACCCATAGTTCTCCACTTCTGCAAAGAAGACAGGGAGGTGCCTTCTTATATTTGTTCTTTAGGCCCAGTTCAGTCATGATAATCACTGAGCACTCGACAGTGTCTTTCTTTCTATTTACATTATTGACTTTGTGTCTGTTGTTTTCCTGGCTCTTCTTTCACTCTACATCAGTTTGTAGATGTCGTCTGACCTTCCCTTCATTCATCACATTCTTTGTTTCTTTCAGCACTGCAATAATCCATTCCATCATATGCATGTTTCACAACTTGTTTACAACAACAACAACAACAACTGCTAACATTTATATTGCACTTACTATGTGCCAGGCATTTTGCTAAGCACTTTATAAATATTATCTCATTTGATCCTCACAACTGCCCTGGGAAGTAGGTGCTGTTATTACCCCCATTTTACAGATGAGGAAACTGAGGAAAAGAGGGGTTAAGTGACTTACCCAGGGTCACACAGCTAATAAGTGACTGATCTGGATTTGAACTCAGTTCCACCTGACTCCTAACCTATCACTCTACTGTGCCACCTACTGCCTTTAGGATTCTGGGATTTGTTTTGTCTCTCCAGTTAGACTCTTAAGTTTTCAGAGGGCTGGTATTCTGTCTTACAATATTATTGGTTAGTGTTTAATCTAACCCTTTTGTTTGAGTTTTCCATCTCCCAGGCCCAGAGTAGCAGAAGTGCTGGGCTTGGAGTTGGGAAGATCTGAGTTCAAATCCTACCTCCAATAATTTTAATAAAAGCTAATATTTATATGGTGCCTACTATGTGGCAGGCACTGGTCTAAGCTCTTTACAACCCTGGGAGGTGGGTGCTATAATTATCCCCATTTTATAGGTGAGGAAACTGAGGCAGTTAAGTGACTTATTTGAGGTTGGATTTGAACTCAGGTATTTCTGGCTCCAGGCTTAGCATTCTGTTCACTGACCCTGGGAGGGATGGATCCGGTAGAGGGAATTCCCTGGTAGAAGTTTCCTCTGTCACCAGGGATGGGCAACTGCTCTGCAACTTTGGTATTAAAATATTGCCTAGAGTGCTGACAAGTCAAGTGATTTGGCTGGGATTCCATGGCTAGTGTGCATCAGAAGTGGGACTTGAACCCAGGTTCCCTGACTCTCAGGGCAGCTGTAAATACTATGTCCCTCCATACTAGAATAAATATAATGGAGTGTGATATAGCAAGATACAACAGCTAATTATATTGCATGATTATCATACAATATAACCACACACAAGATACTATGCTATGCTATAACATATATATATGAAATGTGACATAAAAGAGTACAATATATCAAACATGATAGAATTGCTATATAATGATATACACATAATTATAATGATATATTACATGTGATATAATGTGTAATATGATAGGTTTGATATAAAATGGAATGTACTATGCAATATAATGTAACATGTCATATAACATAACATATAATATAGAATATACAATGTAATGTACAATGTAACATACAATATGTACCTTAACAACATAACGTACTGTTTAAATATCTGACACATACATTGGCATGCTCATTTGAACCTAACAATAGCCCTTTGGCGTGAGTGCTTGGAGGAGAAGCTGATCTCATTTTGCAAATGAAGAAACTGAGACCGGGAGACTTTTCCTGGGGTTACACAGCTGGGATTCTGAGGGAAAATTTTAATTCAGGCCCCTCCTGAGTTCCCAGGCCAGCCTGATATTTACAGCACCACGCTACTAATACTTCATCCTTCTCAGCCTCAGTTTTCTCATCTGCAAAATGGGGACAATGCCACCTCACCTATTATCACAGAATAATGTCAGACTGACAGGGCTGTTCTGAGGATTGTCAAATGAGAAAATAAATATACGTGAAGAGCTTCGCAAACCATAAATGTCTATTTGAATATCAGATATAATTTGTCTTTGTTCCTCCCCTTCCTCCCATCCCACCACTTCTGGGTACAGCATGATCTGGGCACATGCAGAGTGAAAAGAAATGCTCTTGGTTTACCTGTCAGTGGGAATTATGCCTGTATGTGTCATACATTCTTCATGGGTGTCATAAACTCTAGTGAAATGTTTGTTCCTATTGTTTCTGTGGCTCTCATTGGGTGTGTTGTAGTGGGGAAGGGAAGGGAAGGATATTACCTTTCTCTGTATTCCCAGCTCTTAGCACACTGCTTGGCACGTAGTAGGCACTTGATAAATGTTTATTGACTGACTGGTGACCCAGTGTGTTTGTTGGAAAGGATCCTTCTGCTTTCCCGGAAGGTTGGTTTTCCTTTTGCTGTGGGATGCAGCGGCAGAGGACATATCTGGTCATCAGTGATCAAAGGGTAACATGAGTGGAGTACAATCAAGATGTTTCCTGATTGGCTGAGAGTGAGCTTGGGATTATAGAACAAGCCAATGGGTTTGATCCGGGATGTCCAGGTGGGCAAATATCAAAGTCAGCTGGAGATCAGTGTTGGAGGGAAGAACACTGGAGTCCCACGCAGGGGAGCCAGGTTCAAATCCTGCTCTGCTACTTACGATGCAGCCCATAGCACTCCCTTGTTTATCCTGAACCAGATTAAAACGTAGTTCCTCTCCGATTATATTGTGTTGATCTATTAATAAAAAAGGAAATATATAAACATGTGTGGTTTTCTAAGTCAACATGGGGCCCACAGGGATCCTTGTACATATGGTTTAGTGGCTCTTCTTTCTATTTAAATCTGACACCACTGGCCTGGAGCCTCATGCTTTAGTAGAAAGTTTTGACATTCGAAGCCTTTTAGGACCTGACTTTGTTATACATTACCCAGTTTATCTCTTGAATCCTTCATACCCTCTTTAGTCCAGCCCACGTGGCCTCCTTTACTCTGTCTCCGCATCAGCCATTAGCTGTTTCCTGGGCCTGGAATGTTCTTGTTCTGCTTTCTTACACCCCTTAGGTTTCCTCCTGAGCTAGGCTCAAACATTGTCTCTTCCAGGAAACTTTCCTCGATTACCCCAGCTGTTACTCCCTTCCCCCTCCTCCAATTGCCTCATACTCATTTTATACATTCTTCATGTTGTCTCTCCACTAGAAGGTAAGCTCCTTGAGGGGAGGGACTGTGTTCTCACCTTCCTTTGTATCCCTAGGCATTACCACAGTGCCTGACACACAGTAGGTGCTTAAATAATGCTTGTTGACTGCTTGCTTGTACCACCTACAGATGTGAGAAAAGTACTTTCTAAACTCTGCCTCTTACTATATCTATAACTATTGAGCAGCAGAGTGTGTAGAAGGCCAGCCTTGGAGTCAGGAAGACCTGGATTCAAGTCTTGTCTGATACACCCTGGGCAAGTCACACACTTTCTAAGGCTATGGGTTGAAGACTAAGTGCCCATGCTTTGACTGATGACCTTTCCTTATGCCAGTGAAGTCGCACTGAGGGTGGGGACCAGGAATAGGGGAGCGGGTAGATGGTTAAGTTCCTCTTCAGCCAAACACCAGCATTCCTCGGTCACTGTTAGAACAAGTCTGTAAAAACCAAAACAAACCACATTATCATTCCTGTTGTTTTCTGGGGCGAGAGGTTCAACAGGGATGGTCTTAGTCGGGCCTTAGAAACTGTTAAAAAAATAACAGCACATGTCAGTTCTAGGTCTTCACATGGCACAGTGGAAAGTGCTTTGGCTTGGGAGTCACAGAACCCGGATTCAAATCCTGTGGGACCTGAGGTCTTGGTTTCTATATCTGTAAAGTGAGTGGGTTGGACTGCATGGCCTCTGAGGCCCCTTCTTTTCTAAACCTCTGATCTTCCTATGTTTGGGTGACCTTGGATAAGTCACTTGATTTCCTTGTGTGCCAGTTTTCTTCTCAGTAAAATGAGGAGGTGGGACTAGGTGCCCCCTGAGGGACCTTCCCGCTCTATAGCTGTTGTTCTGGAATCCTACCTTCATACTTCCCTACCTCAATCCACTGGGGCCTCAGTTTCTCCATCTGTAAAATGAGAGGATTGGACTCAAATGACTTCTGAGATCCCTTCCAGCCCTAGAGCTGGGCTCCCACAGTCTTTCACATTACTAATGTCCCAGAATCTGGACCAGCACCCAAGGGTGTCATGGAGCCAGCTCCCAGAGACCTGAGAGCCAATTGTTAAATTGTCAGGGCGGGCATTTCCACCTCAGAAATTGGCAAACGCTACAAACCAGGTCTTGGTTCATTATTTTGATGATTATTCTAGACTTCAGAAAGCCATGGTGAACATGTGAATATTGTGGGTTAATCTTCAAAATGTTTTATGTGCAGTTTGGTTTTGAGAATTGGTTACTAATGTGTATAACCTATATCTGATTGCTCACCACCTCAGGGAGGAAGGAGGGGAGGGATAAAATTCAGAATGCAAAACTTAAAATAAAAATATTAATTTTTAAAACAAACAAACAAATATATAAGTAAATAGATGAATGAGTGAGTGAATGAATGAATAAATGAGAGAATTGGTTACTAAGCGTTTACCGGCACACACTTCTCCATCTCCTGCCCTTTAAGGGCAGTGAAAGGCACTGGGCATAGAAAAACAAAAGGGAATATTTAGCTCCTGTCTGCCTTCAGGGAGCTGACTTTCTATCAGGGAGATAAGATCCATACACACATAAGTGTATTCATACACATAATGATGACTATACTGTGATGATGATATGATGATGTGGTATGTGTGTGTGTGTGTGTGTGTAAGACTTTAACAGTTGAGGAATCCAGAAAGACTTCATGTAGAAGGTGATAACTGAGATGGGTCTTGAAGGTGACAAGGCAGAGGGGAGAAGGCAACACACTGCTGATGGGATAGAGGGACAGCTGATGCAAAGGCTGTCCCTAACATGGGAAATGGAGTGCTGTATGGAGGGAGCAGTAGGAAGACCAATTTGGCCAGACTAGAGAGCACACAAAGGGGTATGACATGTAATTATATTGGAGAATGAGGAAGGGGTCATGCTGTGAAGAGCTTTATGTGCCTAATAGAGAAATTCATATTTGGACCTAGAGCTAATAGGGAGCACCTACAGTTTACCAAGAAAGGGGAGTGATGATCCGACCCATGTTTTGGGAAAATCCCATTGGTGACTGGGTGGAAGATGGTTTGAAATAGGGAGAGACTTGGGGCAGGGAAATCTATTAGGAAGCTATTACAAAAGTCCAGGAAATAGGGGGTATGAAGGTGTTAGTGATGCAGGTGGAAGGAAGGGGTCAGATGGGAGAACCACATGGCAACATATGGTTCCTGATTAGATACATGGGGGTGGAGAAAATGGGAAGGTGAGAATGACACACCAAGGTTTAGAACCTGGGTGATTGAAAAAATGGGGTTCCCTTAGAAGAAATTGCAAAGTTTGGAGAAGAGGTGGGTTTGAGGGAAAGAGCGAGGAGAGAAAAAATTCCATTTTGGACATGTTACATTGGAAGTGTCCACAGTCATCCTGTTTGAAATATCAAATAAGCAACTGGTGACACAGATCTGGAGGAAGCTCAGGAGAGAGACATGAGCTGGATTTGTAGACCTCACAATCATTTGTGTAGAGATGATGATTAAATCCATGGAAGCTGTTGAGGCCACTGAGAGTATAGAGAGAAGAGAAGGAAATAGACAAAATCCTTGGTCACCATCTATGATTAGGGAACGTGATCTGGATGATGGGTTAGCAAAGGAGACAGAAGGTGTACTCAGTCATGTAGGAGGAGAACCTAGAGGGAGAAGAATCAAGAAAACTGAGATGGGGAAAGAGTAACCAGGAAGGGTCATTGGTAATCTGGGGAGTGCAGTTCTGGCAGGGTGAGATGCTCAGAAGCTAGATTACAAAGGGTCGAGAAGTGAGTGGGAGGAGAAGTGGAGACCATGCCACTAGACAGCCTTTTCTAGGAACTTGGCTGAGGAAGGGAAGAAAAAAAAGAGGATGATAACTTGAGGGGGAGGGATGGTAGGGAAAGTTTTTGTTTTTGTTTTTTAATTTTTATTATTTAAATTTTTTTTTAAGTGAGGCAATTGGGGTTAAGTGACTTGCCCAGGGTCACACAGCTAGTAAGTGTTAAGTGTCTGAGGTCGGATTTGAACTCAGGTACTCCTGACTCCAGGGCCGGTGCTCTATCCACTGCGCCACCTAGCTGCCCCTAGGGAAAGTTTTTTTTAAAGCTGGGAGATAGATGTGCTTCATAGGGAGCAGAGAAGGAAAGAGTAGTTGAGAGAGATGAAAAATTATCAAGAGATGGGGATGACTGTGCAGATAATCTGCTGAATAAGGCAAGAATGGATGGGTAAGAACACATGGAGAGGGGCCTGACTTTGGCAAAGAGAAGGACCACTTCATCGGAGACTAGAATGAAAGAGAAAATGGAGGAGGATGTCAAGGGGTTATAAGATGCAGAGAAAGGGTGATGGGGGAGCCCAAGGAGAATGAATATTCTCTGTCTTCTCTATAAACTACGAGTCAAGGTCTTCAGCTGTGATGTTGAATAAGGGGTGGGGTGTAGCTTGAGGAGAGAAGGTTTGGAACAGATACTGGGAAGAGTGGGTTAGAGAGACTCAGGGAAGAGTGAGGACCAGTTGCGATTAGATGACATTTGTAGTGGATTGGATGTAGATGTTGGACAAGGTGATTTCTGAGGTTCTTTTCAGCTCTGAGGTTCTGTGCTTCCTTATTACTATGTGGCAGTATCAGTGATTTGCCTGCTGGGACCCTCAGGCCCATTGCCACAGTGCCCCTTTGACCTGATGCATGGGCAACGGACCTGGTCTCCTTGGTTTTGTTTTCTGAAATCTTCTCCTCCATTGGCAGTTAAATTTTCTAGTCTTTGGTTGCTTTTTTCATCATTGTTGGAGAGTGACCTTGCTCCAATCCCAGTTGATATCATTATCAAATTCACTGCCCTGGAGCAAACCTAGACCAATGTTGTTGCCACAATCATTACCAGCGGTCTTGCTAAGATCTCCATAGATGCCAACATTATCGTAACTGGTCTTGCCCATGGGTGTCACCACTAGCATTGTCTAAATCCCATTGATGTTAAAACCATCACTGGCTTTATTCAGATATTCACTGATGTCACCACCATCATCACTGGCCTTGTCTAGATACTCACTGACATCAACACCCTCATCAATGGCCTTGTCTAGACTCCATTGTTATCACCATCATCATCACTGGCCTTGTCTAGACTCCATTGTTATCACCACCATCATCACTGGCCTTGTCTAGACTTCAATGTTATCACCACCATCATCACTGGTCTTGTCTAGACTTCCATGTTATCACCACCATCATCACTGGCCTTGTCTAGACTCCATTGTTATCACCACCATCATCACTGGCCTTGTCTAGACTTCAATGTTATCACCACCCTCATCACTGGCCTTGTCTAGACTTCAATGTTATCACCACCATCATCACTGGCCTTGTCTAGACTTCAATGTTATCACTACCATCATCACTGGCCTTGTCTAGACTCCATTGTTATCACCACCCTCATCGCTGGCCTTGTCTAGACTTCAATGTTATCACCACCATCATCACTGGTCTTGTCTAGACCCCTCTTGACATTAACACAATCATCTCTGGCTTAACTCATAACCTCATTGATGTCAACACCATCATCTCTGGCCTATCCCAGATTTCCATTGCTGACCCTGTTACTGTCATCACTTGCCATTTGGCCATGCTCATTGAGACAGTTCTCCCTTGGCTCTGGGAAAAGAGACCAGTCCCAGGACTGCCTCCACTCCCACCTCTGTGAAGATCCCTGAGGCCAGCTCCTCCCTTTGGGCTTAGAGTCACTGCCTCCATGCCATGCACCAGTGAGTCCCATGATCCTCCAGGAAGTACCATTCATGTCACCCCTACCTCTTTCCTCATCCCAAAGAAGGAGGCCATTGTCTCAGAAGGGTTAATAAGCAAGGCAAGGAAGGGGCCCCTTAAAATGGGATGCACTTTGACCTTTGGTAAATCACAGTGGCAGGGTTGGGAACCGAGGGGGTTAGCGAGGAGGAGGAGAGATTGGTGAGCCTTTGGGGTGGGGGGGCAGTTGGCCCGAAGCAGCTGGGCCGACATTGACATTGTTTCCACCATCTACAAGGCCAACAAATCCCTCTATTGTGTTCCCGGTTTATCTGGTTCCTCTTGTTTATTAGCTGAGGTTGTTTGGCAGAGATTTCAGCCCTGGGCGGGTGGAAAAAATTCTGGCACGCACCATGGGGGGGGGAGGAGGCAGCCGGAGGGGGGGGCTCCCCCTCATCAATGCCTGTATTGTCCCATCCCTTTCTGTTTCTACTGTAATGATATGCTCCAGGGAAAAAAAGGGGGGGGGATCAAAAGAAAGAGAATGGCGGAGGGGACTCGGTGGAGATTGTTGTCTGGGCCCTGAGCGGATGTGTCCGCAGCTGGGGAAGGACGGGCCTGAACGGAGCCGGGCCAGGGTGCCCCGAGGGACGGGGCGGAGGGGAGCCAGCTCCTTTCCCAGCCTCACCTCCTGATGCCTGGCACCAGGTCCCCCTGCCATCCTCCCACTGAGTGGGCTGGGGACATCCACAGGGCCCCTGCCTCTCCATCGCATCTATCCTCTCATTCAGGCTGGCCTTAAATAAAGATCATACCAAATATGATCATAGTTCATTAACGACGAATTAAGAAGCACTTTACTCACAAGCCATCTGATGAAGAAGATAGTTTAGGATTTATTATATCACCCCATTTTACAGAAGGGGAAACTGAGGCACGAAATGGGGAGGTGACTAGCACAAAGTTATAGAGCCTATGTAACGGGCCGAGTTTTGGATCCATGTCCCCTGACTCAGGTCCAATGTGCCTTCAACAATACCAGGCTGCTTCCAGGCCCAAGGAGGTCCCAAAATGGAATTGGGACAGAGGCCTGGGTATAGTTATATTGTGAATCACCCAACAGACATTAGGCTGAGGCACAACCAGTTCTTGAATATTCATAAGCTGGTGATTTGTCTCAGGCAACATTCGGAGAACCAGGACACCTGCTTTCTGTGAGACCTTGGGCAAGTCACATCCTTTCTCAGTCCTCAGTTTCCCCCTTGGCAATGTAAAGGGTTTTAGATTACATGATCTCCCAGGTCCTGCCAGTTCTGATGCTCTGTGGGCCTTCTAGAAAGGCTGCGCGTATGTGTCATTCAACGGGAAGAACCTTGGGTTTGTTTTCAAGAAAACCCGGATTCTCCGTCTAGCTCTGCCATTCCCTTGCTGGGTGATCTTGGACAAGTTGCTTTAATGCCCGGAGTCTCAGCTTCTTCATCTTTTAAGTGTGGAGAATCACCGCTGCCCTACTGCGTGCGCAGCTCAAATGAAGGGGACTAGACACAGAAAGGCAGGAAAGGAGTCAGCGCACTTGTAATCAACCTTCTACCCCTATGCCCTGGTCTTTCTTAGCTGTGTGACCTTAGACAAGTCATTTCACCTCTCTAGGTGGGCCTCAGTTTCCGCATCTGTAAAAACATTAGGCAGATAAGCTAGAGTCTCTAAGGTGGGTCTCTTCCAGCTCTGTCTCCTAGGACCGATTCTATGATCAATGTCAAGGCACTGGCCTTGTCTAGACACCCACCGACATCTTATAGCAACTTCCTTATAACACCCCAGAGAAGTGTACAGGTATTGTTACCCCCATTTTATAGAGGAGGAAGAATAACGGTCAGGGGACCATGCCCACAGAAGCAGCATCCAGACTCCCTCTCCTCCTCCCCTCTGACCCCTCTGACTTCCTTCAAGTCCCAACTAAAATCCTACCTTGTACAGGAAATCTTCCCCAACCCTTCTTAATTCCAATGCCTTCCCTCTCTGAATTATCTCCTATTCATTTATCCTGCGTATAGCTTCCTTTGTGTCTATTTGTTATCTCCCCCACTAGATTGTAAGCTCCTTGAGAGCAGAGACTGTCTTTTGCCTCTTTTTGTAACCCTGGCACTTAGCACAGTGCCTGGCATATAGTGGATTCTTCATAAATGTTTATTGAATTGGATTGAACCCCTGACTCTGCTTTCTGGGGCTAGGGTCCAGGCTGCTGGCTTCTCTTTCCCTTTCCTCGATACCATTTTGGGGCAATCATCAGTGGAAAATTCATCAGCTCCAAGAACAGGAAGCTGGATTGTTGGCTGGAGCTGGAACTCTCACAGGGTGACGCGCTTTTCTCAGAGTACTCACTTGGGAGGGAGGGGGGAGATGTTTCCTCCTGCAGCCATCCTCACGTTTCCTTGGCCCCATCTGTCTACTCCCTCACTTATAGTCCCAGACCACTCCTGACTGAGGGTCCTGCAATCATTGTGTGCCCCTTTTCCCCAACACCAAACCGTATGGGACTGGGGTAGACGCCATCTCTGTCACACCTCACCCACCAGGATGCCCCAGATCATCCAGGGGACATGTCAGTGAAAGGAAGATGTATGTTGGCCCAGAATGTCTCTGCCTCCGCCCCTTCCCCATCCCTGTAAATGCCTTTGCTGGAGCAGCTACCTGGGCCCAGGCCAGGGGGTTGTTAGCACCTCAGCCACAGGATGGGACTAGGGACAAGAAGTGATGTTTCCATCGGTCCCTTCTGGCCTCCTGTCCTGGCTTGTTGGGAGGACGAGAGTTTGTAGCTTTTGGCTGAATGGTTTCTGGAGCATGGTGTCAGGGTGTTCCAGTGAGCTGGTTCCTCCCAGGCCCCAATTAGGCTCCTGAGAGGCCACTGGTGAGTGATACAAGACCCTGTGACCTTCCAGCCCAAAGGTGCACTTCCTGATACACTGTCTGTAGGACATATCATCAACTGAGATAATATCTGCAAACCACTTAGTACAGTGCTGGGTACACAGTAGGCACTAAATAAATGCTTATTCCCTCTCTCCCACTTTTCTTGCCCTTTACATTACCAAGGGGGAAACTGAGACCTGAAAAAGGATGTGACTTGCCCAAGGTCTCACAGAAAGCAGGTGTCCTGGTTCTCTGAATGTTGCCTGAGATAAATCACCAGCTTATGAATATTCAAGAAATGGTTGTACCTCAGCCTAATGTTTCTTGGGTGATTCACAATATAACTACACCTAGGCCTCTGTCCCAATTCCATTTTGGGACCTCCTTGGGCCTGGAAGCAGCCTGGTATTGTTGAAGGCACATTGGACCTGAGTCAGGGGACATGGGTCCAAAACTCAGCCCGTTACATAGGCTCTATATGTTTAACTAACATATCCAGGGCAACTAAGTGGTGCAGTGGATAGAGCACTGGGCCTGGAGTCAGGAAGACTTGAGTTCAAATCCAGCCTTAGACATTTTCTAGTTGTGCGACCTGGGTTAAGTCCTCTAACCCTGATTGCCTCAGTTTCTTTATCTGTAAAATGAGCTGGAGAAGGAAATGGCAAACCATTCCAGTATCTTTGCGAAGAAAATTCCAAAGGAGGTGATGGAGAGTCAGACACGACTGAAATGACTGAAGGACAAAAACACAGACATATTTCGTTTTTAGGATGGGGAGCCATGTATAACCTCCTTGCCTGTTCTGTCTTGTGGACAGGGGCCCAGGTTTTGGAAGGTTGTTGGCCAGGATCAGAACTCAGTCTGTGGCTGGAATTCAAGGATGTGCTTCGAGGTTGGTAAAAGTGAGAAGGGATAGATCTGTGGACTGCGTGAGGAAGCTGTTCTTGACTAGGGTTAGGGTTTTGGGGAAATCTGAGTTAACTCCTTGTAGGTGGGGATATGGCTTTTCTATGTTTGCACCCCTAGTATCAAGCCTGGCTCAAAGGAGGCTGCCAAAGAAATTCTTATTGATTGCAGAGGTGGGGATCAAGGGGTGTGAAATGTTGCATACATGATTGGACTCAGAGTATATCTTTGTCGGTTTTATCAAACTGGTTTTTCTTCTCCCATCTCTCTTTTATTATTTATATTTGTTATATCTATTCACATTTATTATTATATTTGTTCTTTCTATTTATTTTTATTATTATAACGGAGAGCTCTCTGGGAAGGAAAGAAATATACATTTTTAAGTGAAGGTGATATCAGCATAAAATATATCAATAAGAAGTGTTCATGGTTTGTTTTTTTTGTTGTTGTTTTTTTTTGTTTGTTTGTTTTGGCAGGGCAATGAGGGTTAAGTGACTTGCCCAGGATCACACAGCTAGTAAGTGTCAAGTGTCTGAAGCCGGATTTGAACTCAGATACTCCTGAATCCAAGGTCAGTGCTTTATCCACTGCGCCACCTAGCTGCCCCTAGAAGTGTTTATGGAATTAAGTTAAAAGAATGGTCTGTGGCCAGCTTTTAGCCAGAATCAGGCATCGAGGATCATTGTTGTTCAGTCATTCCAATCAGGTCTGACTCTTGGTGACCCCATTTGGGGTTTCTTGGCAGAAATACTAGAGTGGTTTGCTATTTTCTTTTCCAGTTCATTTTTTTTTGGGGGGGGGGCAATGGGGGTTAAGTTACTTGCCCAGGGTCACACAGCTAGTAAGTGTCAAGTGTCTGAGGCCGGATTTGAACTTAAGTACTCCTGAATCCAGGGCCGGTGCTCTATCCACTGCGCCACCTAGCCGCCCCCTCTCCAGCTCATTTTATAGATGAGAAAACTGAGACAAACAGGGTTAAGTGACCTGCCCAGGGCCACCCAGCTAGTAAGTGTTGTGGGCTGGATTTGAATTCAGGTCTTCTTGACTCCAGGCCTGGTGCTCTATCCACTGTGCCACCTAGCGGCCCATCAAGAATCACAGAGGGAACCTTTGAGGCCATCTCATCTAAATTCATCATTTTACAGATGGGGAAACTGAGACTGACAAAGGTTAAATGACTGTCTCCATTCTGTGGCCCAGTTGTTGTTGTTTTGGAAGAGGGTTAGTCTGTGTTGGGGGTTAGAAACCACTCCATACATAGCCTGTTTTGGGAATCTGTTTGAGGTTAGATGTTGGTCTGTGACCAAGGTTAGGAGGCCCATTTGTGAGACAGAACTGATGTCAGGTCACTAGTAAGGGATGGCCCCATGGTCACAGATCCTTGGAGCTCTAACCACTGAACTCGCCAATACAAGTGAGTCATTGGTAGCATCCCTTGCTTCCCAGTGTCCAGAGAATTCCATCCCATGGTACCAGCTGAAGCCCAAATGGATAGATGAGGCTAACCCCTAATGGGAGTGCCCACCTACATAAGCCAAAGAAAGAGAAAGGGGCTTGTAGCATGTGCATGAAGGAAGGTAGAAAATTTAGGGTGGAAAGGCATGTTTGCTGTCTACTGAAAGGCATGGGTGGGGGATTTCCAGAGTGAGATCTTGCCCCTGTTGAAAGCCTGGAGAGGAGGGGTCTGGGGATTAGGGATCCTGATTATTAGAAGAGGGATGAAGGCCTCTATAGTGGAGGAGAAGAGAGGAGAGGAAGGGGAAGGGAGGGGAGGTGAGGAGAGGGGAAGGGAGAGAAGAGATTAGAATTGGGGGGGACCTCAAAGCAAGGGATGTCAGAGCTGGGAGGGCCCTTAGAACAGGGGATGTCAGAGATGAGAGGGAGCTTAGAACAGGGGATGTCAGAGCTGGAAGGGCTCTTAGAACAGGGGATGTCAGAGCTGGGAGGGGCCTGAGAACAGGGGATGTCAGAGCTGGGAGGGCCCTTAGAACAGGGGATGTTAGAGCTGGAGGGGCTCTTAGAACAGGGGATGTCAGAGCTGGGAGGGGCCTGAGAACAGGGGATGTCAGAGCTAGTCCTCAGACTCTGAAAGCAGCACTTTTCCCATGTCACCACTATTGACTGGTCTGAGCCTCAGTTTCTTCTATTTTTCTGGAAAATAGGAATAATAATGGCTACAATATCCACCTCACATGGTTGTTGTAAAAATCACACCAGGTCTCGAACGGAGGGGACCCTGCCTGCTTTAAAGTCCCAAAGAGGCATTAGTAATAGACACCGTTAGAACAGGACAAATACTACTCTGAAGCCTGAGGAAGAAGGTGTTTGTTGACTGAGAGGATTTGGGGAGGCCCCAGGATGAAGAGAAAACTCCTCACTCTGAAAACACTAGTGAGGCCCTCCCAAGGTTCCGCTGTCATGCTGAGCAGGGCTCCTAGGCCACCATCATCACCTGTGTGGCGCGATGCCCAGGGTGTGGGTGTGAGTGGGCGTGTCCTCCTGCACCCATCGTGCCAGCTGCTGGGGGGGGGAGGGGGAAGGAAGGGGGAGGGGGCGCTCTAATATTCATTTCCTGTGGCTTTGATTAATTTTGGTTCGATTTCAGTTGTTGAGCAATGTTAGCAGGCCCAGCGTCAACAGGAAACCCCGCTAAGAAGAGACATCATTGTGTACATCTAGACTGAGCAGCTCGCTCCACTGGGCTGATGAACGCGGGCTGCCATTGGACTGGGAGATTCCCCAGGGCAGGGTCTGTCTCTGCCCTTTCTTTGTATGCATAGTGCTTAGCTGTGCCAGGCACCCAGAGGTGCCTAATAAATGTTCATTGGCCGCCTTCAGGGTCATTCTGCACGACCAACCCCATTTCAGCTTACTTGGTGGAGCCAGGCTGCATGTGGTTGGGATGGCAAGAAGGGACTAGAGGTTTCTGTCCATTCTGATCTTCTCTCTTCTAAAGTCTCCTGTGACATCCCACGTTCTAAAGTCCCTCCCAGTTCTACCATTCTCTGTTCTATACCCTTAAGTATGTGGGTGGTTCATTAGGATATTGATGTGTGTATGTGTGGGGTTTATTGGGACAGGGGTGTGTGCGTTGGGAAATTGATGAGCAGAGAGAGATGTGACTGGGCTGTGCCCACACACACCTTTGTCTTTGTGAATAGGTACATTAACCTGAACCTTGATTCAAACCCCTGAAAGTAGGTAAGGTGCTCTAGGAAGGGACTGTCCCTGACTCCGATGCTTTGGGGACCTGGCGCGTCTCTCATATGACTCGGTGCCCAGTGGAGTCTGACCTCTAGGGGATGCTTCATCAGCTGAGATCCTGTGACCTGCTCCTGCTCGGAGCTAGACAGCTTCCAAGAGTCCCTTGGGGAGAAATCACATGATCTCCTCACCGTCTGTTGAGAGATGGCTGAGGTGGGGAAAGGGGACCGAAGGATGACCAGTTATTGTCACCAGAACCACCCACTGAGCCTCAATGACTCATAGAATGTCAGGGCTGGGAGGCACTTTAGAATAAGGAATGTCAGAGCTAAGAAGGAAATTGGAGACCATTTAGTTCAATGTCCTCATTTTACAGATGGAGAAACTGAAATCCAGAGACATAACTTGTTTAGGTCACAAGCTGGTCTATTGACTTCCAAGTTCCACTATAGACTCCCCAGCTTGGGGAAGGCCAATCTCTTCCATCCTAGCTCATCTCCAGTGGTGACTCCCTCAAGTGCTCTAGCCACACATTTGCCCAGGAAGGAAAAAGAACAGTCCAAAGGAAATGGCTACAAAGTTTTGGGAAAGGGGGAGAGTGGGGAGCAGCTAGGGTGGTGTAGTGGATAAAGCACCGGCCCTGGATTCAGGAGGACCTGAATTCAAATCCAGCCTCAGACACTTGACACTCACTAGCTGTGTGACCCTGGGCAAGTCACTTAACCCCAATTGCCTCACCAAAAGAGAGAGAGAGAGAATATGCTGGAGCCAAGAGATGGAGGGTCTTGGTCTTGGTATAGTCAGGAGGCCAGTGTCACTGGACTGAAGAACACATGATAGGGAGTAGGGTGAAAGGATACTGGAAAGGTAGGAGGGGGCCAGGTTATGAAGGTTTTCAACGCCAAACAGGACTGCAATAGGGAGCCAACCATTGGAGTTGTAGGGAGTAGATGGGCATTGAATGACACGGTAAGACACTTTATTGACTAAATAAAGTATGGCAGATTCCAGAGAAAGCACTCGAGAGAAGTTTCAAGAAGGAGAGAGCATTTTCAGCTTCATAGAGGAGGGGGCTGGTGGGTGGGGCCCCTAAAGAAGAGAAGAGAAGGATTTGAACAGGCAGAGATGAGGAGGGAGGGTGCTTCAGGCAGAAGGGGCTTCGTGGGCTATTGCTTGGAGGTGGGAGCTCAGGTGTCCAGCTGGGAGCACAACTAATAGGCAAGTTTGTCTAGAGCAGGGAGGGCTTTCTCAACTTCTGCTCATGACCCCTTTTCACCTGAGAAAATTTTCTGCCACCCTGGGCATATAGGCATATAAAATAGGTTTACAAACCAAACATTTACTGCCAAATTTTACTTTATTTTTACTCCAAAGCCATAGGGAGCCACCAAAAGTTTTTTTGAAGGAAGGAGTGATCTGCTCAGACCCGTGCATTGTTCGTCTGGACCTCCTGTCTCAGAAGAGACGAATCCCTTCTCTTAGCCTTTCACTGTGGCCCCGCCCCCAGATCCTTGGGATCAGAGCGTCTGAGAAGGCGAATGGGGAGGGACCTTCAAGGTTATCCTATTCCTCCCAGTTCCCGAGATCCCTAAGGTCCATGGATTGATTTCAGGGAATCCATGAATTTGGATGGAAAAAATCACTTCCTTATTTTTGATAACCTTTGGCTTCCTTTGCAGTCTTATGGGCATAATTCATCTCTGCATCCTCTGAAATGCCTATGGAGGTCAGGGCACACAGTAGGTGCTCAGTAAGAATCCAGTGAGTTTCATTTGCTGCATTTCAGACCATGATTCTGAGAAGGGCCTCATTAACCTGGCTGACAGATCCTTGATCCAACCTGGTCTCTTTATTTTATTTTACAGAGGGAGAAACTGGGGCACAGAGAGGGGCAGGGTCACAAGGGCAGTAAGTCAAGAAGTGGAACTGAGAGTCAAACCCACGTTCACTGACTCCCTGCGCCATTATCTTTCCACTGAGGGCACAGCTCTGAGCTTGTCTTCATAGACAAATGGATTGATGATTATTCTCACTGGACACAGAAGGAAACTGAGGCTCAGGAGGCTGAATGATTTTCCCCACGGTGGCCTCAGCTTCTCCAAAGCTGTGCCAGCACCTCTGATGGGCACCACAAGGTTTCCAGTGCAGGCCCCGTAAAGGGATTGAGGAGCCTGTGTGCGGAGGGCCCCAGACCCAGCGGCTGGGCCATCAGGGGCTGCCATGATAGCTCATGGCATTTAAGCAGGCACGGAGAGGTCACAATCTGCAGCAGAAGGTTGATCTTTCAGGCACTGGGGTTAAGTTCAGAGTAAGAAACTGAAGAGATTTGCCCAAGGTCACACCGTGCAATGTTGGGTCTGGGATTAGAACCCAGGTCCTCTGACTCCCAGTCTACACCCACAGCCTCTACTGCTGACACTTGGCTTTGGGCCATTGGGTGGAGACAGCCTTAGGGCAGAGAGATGCCCCAAGGGCCAGCTGCCCTCTAATTGAGCCTCCCTGGGAGGTCCCATCAAGGAGGAGATAGATAGTCCTGTCTTAGAACCTGCTCCTCATGGGAAAGCACAGAAAGGATGATAGACTGTCAGATCTGGGAGGGATCTTATAACAGGGAACATCAGGGCTGGAGGGGCCTTAGAACAGGGGATGTCAGAGCTAGAAGGGCTTTAGAACAAGGAATGTCAGAGCTGGGAGGGGCCTTGGAACAAGGGATGTCAGAGCTGAGAGGAAGCTTAGAACAAGGGATGTCAGAACTGGGAGGGGCCTTAGAACAGGGAATGTCAGAGCTAGAAGGGCTTTAGAATAAGGAATGTCAGGGCTGGGAGAAGCTTAGAACAAGGGATGTCAGCTGGGAGGGGCCTTGGAACAAGGGATGACAGGGCTGTGGTG
Source organism: Dromiciops gliroides (assembly GCF_019393635.1). Lineage (NCBI taxonomy): Eukaryota > Metazoa > Chordata > Mammalia > Microbiotheria > Microbiotheriidae > Dromiciops > Dromiciops gliroides. The sequence continues at coordinate 289,705,969 of NC_057865.1, forward strand.
GCAGGGGTAGTGTCAGGTCTGGGACTGAGATCGTAGGATGTCAGAGCTGGAAGGAAGCTTGGAACAGAGGATGCTAGAAGTAGAAGGGCCCTTAGAACAGAGAATGCCAGACCCTCAGAGGGACCTTAGAATGCCACATCTCAGCATTGGGATGGCCCTTAGTTTGGGCGTCCTGAGCTGCTTTCCCTCCTGGTTTGAATGAGACTCTGTTTGACGATAACTTAAGAAGAGAGGCTCTGAGTTGGGCTCCAGGGCTGCCATTTAACGCATGTGTTTGACCTTGGGTGAGTCCCTTCCCTGCCAGGGCCTCCCTTTCCTCCTCTGTAAAGGGAGGGGGGTGGCCGGGGGCCTCTGGGCTGCTTCCAGCTCCTCAATCCTAGAATTGTCTGCTTCCTTGGAGGGAGGTGGGAAGATGAAATGGCCCTCTCTCCAGCCCCCAGCCCCGGATCACCCCAAAGCCACCCCCTCCCCTCCTCTCTCTGGAACTTCCCTGCAGCTGCAGGCCTGCTGAGACAATTGGGTGTTTTAGAGAAATCCATTTGGGGGTTATTTGCCATGCAGAAGTGCTTCTCTTACCCTTTAAAGCTTGGGAACAAAGAGGGCATTCTGAGCCAGGGCGGCCCACTGGGGAGCAGGCCTGCAGCTGTACAGCCCGGCCCCTCCCCTCCCCAGATCCCCTCCATGCTGGCTGGGGGCAGAGATTTTCCCAGCCCCCCACCCCCACACTCCCTGAAGCCCCTTCTCATCTCCTTGTTTTATCTGTTCCCCACCAGCCCCCATGCCACCCCCATCTCAAAGTCAGCATCTGGGGGGAGGGGAGAAGAACGTTTGCTGTGGTATGACAGGGAGCCCCAAGTCAGTTTGGGCAGGTCATGTGCCCAGATGGGCCTGCCGTTGGGGTTTATATGGGTCATATGAGGAGTGTGTGAACCAGGCGGGCATGTCAGGCAGTCTTCCATGTGAGCCCGGAGCTGGGGGCTTGAGCAAGAGTGATCATGAGATTATCCATCGAGTGCTGGGAGGCATCACCAAGATCATCTAGTTTAACCCCCCCTCCCTACTTCACTTTACAGAAGAGGAAGATGAGGTGCGGGGGGAGGGTGTCTCCCCCAAAGTCACATACCTAGTCTGGTACAGTGGATAGAGCGCTGGGCCTGGAGTCAGAGAGACCTGAGTTCAAACCCAGCCTCAGATTCTTACTGGCTGTGTGACCTTGGGCAAGACACTTACCCTGGGTCTCAGTTTCTTCATCTGTAAAATGGGGGTACCTACCACCCAAGGTTGTTGTGAGGATCAGAGATTATTTGTAAAGTCCTGCAAGCTTTAAGTGCTTTCTAAATGCCAGCTATGATGACTGGAGGTTGCAGAGAGGTGAATCTGAACCCAGGCCCTCTGACTCCAATAGTAGAACTCTTTCTGAGGTGCCACAAGGTTTTTCATAAGATTTTGCAAAATGAACTTTGCTGTACAGATTTTTTTTTGAGGTTGTGGGGATGAACTATCTCACTTTGGTTCCGTTGGCCCGGTGAAGACCGTAACATGAAATAAAGTTCAGGGGATGGGGAGGGGGGAATGTGGGACCAGACAGAGGCATCAGTGAATGATGGTCACCCATGGTGGGCAGGACCCTGGACCGGGCACCTTAGGAGAGGCAGCGTTGAATGAGTCATTGCTCTCACTCCAATGTAATGCACAATCCAGTTAGGGGAGGTGGGAGAGGTGAATGAAAGATAACTGAGGGTCCAGGGGCCTCTGCTCAGTGCTATGAGGGGTCCAGAGGAACAGTAAAGGCTACAGGAATGTAGGGGAGGGAGAGAGATGCTGGGGTGGAAAAGTCAGAAAAGGCTTCACTCAGAGCCGGAGCATGAACCATGGGAAAGAATTACAGAAGTAAGCAGGAGAAATGAGGTGACTCAGTGGATAGAGCACAGGGCCAGAAGTCAGGGAGGCCTGAGTTCAAATCCAGCCTCAGACACTCACTGTCACTTAACTCTCTTTGCCTCAGTTTCCTTGTCTGTAAAATGAGCTGGGAAAAGAAGTGGCAAATCACTCCAGTATTTTTGTCAAGAAAACCCCAAATGGGAACACAAAGAGTTGGACATGACTGAGCAATAATAATAAGGGAGAAATGGAGATCTTTGGGTCGGGGAGGGGGCAGGAATTGCATGAGGAAGGAGGAATGAACGTGTCTGTTCTGCGTGTGGGAGGGATGCTTGGGTGGCCAGTGGGCTCCCCTTCCTTAGAGGCCTTGCAGCCCAGGCCGGATGACACCTTATGAGGAATCTTGGGGGGCTCCTTGGGTACAGGTTGGATGAGGAACCTGCTGAGGCTACGGCTGTGAGAGTCTGCGATTCTGGGACAGGTGAAAGCAGCGCGCAGGGGTCTATGAGTGATTTCAGAATGGTCCCTGTGTGTTTGCACACATGATGTCAGGAGGGGAGTGGGGAGAGAGGGAGGGCGTTTGGAGAGAGGATACCGGTTGCCCTCCCATAACACCACCGTTCATCCTAATCTTCTGCGTGGGCTGGGGAGAAACCAGACACAATCTCCTCCCCTATCCACATCGGCACAGACAGCCTTCTTGTGGGTGAGGCCATTGCTGGGATAAGAAGGGGATGTGGCAGTTTGGCCCTGGGGGTGCTGAGGGAGCAGAGGGCGGAGGAAGGAGGCCGGGAGAGAAGGCGCATCCTGTGTCGAGCAGAAGAGGCGGGGACCAAAGGGTGGCTGGGATGATTCCCAGGAAAGCAGGGTCCCCAGCATCTTCCCTGTCCCGGGCAGCCCTTCACCTCAAGTCACTCATAGTCTGGAGCAGAGTGAGGGAAGGAAGAGACCAATAGATGAAAAGATTTTTCACGATTCTAGCAGGAAGAGTGTGCTAAGGACCCAGTGAGTGATGTAGACAGTAAATGGCTCAGACTGGGCTGGACTGGGCTGGGCTGGGCTGGGGGTGAACAAGAGAAAGATGCTGTAGTGTTGTAGGGAGAGTCGAGGGCTTGGGGCCAGGTCTTTGTTAGATCAGTGAATTAGGAAGGAGTGGGAGGGAGAAGATTCAGGATGGAGAGAATGATGAGGCATGGGAGCCACACCTAGAAGCCTAGAATGTTAGAGAACCTAGAACATTGGAACCCTCCTAGAGCTGAGATTCTGTGACCCTACCTCTCAGCCCCCTTTGGGCAAATCCTACCCTGGAATTTTCTCCCCCTCTCCCTAGAATGGAAGCTCTTAGAGGGTGGGAACGACTTCACTTTTGTCTTTGCATCACCAGTGCAGCATCGTCCCTTCCTCATGGCAGCCCTCCTAGTATTGGGAAGACAGCCCTCATGCCCCTCCGAGACATCTGTTCTCAAGGCTAAATATCTCTAGTTCCCTAGCCCAGGGCTTCTTAAACTTTTACCACTCTCGACCCCTTTTTTCCTGATATTTTTTTTTACATGATCCCGGGTATATAGGTATAGAAAATAGGCAGACAGAACCTTTTACTGTTGCCAAATTTTTCTTGACTCCCACATTCAGTTATGTGAACCCATATGGGATCCTGACCCACAGCTTAAGAAGCTGGGCCCTAGACTGATCCTTGTAGAGTATGATTCGCACTCTGCTCATCACCCTGGCCACCCTCCACTGGACGGCTTCCAGTGAGTACAAGATTCCAACTGTGGTCAGACCAGGGCAGCAAGAATCCTGATTCTGCTCCGGGTGGGTGTCACCCTCATTCTAGACTCCAGTGAACACATTGGTGCCTTTGCTGATCTGGGGGCCAAATAGCTGGGACTGGAAAGAGAGGGGAACAGGACAGGAAGGGTAGGGTTCACTGCTAAGGGGTGAGGGCACAGGTTAAGTGGAGAACCATGTTGGGGACCTGGATAATGTGTGTACATGTGTGTTTACATATGCGTTTGCATGTATGTGTGTGCATGCACACATGTGTGTATAAGGACTGACACAATAGCAAGAGGCCCCCTGGGAGGGCCACTGGACAGATCTTACCTGGACATCTAACTTAACCTGTGTCAAAAACAGTGACCCAAAAGATTCTAGTCCCAGCTGTGCCTCTGACTGCTTGCGACCATTGTTTTACAGGTTGCGGTTCTGTGGGGAAGGAGTAGAAGCAGAGGGACATCAGATCTGGAGCTGGAAGAGATCATGGAGGCCACCTAGTCCCCTCCCCCCACTCTTCCCATTTTACAGATGAGGAAAACAAGGCTTAGCACAGTGGCCAGCACATAGTAGGTGCTCAAAAAAGGTTTGTTGATTGAGGTTCAAAGAATTTAAATCACAAGGTCACACGGGGAGCAAACAAGAGAGATGGGATTTGAACCCAGAGCTCCTGAGTCCAGGACAGGTGCTTCCTTCTGATCATTCAGATTCCTGCCGGCCATTAGAGTCTTAGGACTCCATGTACAAAACCAAAAAGAGCTTCTAGTATCTCCCCCTCCCAGCCTTCCTGTTCCTGTCAATGATGCCACTGTTCTCCCAGCCACTCAGGCCCTGAACCTTGGAGTCATCTTTGACTCGTCCTTCATCTCCCATAAACAGGCAGTCACCAAGTCCCATCCCCTTTTCCTACAAAAGAATCCTCTCCTCTTCCCTCTCCTCTCCATTCCTATGCCTGGCTTCACTGTGATTGCCCAAGCCACCAGCCCCCACTCAGGCCTTTTGTTGGGCTACTGTGAATTCCCACATATCTATTCCTATGTCTGAGATGTCCACCATTCATGTCTCCTATGGGTCAAGGAATTGAAGGTTCCTGTTTAATGATGTGTTAAAGTGATCCTGGGAGAGGGCAGCTAGGTGGTGCAGTGGATAGAGCACTGACCCTGGAGTCAGGAGGACCTGAGTTCAAATCTGGCCTCAGTCACTTAACACTTACTAGCTATGTGACCCTGGGCAAGTCACTTAACCCCAATTGCTTCACCTAAAAAAAAAATTTTTTTTTAAATAAAAAAATAAATAAAGTGATCCTGGGGTGGGAGAGTATGTTAAACTCATTAGCATCCACTAAACCCATCAGTAGGGTTAATTAGCTTAGTCAAGGGAGAGGAAAGTTTAGAGGTTTTAGGGCACAGGACCTTAGCAGTGATTTGGGTGGGGTGGAAAGGTAGAGTCTTGTTGTGAAAACAGCCTGGATTTGGCACCAGAGGGCTTGGGTTTGAAAACTGATCCAGCTTACAGCACCCTACCTTGGACCAGTCATTTTACCTAAAGAGACAACAACTAGGTGGTTCAAATCCTGTCTAAGACACTAGCTAGATGAGTGTGGGCAAGTCAAGTCAAACCCACAAGCATTTTTTAGACTCTTATTATGTGCAAGGGACTGTTCTAAGCATTGGGGATAAAAAGAAAGGCCAAAAAACAGTCCTTCAACAGGTGAAGCCAAGATGGTAGAGTAGAGGTGGCAACCCAGATGAACTCTCCCAACAATCCCCTCCAAAAAACTTTGAAAAAAATTCTTCATATGTTTGATATGACTGTACATATACAACCTATATCAGACAGCTTTCCAACTTCGGGAGAAGGGAGGGAAAGAGGGGGGAGAAAAAAAATTTGGAACTAAAAATCCAGTGTAAACAAATGTTGAAAACTATCCTTATATGTAATGTGGCCAGGAGTGTGGCAGTAGCATCAGTGGTAGGCCTTGAAAGTGGCCATGTCAACAGGAGCCCTGATAGAGTAAGGGGGCCAGACAACTGCTCAGAAAGAGATTATAGGGGACCCTTTGCTGACACGGGGTGTAGCTGTCACTGATTGGCAATTCTATTGCTCTTAGACAGTTCTGGGTCACAGTTTTAGGGTGGAGAGGGTCACTAGTGGTCAGTCACAAGGGAGCTGGGGCCTTTGTTATGGTTCTAAGGCAAAGAGGAGTGCTGGCCCATGTAGCTGAAAGGGACCAGGTGCCCTTCCTTTGTAAAGACCAAAGCATAGACCAAGAAAGCAGTGACCACACCTCTCCCAGGACTACACCACCTTGGAAGCACTAATAATTTGTGCTCCCAGAACTAGTTCAGAAAACAGTAGCACAAAAAGTCTGAAACTTGGCATAATGCCTCCTCATTCCCAAGTGATCAAAGCCCTCCTTTAACATAAAGTTCAAAATCGGGGCAGCTAGGTGGTGCAGTGGATAAAGCACCAGCCCTGGATTCAGGAGTGCCTGAGTTCAAATCCAGCCTCAAACACTTAACACTTACTAGCTGTGTGACCCTGGGCAAGTCACTTAACCCCCATTGCCCCGCAAAAACAAAAACAAAAACAAAAACAAAAACATAAAGTTCAAAATCAACAAATAGACTTAAAAATGAGCAAACAACAACAAAAAAGGATTTAACTATAAAAAGCTACTATGATGGCAGGGAAGACCAAGAAATAAATTCAGAAGACTACAGTGTGAAAACAGCTAAAACCAAAGCCTCAAAGAAAAATGCTAATTGGACCCAAGCCCAACAAAAATTCCTGGAAGAGTTAAATCAAGAAATAAGAGTGATAGAGGAAAAATTGGGGAAAGAAATGACAGTGATTCAAGAAAATTTTGAAAGGAGAATCAACAGCTTGGTAAAAGAGACAAAGACAAAAAATAACTGAAGAAAATAACACCTTTAAAACAGCACTGGTAAAAGAGGCACAAAATTCATTGAAGAAAAGAACTCCATAAAAGGCAGAATTGGGAAAATAGAAAAAGAAGTACAAAAGCTCACTGAAGAAAATAATTTCTTAAAAATTAGAATCGGCCAAGTGGAAGCTAATGCCTCCATGAGACATCAAGATACAATAAAATAAAGTCAAAAGTATGCAAAAAATTAGAAGAAAATGTGAATTCTCTCATTGGAAAAACAACTAACCTAAAAATAGACTGGAGTGAAATAATTTAAGAATTATTGGACTGCCTGAAAACCATGATCAAAAAAAAAAGACCAGACATCATATTTCTTTTTTTTTTCTTTTTTTTTTATGGGGCAATGGGGTTAAGTGACTTGCCCAGGGTCACACAGCCAGTAAGTGTCAAGTGTCTGAGGCCGGATTTGAACTCAGGAACTCCTGAATCCAGGGCCGGTGCTCTATCCACTGCGCCACCTAGCCGCCCCAGACATCATATTTCAAGATTATAAAGGAAAGCTTCCTTGATGTCTTAGATCCTGAGGCTAAAATAGAAATTGAAAGAATCCACTGATCATTTCCTGAAAGAGATCCCAAATTGAAAACTCCCAGGAATATAATTGCCAAATTCCAGAGCTCCAAGGTCAAGAAGAAACTACTGCAAGCAGCCAAGGGGAAAAAAAAAAAACCAATTCAAATATCATGGAGTCATAGTCAGGATCACACAAGATTTAGCTTCTTCTCATTAAAGGAGCAGAAGGCTTAGAGTATGATATTCCAGAGGGCAAAAGTTCTACAATCGCAATCTAGAATAACCTACCCAGCAAAACCGTGTATATATATATATATTTTTTTTTGCGGGGCAATGAGGGTTCAGTGACTTGCCCAGGGCCACACAGCTAGTAAGTGTCAAGTGTCTGAGGCCAGATTTGAACTCAGGTACTCCTGAATCTAGGGCCAGTGCTTTATCCACTGTGCCACCTAGCTGCCTGTGTATAATCTTTAAAGGAAAAAAATGAAGTTTAATGAAATGGAGGACTTTCAAGCATTCCTGATGAAAAGACAAATAAAAAAAATTGACACTCAAACATAAGACTCAAGAGAAATATAAAAAAAAGGAAACATGAAACAGTAATCATGAGAGTCAATAAAGTTAAACCATTTACATTCCCATGTGGGAAGATGATACATGTATCTCCTAAGAACTTTGTCATTATTAGGGCAGTTAGAAGGAGTCTACATAAGAAGCATGAATTTGAATCAATTATGTTGGGATGGTCTCAAAAAGAAAAAAAGGAAGAAAGGAAGGAAAAAATGAAGCAGTGAAAAGGAGGAATGCACTGGGAGAAGGGGGAGGGAGAGGTAGAATAGGGGAAATTTTCTCATATTAAAGTGGCACACAAAGAAAGAACTTTTACAGTGGAAGGAAAAATGGCAGAGTGGAGAACAATACTTGAACCTCACTCTCATCAGAATTAGTTCAAAGAGGGAAGAATACACACACACACACACACACACACACAGCGAATTGGGTATAGAACTCTATCTTATCAATAGGGATATAGGAGATGTGAGAAAATAATGGGATTTGGCAGATACTCAAAGGCCCACCTGGAGATTAATCTAAACTGATTGAATTAAGTGAGAGTGATTGACTTTGCTAATTAGCCTACTTCAAGTCAATTAGATTGTAATCACACTTGACTGGCCCTTAAGGAGGTATTGTTCTCAGAAGCTAAAGACTTTGAACTCAACTGGAGACCACCTTCAAGTCCAGTGAACCAATGGATTTAGATGATGATAACCAATCAGCTTGAAGCAGTGTGTAAGGACCGCCTCTGGTCCAGACCTATAAAAAGCTTCCACACTCAGTTTGAGAAGAGTTTGTGGGTGAAGCAGGCTTATGGCGGAGGACCTGAGGAAGAACCAAACCAGGCTGGAACTCTAGGCTAGATAGGCCTTTTCTTAATTCCACATGTTCTCTTTTTTTTTCCTCTTTTTTTGTTTTTGTTTTTGTTCTTTTTTGCAGGGCAATGGGGGTTAAATGACTTGCCCAAGGTCACATGGCTAGTAAGTGTCAAGTGTCTGAGGTCAGATTTTTGAACTCAGGTACTCCTGAATCCAGGGCCGGAGCTTTAACCACTGCGCCACTTAGCTGCCCCTGTTCTCTTTTTTTTTTTCTAATACCTAGTATGCTTTAATAAATGCTTAATACCCAAAGACTGGTGCTAAAGCTTCTACTTTAAGGCGACCATACATTTAGATTTTAAACATCACAGAGGGAAAATGGATAAGAGATATGGGGGAGGGAATGATAAAAGGGAGAGTGGATTAAGGAAGGCAGTGGTCAGAAGCAAAACTAACTTGAGGAGGGACAGAATAAAAGAAAAGACAGAAGGATAAACAGAAGAAAATAGAATGAAAGGAAATATACAGTTAGTAATCATAGCTGTGGGTGTGAATGGGATGAGCTCGTTCATAAAACAGAAGCAGATAGCAGAATGGATTAGAAACCAGAATGCAACAATATGTTGTTTACAAGAGACACACTTGAAACAGAAAGACAGAGTTAAAATAAAGGACTGGAGCAGAATCTATTATGCCTCAGCTGAAATAAAAAAGGCAGGGGTGGCAATCATAATCTCAGACAAAGCAAAAGCAAAAATATACCAAATTAAAAGAGATAAGCAAGGAAATTACATTTTGTTATAAGGTACCATAGGTAATGAAGTAATAGCAAATAAGTTTATAGCAAATTTCTCTGATAAAGGTCTTATTTCTCAAATACACAGGGAACTGAGACAAATTTCTAAAAAAATAAGAGCCATTTCCTAATTGATAAATGGCCAAAGGATATGAACAGGCAGTTTTCAAAAGAAGGAATCAAAGCTATTTATAGTCATGTGAAAAAATGCTCTAAATCACTGGGGTTTTTTATTTTTACTTCTAAATCACTATTGATTAAAGAAATGTAAATTAAAACAACTCTGAAGCACCATTTCATATCTATCAGAAATGACAAATGCTGAAGGGGATAAGGGAAAATTAATGAATTGGTGGAGTAGTGAACTGGTCCAACCATTCTGGAGAACAGTTTGGAACCATGCCCAAAGGGCTATGGGGCTGTGCATACCCTTTGACCCAGCAATACCACTACTAGGTCTATATCTTAGAGATAATAAAAAAGGGAAAAGGACTCACATGTATAAAAATATTTATAGCAGCTCTTTTTGTGGTAGCAAATTTTATGCTCATCAATTGGGGGATGGCTGAATAAGTTATGGCATATGATTGTGATGGAGTACTATTGTGCTATAAGAAATGATGAGGGAAGGTGGTTTCAGAAAAACATGGCAAGAACTATATGAATTGATGCAAAGTGAAGGGAGAAGAGCTAGGAGGTCATTGTGCATAGTAACAGCAGTGTTGTAATGATGATCAACTGTCAAAGATTTAGATGCTTTGATTAATACAATGATTCAAGACAATTCTGAAGGATTCATGATAAAAAATGCTCTCCACCTCCAGAGAGAAAACTGATGAACTGTGAGTGCAAATAAAAGTATAATATTCTTTCTTTTCTTTTCTTTTCTTTTCTTTTCTTTTCTTTTCTTTTCTTTTCTTTTCTTTTCTTTCTTTCTTTCTTTCTTTCTTTCTTTCTTTCTTTCTTTCTTTCTTTCTTTCTTTCTTTCTTTCTTTCTTTCTTTCTTTCTTTCTTTCTTTCTTTCTTTCTTCCTTTCTTCCTTCCGTCCTTCCTTCCTTCCTTCCTTCCTTCCTTCCTTCCTTTCTTTCTTTCTTTCTTTCTTTCTTTCTTTCGTTCTTTCTTTCTTCCTTCCTTCCTTCCTTCCTTCCTTCCTTCCTTCCTTCCTTCCTTCCTTCCTTTCTTTCTTTCTCTTTCCTTCCTTCCTTTCTTTCTTTCTCTTTCTTTCCTTCCTTCCTTCCTTCCTTCCTTCCTTCCTTCCTTCCTTCCTTCCTTCCTTCCTTCCTTCCTTCCTTCCTTCCTTCCTTCCTTCCTTCCTCCCCTCCATCCCTCTTTTCTTTTTTTTTTTTAGCAATATGGCTAACATGGAAACATGTTTTGCATGATTTCACATGTATAATTGATATCATATTGCCTGCTTTCTCAGTGGATGGGGAAGGGGGAGGAGAAAAAGAATTTCAGAGTGGTAAAGAGCTTAGAACAGGGAATATCAGAGCTGGGAGGGACATTAGAACATGTAATATTAGAGCCGTCAGACATCCAGGCCGATGGTGGAGCAATAAGATGAGCCTGGGGAGGTTGAAAATATGGGTCTGAATCTAGGTTCTGTCCCTTAGAATCTTGTGACCTTAGGTAAGTCACGAACCCTCTGGGTCTGTTCTCTCTTCTCTTTAATGAGGGGGTTAAATTAGATGGCTTGTGTGCTCCCTTCTGGCTTTAGAACTATGATTCTGCAAGCCATAACCACCTCATCTGTAAATATGGAGGGCATCAGGCCAATGACCTCTGAGGTTCCTGTCATCTGTAGATCTATGAGCCCAAGATAGCAGAATTCAGGGCACTCTCTGGTCTCGGGGGCTGGACCATCCTGAATGTGCAGCTATAGCTGTGAGAGAACCATGGTGATGAAGGTGAAGATGATGAGGATGGTGGTGGTAGTAGTGGTGGTTATGAGGGTGATGGTGTGGGGGGGGATGATGATGGTAGCATTTACATGTCATTTTTTTTTTTGGCAGAGCAATGAGGGTTATGTGACTTGCCCAGGGTCACACAGCTAGTGTCAAGTATCTGAGACTGGATTTGAACTCAGGTCCTCCTGAATCCAGAGCCAGTGCTTTATCCACTGTGCCACCTAGCTGCCCCTACATATTATTTTAAGGCTTCCAAAGTGCTTTCCCTACATTATCCCACTTGATCCTCATCCTGACCCTGGGAGATAAATGTTCTTATTACCCCCATTTTATAGATGAGAAAACTGAAGCAGACAGGGCTAAAGTGACTTGCCCTGGGTCACCCAGCTAGACAGCGGAAGAGGCTCCCAGTCTGGCTCTCTAAGCATTGCACTACCTTACCACACCTGGGGCCCAGTGTGGGGGTTTCTTCAAGGCTCTTCGTGGCTCAGCAAGTGTTCTCCAGTGTCCCCAGCCTCAGGAGGGGATGAGCCAAGAAGAGCACTTAGACTTGGGGCGATGGGGGATTGTCTAAGGAGCTGGGGGAGGGAGTATAGGGCACCTTTGGAAGCCTGGCTCTGGGGGGACCTCTTGGCAGGGGACTGGTTCTTCTGGATTCTGCCCTGGGGCAGTGGGCTAGCCGCCAGCCCCATATAGCCTGAGTGGCCCAGGTAAAGTCCGGTGCCAGCGGGGCCTCGCCAACCCAAACAGCCTGGGGCTGGGGGCTGGGCCAAAGGCCTGTGGAACACCACTTGGGTGTTTGTGGTTACAGCTCCCCCTCCCCCCAGGTATCCACCTGGGGGGAGGGGGACAAGCTAGGAAAGCCCCAGGGAAGGGAAGGGGGGCCAGTGGGTTTGTGTTTCCACATGATTTCCTCTCTTCTTTTTGAAGAAGTGATGAAGGAAAAACAGAGTGATGGGGGGCATGGGGGGAGTAGGAGGCACCACTCCCACCCCATGTGACTTCCCACTTGGCTGGCCCGGTTCTGGCATGGCCGAGGCACCATCAGATGCCAAGAGAAGCAAGACGCTATCCCCTGGCGCAACGCTTCCAGTGCCTGCACAGCAGCCAGGGCCTCCACTTCCCCATCTGTAAAATGGGTGGTGGGATTGTAGATTTAGAGGTGTAAGCAAAGGAGAGTCTCTCATCTGCCAGACTGAGGCGTGACAGGTCACGAGGGACTTGGCCAAGGTCACAGAGGTAAAGAGCATCAGCCAGGATCAGAACTCAGGCCCACTGACCCCTTAACTCCACACTTCCTCTGGACCCAGCCTACATTCCAGGGGTCTAATGAAGCAGCTGCTCTGGGGAGAGGAGCTGCCCTTCTCTGTGTTGCCACATCCTCCTGAAAGCAGTCTGTGGACAGAGCTTCATGCTGAAACCCAGGCCAGTGAGATGCCAGATGCACTCCACGGCAGGGCCATGCTCAAAGCCTGCTTGCCTTCCTTCCTTCTTCCTCTTCTCCCTCACTCCTTCACCTCCTTCTTCTCTCCCTCCCTCCCTCCCTTCCTCCCTCTCTCCCTTCCTTCCTTCCTTCCTTCCTTCCTTCCTTCCTTCCTTCCTTCCTTCCTTCCTTCCTTCCTTCCTTCCTTCCTTCCTTCCTTCCTTCCTTCCTTCCTTCCTTCCTTCCTTCCTTCCTCCCTCCCTCCCTCCCTCCTTCCTTCCTTCCTTCCTTCCTTCCTTCCTTCCTTCCTTCCTTCCTTCCTTCCTTCCTTCCTTCCTTCCTTCCTTCCTTCCTCCCTCCCTTCCTCCCTTCCTCCTTCCTCCTCTCCTTCCCTTCCTTCCTTCCTCCCTCCCTTCCTCCCTCCCTTCCTCCCTTCCTCCTTCCTCCTCTCCCTCACTCCTTCCCTTCCTTCCTTCCTTCCTTCCTTCCTTCCTTCCTTCCTTCCTTCCTTCCTTCCTTCCTTCCTTCCTTCCTTCCTTCCTTCCTTCCTTCCTTCCTTCCTTCCTTCCTTCCTTCCATTCTTTTAATCCATTACAGCCCCTTTTCCTCCCAGCTAAGGAAATGACATGGGAATCCAAGCTCTCCACCCTCCACCTCTCTCCTAATTAAGTTATGTGGGGTTATTGAGCTGCCCCATATCCCCATTACTCCTAGTGCCGCTCTCTGGAGTCAAGCAGAGAAAGGCTTGAGCCTCTTCCCAGACAGACCAGCCGCTCTCATATAACCCTGAGCCCCCTTCTCCCCGCTCCCCCTTCCCTCTTCCTTATTTCCTCTTCAGGCTCAACACTCCTAATTCCTTCCTAGTCTCAGTTTACCTCCGCTTCTATTCATAAGCTGCTTTACAATTTGAGGCACTTTCCTACGTCTTCTTTAATTTGATTCTCATAATAACCCAATTCATGTGGGCAGGCCAGGGTCACGCCCATTTTACAGATGAGAAAACTGAGGGGTGGAGAAATAGAGTTCTAGTGAGTGGTAGAGTTGGACCTGAAACTGAGATCTTCTGGTTTCCAGCTGAGAGCTCTGCCCACTGCACTCACCAGCCTCTCAACCAGCATTTATGGACTCCATGACTAAGTGCAAGGCATATTCATGAAACAAATTCCATGGAATAGGATTATGGAAAATCCACTCTAGGGGGATTGTAGAACTGTGGGGTCTCGGCTAGGTAGAATTTTAGTGACCAGTTAATTCAATCCACATGTGACTAAGAATTCCCCCCACCAACACACACCATATTTGATGAGTGGTCACCCAGATTTTGCTTGAATACCTCCAGTAATTGGGGACTCCCTCCCTGCCAAGTTTACTCCCAGGTGACACTCTGTATTAAAGAGAAACCACTTTCTTTGTGATTTCCAATCTAGAAGACTTGATTTCCTGCCTTCCCTACACTTACAATCCAAATTCAGAGGAGATATGTCCAAGGCAAATAAGGCAGACCCCCAACTCCAGGCATTTATCACGATTCCCAAGCACCAGTTAAGTATAACTAGACAGGAAAAAAGCTGTGGGGACTGATTAGAACTGACGAACTTAGGGGGCAGGAGCCCAGCTTTACCATTTATAATCCATGTCACTTTGGACAAGTCACTTCACCTCTCAGTGACTCAGATTCTTTATTTGTAAAAATAAGAATGGACTAGATGACCATTGACTAGCTACAAGGTCCTTTCCAGCTCCAGAGCCATGATCCCACGAATTGTTGTTGTTGTTGTTATTGTTTTGTTTGTCTTTCCTTTCTCAAAGAGGACCGTGCCATCATCGGGGTGATTCCATGACTTGCACTGAATCGGATGTACATGAGGGAGGGCTGTGCAAGGTCACCGACTTCATTCTCTCCCCCAGAGCCATCTGGGTCCAGTGGCAAGATATACATCAGTATGACTAGAAATGGCCCTAGATGTTTAAGGCAACTGGGGTGAAGTGACTTGCCCAGGGTCACACAGCTAGTAAATGTCTAAGGTGAAATTTGAACTCGGGTCCTCCCAACTCCAGGTCCAGCGCTCTATCCACTACACCACCCAGCTGCTGATCTCATCAATAAACATATTGGAAAGAGCCACTAATGATGGGGTGAGAGGACCTGGGTTTGAGGCCTCCCTCTGATACTTCCTGCCTGGGTGAATGAGAGGACTGGACCAGATGGCTTTAGAGTCCCCTCCCATTCTAAAACTTATTCTATGACCCTAGTCATCCAGTCATTACAGTCATGTGACCCCGTTTGGGGTATTCTTGGCAGAGACACTGGAGTGCTTGGCCATGTCCTTCTCCAGTTCATTTGACAGATGAGGAAACTGAGGCAAACAGGGTGAAGTGACTTACCCAGGGTCACACAGCTAGTGTCTGAGGCCAGATTTGAACTCATGAAGATGAGTCTTCCTGACTCTCCCACTGCACCACCCAGCTGCCCTAAGGGTCTACTTTGGCGAACTTTTCCTTTGACTCTTTGAGAATCTGACACTTTGCTGGGTCAACCTCATCTCCAGAATAGAGCCTCAACCTCTCTGGACCTTAGTAGACAGCCCTTGAGAGCTGCTGGGGCTGGGGCTAGCTTGGTGTCAAGCCTCTGTCTGACCTTGGGCAACCTTTGATCCTGGCTACCCTGGTCCTTGGAAGTAGACACACAGTCTATTGCTTTCCGTCTTGGCAGGGACTTCCTGAGCTTGCATTTCTTTGGTAGAACCTTCCCTACTCCAGCGTCACCTCCAGCTTGTGGTGAAGGACTAGAGGAGGTTGTTGGTGGGAAGGTTGTGAAAGGAAAACTGGGGTGTAGAGTGGGATGGTAGAAAGTGGCTAAGTATGGTTTTAAGTGTGAGCCACGGTGGGTCCAGGAATAGTGAGAAGGGCAGCTCTCTGGTTTTCTAATCCCCGACCTACCCAGCCCTTCTGGAAAGAGGCTGCATGGCCCTTGGGCAGGGAAAGGGTCTCCCCCTAGTTCAGGACTAGAGCTATCCCACTGTCCATCAATCAGCTCAGGCCAGACACCCTTCTCACACATGATCCACTTCTAGTGCCCTATGCACACACCCATGGGGTTGAATCATCCAGATTCTCCTCCTCCTCCTCCTCCTCTGCTCCTCCCTCTTTTCTCTCTCTCTCTCTCTCTTCTTTCTCTCTCTTCTCTCTCTGTCTCTGTCTCTATCTCTTTCTGTCTCTGTCCCCCCCCCTCTCTCTGTCTCTCTGTATGTCTCTCTCTGTCTCTCTGTAGGTCTCTCTCTGTGTCTCTCCGTCTCTTTCTCTGTCTCTGTCTCTCTCTCCTCCAAGTTGTTTTCTAAGCAATGGGAGAGAATAGTTCTCTTGTTACAAATATGGCTTCTGGGCATTTGGTAATGCGCTCCCTTTTCTCCCTCTCCCTTCCACCCTACAAAGGAACCTTTTGTTTCTTTCCCTTCCTTTCTCTGTCTCTGCACTTCCCCCCCACCCAGCCCCCACCAGCCCCAACTCCCTCCTCCTGGCTACCCCCACGCCTCTTAACTGCCAAATGACTGATGAGGGACAAGAAATGACCATGGCTCGGTCATGGCTCTCTCTCCTGAGCTGGCCTGATGGAGATGGCCGCCATTTTGAATCATTCCCCTTCCCCACCATTTGGGTCCCATTCTTTCTCTCTCTCTCTCTCTCTCTCTCTCTCTCTCTCTCTCTCTCTCTCTCTCTCACTCACTCACACACACACACACACACACACACACACACACACACACACACACACAGTCTGAATGGGGTTGGCGGGGGGAGGCAGCAGTGTCTAGGCCTCGGCAGAATCCCAGAAGGAATGTTGATGATGAGCCGGAAATTCAGAGGTGCGTTTTTTTTCTCCCATTACTGAATGGGATTGGGATTATTTAACTATACACATGTGGACATGTGGATGTGTGTGTATGGAGAGTACACCCAAAGCCTCAGGTACTCTAAGGAAAGGTAGAAAACAGACCAAGGGCTCCATCTCTTTCTAGTCCAGAGTGAGACTGTCTCTCTCTCCACTGTGAGGTGACCCCATCATAGAACCTCAGCATCTCTTCTCCCCAAACACCTCCCTCTGCCGTCTACTGACATACTATCTGGGTGCATCCTTAAGAGAGGGGCCGGCTGCTCTGTGAATGGTCCAGGAGTATTCTCTTTTTTGTTTCCAATGAGAAGTATTTATACTGATGCCATGTCTACACACCATTGAAATTTGCAATCCTTGTCCCCAGGGTGTTGTCGATGATCTCAGGAGGTATTGAGAAAAGTCTAGAATCCAAATCATTTGTAGTTACATGAATTAAAAAAGAAATAAGTGAACAGAGTGGAGTGCTCCTGGGAGGAGGGAGGAGGGAGGAAGGGTGTCTGTCACATCTCTGTGGCGGAAAGACTGAAAAGCAGCTATTTCTGTGTAGTTATCTAGAGAACTAAAAGCTTCCTTAGTCACTTCTGTTTGAACTGTCCCGATGACTGAAGCCAAGTGGGTTTTTTCCTCTTAAATTGTCTAGAAAACACTTTGCTTTTCTATTTCAGTCAGTGGCCATGGGTATGATCTGATACACAAGGCATCTCCTGCATAGCTTATTGTGACCAGAAGAGATGGGGGGCTATGGATGTAGAACACCAAATAAATCTTTTAATAAGCTTTTATTTAGCACCAACTGTATACCAGGCACTAAATTTTTTTTTTTAAGTGAGAGAAATTGTGGTGCAGTGGATAAAATGCTGGCCTTGGATTCAGGAGGACCTGAGTTCAAATCCAGATTCAGATACTTGACACTTATTAGCTGTGTGACCCTGGGCAAGTCACTTAACACTCATTGCCCCACAAAAAAAACCAAAACCAAAACCAAAATGTAAAAAGACAGAAATGAAATCATCCTTTTACTGGTGGAGTTTGCATTCTACTAGGACAATGTCCTGGCCTAGGCATTCAAGGCCCAGTTGATGATTTGGTTACCTTCGTGGAGTCAATATGTTTGTCTTTCTTTCTCTCCTCTCTCTGTCTGTCTCTCTCTATCTATCTTTGTCTCTCTTTGTCTCTTTTTTCTCTTTCTCTCCTATCTTTGTCTTTCTTTCTCTTCTCTCTTGACTATCTCTCTCTCTCTTCTCTGTCTCTCTCCCTCCCTCCTTTCTCTCTCCTCCCTCTTCCTTCTCTCTTTCTCTCCTCCCTCTCTCTCCTTCTCCCTCCCTTTCTGTATTACAAAGGATGACTCTTTGAGGGGGAGATGGGAGGAAGATATTTAGAAATTAAGGTTATGTAAAAAACCAAAAATTGGTTTTCCAAGCTTGTCCTAGGTATTGGTACACATATACTCAAGATCTATCTATGGGCCTTTTAGCTGTTAGGACCATAGAACCATGGGATCACCGTATGGATGGCGGTTTAGAGCTGGGAGGGGCCTTCGAGGCCTCCAATCCAACCCCCTAATTTTACAGAGGACATAATGGAGGCTCAGGTAGATTAAGTGATTTTCCCCTAAGTCATATAGGTATTGACAGAGGCCAAAGTTGAACCTAAGTCTGCTTTGGCTTATCTTAAAGCAATTATTTCTTTTTAAAAAAAATAAGCTTTTTTTTTTTTTGGTGGGGCAATGGGGGTTAAGTGACTTGCCCAGGGTCACACAGCTAGTAAGTGTCAAGTGTCTGAGGCTGGATTTGAACTCAGGTCCTTCTGAATCCAGGGCCGGTGCTTTATCCACTGAAACACCTAGCTGCCCCAAAGCAATTATTTCTTGATTAAAAAAAGACATTTTTATTTGTCTTTTGTCTATGTGTTCCCTTTCTCTTCCTCACTCTTATTTTCTCTGCTTCCCTTCTGGGCTGGGCACCTCCAGCCCTTCCCACCCTTGTTGAATAGGGAAGGCACTGCACATGGCTGGGTGTGGCTCTAGCCCACAGTCAGGACTCCTTAGTGGATTTCTTATAGAACCTCACCCCCCTTCTCCTTCTCCACCTCCTCAGTGGAGATTCAACAACCAGCATCTGTTTATGTGAGAGATAGGGGGATACCTGGAGTTTATTCTAAGATCAAGAGATAAGGAATGGACTCAAAATCCATGTTGAGCTCCTTCAACTTCCCCATGGCACGGTTCTTCTTTCCATCCAAGCCAAGGTCTCTCTATCACCCCCCAAGACTCCCCAGACTACTAGAGGTGGGAGGATATCTTTATGGGCTTGCCATGAGTGGAGAATGGGTTTGGAGAAGTGGTAGCTGGAGGCTTAGCTGGGAGCTAGTGACTCACTTGAGAGTCATCCCTTCTCTCCCCCTCCTTGTACCATATTCCCCCAAAGTTCTCCCACAACTCCGCAGACCAGAATTGACATTTCTTTGCTTTCCCATCGACAAGGGTTCACTGAGGGCCACCTCATCGCTGGCCTTTCTGTGGACAGGGTGGGGCTACGGCCAGCACCAACTGCTCCCAAGGCTCCACTTGGGCATGTATCGGTTTGGATGCCCCCCCCATTCTCACTTTTGCTGAGTGGTGAGGAGTTGACAACCTAGGGCAGAAGGAGATGTGGGGGGTGGGGGATGGGGGTGGGTTGGAGGGGAGGAGACCTGGAAGGCAGCTAAATAAAGTCCTTGGGATCACATGTCCTGTGTCTCTCATTTGCTCTTCTCATTCCCTTTTCCGGACAACAAGGCACCCATTGATGGAGCGGGGAGGAGGCGGGGATGGGGGGTTTGCGGGGAGGAGCTGTCGTGGTCAGTGGGTTCATACCCCTCCCCCATTTCTTGGTACTCCTTAACATGGGGCTCCCACTGAAGGAGGGGAAGGCAGAGACACCCCTCACAACACCCAGTGATCTAATGAGACATCAACTGACTCACACCATGGGTCAAGGGGGTAGGGGGTAGAGATTGGGATAATGGGGCTTCAGACATGAGTGCTCTCCTCCTTGAGAAGCATGGATCCCAATGCCTTCCTTGCCCCTCCCTTCTCTTCTCCAATGTCCTTTTGCCATCTTCCGTCCCCTCCCCCATACTTTGTTTTTTTTCTGTTTCCATCTTCACCCCTTCCCTTTCCTCTCAAGCCTCCAGCCATGGCCACTTCCTTCCTCTGCCTCTCCTGTCCCCACCTTCCTGCTCAGTTCTCTCCCAGAATCATTCTCTTTGGGTCCCACCCTCTGTTTCTTGTATCGTTCCATCAAATCCTCCTTGTCTTCCAGGCTCACAGCCTGGTCCATCCCTGACTTTGCTCCCCCTCTCCCACTCACAAGTCCTGATCTTGACCAGGGACAGGTCCCACCATCCCCTTTTGGTGCCTCTCTTCCCCTGTTTGCTCTCCCTCCCTGGTCCCTTGGCTCTCCAGATGCCCACTCACCCTGGGATGTGGCCCAGACTCCAGGGCATGGTCATCAGACCTTTGAGGGCTCTGCCCACTTTTGCTCTGGCTTGAGAGCAAGGAAGAAATAGTTCTTTTTGCATCTCCCAAGCCTCCCCCAGCCCACCCTCATCCTCCCCACCACTGAGAGAGAGAGAGAGAGAGAGAGAGAGAGAGAGAGAGAGAGAGAGAGAGAGAGAGAGAGAGAGAGAGAGAAGCCTGAGCTGTCACTCCAGTCCCAGGATGCCAAGATGTGGCTTCAAGCCACAGATGGACCATGCCAAAGACAGCATCTTTCCCTTTGTGATGACCTTCGATCTTCTTTGTATCTTGTATGTTGTCTCCCCCATAAAAGCTCTTTGGGGGCAGAGACTGTTTCTATACTGCCCAAGTGCTATCAATGCCCTCTAAATTTGGCACCCTGGGACAGAGCTTGGGTTGCCTCACCTTAGTTGTGGCTCTGATGAGAGAGGAATATTAAATGGATGGGACGATGAGAGCTGGAGGAAGAGCAGCGTGTGAGGGAAGGGAACACAAGTCAGCCAAATGTAAGCTTCTTGACTGTTTCTAGTTTTTTGTCTTCATATCTCCAGTGCCTGACAGTGCCTGGAAGTTTAATAAATGTGAGTTGAATTGAATGAAGATCCCCTGTATGTGTATGTGTCTTTCTGTCTCTGTATCTCTGTCTCTGTCTCTCTTTCTGTCCCTCTCTCTGTCCCTTTCTGTCTGTCTGTCTTTGTGCCTCCGTCTCCTTTTGCCTCTTTGTCTCTGTGATTGTTTCTCTTAGTCTCTTTTTGTCTCTCTACCTCTGTCTCTCTGCCTGTCTCTGTCTCTGTTTTTCTCTGTCTCTGTCTATCACACACACACACATACACACACACACACACACACACACACACACACACACACACACACACACGCACGCACGCACACCCTCTTATCTGGTATGATTTCAACAGACCTGACTGTCTAGTGTTTCAGTAACAGTCCCTCAGAAGCAGTAATCCCACCCCGGCTCTCTCCGCCCTTCCCCTGCCCACCTCTAGGTGGCACTGACCCACCAGGTTCTGCTGGGAGCTGGGGCTAGAAAGACGTGGACTTTGTGGTACTTATTAATCACTTGTTCTATGTAGGGCGCTGTGCTCGGCACCTAGTCATCCAAAACCAAAACAGAATCTACCCTCAAGGAGCTTGAATTTCACTGGCAGAAATAGCATGTTCACAAAATAAGAGGAGGTGGGGGAAACAAGAAGAATCATCATTGCCATTGCTGTTGGAGGCAGCTAGGGAGCGCCACTGCACCTGGAGTGCCAGACCTAGAGTCTGGAAGACCCGAGTTCAAATTCCACCCCAAAGTGTGTGACCCTGGGCAAGTCACTTCACCTCTGCCTGTCTCAGTTTCCTCATCTGCAAAATGGGAATGATAATGGCATCTACCACTCAGAATTATAGTGAGGACTGAATGAGATACTATTTGTAAAGTGCTTAGCACAGTGCCTGGCTCATGCTAGGCACCACATAACTGCTTATTACCCCTATGGCTACGGTACTTTATAGTTAAATATTTAAATATTTCATTGATTGGAGGTTTTTTTTAATTTTATTGCTTTCATTTCCTTCCCTTTCCCCTACCTAGGGAACCATCCCTTCAGCAAAGTATAAAAAAAAAAAAACAGCAGGGGGAAAAAGGAAAGGTTACCAATGCAACAAGCTAGGTGCCGTATTCCACCCCCAAAGCCCCCCACCTCTACAAAGAAGGGGGGCGCATTTGCTCATCTCCTTGAAGTCAAGTTTGGCCATTTTGAACATTATGGTTTATGGAGAACTTTTGTTCACAATGACCCTGTGAGTTAGGGAACACAAGCAGGATGGTTCTCATTTTATAGATGAGGAAACTGAGGCTTGGTTAAATGAGGCAATGTTCTATAGTGAAAAGAGCCCAGGTTTGGCATCAGAAGAGTTAGTTTTGAATCCCTGCTACTGTGACCCTAGGAAGATCACTCTCTCTAAGCCTCAGTTTCCCCATCTGTAAAATTAAGAACTTGGTTATGAGCTATTTGGCTCCAATGACCTCCTCAAAGTCACACAGTCTGAATGTGATGGCCCTTACCAGCCAGAAAGACCCAGGGACCTGCTCCCGTCCCTCACAAATGGCCTCTGTCATTCCCGCCCCTCCCCAGCCCCAGCCCCAGGACCGAGCCTCTCAAAGGGTATCAAAGGAATCCGCAGCCACTCCCCCCAAAGGCAAAAGGGATTCCTGGTCCTCCTGACCCTCTTTGGGGGGCCTGCTAATAGCTCCCCCAGTGACAGCCGCTGTCCATCCATCAGCTCTAGGCCCAGTGGCCTCATTAACCCCTGACCCTGCCTTCTTTTCATCCACTTCCTTCACTCTGGACTGGGGCTGGGGGTAGGGGGCAGACGGTAAAGGGAGGAGAGGGATGGAAGATGTAGAAGAGTCTCTGTAAGAGAGGCAGGCTAAATAAAGGGCAGGAAGTGGGGAGGCTTTGAGGGAAGGAGAGAGGGTCGGATGTGACCAAGATGTGGAATAATCTGTGCCCGTGACAGCTACGCCCATGGGATTCATGACCGGACCCCTGTCCCCAGGTGGGCTCCTCACCCTCCCCAAGCTGGGCCGAGGGAGTTCCCATAATGCAGCTTCCCATCCACAGGGCCAGGGAAGGGAAGCTCCCTCCTAGCAAGGCCCTTGAGAAAAGAACAATGGGTTTAGGGTCTGGAGATCCAGGTTCAAATCTTGGAGCTGCTCTTTCCTAGCTGTAGAGTCACTTAGCCTTGCTCAGCCTCAGTTTCCTCTTCTGTCGAATGAGGGCATTGAGCTCTCCTCTGCTCCTTCGGATTGAAATCCTGTGGTATATTCCCTGCTAGCCCCAAGACTGAGCCAGGGAAGGGGTGGGGGCATAGCTGAGAGAAGGGCAAGACCCTGAACAATGGGGCACTGTCCCCTCGGCAAATTCCCCCTGGGGACAGAGCTCAAATGCCACTCACCCCCATCCCAGCTCCCATCCCTTGCTGGGAGGCTCCCATCCGCTTTCATCACTGACCTTCAGGGCAGAGGGTTGGGAGGAGGGAAGGGGTCAAGGGGTCAAGCCTATGGCATGCCAAGCTCAGCCAGAAATAGAGACGGGGTAAGGGGACAGCACAGGATAGAAGGCACCAGCCTCATAGATTCTCCTGTCTCGGCCTCTCTCTGAAAGGCAAGTAGGGCTGCAAAATTGTGGCATCCCTATTTTGTGAGGGAAGGACTGTGTGAGGAGGCCACACTGGTTGTGGGGTCATCTTGAAACGGAAATTCCCATGCGCAGTGCCCAGCCCAGGGCCCAACATATAGTAGGAACTTAATCAATGTTTGTTGGATGAATGACTAACAGACTGACTTACTAAATGAACGAATGAATGCACAGCTCTTTATTAAATGCACAAGAATGATAGGGGCTGAGAACAGGGAGTTGGAAAATCACAGAATCCCTTCTCTCAAGGTCTTACGGTTTAATGGGACAAGGACAAGACATGGACACAAATAAGTCTAATTGAAGCAGACTCTAGACTTAGGTCGGGAAAGGACCTTCAAGACCTCTATATTCAACTTCCTCATTTTTAAGATGAAGAAACTGAGGCCCAGACAGTTCAGGTGGCTTCCGACCTGGACCCTAGGTTGAGACCCAGGTGAAGGGTTCTGAGGCCTTGGAGGAGGGAGGGAGAGCTCGTTTTCACTGAGGGGATTCAGGGGAGGCTGCAGAGAGGTGGTGTCTCTGAGCAGAGCTTGAAGGGAAGGAAAGTCTTCCCAAAAAGCCTGTTCCTGGATTTTACTCCATTTCCTACCAGGCTGCATCCCTCTGGATTCCTCCATCATGCAATAGGAACCTCTTCATCCTGGATGCTCAGTTTTAGCCCTGGAACTCAGGCCTCAGATGTATCCACTGCCCCTAGGGCCCTTCCTTCTGATTGGAGGGTGGTGGGCTCCTCCATGAATCTCTGTTTAAGGAGAGTACCTAGCATAGTCATTTCCTGCCAGGCTGCTGCACTCACTCATCTCATCAATCCCACCCCCTCCACATACACACCGGGTACCTTCTCCTCTCCATTTTCTTGTTCCTTTTATATGTTGTCTTTGCCATTAGATTGTAAGCTCCTGGAGGGCAGGGACACAGTAAGCGCTAATAAATGCTTTTTGACTGGCTAGTGGAGGGGAGTATGAGAAGGAAGAAGCCAGAAGAACAGTGATGGGGACTGGTACAAAGTTGGATGAGTCAGTCCCCAAGAAGCCAGGATACAGGACAGAGTTTCCAGGGGGCTGAGACGCCCCGCCCCGCCCCCATCCCTGTCCCCTGCCCAGTGACCACCGAACCCCAATCTCTTCTGTTTTCCACCTGTCCATGGTTCTGAGGCTGCAAACCTGAGGGACTATAAAGATGCTGGTATCCTCGGCAGGAACGGTATTAGGGAAGGGGGAAGGTTTGGGGGATTATGATAACATAGCTTTGTTTGTCCTCTTAGGCACTTTGCCTTAAATTATAGCTATCTATGAACAGGTACTTTCCCATTAAACGGAAGGCTACATAAGATCAGGGATCGTGTTTTTTCTACATTTTCTTTCTCCTCTGGTGTCTGGGACAGGGGTTCTCCCAGGTGCTTGATCAGTGAATTGACTGAATTGGTTTTAAAGGACCCGTGAGCCTGCAGAAGAGTGTCCGTGTGGGCTGGAGCGATCAGACAAGGCTGCCTGGAGGAGGTGGGACCTGAATCGACCACCCCCACCCCAAGAGGCTAAGGCTGAGGGGCTCTGCGAAAAGGGTAGAGTTGATTTCCTGGTTTTCTGAGGTCCCTGTGAGGGAGATCAGGGGCTCATGCCCTAAAAGGACGGGAAGGGAGCTGTGATGTTTAAAATCTAAATTGTGGTTGCCTTAAATCAGAAGCTTCAGCACCAGTCTTTGGGCATTAAACATTTATTAAAGCATAGAGGTATTCACAAGGAGTTCAGAAAGTTAAGAAAAGGTCTATCTAGCCTAGAGTTCCAGCCTGGTTGGGTTCTTCCTGAAGTCCTCCTCCAGGAGACTTCAAGCTGATTGGTTGGCATCATCCAAATCCACTGGTTCTGAAGGTGTTCTCAAGGTGTGATTACAATCCAGTTAACTTGAAGTAGGCT
Source organism: Dromiciops gliroides (assembly GCF_019393635.1). Taxonomy (NCBI): domain Eukaryota; kingdom Metazoa; phylum Chordata; class Mammalia; order Microbiotheria; family Microbiotheriidae; genus Dromiciops; species Dromiciops gliroides. The sequence goes on from NC_057865.1 coordinate 289,731,101, forward strand.
AATCAGCAGTCAATCACTCTCACTTGATCCAATCAGTCTAGATTAATCTCCAGGTGGGTCTTTGAGTATCTGCTAAATCTCATTATTTCATCACAGAGCTCAGAGACCATCTCACCCCGGTCCCTCATGTTACAGATGAGGACACTGAGGCCTGGAGAGGGAAGGGATTTGCCAGGGTCACACAGGTAAGAAGCATCAAAGACAGGATTGGAACGCAGGTCCTCTGATGTCAGAGCTGGGGTTCTTCCCACCCCACCACACAGATGCTAATTGGTTCCCCTCACACTTCTTTTTTGTGTGTGTGTGTGAGGCAATTGGGGTTAAGTGATTTGCCCAGGGTCACACAGCCAGCAAGTGTTAAGTGTCTGAGGTCGGATTTTAACTCAGGTACTCCTGACTCCAGGGCCGGTGCTCCATCCACTGCGCCACCCAGCTGCCCCAGTTCCCCTCACATTTCACTGTGCAGGTCACCCCTTTGGGACTGCCCATGTTCCTGAGGGAGGTGGTTCTCTCCATCCTAAATCAGACCCAGCATTAGTCCTTTCTTTGTGACTGGGAAGCAATCCCAGCTGTGACATTTTCCCCAGTGGCCACAAGGTGGCAGCACTTCCCCAGGAATCAAGAGCACTGGCGTTCCAAGGGAGCAATCCCATTTCTGAGACCTTGGAGAGAGCAAGCTGCACTGTCCCAGGCTCCAACGGAGCCCTAGGAGCAGTGGGCATCACAGGCAGAGAGTAGAGCACTGACAACTCCACCTAATGATTTAATTAGCTTAGCAAATTAAACAGGAGAGGCAGTGGGGCCCAGTGGATAGAGAGCCAGCCTCAGAGTTCTGAAGACCTGGGTGCAATTGCTGCCTCGGACACATACTGGCTGTGTGACCTGGGCCTAGGAAGGGCTCCAAGATAAGTTGTAGAGCAGGTACATTGCCTGCATTGGTGGAGGGAACATCCTCACTGGGAGTTCCTCATGCTTAAGATATAAAAAAAAATTAATCAACATTTCTTGATTGCTTGCTCTGAGCAATGCACCAGGAAGCATGGTATATAAATCCTGCTATTAAAGTAGTTGCAACTAGGGCTTGAAATCCAGAAGACTCATCTTCCTGGGTTCAAATCTGGCCTCAGACACTCTCCAGCTGTGTGACCCTGGACAAGTCACTTCACCCTGTTTGCCTCAGTTTCCTCATCTGTAAAAGGAGCTGGAGAAGGAAATGGCAAAGCACTCTGGGATCTTTGCCAAGAAAACTCCAGATGGGGTCACGAAGAGTCAAGCATGACTGGAATGACTCAACAACAGCAATCCATCCAAAGCACAGAAAGGGATAGTTGGGCCACGTTGGCTTTTTTTTTTTTTTTTTACTGTTCTCCATTTCTAGCTTCTGTGACCTTGTACTGGCTATTAATCATGTCCGGAGTCCATGACCTCCTCGTGCTTCTTGGAATCCCTTGTTTCCTGAAGACTCTGCTCAAGCACCACTCAAGCAGGAGGCATTTTGAGGAAGGGTCTAGACCAGCCATCCTTCCTCCTCCTCCCACCGCCTTTTCCAGCTCTCTTTTATGCTTCCCCCATTAGAATGGAAGTGTTCTGAGGACAGGAACCATGATTTTTTCCCTTCTATTTGTATCCTCAGAACTTAGCCCAGTGCCTGATACATGGTAAATGTCTGTTGATTTGACACAGACAAGTTGGATTCAGAATTAAACAGGAAGGGAAGAAAGAGACCTAATATTTGTAGAGTGCTTCTTCAAAGTCGGCAAAGCACTTTGTATCTGCTATCTCACTTGAAGCTCACACTATCCTTGTAAGGGGGGTGGGTGCTGTGGGTATTTTGCTTTCCACCTGTGTAAAAAACTAGTAGCAAAACTAGACCACGAATTTGTGTGTGAATGTACCGTCTGCCAACACAAACATTTAAGAGAAAGCCGAGGAATAGTTGCATATCATTCATGGATACCTTGGAATCTCAACTCAATAGCTCCCTCCCCCCAAACCCCAAACCTCAGCAATGATTTACATCTCATTAATTCATGAATTCATTGCAGTTTTAAAGGAAAACTTAGAAAGGAAATCCAAACCAGGACAAAAGAAATGGAGAGGCACCAAGGAGATGAGATGGTTCCTCTCTATTGCAACCAGAGGTATGAAGCCTTCCCTCATTGAGAAGATTGGAGCAGTTCACATTGTGGTTGGAACCATTACCAAGTGTGCAAGTTCTTAAAGGCAACTCAAGGCCTTTGGGCTCACCTGGTGACTTGACACTACAAAAAATGGGAAGGAGAGATGGAATTGGATAAAAGGCAGACACCAGGGATCCTGTGATCATTGTTCAGGAAGCAAGTAATGTAGAAACCTCAAGCATTTCGGCTTCACTCTATGAATTGATGATCAGAGTCAGATTTGCAGAAATGTCAATAGAGATTGCCTTGGAATACAGGCTCAGCTCAGAATGAGATCTTTTTGAAAAGAACATATAAACAGGTATACACTGAAGAATAACATTAAGGTTAGGCAGAAGTGCACTGGTAAATGATTGATAATCAAGGCTCTAAAAATAAACTGTAGGCAGGGCAAATTCTTAAATATATCTTGAATTTACACCTCCACTGCAATGTTTAGACAGTTAATAAAACAATAAATCAAGATGATTTGTAGTGCTTGCTGATTTCTGAGGTGTAAATGCTCACAGTGAAAATGAAACAATCGGTTCTGGGAGCTGATGATCCCTAAATAGGCCATGAAGGTTTTACACAAGGCAAATTGGGGGGTGGGGGGGGGGAGTGAGACCTACCTTCAAAGCAATATGGTGTATTTTTTTGTTATGTAAAGAGTGTGAAATTGTTTCTTCCTTCAAATTTTCAGACTCTTATTATACTGTATTGGGAACCAGGGCAAATGTTAATTTTTATTTTTTTTCCAAACCCAAATTTTAAGAAATGGTATGTTCTTTCAATATACTGAAGCCAAAGAGTTCAATAATAATCAATATATTAAACATCCTTTATGTTTATTTTGAAATGTCTTCTTGTAATGAATGATAACTTTTTACTAACTTGCTTCATCTTGTTATTTATTAGTTTTCATTTAGATCTTAATTCAAAGTAGAAGCTGTTTAAATAAGAATAAATTGATGGGCTAGGAAGCTAGGTGGCACAGTGGAGAAAACGTTGGACCTGAGTTCAAATTTAACCTCAGACACTAACTAGCTGTGTGACTTTGGGCAAGTCACTTAGCCTCTGCTTGCCTCAGTTTCCTTAGCTATAAAATGGGAGAATGTCTACAAGTTCTTCTGATGACTAAATGAGGTATTGTATGAAGTGCCTCGCTAGCCTTAAAGGGCTATAAAATCACAAGTTATTTCACAGAATGTCAGGCCTTTAAGGGTGCTTAGAGATAATCTCATCAAGCAGGCCTTTGAAACAGGAAGAGAACTTTGAGTTCTTCTCATTTTCAAATTTCCTAAACAACTCATCGGGATCAGAGAAGTAGAGGGGCCTGCCCAGGGTGAAAGCTGGCAAGAAAGCCCGGGTTTCCTGGAGACAGCAGGAGTGTAGGAAGGAGATACAGGTTTCTAAGATCCTGGAACTAACCCTTTCTTCCTTAGACAGTGTCCTCTGCCTCCTCTCCCTTTTAGTTATTTAGGAGATCAGGCAGTGGGGACCTTTGAAGTTTTCAGAAAATTGCTGAACCTGCTTCTTGAGGAGTCCTGACAAAATTTGAAAGAGGCCTAGTTTCTGAGCAGGGAGCACCAGCGATCTGTGCTCTCTCCACCCACCCTTTGGTTAATCTCTGGCCAATACCCATTCTGAAGATAGCACTAAGGGCTGGTTTTTTGGCTTTGTTAGAAGTGGATCAAAATGGAACCAGGTGGAAGAAAAGAACACAAATAGCTAATACAGAGCAGATACCCAAGATTAGTAAGATGTGAATAAGAAAGCACTTAGGTCCTCTCGGCTCAGCTTGAGTTCAGAGCCTCAGTTTCCCCATTTGTAAAATGAAGTTCTACTATCTGCCTTCCAAGGTTCTAACTCTACTTCTGTGATCCTGGGGATCTAACTTCCTTCTAACTCTGCATCTATGATCTTAGGGGCTGTCCAATTATACTGAAAGACTGGATAGATGTGATTGCTGGGCGGCTACCAGTGATAGATTTTGGAGAACAGGAGGAGATACTTCAGGATTAGGGAAGGGCAAACATGACCCCCATTTATTTTTTTCAAAGAGAGGATTGAGTTTACTAACAATCTCAGTGAGCTTGAATTCATTTCACAGTGAAAGTCTAAGCTGCATTATTAAAAAGATGGTTAGTAACATCTAGAAAAGGAAGCAATGATTCCCTAAGAGCCAGCATGGCTTCACCAATGAATCACACCAACCTAACCCCATTTCTTCTTTTGACAGGGGTACTCGGCTCCTGAATATGGGAAAGGGGAGCATAGGTAGTTCAGGAAAGCATGGGATAAGACTCATGCTCTTCTTCTGGCCAAGTTGGAGAGGGCAAATTGGGAATTGGTTGACTGGCCAGACACAGTCTTGTCATTTTGGTTCAATGTCAACTTGGAAGGCCTCCCAGTGCTTGGCCGTCCCATCATTTACTCCTTTAATTAATAACTTGGATCAAGTACAGATGGCATGCTTATCAAATTTGCTGATTACACAAAACTAATAAACACATTAGATCCTAGTTGAGTTGAAAAGGACTTTGACCAGATAGAATGTGGAGCCAAATCAAGTGCAATGAAAATGAATAGGGGTTTAGTAAATATATTCAGCTTCCTAAGTCCAATACAGGAGGTGTGGCTGTTTCATTTGAAGAAGTTATGAAGGTATTAGTGGACCGAAAGCTGAACACCAGTGTAGTATGAGTGGCACCTGAGAAAGTTAATGTGATCACTGGCTTTGATAAGAGGTAGTTTCCAGAAAGGGAGGTGATGATAGCCCTGTTGTACTTTGCTTGGGTCACGATGAGGTAATGTGCTCAGTGCTAGGTGCCTTGTTTGAGCATTCAGAGGAAGGTGACTGGAAGAGGAGGCCTGGAGTTTATGCTATATTTGGATCAGCTGAAGGAACTAGGCAAGTTTATTTAGATGGAAGACAGACATGAGGCAATCTATTAAGGTAGTCATGTGGAAATGGGCTTTGATTTTCTTGCTTGCTTGCTTTTTTTTGAGCAGGGCAATGAGGGTTAAGTGACTTGCCCAAGGTCACACAGCTGGTAAATGTCAAGTGTCTGAGGCTGGATTTGAACTCAGGTCCTCCTGAATCCAAGGCCAGTGCTTTATCCACTGTGCCACCTAGCTGCCCCTTGATTTTCTCCTGCTTGGCCCCAGATGCATTCTACAATCCAGACAAACTGGACTTGGCTGTTTCTCACACATTACTTTTATTTCCTGTCTCCATGCCTTTGCATTGGCTGAACCACATGCCTAGAATACACTCCCTCTTCACTTAAAATCCCTAGTATCCTTCAAATTCTAGTTCAAGCATTAGGTGTTTCCTGATTCCCCTTCCCCACCTGCTAGCACCTTCCTCTGTAAAAATGACCTTGTATAAACTAGTATTTGGACATTCTGCTACAGGAGCTGGAGACTGGGCCTTGAAGCCAGCTAGACCTGGATTCAAGTCTCCCCTCCGACAAACCAGCTGTGCAACCCTGAGCAGTTCACTGAATCTCTCAATGCTCTACCGTGACTGTAAATTTCAGAGAAGGTGCCACCTGCATCAGGAGAGTGAGTTTCCTCACCTGGGAGTTCCCCATAGCAGAGCCGCCAGCAAAACTCCCAAATTAAAATGTAATTGGGAAATGTTTAACAGAATAAAAATGCAACATAGATAATGTAAGTCTGTGGTTTTCTAAGTCACTATGAGGCTGTATTAGTTTCCATTTGTTTGACAGCGCTGTCCAACACCGATGAAATCGCCAGTCCAGTCCCAATGCCGCGTCCCCCAATAGAACCCAAGCTCTTGGAAGGTGTTGACTTTCCTAGTTGTCTTGGTACCCCTTGGAGGCCAGCCCACTGGCCAGGTATTCGGCGATTATGCACTGACTGGCTGGAGTTCCAAAGGAGATACTGGTTTGGTACACAGAGAAGGTGTGAAGGGGCTGTTCTGCTGCATAGGGAGCACCCCCACCCCACGTGGGGGTCTTCAAGCAGAAGCTGGGGGTTACAGAGGAGATGCTCCATCAGGTGGGGGGGCGTGGTCTGCCCCACACCTTCCGATAACGGTGTTTTGGCTCAGAGATGGTTTCGGGTTTGAACTCGACCCATTTTAGAGATGAGGAAACTGAGGCCCAGAGCTGAAACATGGCTTGTCCGAAGGAAACGCCGGGCTAAATCGGGGGCACCCTCATCCTGAGGGGCCTCAAGACCTGGGTTCCAGTTCTGTCGCGCGGATCTTGGATACGAAGCTTCACCCCGAGTTTAGAGCAGTCGGAGAGGTCTCTCTCTGCGCCCCCTTCTCGGGCCGGGGTCTTTCCCTACGCCTCCCCCCTCCCCAACCCGAGGCTCGGGGGTCTTTCCAGGTCCCTCCCGTCCCCGCCGGACAAAGTCCCCGGCCCGGCTCCGCCACCGCCCCGCGGCTGCACAATGGGGGGTGCGCCTGGTGACCTTGCGCTCCCTGCCGGGGGGGCACTGAAAAGGGGAGGTCGGGGGTGGACGAGCCCACGGCCACAGCGGAGCCAAAGGTAGCCTCGCGGCCCCCATAGGATGGCCTGGCAGACTGTGCGCAAAGGCGGGGGGCGGGGCCAAGCCTCTCTGACCCAATCATTTCATCCCACGTTCAGCCGGTCTCCACGGCGACGTGGAATTCCCGCCCCCACTTCCGTTCCCTCAAGCGCTTGGGGAGCGCCAGAGGAAACCGGAAATGAGCAGGTCAGAAGGCGGAGAAAATGCCGAAATGAAGGGGACGGGGCTTCCGGCCCCGCCCGGGAAGTGACGCGACAGTCGCGGCCTCAGGCAGGTAGAGCGGCCGGTGACTCCAAGTGCCAACGCGGCCCGAACCCGGCCCGGGCCCCGGGGCGGCCGCCGCTTCCGGGGACAGGCCCCCGGGGGCGGGCAGCGGGGGCAGTGAGCTTCCTGTCTGGAGAAAGGAGGCAGAGGTGCGAGTTCATCATCTCCGACGTGGTAAGAAAAGGGGCTCCGCCCCCGCGCGCTGACGGGAATGGGGGCGGGGCCGGGAGGCGGGGCGGGACTTGAGGGCAAAGGGGCGGGGCTTCCCCTGCATAGGCAGGTAGGGGCTGGAACGTAAGGTGGGTGGGGCTGAGCCTAGGGCCGGGAGGGCTTACAATGAGGGGCGGGGCTGGCATGGGGCGGGGCCAAGGGATTGATGGGGAGAGGGCGGAGGAGGGGGCTGTAGAACCCAGGGGAGAAACTTAGAGGGCTGGGACCTTAGAGAGGCGGGGCTTAGGAAGGGAGGGCGGGAACTGAGAGGGGAGGGGACCTGGGATGGTTAGGTGGGGCTAAAGAAGGGGGCAGGCAACGCCCCTCAGCCATCTCCCCATCCTTGGGTGGCGAGGGGTTAGAGGGGTGTCCCCCCAGAAATTCTGGGATCCACCCCCTTCTGCCCTCTGGCACCCATCCTGAGGTTGGGAGGGTGGGTGTGGCACTTTAGGTGGGGGTAGAGGGAGGGCAGGAGGGCATGGGGAAGTGGATGAAGCCCTGACCCACGTTTACTTGCAGCCTCGCTGGCTGTCTTGACTTCTGCCTCGGCTTCTTCCACAGTTCAGTGGATATAATGGTTGTGGGTATCAGGTGTGTTTAGCACAGTGCCGGCCACATAGTAGGCGCTAGATAAATGCTGATTCCCTTTCCCCTCTCCCATTTACTTGTCCCCCCCCTTCCCCCAAAGCCTAGCCAAGTGCTGTGCATTTAATTGATGTTCTCTGCATTGGAAACCGTTCCCTAATTTCAGGCCTAGAAAGGGGAGGGTCTTCCCCCAGCCCCTCAGGGAGAGGAGCCGGGGCAGAAGCCCTGTCACATTCCTGATCATGACATGGGAGGTCCTGGGATGTTCTTACAGTGGCGGGAGGGGTGGGAGGGACCAGGTTCTCCTTCATTGCCTCAGGAAATGGGGAGGGCAGGACTTGCCCCAGGGTTTGTAGGAGCGCTCTGATGGCCTTATGACCCTGGTCAAGTCTTAGTCTTTGTTTCTTCTTCTATAAAATGGGCATGATTAAAAAATACTTTCATATCATTATTATTATAAATTTCCATAAGGTGCTTAATAGTTTGGGAGCAAATACAGCTTTTGAATAAGGTCAGGTAGAGAGCAGGGCATGGTGTCTGGCCTGTAGCAGGAGCTTCAGGAGTGCTTTGCTTCTCAGCACTCTGCTGTACTTCTGCATGTGTCAGCTGGACAGGTCGTCTCACTTTTCTGAACTCATCGGTAAAATAAAGTGCTTGGACCAGAAGGTCTTTATAGTGCATTTCCACTCGAAATCATCTTCAGTAAAGTTGTACAGAGAGGAGGGGGCTGGAATAGGCCACGTGGTGCATCCTGCTGTGGGCAGAGGGTCTCAGGAAGGGAAGAGGGCATCAGCCATTGGGAGGATCTGGGTGGTCCTCCTTCCCCACTGCCCTCCAGCCGGGGCCTAGAGCAGGTACAGGGGAGAGAAAAGGGATGGAACCTCGGGGCCTTCTGCCATCATCCCTCCATCTCTCTGAGACCTTCATCCTCCTTTCCCTACAGAACTGGACAATTGGCCTTCGCGGCCAGCCCGTCCCAAACTTCGGAACCATGTTTGCCGACATGGATTATGACATTGAGGAGGATAAGCTGTGAGTACCCCCATAGAGGACTTTTTCTTAGGCTTCAAGAGGTGGGGGAAGGTCCTGCCCCTTACTCTGAGAGGATCCTTTTCAGGTCTGGGTGTTTGAGGAGGACCTTGATAAAATGGAAGTATCTAGAAGAGGGGAGGAGCATGGGGAGGGCCCTAGCCAAATGTCACCTGGAGACAGAAGACCCAGAGCCAGGCCAGCTTTGTGCTGGAAGGGCTGTTATTGGAAGGAGGCATTGGATTGGTTTTGTTTGGCCCCAGAGGGCAGAACCGGCAGCCGTGGGGGAAAGATGGAGAGAAGTCCCTTTGGCTTGGATGTCAGGGAGAGCCGGCTGACGATCAGACTTGTCCGAAGCGGGGCGGGCTGCCTGCGAGGTGGGGCCCACTCCTAGGAGGTCTTCAGGTAGAGGCTGCAGGGCCTCTGGGGGAGAGCTTCCAGCACGGACTCTTTTGGGGTCTTACCGGCCTAGGTGAGAGCACCACTGAGGGCTCTTCCCGCTCTGAGATCCTGAGACGCTCCACATCCTGGACCCTGGAGAGGCTCTGGATAGTCCTCCTGGTGTTCCTTGTGGCCACCAGTGTGGAATAGATCTCATCTTACTCTAAGGTGACCACGTGTGACCAAGGTGATCGTCTTGGGTCCCTTGTTGTTATTGTTGTTCATTCATTTCACTGACATTCCAATCTTCCTGAGCCCATTTGGGGTTTTCTTCTTAAAGATCCTGGCGTGGTTTGCCACGTCCTTCTCTAGCTTTTTTTTACAGATGTGGAACCTGAGGCAAACAGGGTGAAGAGACTTGCCCAGGGTCACGCAGCTAGTGAGTGTCTGAGGTCAGATTTGAGCTCACAAAGCTTGAGTTTTCCTGACTCTAGGCCCAGCACTCCATGCACCATGGTGCCTTCTCCCATATTACAGATGAGGAAACTGACTCTGAGAAGAGGTTAGACATCCTGCCTGCCCAAGATACCCCACTGTGCCCCCTCCCCCCCAGTCTGTTAAGTACATAAGGCAGGATTTGCACTGAACTCTCCCGCCACCAACTCCCTGGCCCCACCCTCGCCAGCCTGGCCTAGCAGACGGGCAGGATTTGGATTTTGAATCATGGCGCTGCAGCTTACTTCCCGGGACACCTCCTCTGTAAACCGGGGGGAGATCGTCTCCTGGGGCTTTGCTAACTCCAAAAGTTTTGAAATATACATTTTTGTTTATTTCACTAAATATTCCCCACTTGTCTGTAAAAAAAATTTTAACATTCATTTAAAAAAATTTTTTTCGAATTCTAAATTCTCTTGCCCCTACCCCTTGAGAAGGCAAACAACATATCTGTTATATCTGTGAAATCGTGCAAAACATACATCCAAATCAGCCGTGTTGCAAAAGAAAACACATGTATACATGCATACACACACACACACACACACACACACACATGGAATAATAAAGAAAGGAAGAAAAATAAAAGGATGCACTTGGCGTTCATTGGTTCTCCCTCTGGACATGGAGAGCATCCTTCTTCATGGGTCCTTTGGGGTGGTCTCGGCCCATTGACTTGCTCTAAATCTGCTTTTGCCCCTAGGAAGAGGCAGGGCTGCTCATCTCCCCCCAGGAGGCCTCCCTGGAAGCCCCAGGGCTGTCTTCCAGCTGAGTAAATGCAGCTCTCCAGGCCAGCCCAAGTGGGTGCAGTAAAGAGATGGGCTCCCTTCCTGGTTTGAGGGGAGGGAGGGAAGAGGCGGTGACCTGAGAGGGCGTACTCCAGAGCTCTGCCCAGGCTGTTCCCCAGCGAATGGAAGCTTCCCAAGGGCTCCAGGCCCAGCACACAGTAGGCACTTACAAAGCCCTTGGTGATTGATAGTTGCCTTTTCATCCTTAGTAATAACTCACATTGTTACTGTACTTTAACATTCCCCCAAGTAATCCTCTGAGGAGAGCAAAGCATGAAGCATTTTCCCCATTCTACGGAGGAATTCAGTGACTTGCCCAATGTCTCCCAGGCAGTGTGTGCCTAGGAGCTAGGACTAGAAGCCAGGACTTGTGAGGCCTGAGGCCCCAGTCCCATCCATAGGCTAATCAGAATTTTTACCCATTGAGGTTTTTTTTTTTTGCTTGGTGGTTTGGTTTGTAGGTTTTTTTTTTTTATGCTGCGGGGCAGTGAGGGTTAGGTGACTTGCCCAGGGTCACATAGCTAGTAAGTGTCAAGTGACTGAGGCCGGATTTGATCTCAGGTCCTCCTGAATCCAGGGCCTGTGCTTTATCTACTGTGCCACCTAGTTGTCCCCTACCCATTGAGTTTTGAAACCTTACCTGGGCAGCTGCACTTGGATTTGAGAAGACCCAAGTTTGAATCCTTCTTCAGGCCTGTACTTGGTATGTTTGTGACTCCAGGCAAGTCACTTGACCTCTGTCAGCCTGTTTCCTCATCTCTAAGGTGGGATAGCACTTTAACCATCACCAGACCAAGATTCAGATGGAGCCCTCCTGGGGAGGATATCAATCCCAATAGCCATCCGTTCACAGCCCCACGGGCCTCGCCTCCTCCATCAGCATCTTGGATTCTCAGGACATTCCAATCCCTCATGAGACTTAGGAGCAACCTCCAGAATCTTGTCTGAGCCCCCTGAACCAGACCGAGCTCCTGGGAGGCAAATGCTGTCTTTGCAGCCTCAGTATTACCAAGTGTAGGGCACAGCGTGTCTGAGGGACCTAAAATGTGTTTGTGATTGACCTGGGAGAGGGACGTGGCTGCCAGGTCTCTTTTAGCTCAGGGCCGGCTCTGACCTGTCGGCAACTTTGTAGAACATGTGCTGGTAGTTTAGGGCTGTCAGTGGTGGCCAGACTGGCCTCTTTCTGTCCTCACTCCTGACCCTGCATCTCCCCTTCCCTCCCCTCCCCCTCCCTCCCCCCAAGAAGTACCTTCCACAGGAACCTCCCCCCAGCCCCCGCCAGCTGCTGGTACCCTGCTTTATGTCTGTTGACGTCTGTGCTGCTCCCATTGATTCTGGGTGCAGTGATGGAGGTCCTTGTTATCTCCCCTGTGAGCCAGCAGGCTTTGTGAGGTCGGGGCCCATTTCATTCCTGGTGCTTATATCCCCAGGGCCTGGCACAGGGCCTGGCACAGGGGCAGACACTTCACAAATGCTTGGTGATTGATCGATCAATAGCTGGCCAGCCCTCATCAAGCATTTACTCGGCACTTCCTCTGGACTTGGAGGGGCAGAGTACAAAGATGAATCGTAGGGACATCTCACATTGCTATAGGATTTTAAGATTTACAAAGGCTTTTGCTCCCAGCAGTCTAGTGAGGTGGGTAGTCCAAGGGCTCGCACCTCCACCTCAGAGGAGGACCCCGAGGTTCTGAAATCAGGAAGTGGCCCAAGAGCACAGGGGAAATGGCAGAGGGGCAACTTGAGGCCCAGAGCCCATTCCATGATGCTGAGCTGCCCCTGCTTGGGTCTGGGAGCATGTGAGCCATGGGGGTGGGTTTTGTTTTGTTTGGTTTGGTTCGGTGAGGCAGTTGGGGTTAAGTGACTTGCCCAGGGTCACACAGCTAGTAAGTGTCAAGTGTCTGAGGCCAGATTTGAGCTCAGGTCCTCCTGAATCCAGGGGTGGTGCTCTATCCACTGCGCCATCTAGCTGCCCCTCCGTGGTGGTGTTTTGAGGCAGGAGACTGGCTCTGCCCCAGTTAGCCACTTGGGGGATGGGGGGCCCCGGGTGGATGGCCTCTCTGGCTCCAGAGGGAGTTTTGAGAAGCCCCCGGTTTTGTGGAAGTGAAGACAATAGCCCGAAGCAGAAGATGGCACCAAGCGTGAGCACGGGAGGAAGGGCAGAGCACCAAGCTCTTGGGCACACCTCAGGCACTCGGGGGCCACGCTCCCTCTCCATACCTGGGTCTTGTCATCTCTAAAATGGGTCTAACTAAACCTCTGCCTGACCTGGGTCGGCCCCACCACCTGGGAGGGATGCAAGCCCTTTGTCACGTGAACCACCCGGTGGGGACATCGTCAGGGAGGCCTGTGAGTCAGAGCAGACTTCATGGAAGAGGCGGTCTAGGCTTTGGGTTAGAAGAGGGGGTGTCCCGAGCAGGGAGGGGTCTACACTTGGCTGGGCCTCCCCGTCCCCACCTCTCCTTCCTCTGCTGTCAGGTGGGAGGGAGAGCCTCGGCCCATGGCTTGGACAGATTCTTCCCCGCCGCTTGTCTTGTGGCTGCTTCCTGACCTCATCCCCTTCTCTCTTCCTGTGCTTCAGTGGCATCCCCACAGTTCCCGGGACTGTGACACTGCAGAAAGACCCACAGAATCTGATCGGGATCAGCATTGGGGGAGGGGCTTTGTACTGCCCCTGTCTCTACATTGTCCAGGTACAGGGGCTTGGGTGTGGGGAGGGAGGGAGGCTTCTTGGGGTCCCCGAATGGGAGGTGAGTGACCTTGGGCAACCACAAGGGCAGGCTCATTCGACCTTGGCAATGATTCTTTGTTGCTCGGGACCTTTGTCCTGCCTAAGATTCCCAATCCCCCTAAGCATTTTTTAGGGCCTGAGCCAGGAAATGATGACCCATCTCCTAGGAGGTTACCCTTGGGACCCACAGTCATAGGGGGCATACTCAGAGTTGTTCCAGGAGCAGAGACAGATTTACACAGGGCCACCCATGCCCTCTCCCCAATGTTGGCCTCCTGACCAACATGGCGTCCCCTAGGGGGCAGCTAGATCACGCAGTGGATACAGCACCAGTCCTGGATTCAAGAGGACCTGAGTTCAAATCCAGCCTCAGACACTTGACACTTACTAGCTGTGTGACCCTGGGCAGGTCACTTAACCCTCATTGCCCTGCAAAAGAAAAACAAAAGAAAACAACAAAAAAAACCCCATGGCCTCCCCTGGAGGAAGGTCTCTTGTGGTGCACCATGGTGGGTGGCATTGTTAATCACGGTTCAGATGAGGGCATAGAGGGTCATTGATGGCAAAAGCAGAGCAACTAGAAGGAAGGGGATGGGGCCTGTGCCACTGGTTGTCTTCAGCGGGAGACTGGTGACCATGGGTAATGTGGGGGGGATTCTTGTCAGGTCAGGGCTGGACTAGCAGCTCCTTGGGGGCCGCTCCACTCTGGCATTCTGGGATTCTGAGCACCACGACAGGCATCCCCAAAGCCACCACAGCCCCGTAGTAGTCGGCTGAATTGAGCCATGTGTAGTACAGTACGGTATAATGTAACATAACATAATATAGTAGGGACAAATGGAAAGTTGTACACCTGGGGTCCAAAAAGTCAACCTTACAGCTCCAGGACCAGGGATTTCATGTGAAAAAGCCTTGGGAGTCTTACATCCTGTCAGCTCATTGCAAGCCCCAGCAGTACGAGGAGATCACCAGCTTCTTTGTCCCCGCCCTGAGCCACCCAAGAGCGATTGAAGGGGGGCCGTGCAAAACTGCTTGCAGTGGGGTGACAGAGTGACGTCTTCCCCCTTACCAGGTTTCCCCTCCCCCTCCCTAGGTATTTGATAACACCCCTGCGGCCATCGATGGCACTGTTGCGGCTGGCGATGAGATCACCGGTGTCAATGGCAAATCGGTCAAGGGCAAGACCAAGGTGGAGGTGGCCAAGATGATCCAGGTGGTAAAGGTAAGAAGAGCGCTGGGGTCAGAGCCTTATGCCCGCAGTGTGTCCCTGAGAGGTGCCCTGAGGGGACATGTGGCACAGCCGAGCACACAGTCAGCCCTCATCCAGCGGCACCACAAGGGAGCCCAGCCAGGAATCGTGGGCACAGCCCACCCACGAGCAGTGCGGGGCTACAGTTTTGATCAGTCCTCCCTTTGGGCACAGGGTAGGGAAGGTCAGGAACACAGAGAGAGGAGCATCCGCTCCTGGTCCTCGGCCGCTCACTCCTGCTTAGGTGGGGAGCGGGGGAGCCTGAATCCCTCTCTCTGTCTGTCCAGCCGAGGCACCGGCCCCCTTGCTGCCCCATCACATTCTCTCCCTGGCTAGATTGTAAGCTTCTTGAGGGCAGGGCCTTTCGTTTTTTGTCTCAGTCGGCACTTATTACGGCCTTCTTTGGGCCAGGTATGTAGCAGGTGGTTCATCAGTGTTTGTGGCTTGACTGAGTGGTCGGGGTAGCCCATTGCTTCTTGACCAAGGGTGGCGGGCAGTGGTTTGTTTTTTCTGACCCCCTTCCCTACCACCCCCTAAGCAAACACCTCTTCCCTTTTGGGTTCACCGAGGGTTCTTACTGCCAGTCCCTCTTCACTCCCTCCCCCTGTGCCTGGAACAGTCTTACCCGGCCCCCCCCACCCCTGTCTTCCTAAGTGGGCCCACCTTCTCTCACGCCGGCCCCACCCTAAGAGAGGGAAGACAAGGGTGGCATTTTCTGACTTCTAGAGAAGCCAAACCGAGGACGCCAGGGACTGAGCCTGTGTAGCCTGGAGTAGAGAGGAGAAGGGTGGGGGGACACAAGGACCCCTGCAAGGATCTTGGGGTGTCGCGCAGAAGGACCTGCCCCAGGACTCAGGGGATTCAGCGAGCACAGTGCTGGGGAGACAGAGAGGCAGGACACCTAGTCCCTGCCCTTCAGGAGCCCCCATTCTGACAGGGAGACAGCGTGCAGACGGCCGTACACGCACAAGGTGTGGCTGGGGGAAAGCGGAAGGCGGGCGGCCCCGACCCTGGTGTGGGGCAGTGCTGGGGCCTAGTAAGGCTCAGGGCTCAGGTGGGAAGGCTGGTCTTGGGGCTGCTCCATCAGTGGCCCGGTGTGGCCTGGTGTGGCCTGGCGTTTTCCTGGGCCCTGTAACCCATCCCTCCATCTTTCTCTTCCCAGGGAGAAGTGACGATTCACTACAACAAACTCCAAGCCGACCCCAAGCAGGGCAAGTCCTTGGACATTGGTGAGCAAGGGCCATAGCAGCGGACTGCGGGCTTCCGTCCATAGCAGATCACCCCACTGTTCTTGGGGGTCCCCTCCCCCGGGTACGCTCGGGCTCTGAGAGGCCCCTGGCCTCTCTCTCATTCTTGGAGGTGACACCTCCTGCCTCTGTGCTCCCCTCGGCAGAGGCCCTCCCCCTTCCTTCTCCCCGTCCCCGCTTCTTCCAGAAGTTCCAGTCCCTGAACCTGACATGCCCCAGTGTGGTCTCCACTTTACTCTCTCCCCACTCAGTCATTCTCCAGGCCATTGACTTCCATCCCATCCTGAAGGACCAGGCCCTTGAGGCCAGCCTGGTGGCAGTCCCTCCCCAGGCAGGAGACCTTGGGATGGTCCTGGTGCCCTCCTCGGGCAGAGCTGCCAGGACTCGGGTGGGGGGGCCTCGTCCTGCCCCTCGCCCTTGTGGTTGTGCGGCAAACCTGACAGAGGCACCTTCACCACCTTGGTTTGACAGAGGAGAGGATGCAAACCTCGAAGGACAAGGCTCTTGCCCAAGACTGTCCCTATAAATTAGGGCAGGGCTGGGACTCGAACCCAGGTCCAAGGGCCTAGTCTGGCTGGTTGGTGACTTCAGAGCCTGGTCCCTGTCCCTCACCCTGCCCCATCTCCCCTGCTGCAGAGCAGGTCATGAGGATCAGCAGGGGTAGCGGGGCCTGGCCTGGAGTCCTGCAGGGCTCTGCCTCCTGTTGACTGTGTGACCTTGGACAAGTCACTCCCCACCTGGGCCTGCGTCCTCTTCTGTGAGAAGAAGACTGGATGGGGTGTGGAAGAGGGGGAGGGCTGCTAAGTGCTAACCACCTCCTTCCCATCTCTAGTTTTGAAGAAGGTGAAACACCGGCTGGTGGAGAACATGAGCTCGGGGACCGCGGATGCGCTGGGCCTGAGCCGGGCCATCCTGTGCAATGGTGAGCTCTTACCCACCAATCTGTGTGTTGTAGAGGCCCATGAATGGGCCTGGAGCCACAGAGACCTGGGTTCAGATTCCACCTCTGACCCTCCCTGCTTTGGAGTCTGGGCCTGGGCTGGGATTCTTGGCCTTCCTGGGCCACTCAGTACCTGTGTGACTGTGGGCTGGGCATGACTCCTGTGCTTCTCAGTCTCCTTCTCACTTACCCTCTGAGCCTCAATATTACCATCAGTAAAATGGGAGTGTTACCATTTCTAGTGCTTGACTTCCCAAGGTTGTGAAAGTTTCAGTGGAGATAATGTGCACGAATCACTTTGCCAACACCAGTGACTTGGTCCTGTTCCCCTCAAGAAGACTTTGTGTCCTCTGACTCCCCCAGCATCTTGGGACCCGTTGGGTTCACCTCTGGAGGGGAGGCACTAGACCGGACAAGAAGGGGCTCAAGACATGCATGTGCACATACACACGTAGAGTCTCTGTGTCCTGGGGTCGATTCTGGGCCTCCCCTAAGACTCCAGGCCCTTCACTTTGAGCTCTCGATGCCTGGAACCCCAGCGGGGTCCATGCCTGTCTTCAGCTCTTCTCCCCCAAGGGAGGTAGGGGGACAGCATCACTCACCCTCACTCTCTCTGTCTCTACCTTTCTTTGTCTCTCTGTGAATTTCTGACTCTATCTCTTTATGTCTCTCTGTCTCTGTCTCTCTGTGTTTCTTTTCTCTCCTCTCCCCTCCCCTCCCCTCCCCTCCCCTCCCCTCTTTTCTCTTCTCTCTCTGTCTCATATATGTCTGTCTATATAAAATCTCAAGTGTAGGCTGCCAGCCAGCGCAGCCCCCCGCCCACTGTCCCCAGCCTGAGTTATACATAGCGCGGCCCACGTCCGTCCGTCGCTGGGTGGGCTCTGATATAAATACCTGCGGCCATGAGAGGCTCAGCTGGCCAGGGCCGGGCTGGCGGCGGGAGCCTGTTCCCAGTGCTGTCTAAATGTGCAGCTGCTATTTTTGCCTCTCGTGGCTCTCGATCCTTGTTGCCGTAGTTACCGTTGAGTCAGGGCGAAATTAGAACTGGTTGTTGTGGGCTGACTTTTGTTGTTTTTTTTAAACTTGCCAGTTCTTCCCCCGCTGCCTGCCCCCCAAAATAGAGTTTCTAAAATGAGCCTGTCATGATGCCCCGTGACCCAGCGGAGCTAAAAGCGGCCTTGGGTGCCTTCACGGCCCCTTTGCCGCCAACCTGGCCAGGTGCTGGCACTCGCCCCATGCTTGCATCCCGCCTTTGGTCCTGCTGGAGAGACCGAGGCCAGGGGAGCGTCAGCCGCTGCCCCTCTCCCTTAGCGATGTCCCCACGACCCAATGCCCTCCCCCTTCCCACTGTTAACAGTGCAGGCCAGACCTTTGCCTCTGCTGGATGGAAAGAAAACCCAGGAGCCCAGAGGCTGAGAGCACTGCTGCATCCAGACATTCAGTAGGCACTGACTGTGTGCAGAGCACTGCTCTGGGCTCTGGGGGAGACCACAGAATCATGGGCATTGAGACCAACCCGTTTTACAGAGGAGGAAACTAAGGCACAGGTCATGCAGGGAGTGCGGAGTCAACTTTAAGCCAGGTCCTGTGACTCCAGGTCCCATCTTGTCTCCCACTACCACACTACCCATCTCCCAGCAGGCACCTATTAAGCACTTACTGTGTACCAGGGGACAAAAGCAAATCAGCCCCACCCCCTGTGAGCTTATATGTACAGAATGAATGAGGATGCATTTGGAGTGGCCAGGGGTGGGGGCAGAGGGGGAGACAGACATCTCAGGAACAAGGAGAGACCTCCCACAGGAGGAGGCCCTTGAGCACAGCCTAGGGTCCAAGATGCGGACGTGAGGAGGGCAAGGGTCCAGGAGAGGCAGAGAATGGCGGGCCGGCCTTTCCAGCCGGAGCAGAGCTTTCATGAAGGGAGAATAGTGACTGGAGCTGTTTGTGGCTCGTCCTAGAGGCAGGAGGGAGCCATGGGGGGCTCTGGAGCAGGGGCGGGACGGGGCCTGGCCTCTGCTTGCTTTAGGCGCATTTGTTTGACAGCTGCCCTGAGGAGGGCTGGGGGGAGAGGGGCCACTCACAGGGAGACCAGGCTGGCCTGGGGACCCCGGCAGTGGGAGGAAGACTTGACAGCTGCTCTGACGTAAGGGTGACGGAGAGGTGGGAAGAGTCGTAATCAGCTCGCCGATTGTGAGCTTGTCCGGCCGAGTGGGCGAACGGCGTCCCGACGAGAGAACGCGGGGGGCCTAGCGGAGGGATCTGGGGGAGAGACTGTGGGTTCTGTGTGTCAGGTTTGAGATGACACCGGGGTCCCGCAGTGGGTTAGAGATGGAGGCTCAGAGCCTGGGAGCCCAGCCCAGCCCTGCTCCACTCGAGCTTCTGGTCTGCTGGGACATACCAGGCTGAGCGGGGGAGGAGGAGACTCGTGTCTAGGGCAGACGCTTGCCCCCTGCTGCCGAGCGTAGCCATCCTTAGCCCCATTTTTCCAAGCCGGGCCCTGGGTGTGGTCAGCTGGCCCCACCGGGGGCACCTGCCCTCCTCTGCCCGTGTTTCTGGGCTTTAGCTAATGGCTCTGCTGGGCCCTCTCTCCCTTCAGATGGTCTGGTGAAGAGGCTGGAAGAGCTGGAGCGGACGGCCGAGTTGTACAAAGGTGAGTGCCCCAGCCAGCTGACCCTCTGCTCAGCCCGCTGTCCCATGGGTGCTGAGGGGCTGAGGGAGAGGGAAGAGTGATGGATAATGTAGGGCTACAAGGCAAAGGTGAATGTGGCCAGGGGCGGCTAGGTGGTACTGCAGTGGATAGAGCCCCGGAGTCAGGAGGGTCTGAGTTCAAATCCTACCTCAGACGCTTACTTAGCTGTGTGACCCAGGGCAAGTCACTTCACTCTGATTGCCGCACCTCCCCCCCCCCCACGCCCCACAAAAAAAAGTTACTTCAGCCTCTGGCACTCATGGCTGGTGACCTTGGAAAAGGTACTTCCCTTGTCAGAGGCTCAGGTTTCTCTTCTGTAAAATGGGGTAATAAGATTTACATGACAGATTTCCCTTGGAGAAAAGTGCAGATGAAATGTAAAGCTGCACAACAGACTGAGCCGTGTCCACGAGGACTTCCTGGAGGCGGCGAGTCCTTGGGCACGGTCCAGCCTCTGGGCACGATTGGCTCTCATGAGGAGGCCTGGGGCCTGTCTGCATCTGCTCATCAGGCTCCTCCCTGGGCCGCAGTTTGCATCTCTCGCTGCCTCTAGAGTGAGAGTCTTAGGACAATTACTGCTAAAATGTAAGTGGGAAAGGAGAGAGCCATGCACGCACGTGTGAAAAAGCACGTCCTTACACGCCGAGGCAGGGATCCTCGGAGATCCGTTACTAAAGGGCAGAGGTGTTCTCATGGGGCCTGTGTGCACTGGAACTCATGAAGAAACCGGGTGGGGAGCCTAGTTGCCGTGTGTGCAGAGATCTGGCCTGAATCCCTGGAGGATGAAGATGTTGTGGGGGAGCGATTCCTCCTTCCCACAGGGCCGTGGGGAGGGAGGAAGGGAGGGGGCATAGAGGCTCTGAGCGCCAGGTAGATGAGGGTGTGGGCTTCGGAGTTAGGAAGGCTCAGTGCAGATGCTGCCTTGCGCTCTGACCAGCTCCCTTCGCTGGGCCTCAGTTTCCTCCTCTGTAAAACGAGGGGATTGGCCGTGATGGCCCCTGGGGTGAATGGAGCTCCCAGAGGTGACTCTGCGCTGCCGTCCACTCTGAGAGGCCCGGCGCCTTCTCAAAAGCACCAAATGACTGGGAGGGTAAAGGCCTTCAGCCCTGGGCTTGTGAAGCCAAAGTGGCCCATCACCCACCCCCACGAGTGTCCTGTTGGTCTCCTCCTGCCGCTCCTGCTTCGATAGAAGGGACTCTGGCGGCTGCCCTGGCCCGGATCAAATTGTGCCTGTCTGGGACTGCTGTGGGGTTCTGGCTGATCTGTGTGAGGGCAGGGGGTGAGGTGTGGTGGTCCCTGTCCTTCCCTAGGCATGACCGAGCACACCAAGAGCCTCCTTCGAGCCTTCTTCGACTTGTCTCAGACGCACCGAGGTAAGGGTGGATGGACACCTGGGAGGGCACGCCTCCCGCAGTCTGGGGGACGGGGAGTCCTAGCTTTCACAACCTTGGTGCAGCTCAGGCCCCAGTCACGCCAGCACGGGCAGTCAGTCATCAACAAGTATTTATGAAGTGCCACATCACTGTTGCCTCCGTCCCCACACATGCTGGGCGCTCACTGCTGGTTTCTTGGTCCCCACATTGACCTTAGCTGGCCTGGCCTGGGGGGTGAGGGGCCTGCTTTTATCCCGCCCCACCATGCTCCCCTCCCCCATCCAGGGGCGCCAGGAGGGGGCTCCTTCCATGGCGTCCTTGTCACGCAGCCTTTGGAGACGTCTTTTCGGTGATTGGAGTCCGTGAACCCCAGCCAGCAGCCAGCGAGGCCTTTGTGAAGTTTGCCGAAGCCCACCGCAACATCGAGAAGTTTGGGATCCGGCTTCTGAAAACCATCAAACCCGTAGGTTTGGCCTGGCTTTGGGTCGCTGAGTGAGTGAGTGAATATGAATGTATGTGTGTCTTGGGGTTGGGGGAGAATGAGTAAATGTCTGTTTGTCTTGGGGGGGTGGGGCAGGGATCCCCGGTGGATCCTGATGACCCAAGACAGGGGAGGCATGGAGTCTGGTGGGTGCCTGTTGTGCCAAGTACTGGGCTGAGGCAAAGGGAGAAGCAGAAGACTTGGGGTCCCCCTCACCCTGGGGGAGCTGCCAGTCTTTGTCCTTGGGTGCAGCCCTGACATTACCACTTCCTGCTCATGAGACCCTGGCTAGCCCAATGCCCAGAACCCCAGAAGTGCTTCCTAAGTGCTCACCCATTGGCTGATGGATAGTTGCGTTTCCTCTCTGCGCCTCAACTCCCATTTCTGTCTGAGGGAGCTGATCACCCTGGCCCCCCCAGCCCTTCTGTAGCGTTTCCATGAGGACAATGCTCTGAAAAGTGGGAGACATCCCTCAATGATCAGCAAGTCTGGAAGTTCTGGGTAGGAATCCTGCTTCCAATGCCTCCTGGGAGTGATCTGTTGGGGTTCTGGGGACCTCTTTAGACTAGTGGAGAGCAGGCACTGCTGACCTGTGTAGGCGGAGGGAATGTCTCCACCAGGAGCTCCCCACACCAAGAGACTCCCGGGTCCAGTAAAAAAATAACCTTCTTGGTAACTGAAGGCAAAGTTGCTATGGGCAAGCACTCGTGGGCACCTTCTTTGTGCTGCTCACTGTGCAAGTCTGGCCCCAGAGTGGAGAGGGGCTGCCCTTGGAGTTGGCCAGCTCTGGAAGCCTGGGAGTGAATGAAATCATGGGGCGTGACCACAGGCCTGGGGCCCCCTGCCCTTAGTGCTGCTCACACGAGGCCCTGACCCCCCGCAGATGCTGACAGACCTGAACACGTACCTCAACAAAGCCATCCCTGACACCCGCCTCACCATCAAGAAATACCTAGATGTGAAGTTTGAGTACCTGGTAAGTGACTGAGGCCTGCGTGAAAGGGGACCCTGAGGGGCCACGGCTGTGCTGGTGACCGGACTCCTGACGAGGGTCGTGCGGTGGCCCCTGCGCCAGTACACAGACGCCCCAGAGCAAAAGTAGTCTGAGGACACTTGGCTGCGGCTGGCACCTTAACTGGGCCTAGCTCACGGGCGACGCTGCCCCACGGAGGGGCCAGAGCCCAGGCTGTGGGTGATGGCAAGCCGAGGTCCGGGAGGGCACAGGAAAGGCAGCCTCCAGATGTCCGCCTTGTGCGGCTTCCCCTTCTAGAGATGAAGGTCAGGGCAGACCCCACTCAGGCTCCGCATAGCTGGTTTTGCTTTGGGCTGCCCATGATGCTTTGCAGATCAGACATTTATGGAGCACCTGGTGTGTGCTGGAGTTGTGCGGAGCCGTGCCTGGGGCCTCCTGGATGGAGCAGAGAGAAGGAGGCAGAGCTTGGGGCCAGTGACTGGGCAGGGCAGGCAGAGGCACACCTCTTACCCCCGTCCCGGGCTTCCTCTTTCCCCGCAGTCGTATTGCCTGAAGGTGAAGGAGATGGACGATGAGGAATACAGCTGCATCGTGAGTGCCCGGTGGGGAAGCAGCTGCCCTGGGTGTCCACTCCCCAGGCCCCTCCATGCCTCCTGAGGCTCCGGGCTCTGCTGCCCAGTCCTGCCTAGCAGGGCATCCGGGGCTGCTGGCTCTGGAATCTGGGCCTTCCTCGGTGACCTTTGACATGTCCCTTCCCCTCCTTGGGCTCCATCTCCCTCTGGCACTGTAGGTAGAGCTGCTCCTTCCCCTGGGCCTCACTGTCCTTCTCTCAGATGAGGCTTGGCCTGGCCTGCCCACAGATTGCTGAGGGTGGGTGTGAGACTCTTAGCTCAATCACACACGGCCTTGCTGCCCAGGACAGGAGGGTCCCTGAGCCCAAGACCTCAGATGGGAAGGGCTTTGGAACAGGGATGAGTGCCCCACAGAGCGAGGGGATGCTGGCACCCTGATGGCCTTTGTCAGCACCGGATCAGTGGGAAGAGTCGCCAGACCAGACCCAGCGGTCCCCTCTCTGACCTGCACTCGCTATTGGCGCCCCCACCCCGTCCCACTCCACTGCTCTCCACCCTGGCCCGGTCCAGGGCCTCCACATGCCCTTCCTCTGAGGCTGTGTGGGTGCCCAGGCCTTCTGCTTTGTGGGATGGGTGGTGGTTCTAGGCTCCCTGACTTGTCTTCCCTCACCTCCATCCCCCCATCCCCACCCCTGCAGGCCCTTGGGGAGCCCCTGTACCGCGTGAGCACCGGGAACTATGAGTACCGCCTCATTCTGCGGTGCCGCCAGGAGGCCCGGGCACGTTTCGCCAAAATGAGGAAGGATGTGCTGGAGAAGATTGAGTTGTTGGACCAGAAACACGGTGAATGGGGTGGGGGGAGGGAGGCCCCTTCTGCCTCCTCTGGGGGAGCAGTCCGTGTCCCCCCACCCAGAGGTCACCAGATGTCAGAGCCAGGAACAGTGCGGGGAAGTAACAGACTCTGGCCCCAGTCTCTGAGAAAGCTTTGGGCCCAGCCTGTAAGGCAGGGCATTGTTAGGTGAACAGAGTACCCTGGGGGTGAGCGCTGCTTCTGTGGTTTGCTCCCTGGTCACCCTGGGCAGGTCACTGGCCTTCCTTGGGCCTCAGTTTCTTCATCCGTGAAATGGATCCCTCGGCCAGCCCCTCGCCCATTGGGTTGGGAGTGACCGATGGGAGCCTCTGCCTCCATCCCAGGACTGTTGGGCGTGGAGGGCAGGAGAGGCGGGGCTGAGACCAGGAAGCTGACCGCCCCCTGCCCCCCACCCCCCAGTCCAGGACATTGTGTTCCAGCTGCAGCGCTTCGTCTCCACCATGTCCAAGTACTATGACGACTGCTACGCCGCATTGCGGGATGCGGACGTCTTCCCCATCGAGGTGGACCTGGCCCGGACCACCCTGGCCTATGGCCAGAAGGACCTCTACACAGAGGAGGAGGAGGAGGAGGGGGCGGCAGCCGCAGGGGAGCCCCAGGGGCCCCGAAGCTCCCAGGAGGAGAACGGCGAGAAGCTCATAGACATGCCTGAGTGACCTCCCACACCCCCAGGTGGGGAGGCCGGGAGGGGAGACAGGGACCTACTGCCCAAGGTGACTGATAAAGACCCGCTGGTGTGGGGGCTGACATCTCGTCTCTGCTCCTCTGTCCCAGGCCAGTTGGGGAGCCCAGCCTCAGGGACCCTCAGCCTGGCTGTGGCTTTCCCCTGGGCCCCTAGTCATTACCCATTCAATGTCTCCTCCCCAGCTGGGGGGAGAAGGGAAGGAGAGAACAAGACCCTCCCCAAGGCTGAGGGTGGGCCTCCTGAGCTTCACTCAGGGAGGGGTCCCCCTTCTCCCTTCCCTAATCTGGCCACTCCCCCTCCCAGTTTCTAATCTTGGCAGGACTGGGGGAGGAGGTGGAGGCTAGACCCTGCCCTGCCCCACCCCCCAAACTGCCAGGGGCCAGGGCTGCTTCCCCCCCTGCTTGCTCCTTGGCCCCTAAAGCCAGCAGGGAGGGTGGGGGAGGCAGCCTCACTTAGTTTTCCCCCACTACTCTTTGAAACTGGATCTCCTCTAAAGTGGGCCAGCCCCCCTTCCCCCAAGGTTCTACTGTGGTATGGGGATGACCAGACCTCACACTCAGGGGTGTCCCTTATTTATGAAGCTCTCCCTGCCCCTCTGCTTGTGCTCTGGGGCTCTGGTGCCTTGGGCTGGGGCTAGGGGAGGGGTGCGGGGAGGGGAGCAGGCTTGGGAATCCTGTACTTTAATAAAGAGAAAGCTGGATTATGCCTTTTCAGTGACTGCCCCTTCTGGGTTAAGTGAGGGAAGCGGGGAAACTCGAGGCCTCAGGTGCACCCTTAACTGACCTGGTCCCTGCCCTGCTTCCTTCCACACTACTCTCCCACATCTCCAGCTCTAGACTAGTCCGCCCACAGGGCCACTCTCCCCAGCCCTGTCTCCTCCCTGGCCACACCTGCTGTCTCCTTCCAGATTGGAGTTTTTGTCAGGGCCCCACCTGCTGACAACACCCAGAACGGCAGCATTCCCACTCCCGCCTCCCTCACCCCCAGGGGCCAGGCCATGCCTCTTAAAAAAAATTATCAATGCCTTTTATTTTTTGTATATCATACCTCCCTTGTGCATCTCCCCTACCCATGGAGTTTAGTAAAGCCAGCACTCTGACTGTTTGACAGCAGATGCAGTCCTCCCCATCCACAGTGCTCCTCACTCATCTTTGGGGAAGGAGGGGGGCACATTTTCTCCACTCTCAGGACCAAGCATGCCTGTTACTTCTGTTTTTAAATTTAAAAAAAATTTTGTCAATGTGTCTTGTTATATTACATAGTTTCCCTAGCATCCCTTCGCTCCCAGAGAGCCGTTCTTTCTGGCAAACAGAACTTTTTAGAGAAAAAGAAGAGGCAAAAGAGTAATTAGTCTGAAAAATCTGCCCTACCTGCGGGTCCCCCACCTCCACACCACACCAGGGTCTTTTCCGCTCTTATTTATAACTTTGCAGTGTTCACTTTTGATTTTTTTTTGGTGATTCTTTCCATTTACATTATTGTATTCACAGCGTAGATTGTTCTCTTGGCTCTGCTAACTTCCCTTCTATGTCAGTTAATTTAGATCTTCCTAGGCTTCTCGGTATTCATCACCCACATTTCTTATGATGCAGTTATGTTCTATTGTATTTATTTAACACCATTTGTCTTGCCATTGCCTAGTTGAAGGACATTTACTTTGTTTCCAATTCTTAGCTGTCACAAAAAGTGCTGCTATAAATATCTGGGTGTGTACGGGGGGACTTTCCCCCTAATGACCTCCTTAGGGCATAAACCTAGGAATGGAATCTCGGGGTCAAAGGGTGTGCACATTCTAGTTACTTGCATAATTCTCACATAATTCAGAAATGATTTTCCAAAATGGTGCTGATCCACAGCTCCACCAGCAGTGTGTAACCCTCAGCCTGGACTGTTCCCATCTTCCATCATCTCTGCCAGTTTTCTGGGTGTGAGGTAAAACCTCAGGGTTTTTTTGATTTGCATTTCTTTTATTTTCAGTAATTCAGAGCATTCTCTGTGGTTGTTGAGAGTTGGCAGGTGGTTTTTTAAAGAACTTTGTTCACATCCTCTGATTACCTATCTTTTGGGGGATAACTTCTGGCTTTACACATACAAATGTTAATTATATCTTGGATACAAAGTCCTTAAAAAAAAATTGGATAGAAAGCTTTCCCCCCCCCATTCTGCTGCTTTACTTTTTATTTTAGGTCCATTAGTTTTGTTTTTCCAGAAGCTTTTTAGTTTCAAATCAAAGTCACCTACCTTGTCTTTTGTAATTGCCTCTATCCTTTGTTTGGTTAAACATGTATTTCCTACCTGGCACTCTGAAAGGCACATGATCTCTTTCCATTCTGATTTTTTTAAATAATACAATCCTTAATATTAAGGTCCCATTTCCCTTTAGAATGTATTAGGGAGGGGCAGCTAGGTGGCGCAGTGGATAGAGCACTGGCCCTGGAGTCAGGAGGAACTGAGTTCAAATCTGGCCTCAGACACTTGACACTTACTAGCTGTGTGACCCTGGGCAAGTCACTTAACCCCAATTGCCTCACAAAAAAAAAAAAATAGAATGTATTAGGGAGTGTGTTGTAAGATTCTGGCCTAAGCCTAATTTATTCCAAACCGCTTTCTCATTTTCCCAGCAATTTTTATTAAAATAAGGAATTCTTTCCTAAGTAATTTATTTTCAGGTTAATTGAACACTGAGTTATTAAATGCCATTGTTTGAGTCTCCCTTATCTAGTCTGGTCTATTAATCTACCTCAGCCTTTACTTTTTTTTTTTTTTATTCGGCCTTTACTTTTAACAGTTCAATTTCTGGTTTTTTGTTCTTTTCATGTGCATTGTTGTAGCTGTGGATAATATTTTCCTGGTTCTACTTCATCCAGCATCAGTTAATAGTTTTTCTGTGCTTCTCCAAATTCAGAGTTGTCGTTTCTCATGGCACAGTGCTATTCCATTCCATTTACATCTCACAATTCATTCACCACACTTCCCTCTTCTAGGGAAACTCAGCAGTGAAAGTCTTGCCCATCACCTCACTGGTAACTCACAACCCACTACTCCCAAGATGGTTCATAAGATTTCTATTTGGGAAGGACCTTAGAAAAGCACTGAGCTTTCCCACTGGCCTTGAAGTCCTGGGACCTGAGTTTGAGTCCTTATTTGGACATTTCTTCCCTCTGTGACCTTGGGCAAGTTCCCTGACCTCTCTGGGCCTCGGTTCCTTTATCTGTGAAACGAGGGGGTTAGACTAGATCCCTGAGGTCCTACTCTAGGTCTGTGGTCTTAACATTTGGGTTTAGATCATCTGGTCCAACTGTCACTTTATAGCAAAGGAAACAGCCTGGGATGGTTGGGACTTGGCACAGTCCATTCAGCTGCTAGTGAGCCCAGGTTGTAAGGCTTCTGGGCTCTCCTCACGACACTGCCATGATTTCTTGTTTTTGTTTTGGTGAGGAAATAGGGGTTAAGTGACTTGCCCAGAGTCACACAGCTAGTAAGTGTTAAGTGTCTGAGGTCAGATTTGAACTCAGGTCCTCCTGACTCCAGGGCTGGTGCTCTATCCACTGTTCCACCTAGCTGCCCCACTGCCATGATTTCTACTAGACTATTGCATAAAAGAAAAACAGAACCAAACCCTAGACTTTGGGGCTCCAGACCCGGGAGGGCTCTTTGGACAACTTTGCAGGATGGAACAGAAGGAGGAGGGCAACACAGGCTCTAAGTTGAGTTCTCCGCCTCAGAACTAATGAGGCCAGATCTCACCCTGACTCCACCTCCAGGCCTCTATATATGGCCTCTGCTTGCCTGATGCCCTTGAATGGCTGATCCCACCTGAGCCCATCGTCCTCTGTGAAAGGTTTGATGTGGTGGAAAGAGCCCTGGAAACGACACTTCAGACACTAGCAGCATGTTGCTGTGGAGGGAACCTTGGGTTTGGAGGTAGAGTATTCAGTGAGGACATGCTATCCGGGTGGTTGAGGTGGAGAGGCGGCAGCCAGGCAATCACACAATTAGGGTGATTCAGAATGGATTGAGTGATTGGACCCAAATTATGATTGATAGTTGACTATCAACAGGCCACTGGAGGCCCTCAGGGAACTACTTTTTTTTTCATAATGAAGTGATAGTGTTTTTACCTTTGTAGATGGATGACAGAAGAAGGCTGGAAGAGTTAGCTAATATTCTGGATAATAGGATCAAAAAAAAAATCTTAGAAAAATGAGCTAAGTCTAATCAGATGAAATTTAATGGCTATAAATCTAAAACCGTGGGCTTGGGTTCCGAAATCAACCACAGTAGTACAGAATCAGGGATATGTAGTTAGCCAGTGATATTGTAGGATCATAAATCTAGAACCGAAAGGGACTTCAGAGGTCATCTAATTGCTTCCCCCACCCCCACTGAAAAAGCAAGAAAAACAATTCTTTTTACAAACACATATAACGAAGCCAAATTCCCACATTGACCATGTCCAAAAAAGGTCCCAGTGTGCGCCCATGAGTTCATCCTCTCTTAGGAGGTGGGTAGCTGGCCTGTTTCATCATGAGTTCTGGAGTTGTGGTTGGTCACATAGTAGGTACTTGATTGGTTGATTGATCAGAGTTCCTAAGTCTTCCACACTTGTTTAACTTGACAGTGTTGCCGCCTGGATACAAAGTGTTCTCCCGGTCCTGCTTGCTTCTCTCTACATCAGCTCGTACAAGTTCTCCCAGGTTTCTCTGAAAACTATCCCCTTCATCCTTCCTTGGCGCACAATAGTATTTCATCACATTCAGATACTATTACTTGTTCAGCCTTTCCCCAATTGATGAGTATCCCTTCAGTTTGCCACTGCTCTAGGTAGGCTATAAATATGGGTCTTTTTCTCCTTTGATCTCTTTAGTCTGCACAGTTTGATAATGTTGGGGGTGCAGTTGTTTTCCACAATAACTTGACCAGTCACCAGTTCCACCCACAGTGTGTTTAACATACCTGCTTTCCCACAGTGCCTCTAGCATTGTCATTCCCCTTTTTGTTTCGATATGCATATTTCTATGAGCATATTCTCACATGAATATTGATAATTTGGTTTCCTTCCTCTGAACACTGCTATTTTCCAACCTTTGACCATTTATCATTTGGGGAATGCAATTGCCTCTTTTATCAGTGAGGAAGCAGGCGCAGGAAAGGTCAGTGATTTGCCCAAGGCCACACAGCCGCCTCTTGAGGTGGCATTTGCAGCCGAGTCCTCTGATTGCAAGGATCAGGACTGTTTCTATTGTGTCCTAATGCACGGGGTGAAAATGAGCCAACGCTTTGAGTAAACTACAAGGGCGATGTAAGACAACCACTGGAAGATGGGGCTTTGAGGAACAGGGTGTTCAGAATTCGAGCCATGACTGTCCCTGTGTGCTCTGACCTCGTCAAATCAGAGCTCAAGAATCATGTTCAGTTCTGGGCACCGCCTTTTGGCAAGGACAGTAATGGACACATAGCCCCTTAAAGTTTGCCAAGTGCTTTGATATAGTATTAGCTTATTTGAGCTTCAAAAAAGTTCCTGTAGAAAATACCTTCATTTTACAAAAAAGGAAACTGAGGTGAAGAGGAGGGAAGTGATTTGCCCAAAGTCAAACAGAGTCAGAGGTGAGACTTTGAAGCTAGGTTGTCTTCGATTCCACCTTAGGCAGTTGACCCACCACACTCCTCTACCCATGCAAAGGATAGTGAGTGGCCAGGCAGGTGTGGAGACCAAACTCTTGAAGGAGCTCTTGAAAATATTTCAGGTCATCTTCAAGAATATGAAGGGCTCTCATGAGAGGAGAGAGAAATTTGTTCCATCTGGCTCCCAAGGAGCCATGGCGGGAGTTAGAGGCCGACCAAGGCTTAATGTAAGAGCAAACTCACCAGTAAGAGCTGTCCAAGAACACATCGACCATTTTGGCAAGCATGTATCCCCATCCCTAGAGGCCGACCAGCCATTTGTTGGGCCAGTGGTGTCAGACTCCAGTTGAAGCAGCCACTACCACATGCATAAGGATGCCTGCAGGCAGCCTATTGACTTAGAAGACCATACTAATGTTATGTTCTATTGATTTTTATTAATTTTGTTAAATATTTTCCAATTCCATTTTAATCTGGTTCAGGCAGCAGTGGAGCAGGGCTTTTGTCCCCTTTAGAGGATTCTTGTTCAGCCGTGGGTTGGAGCAGCTTAACTGGAGTTTCTTTCACCTCTGAGGCCTGAGGTAGAGGGCTTCTTGCCCAAGATCACACTGGTGTCAGGCCAGGAGAGGAATACAGGTCTCATGGCTCTCAATGTTCTACCATGAGGTGAAGGATGGAATGAAAATGATTATCTTCCCCCCCCACACACACACACACCCTTTCAGTCTGCTGTGGAGGGCATTAAGGCTAAGCAAACAGCCTAAGTAAGGGCTACCCTACTTCTAGACCTAAGAAGGTGCTGCTTAGGATTTATTGGTGGGCAGAGGAGTAGGGTAGCCCTAGACAATATGTCCTCATGCCCCCCTGATTCTGTCATTAATAGGGGACATCCCCAACCCCTGATCTTTTATAGCTCTACCAACCTAGCAATCCATGTGGGAAGGGCCAAGTGGATGAAAACTGCATTCCAAATTATGGCTTGTAGTTGAATGGGCAGCCCATTAAGTTAGCCCATCAGTATGTATTGATATCTGGGATGGGCATCATGGATGTGCAATAAGCTAGGCCTGGAAACACTCACCCAGAACAAGTTCGTCTTTCTAGTACCAGTGTCCGATTGGTATTTGGGGGGGCTCTGGCTAGAAAGCATAAATCAAGAGGCTCTCGGAATGGCAGGGACAGGGGACCCTCGGAGCATTGGCAAAGATGACTAGAATCCAAAGAGCAGCAAAAATAGTCACCGTGGAGGATACTCGGCCCTCAAGAGGCAGGCCCCTCCCACCTCAAGAGTGGAGGATGATGATGGGCAGGGCTGCTCTGACACTGCTCTGCCCACAGCGGGGCAAGGCCCAGGAGAAGGTAGGCTTTGAGGTTGCCCTTGGGAAGATGAGAGAGAAAGAGAGAGAGAGAGAGAGCCCATGGCTGAAGCATCCCTCCCTGCCCTCCCAAAGCCTCTGTCCTCTGCACCATGGAGGCTAGAATCCACCTTTGCCAAGAGTCTCTGCAGAGCCTCCCAGTACAGGTTTCCTCTCTTCCTCCCCCTCCTCTTCCTCTTCCTCAGCCTGCTCCACTTCAGGGGCCACGTGGTTCTCAGAGTGCTGGGCAGCAGCAGTAACGGCAGCATTGGGGCCAGGGTCACCATCATACTCAGTCTCTTCGGTGTCCTTGGCCCCAGGGGGAGGATCTGGGGCTTGTTCTGGGTCTTGAGACTTCCTCAGACAGCAGTAGGTGGCCGTCGAGAGGAACAGAGCAGACAGGAGCACCTCAGAACCAGCCAGATAGAAGATAATTTCGTAGTTCTTGAGGGCGTCCACCAGGCGGCCTGCAGGAAGTGGGAGACAGAGGAGAATGGCATCACAGCGCAGAAACAGACCTGGAGGGTCATCCCCAGCCCCTTCCTTTTATAGATGAGCCTGGGGCAGGGAGGTCACAAGATCATAGGCTGGAGCCCCCCTCCTCATTTTATAAGTGAGGAAATGGAGCCTGGAGGACAAACTGACCGCTGAAGGTCACCCCGCGCACGCTCAAGCATCGGAGCTAGAGCTACACTCTAAATCTGCTCCTTGGGAGTAGCTGAGAGTGGTCTGGACTGAACCTGACGGAGGGAGACTGGGGGTGGGGAGGAGTCAGACAGAGAAAGGGACCACAGCTCTTGGGATTGAGAATCATGCTGATTAGATGGGGCCGAATCATCTGAGAGGATTGTGAGATTTAGACATAAAGGGAGTTGGAACTTGTCCAGTTCTCTCATTAAAACCCAAATCGGTCTCTGCTGGGGATGCTCAAGTCATCCAGTAAATGTGGGAGCTTGGACTCCACCCCAGAATGCCACGGGGCCACTTACCGGCTGAGGGGGGTCCTATGAGCACAGCCACAGCTTCCACCAGCAGCACGAGGCCGATGGCGCTGGGGAATCGCTGGGCGCCCACCGTGGACATGAGCACCTCGAACTGCAGGGCGCCCACCATGCCGTAAGAAAGGCCAAAGGCTACGCAGAAGCCCACCAAGGCGCCATAGGTGCGGGCCCGGGCACTGCAGACGTCGGTTAGCCCGTTGGCCAGCATGGCCAGGCTGAAGAGATAGGTCACGTGGGGCCGGACCCTGCTGAGCCCAGCCAGGGCCCCACAGGCCGGCCGGGCCACGATGTCCACGAAGCCGATCACTGACAGGAGGAAAGCGGCGTCGGCGTCGGGCACTCCCGAGTCCTTGGCGTAGTTGACCAGCATGATGGTTGGCACAAAGAGCCCCAACACCAGGATGAACTTGGCGATGGCATACACCACGAAGCCCCGGTCCTTGAAGACGGAAAAGTCCAGGAGCCGCTTCTTGCGGCGCCGGCGCCGCTGCTGCCCCCCGGGGCTCCCCGCTGGCTTCTTCTTTCCCTGCTCCAGAGGCAGCATCTCCCTGGCCTCCTCCTCGGGCCCGGCCCCGCCCCCGGCTCCCGGACCCCCGGCCAGGGGCCTCATGACGGCTCCGCAGGTGCAGCAGTTGAGAAGTAGCCCCCCCATGAGCAGGAAGCCCCCCCGCCAGCCAAAGTGTTCCAGCAGGATCTGGCCCAGAGGAGACAGGGCAGACAGGAAGACGGGGCTGCCCGCTGCCGCCAGTCCATTGGCCAGGGGCCGCCGGCGGTCAAAGTACAAGCCCAACATGATGAGTGAAGGTTGGAAGTTGAGGGCCATGCCCAGACCTGAGGGGTTAGAAGTAGGGGGCGTCACCGTCCATCGAGGGGGGAGGGGAAGGACTTCAGGAGACCATGGGGATGCATCGGGACACAGGCTCCCTGAGACAGGGACTCCTGAGCCATCCAGCCCGTGTGAGGGGCCAAGGGGAGGACACCTCCACTTTCCTCTTTATCTGGGACTCAGGCTTGGGAAGGAGAGTGAGATGAAAACTGGAGGGGTCTGGGGTGCCACAGTCAGGAGCTGAGGGAGAGGCATGAGGGGGTGGGTGTTACAGAATGCTAGAACTGAAGGTCAGGTGCATGGACATTTATTGTTTTGTTTTTGTTTTGTGAGGCAATTGGGGTTAAGTGACTTGCTCAGGGTCACACAGCTAGTAAGTGTCAAGTGTCTGAGGTCAGATTTGAACTCAGGTCCTCCTGGCTCCAGGGCCAGTGCTCCATCCACTGTACCACCTAGTTGCCCCATGCCACATAATTTTTACTTAATAAATATTCATTGTTTTGGGGTTTTTTCCTTCTTTTTTTTCGGGGCAATGGCGGTTAAGTGACTTGCCCAGGGTCACACAGCTAGTAAGTGTCTAGTGTCTGAGGCCAGATTTGAACTCAGGTACTCCTGAATCCAGGGCCAGTGCTTTATCCACTGCGCCACCTAGCTGCCCCTGCATGGGCATTTATTAAACCCCTGCAGTGTGCCCAACCGGTGTTGAGCTCTCACAGGGCCCTGAGAGATCATTTAACCCCAACCCCCCATTTTACAGATGAGGAAAGTCAAGCCCAGAACCCAGGGCTCCTGACTCCCAGCTTAGCACTGGCTTGACTGACATTCTTAGAGCTCAGAGGTCATCTCATCAAACCTCTTCATTCTTGCCCACAGTTAGACCAAGACAGCCTGGCCCATGGAGAGACCCCCCACAGAGAGAGCCCTCAGGATGGGGAAAAGATTAGCCCAGACCTTGGGAAGGGGCTGCCCTGCCAGGGGCCCAGGGAGGATGGGGTCAGAGGCTGACCTGTGAGCACGCCGGCTGTGAGATACAGCTGCACAAGACTGGTGGTGAAGGAGGCCAGGATCATCCCAGAGGAAGCCAACAGGCCCCCTGCCAGCATCACAGGGCGGCAGCCAAACTGATTTACCAGGATGCTAGACACGGGCCCTGGGGGGGTAAAAGGGGTGGGGAGGGGAGGTCTGTGAAGTGACTAGGGCAGGGTCACACAGGTAGTATCTGAGGCAGAATTAGAACTCAGGACTTCCTGACTCCAAATCTGATCTTTATCCACTATGTAGCTGAAGTAATTGAGGTTTGGGTGAAGATGGTCCTCAGCTCTCAGGGCCGGGAATATTAATTATAAACTTCCCTTATCTGAGACTCGACTGTGACCCGAGGAGAAACTGATAACAAAGCCAGGCTCTGAGAGGCCAGAGGGTCAGCCCATGCCCGCTCCTCAGTCTGCAGTCTCCCTCATGGCTGACTGCTGGCAAGCGAGTCCTCAGGCCCCGAGGGGGGGATGGTCAGGAGAGGAACCGAAGGATGCCCCGCTCTGGGCTGAGGCACATATCTGGGGGAGGTGTGGGGATTATGGGAAAACCCTCAATGGGGGCAGACTTGAGGGGAGGGCGACAATTCTTTGGCTTTGGATCAGAGGGGTGGGGGTCCCCAGGAGAGACTTGGGGGTTAGAGGGTAAAAGGATTCCCTTGTTCAGAAGTTTAGGGTTCTAGCAGACACAGGGCAGGGCTTGGGGAAGAAAGAGGGATCCCCGGGTTGGCACAGAAGGGGGTGAGGCCTCTAGGTAGAGGAGCTGTCGCGGGGAGGATCCCCAGAGGAAGTTGAGGGAAGAGGTCCCCAGGATCAGGGGGCAGGGCAGAAATGAGGAGGAGGGAACATCCCCAGAGTTGGAGTCATGGGGGTTTCCCAGGAGGGCATTGGGGGTAGGGGGTCCTGGGACAGGCAGGGCTGGGGGGGGAGGGAAGCATGGGCAGGGTGACAGGGGGGAGATGGGGCCAAGCTGCTCCCCCCCCCGCCCCGCCCAGACCTGTGCCATAGAGCATGGCCAGCATGATGGAAGAAATCCAGGCCGTGTCGCTGTAGCCCACGCGGAAGTCCTTCATGAGAGCCTTGAAGTACACGCTGACTGCCTTAGGGAAGGCGTAGGAGAAGCCCGTTACCACGAAGCAGCCAAGCAGCACAGCCCAGCCCCAGCCGCCATCAGGGGCCGGCCCAGGCCGGCCAGAGGGACCACCGGCCCCCATCACCAGCTGGCCAGCTGGGGGCTGCAGGTAGAGAAGGTACCAGTGAGTTAGGGAAACTGAGGCAGGACACCCTTCCGGGAACAGCCATGGAAAAAAGAAACCCTCAGTCTTTAGGGAGCCCAGAATGAGTGGGAAGGATCTTCTGGGATCCCATCTCCACCCACCCTCTTCTTTTCCAAGTACTTTGGATCGGGGCTGGGGGGGGGGGGGAGAGCGGCACAGAAAAAAACAAGAACCCTCCCTGGCCCCTACTGTGGTCCCTTCTCTCTCTCTCTCTTTTTAATTTATTTTTTGTGGGGTAATGAGGGTTAAGTGACTTGCCCAGGGTCACACAGCTAGTAAGTGTCAAGTGTCTGAGGCCACATTCGAACTCAGGTCCTCCTGAATCCAAGGCCGGTGCTTTCTCCACTGCGCCACCTAGCTTCTTAATTAGAAGCTGACCCAGAAGGCTCCTGTCCTGGGGCTGAGGCTGACAAGCTGCCGGGACTCCAGATCCCACTTCTGACACCTGATACTGTGTGACCTTGGCAGAGTTATTTCCCTTCTTGGGCAAGTCATCTACTGTCTCTGGGCCTCAGTTTCCTCACATGTAAAATGAGGGGGTTTGTCTCTGGGATTCCTTCTAGCTCTAGAAACATTGTCCATCTCCTACACATCCATTTTGCTCCTGATTCTGGTCCCTATTTCTAGAATGTGTCCAAGTTTGCAAACCACTTCCTTCAAAATGGGAGCCGTAACTAAAGTGGGGGCAAAGAGGGCTTTTCTCCAGGGGGGTAGGGACCAGGGAGGACTGCTGCTTTGTTCCTCCTTTAGTTCAGAGACTGCTGCTCTGGTGCTTCCTGGTCCAGCCTCCCTTGGGGCTCTGCAGAGGGTGGAGCAGGGGAGTTGCTGACAGGGGCTGCTGGAGGGACTCCCCTGTGGCTCCCATCTTCTGGTGTTCCCCGGGAGCTAGCTTCTCCAAAGCTAGCCACTCCTTCCACGCTTGGACACCCGGGACAGGAAGGAGGAGTTAGGATTCACCTTCAGCATCTCTCTCAGTCATCATCCCTCTCTTCCCCTCAAGTTTGCTCCTTTCTGTTGTCTTTGGACCTCCAAGCCACACTCCATCCTCCTATCCGTTCAATGTCTGGCTCAAAGTCTTCGCCTGAACCCTTGTCCCCTTTGAACACCCTGACTCTCTCCAAGTTCCCATGACCTCTGTCTCCAATCTGCCTTAACACCAGCCACAAGAACACTTAGTTGTAACAGAGACATGCACCTCCCCACCAGATTTCTCCATCAGACACATTTGGTCCAGGCTTCAGAATTCCTAGTTACTCCACTCACAGCTACCCTATGTGAGATCTGGAAGCTGAGACTCAAAGAAAAATGAGCAGGTCAGTGAGGGAGTAGAAGAAAGGCTAGAACGACGCAGAACAAGCAGGGTGGGGGGCTTCTTGCAGAATCTCTGAGCTGGAGGGGCCTCAAGCATCCATCTTTGAAAGCCAGAGGTTGAGCCTAATCTATTGCCAAAGGAGAGACCAGCATCTCTGTGTACAATCCTTTTTCTGTTCTGTTAGGTAGGTGCGGGTGCCTGCTCTATTTGGTGTTTGCTAAACTCAGAATAACAATTAAAACTACGTTCCAAAAAAAAAATCTCTGAAATGGAGCATCAGAGAGGTTATGACTTGCCCAGGGTCACACAGTCAGCCCGTATAGGAGACAGGATTCAAACCCAGGTTTCCTCATCCCAGGTCCGCATGGCTCCAGTCTCTCTCACACCACCTGCCCTGGTGATGGGTACTCAGTTCAGCCAGGCATTCCCCCCAGCCACAAGCCTTAGAGAGCCTCCCACCCAGCCCCGAATGGTCAGAGGAGCCGTGACCTGTCCAGGGGTTACTGACCTGGGCCTCTCCAGCGGCTCCCACCTACAGAGGCCCCTCCAGGCACTTCAGATGCTGCAGGGCTCAGACCCTCTGAGGTCCAGTCACCTGGGCTCCCCACGGCCCAACTGGACCTGAGGGATTAGTTGCCCCAGTAAGCTTTAAACTGCTCCTCCCCCTTCGCTGAAGCTGGCCGGGCTGGGACAGGGAATGGGTGGGGGTTGGGGAGTGGGCTGGAGACCAGGCTTATAAGCAGAGTTTGCGCCTCTACACACACCCGGATAAGAGGCTTTGGTGGGAGAAGAAAGTGGACCTGGGAACAGCCAGTAACCACCATGGCCTGAGCTACCATTCAGGACACTGTCCTAGGCACTGGGATGGGGGCGGGGGAATAGCTTTTCCTTTTGTAGTTGTTGAGTCATCTCAGTCGTGTCTGACGCTTTGTGACCCCACTGGGGGTTTTCTTGGCAAAGATCCTGGAGTGATTTGCCATTTCCTTCTCCAGCTCATTTTACAGATGGAGAAACCGAGGCAAACAGGGTCAAGTGACGCGCCCAGGGTCACACTGCTGAGGGTCTAAGGACAGATTTGAACCTAGGTCTTCCTGACAGCAGGCCCGGTGCTCTCTCCACTGTACTACTTATGACATACCACAAAGGCAGCCCAAAGAAAAGTTTCGCTAAAAGAGGTTGTTGTTGGTCCTTCCTTCTCGAAGAGGACCAGGCCATCGGGAAATGGTATCATGACTTGCACTGAACTGGATTTAAGTGAGGGAGGGCTGTGCAAGGTTACCAACCTCACTCTCTCCTCCAGGGCCATCTAGGTCCAGTGGCAAGATATACCTTAGGATGACTGGAGATGGCCCCGGATGTTTGAAGCAATTGGGGTGAAGTGACTTGCCCAGGGTCACACAGCTAGTAAGTGTCTGAGGTGAGATTTGAACTCAGGTCCTCTTGACTGCAGGGCCGGTGCTCTACCCACTGCACCACCTAGCCATCCCACACTAAAAGAGGTTAGGGTCCAGGATGATGCATGGGTATAATGGAAAGAGCATGCATGGCATCTTGAGTCACAGGACCTGGGTTCAAATTTGAGCTTAGTGTTTGTCTCACCATAGGCCAGTTTCTTCTTCACCTTTTTATGCCTCAGTTTCCTCTTCTGAAAAAACAGGGGGATGGACTTGTTCTCTAAAGTTCCTTCTAGCTCCTACTCCTCTGAGCAGTAGATGGTCTAGAGCCCAGCCCCTGGAGGGGAAGGCGCCCCTAATCTCCTAAGCGTTTTAGCCCCTCTGGTCCTTGGGTCACATTCCTGGTGTGGGGGCACATCAGGAAGGAGCCTGGCCCAGGCTGGTTCTGAGGGGAGCATTCCTCTGCAGCTCAGCCTGTTGGGTTGGGGGGGCAGTCTGGAACAACAGTGGCTTTGTCTCAGCTCTGGGCAATCAGGACCCCCTCCTCAATCAGGTAGGAGCCCTTCCGGGGCAGCCGGGAATGGGGGTGGGGACACAGCCCCTGAGGCAGGGGAGGGGCTGAGCCCAGACCGTGCTGGGGTGACCAGACTAGTGTCCAACTGGGATAGACAAGGAGAGATGGGGGTGGAGGGCAGGGGATGCAGTCGCAGGATTCAGGTCAGACTCAAGGAAGAACTTCCCAAAGGGAAGCAGAGAATGACATTGTTGTCTGGAAAACGAGAGGGGCCTCCCCGTCACCAGGAGCCCGATGACCTTTCAAGCTCCCCCTTTGTTTGGCTCAGGGGCTCCTGGCGGCCCCGTCCTGACCCCAACAAACACAGGTGACTCAGCGGCTGCTCTGTCCTTGATCCAAGTCCTTTAATTCATACCCATTTACACAATCAGACACCGGGCTCCCCAGACTGGGGGAGGAGAGGGGAGGAGAACTGCTCACTGGGGGAGACTGGGGGAGGGGACAGAGCAGGGAAGGGAGGGTCCCTGGCCATGCTGTGTCTGGTCCTCCTCTGGGATGGATGGAGGGATGGAGAGGGCCCCTGCTGGCCTTCTCCTTGTCCTTGGGTCCTGGCAGTCTGGTCCCCTGGTCCTGGGGTCACCCTGTCTCATTCGGGAAGCGCAGAGTCTCCCTTGCTTCAGAACCTCTGCCCTGGCTGGGAAGAGAGGGTGGGCAGAGGTCTCATGGCCTTGCCCCCTATGTCCCTGGAACCTTCTGCTCGGGTACCCACGAGAGGCTTCCAGGTGCTTTCCGGGGCTTCTGAGTGTATGCTGGGAGAGGCTGGGCCTGCACCCGGGTGATGGGGACACTCCCCTGACCAGGGGGTCCTCAGCGGATCAGGGGGGCCGAGCGGTCATTGGTGATGGTGGGACGAAGCTTCACGGTGGCAAAGGGGTTGGTGCCTCTGAGTGGAGGGAAAAGGGAGAAGAGAAATGAGGGGTGACCCCATATTCTTGGAGAGCCAGTGGCAGGGCCCCCCATCGAGTCACGCAGGGCCTGGCGTGGGTTGGGAGCAGGGGAGGGAGATTGAGAGGAGGCACACGACCCCTAATAATACATAGACATCAGATAACATGCTCCGATCCCGGGTTCCAGAACCTTCTAAGTCCACCCTTCCTTTTTGTGCCAGGGGCTCCCATCGGGTTAGAGGGAGAGGAAGGGCAGGCCCAGTTGTGTTCCTCCCTCCCCCCCCCCCCCCCCGCCCCAGGTATGTGTAGGGCCCACCGCTGGCTGCCCACGGCTGGCTGGGATCACACTCACCGGGGGAAGAGCTCAGGGGGCTGCTGCTCCCAGGCCATCTGCTTCTGCAAAGGGGGCACTGGTCAGTGTCTCTTTCCATCAACCCCACCCCCACTAATAGCAGATCATCACAGCTGGCATTTTTATAGCACTTTACAAATGTCTCATTTGATCCTCAGGACAGCTCAGAGGGGCAGGTGGTAGTTGTTATGATCCCCATTTAACAGAAGAGGAAACTGAGGCAGACAGAGAGTAAATGACTTGGCCAGGGTCATACGGGGTCCCCCACCCCCATACGGAGGGGGGGAGGGATCAGAGAAGGGGAACGGGGAGGGTGGACACCAGAGCCTCACATTTCATAGGCAAAGAAGAGGAGGAAACATAACTTACACTGTTCTAGTTCTTTGGGACTGAAACACCCCTCGTTCTAGAGGGCTCTGGGAGCTGGGCAATACAAGAGTTTATTCTGTCTTACAAATGAGGGAACTGAGCCTCAGAAAGGATGAGTCACTTGCTCAGAATCACACAGCCAAGAAGAATCAAAGTACAATTCAGGATTCAAGGACTTCAGAATTTTGAGAGACCTTAGACCAGGGAATGTCAGAAGTGGGAGGGCCCTCAGAACAGGGGATGTCAGAGCCAGCTGAGGGAGCTTAGAACATGGGATGTCAGGGCTGGGAGAGGTCTTAGAACAGGGGATGTCAGAGCTGGGAGGGAGCTTAGAATAGGGAATGTCAGGACTGGGAGAGAGCTTAGAATAGGGAATGTCAGAGGTGGGAGGGCCCTCAGAACAGGGGGATGTCAGAGATAGGAGGGGCCTCAGAGGTGGGAGGGCCCTCAGAACAGGGGATGTCAAGGCTAGAAGGACAGGGTGACAATAAAAAGAGCACTTGTTCTAGAGTCAAAGAACCTGGGTTCCCATCCTGCCTCTGACCCTTCTTGTTGGATCTTGGGCAAGTCAGCTCTCTGTGCCTCAGTTTCTTCCTCGGTAAACTGAAGGGATTGGAGTAGATGACCCCTGAGGTCCCTTCCAGCCCCAGAGTCTATGACCCTTTGGGAGTGGGAGAAGACTAAAGATCTCCCTTTGGAGGAGAGCCAACCTTGGTGCTGAGGGTGGAGATGAGCTGTGAGGTCAAATGGGTTAATCACGGGCAGGATCAGGACCAGCGCCTAGATGTCCTGGCTCCTGTCACTCACTGCAGGGAGGGCATGGAGCACTTACCTTGGCATCGCTGGCTACCCCTGTACTGCCCATACTGCTCCGGCGGCTGCTGTCCGGGGGCAGTGGTGGTGGGCTGGGGGCTCGGCTTGTGGCCCTGCTGGTGGTCCTGCTGGGAGTGTGGGGCCGGGAATGGCTGTCCCAGTATTCTGCGGAAGTTGGGGTGCTCACCGGGTGGTCCAGGAGGTTGTCCAGGCTGTGAGTGCCCCGAAGAGCATAGGCCCTGAGCAGAGGGTGACGGAGGTCAGGCCCTGCCTCCCCCAGCCCCAGCCACCACAAGGTCCCGAACCCGACACATCTATCAGAGGGCCACCCTGACCGGAGGCAGAGGCCACAAGTGTTGAGCTTGGCAGGAGCAGGAGCAAGGATGGCAGGGGAGAGGGTTTTGGCGAGGGGTGGGGGGTGGCTCAAAGGGTTGGGACTCTTCCCAGCTCTCATTCGCGGGCCCTGGTAGCCATCCTCCTTGCCCGGCCCCCTTACTTGGAGGGTGGCTCATTCATGGGCCGATCTTCCATGGGTTTCACGTAGGCCTCTGGGAACCAGCCGCTCCTGGGGGTTGGGGGGTAGAGAGCAAGGTCAGAGGTTACCAGAACCTAACCCTCCCTCGTTCCTAGGTCCACGTTCCCCTCTGGCCCCCTCCAGGCTGGGCAGCCGTGGCATTCACGGAAGATGCCAAGGTTGCCCCAGAGTTCTTTGTTCACTAGAGCTCTCGAGCTAGATGCCCTTAGTGGGCCTTCAAGGCAAGTCAGTCCAACCTTCTCGTTTTACAGATGGGGAAGTCGAGGCCACACTGCATTCAGTGGCTGATCTGGGGCTGGATCTGGCCCGGGCAAGTCATTTTGGGGGCCTCAGTTTCCCTCTCTGCAAAAATGAAGGCATTGGTTTGCTGGCCTCTGAGCTTCCTCCCCAATAGAGATCTGTGACCCTGGGAGCCTGCGTCCAGTGATTCCTATTGCCCGGTCTCTGCCCAGGACCCCTGGTAGCCGCCTCCTCCTGCCCATGCCCCACTCACACGGATGACCCCTCCAGCTTGCCGTACAGCCAGCCATTATGGGCTTCAGGCACCAGCACCAGGACAACGTCACCAGCGGAGAAAGGCAGCAGGGTGTGGTTGGCGCTGTCCGAATGGGAGACTAAGGCCAGAGCCCGCTGGGGGACCCTGCCGCCCGGCCGCTCCCCGAATGAATTGGAGCGGGACCGTTGGTTGCTGCTGGCGTAGAGGGAGGCTGTGCAGGGAGAGTGGAGGGACCCCCAGGTCAACCCTTGCACCGGGTCCCCACAATCCCTCCTCCTGGGGCTTAGACCTATTGCGTGGGTCCTGCTCTGTTCTCAGCAGACAGTGGCTATGCCCGGATTTGGCCCCGGTGAGGATCTCATTGGCTCTAAGACCAGCAGGATGGCTGCTGGGGTCAGGACACTGGACTTCTCAAGCAGCCGGTGAGGGGGGTTGTGCCAAGGGCTGGGAAGGGAAGAGGAGACATGCAGGGGGGCATGGGGACTCCCTGGGGAGATGGCCCTTGGCTGGGGGAGGAAGGAAGAGGAGTCTATGTTTGTGATGCTCTGGATGGATAGAGTAGGGGGCCCTAAGGAGCCTTCTAGCTCTGACATCCCCATTTAGGGTCTAAGGTCCCCTCTTAGAAGCTCTCTTCTGGCTAGGTAATCGGATGTTCTAAGTTTTCTCTTACTGCTGACATTCTCTGTTCTAAACTCCCAGCTCTGACATTCCCCATTCTACACCCCTTTCTAGCTCTGACATTCCTTGTTCTAAGCTCCCTCCCAGCCCTGACATTCCCTGTTTTAAGTCTCTTTCCAGCCCTGACATTCCTTGTTCTAAGCTCCCTCCCAGCCCTGACATTCCCTGTTTTAAGTCTCTTTCCAGCCCTGACATTCCTTGTTCTAAGCTCCCTCCCAGCCCTGACATTCCCTGTACTAAGGCCCCTCCCAGCCCTGACATCCCCTGTTCTAAGGTCCTTCTCAGTTCTAATAGATGGTCCTGGGTCTTCTTGGGGAGGGAAAATATTGTTCTTCACTGGGGGTGGAGACAAGATTCCCTGAGGGAGGGTCTGTGTTGGCTAAGGGGGGGGGGCGGAGAGGGGTCTGTCCTGTGACTCACTGGAAGATGGCGTCCGGGGCAGGGACATGTGATCCGGCTCCAGCTGGGACAAAGGTCTCCCCTCGCTAGGCTCCTGGCCATAGGAGCCCGAGCTATGCCGGCTCCGGGGGGAGTTGAAGTCTCCCAGAGACCTCTGGGGCTGCGAGGGGAGATGGGCAGG
The DNA here is from genome assembly GCF_019393635.1 of Dromiciops gliroides. Taxonomy (NCBI): domain Eukaryota; kingdom Metazoa; phylum Chordata; class Mammalia; order Microbiotheria; family Microbiotheriidae; genus Dromiciops; species Dromiciops gliroides. The sequence continues at coordinate 289,774,455 of NC_057865.1, forward strand.
GGAGGGCGGGGAGGGGAGGGGAGAGGCAGGGCTACCGCCCATCCTATTCTGCCCCCCACCCCCAGTCCCAGGGCTCCCCATAGGGATTCAGCAGCCTCCTCCCAAGCCACAGAGGAGGTGGGGGGGAGACCCCAGGGGGGAGGTAGGGGGAGGACAGGGACTCTCGGAAGCTTGAGGTTCTAGGGGGGAGGAACGTCCAGGATGGGGGCCTCAGGTCCCAGAGAGAGGAGGGCAGGACGGGGGGTGGGTACAGGGGGGGCGAGAAAGGTGGCGCCCGTAGCTCCCAGGGGCTCACCATCTCCAGGCGGGTAGGGGTCAGGCGGCCTGATGGGTAGGCTGAACCAAGGGTAGGGCCCAGCAAGCCTGGGGAATGGGCACGAGATGGGTTTCGAGTGGCTTCAGATTGTTCCTTCCACAAGACAACTCGGTTCTGGAGGATGCCCCGGGCCTAGGAGAAGAACAGGGAAGAATTCAAGCCCTGGCTCTGATTGGTCCTCGCTGTGTGACCTTGAGCAAATCATGGCCCCTACCGGAGCCTCAGTTTGCTCATCAGTAAAATGAGTGGAGGATTAGGTGATTTCCAAGCTGCTCTCCCAATTCATTCCATCTTCTGAGGCCCCTCCCAGCTCTGACACTCCCTGTTCTAAGCTCCCTCCCAGCTCTGACACTCCCTGTTCTAAGCTCCTTCCCAGCTTTTACACTCCCTGTTCTAAGCTCCCTCCCAGCTCTGACACTCCCTGTTCTAAGCTCCCTCCCAGCTCTGACATCTCCTGTTCTAAGTTCCCTCTCAGTCTTGATGTTCCTTGTTCTAAGTTTTCTTCTGCTGTATAGCAGCTCTGCTGGGACAGTCCCTCCTGGACTACTTCTTGTTTTTCACTCAACCCTCTATTGCAGTCCCCCATTCCTAGAATACTTTCCATCCCTTGGAATCAATCCCTGGTTTATTTCAAGGCTCAGTTCAAGCAGCACCCTCCTCCTGCTGGATTGTCCTGGTGTCCTCCGCCCCACCCCCAATCCCACGATTTCCTGCTAGGATCCCTTTGTCTTAGACCTATCAATATAGGCACGTGTCATCTCCTCCCTTAGAAGGTAAGCTCCTTGAAAGCAGGGACTTTTCTCTTCATACCTCCAGTGCTTAGCACATAGTAGGCACTTTAAAATGCTGTTCAGTAGACTGATCGCCTTTACAGAGATAGAGCCCATGCTGAGGCACAACTACAATAAATGCCAGCTTTAAAGGCAGAAATGTAATAAAGATGGTCATTAGCACAGAGAAGAGAAGGCAATTGTTATAACTGAGGCAGGGGCAATGAGGGATATTGGCAGGCAGACAAGTCACTCCCAAACCCCCGTACCCAGCCCTCATTTCTCTCCGGGGCTCCAGTCCTACTGTGCCAACAGACTGGGTGTCCCATTGGCCTCCTAAGTCTGATGTGTCTAAAACAGACTTCGCTATTCTCCACCCCCAGACCCTCCTCCTCCCTTTCCAACCTCTCCATTTCTGTGGAGGCCCCCCATCGTCCTTCCAGACATCCAGGTGTACCATCTTGGGATTCTCCTTGACTCATCTCTCTCTCTCATTCCATGTTGCCAAATCTTGTCATTTCTACCTCCTCATCTCCTCTCTCACACATGACCACTGGCATTGTCACTCAAGCCTTCATTACCTCTTACCTGGACTATCAAAATAGTCTTTTTAAAAAATCTGGGTGTTGGGGACAGTTAGGTGGCTCAGTGGATAAAGAACCAGCCCTGGATTCAGGAGGACCCAAGTTCAAATCTGGCCTCAGACACTTGACACTTACTAGCTGTGTTACTTTGGGCAAGTCACTTAACCCTCATTGCCTGCCCCGCCCCCCAAAGAAAAAGAAAAAAGAAAAAAAGAAAAAGTGTATAAAACTCTGGGTGTGGGTATTCTCTCCACTGACAAAGGTTGCAACCCCTCTGTCTCTTAGCAGATGGAGCTCACGAGTAACTGTGGCTGAAAAATTTGTCACCTGATGATGGCCACTCTGTTTTGTTTTGGTTTTTTTCTTTTTTCTTTTTGGCAGGGTAATGAGGGTCAAGTGACTTGCCCAGGGTCACACAGTTAGTAAGTGTCAAATGTCTGAGGTCAGATTTGAACTCAGGTCCTCCTGAATCCAGAGCCAGTGCTCTATCCACTGCACCACCTAGCTGTCCTGATGATGGCCACTCTGTTGATGAACCTTTCTGAACATTGTTAGACCATTCTTCATACAAGTGACTTCCACAAGCCCCCCCCCCTTTTTTTAGCTTGATGGGACCTCTCAGGCCCTGTCCTCTGCAGCGGGACCTTGGAGACCCCATGATCACCTCCGCAAAATGGCAACTCAGCATCGAAGGGACACAGGATGAGCTCCTCGGGTCTCTGACTTCTCAGCTTCGGGGCCATTACTCCACCCAAGCCAACTGAGCCACTCTGTGATTTAATAGACAATCCCACGGACTTCCAGGAGGTATATGGACATTAAGTGACTTGCCCAAGTCTACAATAAATAGCAGAGGCCAGGTGTGGCTGTCAGCCTTCAAACTCTGATTCAGTCACTCTCTGCCATGGACACAGTGTAGAGGTAGTTTGTGCCCATACAGACATGCATGTGTGGGCACATGTACATAGTGATCCAGGCATATACACATACACGACAGACACAGCCATGCATCTATACCTGTGTGTGTGCACATATGTGAATGTACCTGCATAGGTGTGAACATTAAAGCTTCCCATCCCACCAAGACTTTTGGGATGCCCTGCTAGGGACACTTGCTCCACCTGATGCAAGTCAGCATCTCTGGGAGGGATGGGGCGGGGCTGAGAGGTTACAGGCTGGATTTGAGAAGATGGTTCACTCTCTGCTTCAGGTCTCTCCCCTCCCCAATTCCTTCTCCACGCCACTCCCTCCAGTTCAGGGCCAACCATCCATAGCTTGGAAGCTTCTCCAAGTCAGGGACTGACTTTTTTTTTTTTGCCTATGTCTGTATCCCAAGCCTTTAGCATAGTTCCTGGCACAGAGACGGTGCTAAATAAAAGTTAACTGACCCATGGATTGGCTGAAAGTCACTCCCCTGTTCAAGAAGTTCCCAGGTCCCCTCTTGCCTCCAGGATAAAACACAAGCATCTCTCTCTCTCTCTCTCTCTCTCCCCCCCACACCCCCCCCCCCCCGCCAGGTAGACCCCTTCACTGGCTGGCTCCAGCAAGCCTCTCTGTGGGGGCCTAACGCGCTGGCTCTCTCATCTCCATGGCTGTCCACAGGCTATGCTTTCATATTTTAGGAGGTGCAATGGATAGAACACCAGGCCTGGAGTCAGGAAGACCCGAGTTCAAATCTAACTTCAGACACTTATTAGCTGGGTGACTCTGTTTCCTCTTCTGTAAAGTAGTGATAACAATAGAACGTAACTCCCAGGGTTGTTGTAAAGATTAGATAGAGAGAGAGACAGACAGAGAGACAGAGACATATATATACATATATAGATTTTTATATATAAATTTAGAGATATATTTAGATGTATATATCTACATATTTCTATTCATATAGAGATTTAGATTTATATCTATATATTTATACACACATACATACATGTACACCAACAGAGGCATATATGTACATGTAATACATGCCAGTGTGACAATATATGAACCACATAACAGGTACATATATTTATGTATATAAACATGATATACATATATACAAGAAACATAATGTACATACACATCTATAAATAAAATATACACATACACATACATATGTGTGTGTACGCACACACAATCCCTCTCTTCAGGTAGTTCCCAGCATTTCAGAATTGGAAGGAGCCTCAAAGGCCATTTGATGCACGTATACATACATACTCTGAGATCCTGGCAGCTCCTTGAAGAGAGGGATTGTGTTCCTCAGCCCCTACTTTGGACTCCTTCAATCAATTTCTAATCCCCCTCCTCACCATTCTAGTCATTCTGGTAGGTTGGTGGATGGAGAGATGGAGAGAGACAGAGATAGAGAGAGAGGGGGAGGGAGAGGGAAAGGGAGAGGGAGAGAGAGACAGAGACAGAGAGACACAGACGCAGAAAGAGACAGAGAGAGAGAGAGAGAGAGAGAGAGAGAGAGAGTTGGATGGATGGATGGAAATTCTCTATGTCTATCTTATGTCGTTTGTCCTTCGTTTTAGAAGATGACCAGTGACATCAAGGGTGATGTCCTGACTCGTGATTGAGTTGGAATTAACACAGCAGAGTTTCCCAAAGTCGTTGGCCTCCCCCTCCCTCCCAGAGTCCTTGCAGTTCAGCGGCAGGACACAAATCAGCAGGGATGCGGCAGGTGACTGAGCTCTGGGCGCTCCTCAGCACCTCGCCTTCCTTGTTCTCATCTTTCCATTCCCCCGGGGCCCTCTTGGCATGCTTCTTGCCACCCCACCGACCATTGGGGTGAGCCCATCTGGGAGACTGTTTACCAGGCTGTGACCGCTGTGCTGCTGCAGTTTCTTGGAGCCACATTTGGAAGTGGGTGAAGGTGGGCACCAAAAGTAGATGAGCAGCCCTCACACCAGAGGTGCTGGTCCTCCCTGAACACCCCCACACCTCTATCTATATCTGTTTATCTGAGGAAGGAAAGAAGGCAGGGAGGGAGAGACCTGGCTCATGACAGAGTTACTCAGAATGGAAAGCCCTGCATTCAAGTTCTGCTCCAGGATTTACTAGCTGGTCAATAACAGACACCTAGACTTAGAGTCACAAGACCGAAGTTCAAATATGGGCCCTGCCACTCACTACCACTGTGACCTTGAACAAGTAGCTCCACTTCTCTGGACCTCAGTTTCATCATCTGTCAAATGGAGAACGGCTCAGTGATTTCTGGAACCCCTCCATGTCTGTTCCTAGGATTTCTGGGGCTAAGTTGGGTGGCCCACGCCCCCAGCCCAGGCCATCCTCTCACCCGGTTGAAGAATTGCAGAAAAGTATTGGAGAACAGCAGATGCTTTTCAGCCAGGAACCGGTAGCGCCTCTTCTCCTCCAGCTCAGCCGCTTTCTGGCTCTCTGAGACAAAGGCATGCATCTGGGCGTGTAGCCTGTTCACACTCTCCTGGGGAGGGACAGAGAGGACGAGTGCGGGATTACACACCAAAGTGCACCTCCTACAATCAACACCTCCCTACCGTTTCCCTAGGGATGGACAGGGAACTCACTAGTCAACAAAACAGGGAGCATTTATTAAGTGCCTCCTGTATACCAGGCTGGGGATGCAAAGAAAGGAAAAAAACAGCCCCTGCCCTCAGGGAGCTTGAAATCAAAGAGGGCAAACAACAGGCAAACAACTATGCACATACAAAGGCACCTCTCAAACGGTTGGGAGTGTTCCCTGCCTCTCAGGGAGATTGCCACCCAGTCCTCCCAGTTCTGCCCACAGGTCTGATCACCGAAGTGGCCAGTAGGATTATCACTTGCCTGACTCTTTTTTTTGTTGTTGTTGTTTTGTTTTGTTTTGTTGCAGGACAATGAGGGTTAAGTGACTTGCCCAGGGTCACACAGCTAGTAAGTGTTAAGTGTCTGAGGCCGCATTTGAACTCAGATCCTCCTGAATCCAGGGTGGTGCTCTATCCACCGCGCCACCTAGCTGCCCCACTTGCCTGACTTTTGATGGCATTCAATGCCTTGCTCACTCATAGCCCTAGACCTTTTTAAAATGAGTCCCCTCATCCAGCTCTCCTTCAGCTGCTGCCTTTGCTCATGAGACCGGAAGGCCCGTGAGGGCAGGGACAGCCTTGCCTGCTTGCATTTGAGTTTGGAGACCTTAGCACTTCTGAAACGCTTTATCTGTCTCCACTATCCAGCCACACCTCCTCCCCCACCTCCACCATTTTGTGCTTATGAAATTGATTGCTTGAACTTGAGTTGAAGATCTTGTATTGATCTCTCTTCCATTTCCTCCATATCTCATTGGGCCCATTATCTTAATTCTCTTGCCAGCACTCTCCAGAGTAGGGGAATCCCAGCTCTAGAACGTCCCAGGAAAGCAAAGACTTCCTCATTTTTTCCTGAGTTCAGATCTTGCCTCAGACATTTACTAGCTGGGTGATCCTGATCAAGCCAGCCTCAGTTTACTCATCCGGAAAAAGGGGGACAATAATAGGACTTAACAAGGTTACTGTGAGATAACATGAGGGGCAGCTAGGTAGTGCAGTGGATAAGCACCAGCCCTGGATTCAGGAGTACCTGAGTTCAAATCCGGCCTCAGACACTTGACAATTACTAGCTGTGTGACCCTGGGCAAGTCACTTAACCCCTATTGCCCCACCAAAAAAAAAAAGAGATAACATGTCTCCCAAGGTTATTGTGAGATAACATATATGAAAGGCTTTGCAAACCATACCATTGTATTGAACATGAGTTATTATTAGATACCACCTCCCTCTTGAGTTCTTCCTTGACTGAGGTCTGCTTATAAGGAGGATTTTTCTGGTAGCTCCTCTGTTAGATGCTTCTCAAGTGTCCAGCCCAGGCAGCTGCCAAGCAGAGAGCCCAGCAAGCATGTAGAAGGGTCTCCTTGCATATTCCCCTCCCTCTGAGATCCTTTCTGTCTCTAGAACCTATGCATGACCTTTGGTTTTCATGGATGAACTTTTTTTTTTTTTAGTGAGGCAATTGGGGTTAAGTGACTTGCCCAGGGTCACACAGCTAGTAAGTGTTAAGTGTCTGAGGCCGGATTTGAACTCAGGTACTCCTGACTCCAGGGCTGGTGCTCTATCCACTGTGCTACCTAGCTGCCCCCCATGGATGAACTTTTAGCAGAGAAACACAGAAGGTGTGGCAAACCAGGATCTGGTCCCCTGGGAAGAGCCTTCCCCTCCTGGGAAGCGTCAAAGATTTAGAGGTGGAACGGACCTTGGAGGCCATTAACTCTAAGCCCCCTCATTTTACAGATGAAGAAACAAAAGAATAGAGAGTGTAAGGGGACTTGCCTAAGGTCATACTGCTACTAAATCTTTGAAGTAGGATTTGAACTCGGGTCTTCCCACTGCCCCGTCATCCACAGCAATCCCTAGCTGCTTAGAACAGTAGGGCTGTGAGCATACTGACTTTAATCTGGGGCGAGGGCTGGGCTTCCTAAGGAATCCAGTCCTCCCCTCTGCCTGCCTCACTCACCTTCATCTCCCTCGCATTCTTGTCCCTCTTCCTCTCCATTCTCCACAGCTCCGACATGCATTTCTCCAGGTTGGCAGCACGGTGTCGATATTCTATCTCATAGTGTTGGCGGCTATCCTAGAGAGTTTGAGATGTTGGAAGCAGAGTGGGGGGAGGAAAAGAGGGTCCCCACGGTAGCGAGACCCTCTCAGAGACAGCAGAAGTCATCAGACCTGGTGAAACGACTTAGTACTGTGTGACAGTTACTTCCTCTTTCTGGTCCTCAGTAGACTCATCTCTAAAATGGGAATATTCATCCTTGCCTTGCCCTCCTTAGAGCTGGAAGAGACCTTTGACATCATCTAGTCCCCACTGCCTCATTTTGCAGATGAACAGAGACCTAAAGGACACAATGTGGGAATGTGCCTCCTAAACAGTAAGGGAAGCAAAATACCCCACCAGCTGAGGTTTGTATAGCTTGGAGGGTTATCCAATTCACCACATACATTATCTCCTTTGATTATCACAACAACCCTGCAAGGTGTGTTCTCCAGACATTACCACTCCCATTTTACAAATGAGGACACTGAGGCTCAGAGAGGTAAAAGAACTTGTCCCAGACCACACAGCGAGCATGTGTCAGAGCCAGGATTTGTTTTGTTTTGTTTTGTTTTGTTGTTTTGTGGGGCAATGAGGGTTAAGTGACTTGCCCAGGGTCACACAGCCAGTGTCAAGTGTCTGAGGCTGGATTTGAACTCAGGTCTCCTGAATCCAAGGCCAGTGCTCTATCTACTGCGCCACCTAGCTACCCCTCAGAGCCAGGATTTGAACCCAGGTTTCTCCTGATTCCAGCTCAATGGTCCAGTGTTCTCACTATAACACTGCCTTTCTAATGATGATTATTCTCTCCAGTCCTAGTGGGAGGCTACAACAGGGACAGAGGTCAGTTTGTTTCCATGACTTTGAGGAACCTGAGGGGAGTATCCCTCCCTTTTCCCCAGGGAGAGGAATTGAGAACGTGAAGACCATCATGGTTAGCGAGGCCAGCAGAGTGAATGGGGGACTGATGTTTAGGTATTAGTGAGGAGGTGGGGCTGGGCTCACTTTGATAAACTGCATGTCCAGCTTGGTGTTCTTCTCCATGTGCTGCAGAAGCTCTCCATGGAAAGTCTGCACCTAGAATGAAGGGAAAAGGTCAACCAATGTCCCTTCTTTCCTCCCCTGCAGGTATTTGAGTCTGCATTGTCTGCACAGTGACAGAGCAGGGAGCTGGGATAACCCTTAGAGGATGGAATGTCAGAGCTGGGAGGGAGCTTAGAACATGGAATGTCCTAACTGGAAGGAACCTTAGAACAGAGAATGTCAGACCTGGGAGGGACCTTAGAACAGAGGATGTCTGAGCTGGGAGGAGTCTTAGAACAGAGAATGTCAGAACTGGGAGGAATCTTAGGACAGGGAATGTTAGAACAAGAGAACTGTCCTCAAAGTCCTAGCCCTGTTAGCGTGAGAAGAGCGATAAAGCTGGCCATGCCCTCGAGTCCTTGAATGGTTTCTTAGGACTTTACTCCGAATGGGAATCAAAGCCTTGTTTGTATCAAGGTGTTGATGACAGCGCTGGGTAGGTAAACAATGACAAGTATTTCAGGGTCAGGGAGTGGCCAAGGTCCCTGTGGTACTTCCTGCAGTGAAGGATTCAGATGAAAGAGAGGCCAAGAGGAGGGCTGGCCACAACGATGGGAAAGTCTATGAGAAACACCATACCAAATAACGCTGGGCATTTTAACACCGAGAAAAGATCATGATAGGCTAGTGGATAAAGTGCCTGTAGTCAGGAAAATCTAGATTCAAGTCTCACCTCTGACACTAGCTGTTTGACCTTGGGCAAATCATGTAAGTCTCAGGGAGCTCTCTAAGATTTTTCTTGTAAGTTATATATGGAGCACAATCTGCACTCGTGGAGGGAGTAGCCATGAAATCACAGCTCCTGGACATATCAAGCAGAAGCAGAAAGGAAGCTGCAGTGGCTGACACCAACTGATTTCCCCATGGCTATTGATGTTTCATCATCTCAAGGGATACTCTCCCTCACTACTAGGAGGAAGTGATTCTGGGCATGGTGAGAGGCCCAGAGACCAAGCCACATCAGGACTGACTATAGGTTTAGTGTTAGAAAGGATGTCAGAGACCACCACCTTCAACCCTCTCGATTTACAGATGAAGAAACTGAGATTCCAGATTGGTAAAGTAACTCGCCCTAGGTCACACAGTGGAAGGTCAAGATTTAAACCCAGGTCTTCTAGATTCCAATTGTGTAGCCTGGAGAAAAGAAGACTCAATTAACCAGCATTTATTGAGCACCTACTGCATGCCAGGCACTATCCTAGCTAGGTGCTGACTCATGCAGTTAAAGGGCTTTCAAGAAGAAGAGACTTGTTCTACCTGGTACCCGAGAACAAAAGGAGGCACAGATTAGGGAGGGGAAGGAGTTTCTGAGAGCTCAATGTTATGAGCTGTCCAGCAGTGGAATGAGCTGCCCCGAGTAGCAGTAAGATCCCTGTCCTTGGAGGTCTGCAAGCAGAGGCTGGCAACCCTTTGCCAGGGACATGACAAAGAGAATACGAGTCCATGACTTGGACTAGACGGATGCAAGGTCCCTTCCAGCCCTGGCATTCTGGGATCCTGTTTGCTGCACAAATCCTCAATTAGTTCATTAAAAGAGGCTTCACCCAAAGCTGCCTGAGGGCCTTTGATCTTGCCCCTGCCTACTCCTAGAACAGCCTCCTTTGGGTCTAGAGCTCTGAGATCCTCCCAGCCTTAGGCCCTGGGCACAAGCCATCTATTCAGGACCTCATCTAATCAGGAAATCTCCCGCTGGCATCCGCCTGGGCATGCAAGTCCACAGCTCCAGGTAATCCCCAGGAACAGGAACCTAACCTTCAGCCAGAAGGAAGAATCCCTCACAAAGCTCGTCCTGTGGGTGGCTTATCACCCATCAGGGTCTTCTCTGGCCTCTGATCCATCCCCAGACCAAAATGCAGCCAAGCTTTATGGGAGGGCCTCTGCCCCCTAAAGAAGCAGCCTTTTCTACAGTGGCTCTCCCAGCCCTGCAGGTCCTCGAAGACTCTGTCTCGGCCCCTGGAGGAAATGTCCCCAGTCCCTCCCACCAGTGCTCACGCCATAGTTTGTTGGGATATAGAATAGTAACAGTAGCCAGCATTCCAGAGCGCTTTGAGGCCTGCTAAGTGCTTTATAATCATCATCTCATTTGATCCTCACAACAAACCTGAGAGGCGAGTACTATTTTTTTTTTTCTCGAGGCAATGGGGGTTTTGTGACTTGCCCAGGGTCACACAGCTAGTAAGTGTCTAGTGTCTGAGGCTGGATTTGAACTCAAGTCCTCCTGAATCCAAGACTAGTGCTTTATACACTGCACCACCCAGCTGCCCCCTGCAAGTGCTATTATTATCCCATTTTACAGATGATGGTGATAACACCACCACCAACAGTAGCAGCTAATATTTATATGTATCCTATTTACTATTAGTTTACTACTAATTAACTAAATTTGCCAATTAATTAGCTATTTTTTTTTTACCAATTTACTAATTTAGATCTTTTCTATTTACTATTTGTTTGTTTGTTTGTTTGTTTTTTGTTTTTTTGCAGGGCAATGGGGGTTAAGTGACTTGCCCAGGGTCACACAGCTAGTAAGTGTCAAGTGTCTGAGACCGGATTTGAACTCAGGTCCTCCTGAATCCAGGACCAGTGCTTTATCCACTGAGCCACCTAGCTGCCCCTCTATTTACTATTAATATTCACTATGTATGCTAAGAGCTTTACAAATATCATCTCATTTGATCCTCACAGCAGACCTGGGAGGGAGATGCTATTATTATCCCATTTTACAGATAATAGCTAATATGTATATGTATGCTATTTACTATTAATTTACTAATTCATTATTAGTTAATTTTACGAATTAATTTATATGTATGTCATTTACTATTCATATTTACTATGTATACTAAGTGCGTTAAAAATATCATTACGTTTGATCCTCACAACAACCCTAAGCACTATTATTGTTCTCATTTTCAGATGAGGAAACTGAGGCAGAGCTTAAGTGACTTGCCCAGCTAGCAAGTGTCTGAGCCTGAATTTGAATGCAGGTCTTCCTGACTCCATGCACTGTGCCCCCAGCTGTCCCAAAGCAGGCTAGAGAAATGACATATTAGATAACCCTGCTCCCCCACAAGTGTAGCTCATGTCCTAGTGCCTTGCCATCCCACTGCCCCGTGGCAGACCTATTTTATTTGTTTTGGGGTTTGTTTTTTGTTTGTTTTTTGTTTTTGTGGGGCAATGGGGTTAAGTGACTTGCCCAGAGTCACACAGCTAGTAAGTGTCAAGTGTCTGAGGTCAGATTTGAACTCAGGTACTTCTGAGTCCAGGACCAGTGCTTTACCACTGCGCCACCTACCTGCCCCCGCAGACCCATTTTTTTTTTTTGGCCTTCCAGGTAGGAACACTCACTTCTTTTTTCTTTCTTCTTCTTCTTCTTTTTTTTTTTTTTTGGCAAGTCAATGAGGGATTAAGTGACTTGCCCAGGGTCACACAGCTAATAAGTGTCAAGTGCCTGAGGCCAGATTTGAACTCTGGTCCTCCTGAATTCAGGGCTGATGCTTTATCCACTGCACCACCTAGCTGCCCCCCACGCAGACCCATTTTAGATGAAAGGGTTGGCTCTGGAAGTTGGGGAGAGGCAGCCAAGAAGGAGGAGCCTGATGCAGCTGCAAGACTCTCAGAGGGAACTGGTGCCTAAAACAAGATGGCAGCTGGCTCCTCATGGAAACTAGGGAGAGATGCAAATGAGAGAGGGACAGGGGCAGCTAGGTGGCGCAGTGGGTGGAGCGCTGGCCCTGGAGTCAGGAGGACCTGAGTTCAAATCCGGCCTCAGACACTTGACACTTACTAGCTGTGTGACCCTGGGCAAGTCACTTAACCCCAATTGCCTCACTAAAGAAAAAAAAAGAGAGAGATACAAAAGGATTGTCCTCTGACAGCTTCGGCAGGAAACGGCTGGGAAAGGTCAGGGAAGTTAGAGCGAAGCACAGAAGAAGGAAATCCTCAGGTGGGATGGGTCCTACAGCTCAAGCGCAGTTACAAGACTCCATCCTAGTCTTGATTTGTGATGAACTAGGTGGAACAATGGATAAAGTGCTAGGCCTGGAGTCAGGAAGACTTGAATTCAAATCCAGCCTCAGACATGTACTAGCTGTGCAACCCTGGACAACACACTTCCCTTCTCTGTCTGCCTCAGTTTCCTCAATTGGAAAATATGGCTAATAGTACCTTCCTCCTAGGGTTTTTGTGAGGATCAAATGAGATGTTTGTACAGCACTCAGCACAATGCCTGGCACACAGTACGAGTTACCTAAATGTGACTTCTTGTTGTTATTACCATATGGTGATTCAATCAGTCTAGATTAATCTCCAGGTGGGTCTTTGAGTATCTGCTAAATCCCATTATTTCATCACATAGAGGAGGAACATCCAGGACCAGGGAGGTAAGATCCCAGCCCTGCATTGACAACCCCTGGAGCAGGATCACATTTTAGGAAGGACATGGACCAATGAGGGGTGCCCAGCATGGAGACGGGATTGAAGACCAGGCCATATAAGGACTGGCTGGAAAATTCTGGGGAAGAGAAGGCTGACGGGGGACATGCCTGCCCCCTTCAAGAATTTGCAGGGTTGTTGTAGAAAGGGATTGATTGGACTTGTCCTTCTGGGCCCCAGAGGGCAAAATAGCAATGACAGCTGGCACTTGGGGTCCAAGGGTCCTAGACTCAGACCTGGAAGAGAACTCAGGTCATCTAGCCCAACTCCTAGGTTTTGCAGATGGGAAAACTGAGGAAGCACTGAAGGCCACAAGGCAGTAAATGTCAGAAGCAGGATTGGAACCTGGGGCACTTGGTGACAGCAGACCCTGGAAGCTGGGGACCCCAGAAGAACCCCCCTTACAAATGACCCAGAGCGGGGCAGCTAGGTGGTGCAGTGCATAGAGCACCGGCCCTGGATTCAGGAGGACCTGAGTTCCAATCTGGCCTCAGACACTTGACCCTTACTAGCTGTGTGACCCTGGGCAAGTCACTTAACCATCATGCCCTGCAAAAAATTTAAAAAAACCTAAAAAACCCAAATGACCCAGAGGGCCACAGAGAGACGCTTGGCAGGCATTTTGGCCCCCGAGACCCCTCCTGAAAAAGGCCTCCCCAGGGGCAGCTAGGTGGAGCAGTAGATAAAGCACAGGCCCTGGATTCAGGAGGACCTGAATTCAAATACGGCCTCAGATACTTGACACTAACTAGTTGTGTGACCCTGGGCAAGTCACTTAACCCCCACTGCCCCACCAAAAAAAAAAAAAAAGGAAAAAAAAGAAAAGGGCCTCCCCTTTTACATAAAGGTCGTGGGGCATTTGGAAGAGCAGGCCCTTCCCACGACCATCTTGGGCCCCCCAAGCTCTAAAGGGGGTGTCAGCCTGGAGACTCACCACGACTTCCAGGTTGGAGTTCAGGTGCCGGTGCGTGTCGGACATGTGCACGAGGATCTCACCTTGAAGACAGGGGAGGGAAACAGTGAGATTGTGATGGGCAGGTGTGCGGGCCCTGCCCCATCCCAGCACACCAGGGCCCCACACTGAGTGATTACTTGGGGTAAAGTCCATGTTTTGCAGGGTGGCTCACAGGGCTAGAGAAGCCGCCTCCTGCCTCGGGATCTTAGCGGAGAAGCATGAGTGAGTGCGAGTGTGTTCCTTCCCCTGGGAAGGGAGCCCCACCCTCTCCCATGCTGCACCTGTCCAGCTCCTGAACGTCAATGGGTACAGGGGCCAACTGTTGACACTAAGTGAACTTCAAGTTCACAAAGCACCTTCCCCACCAAATCCCTGGGAGGTAAGGCATGCAAGAATTGCCACCTCTTTTTTCAGATGGGGAAACTGAGGCCCAGAGAGATTGTGACCTGCCTAGGGTCACACAGGCAGCATCAAAGGTAAGGTTTGAACCCAGGGACTTTAACTCTGGAGTAAGTGTTCAGAGAAAGGTTTGAACCCAGATTTTGTGACTGTAGGCCCATCCTATGGTCTCCAGGGCAGCCATAGATGTCTGTGCCCCTTGAGAACACAGCCTTGGCCTCAGGAAGGATCTGGGTTCCAATCCTGCCTCCAGTATTCACTGAGCCTCAGTTTTCTTATCCATAAAATGGGAACAATAATCCTTTTATCAGGTGTTTACAAAAGCACTGAGTGAGTTTGCAAGGGCTAATCTGAGCCTCTTTATTATCCGGATGGTGGTGGGAGGCAAGACAACTCATCAGACTCAGCACGTGGGAGGCAGGGGCAGGAGGGTGGCCTCCTACCCAATATCTGTGAGGTGGAGCTCTGCAGGGCTTGCTCCCCGATCTTCTGGATGGCGTTGAAGTAGACTTCGGCTGCTTCTGACAGCGCTGCACCGGGAGAGAAAGAAGGCTCAGCCTTTGATCCAGCCCCAGGCCCAAGCCCCCAGACCCTTCTGTACCTGCCACCTTCTTACCTGACCCCTCATGCCCAACTCAGGCTCACCTTCGCCCACCGACCATCCCCCTCTGACCCCCCACAACTGCCCAAGGCACCCTCCTTTACCCCCTTACAGGGAAAGAGTGCACATTACAGGGTTTTGTGTGGGCAGCTCCCTCCCCTATTAGACTAGAAGTGCAAGGAAGGCAGGGGTTGTATCTTAGCTAATCCTTACATCTCCCCGTGCCCAGCTCCACGCTCTGAATGCAGAAGGTGCCTGATAAATGCTGGATGAATGAATGAACTCTAGACCCCAATCCAGACCCCCAAATCCAGCCAGACCAAAGCCCCCACCCCAAAGCCCAGCACACATCCTTCTCTACCTCCCCTCCCTTGTCTCCTGGCCTCTCTCCCATAAGGACGCATGTGTGTGGTGGGGAATACCCATGGAGATGTAGGGGGATGATGGACAGGGATGTGAGGGAAATGAATGTGGTGAGGGGACACGGGAGGGTTGGGATACAGATGAATTGTCAGTTTGGTTTGTGAGCTTCCAAAGAGCTGGGGAAGAGTTTGCGGGAGTGTCTCACACCGTGGGTAACAACAACAGTATTAACAATCATGATTTAGACAGCACTTTCAGATGGACAAAGCGTTTTCCGACTAGTATCCTTTGAGCCTCACAACAACGTGGAGAGGGAGGAGCTGTTACCACCTTCTCCATTTTACAGAGGAGGGTAACTGAGGCTGCCTTGCCCAAGGTCCCAGCACCAGAGAGTGAGTGGCAGAGCTGAGGGTCAGGGGCCTGTTCTTCTCTTCACTCCCATCAGGATGGAGGAGTTTGGGGGTGTGGTGGGGGGAGGGGCTCGTGACAGGCAGCAGGCGTCCTCACTTACCGTGGAAGGCACGAAGGTAGTTGTTACCCAAGTAGACGAGATTCTCCAGGGCCGGGTTAAACTGCTCCATGATGCTCTGGGGTCCCAGACCAGGGCCCAGATTGTAGAGGAATTGCAGAGAAGGCAGAGAACGCGACAAGTTAATAGGAGTAGCTGGGCTCTCCCCCGACCCTCCTCAAGGTCTGGAACCCTGTGACCCCTCCAGACTCCACGGTGGTGTTGGCTGCCTGAGATGGGGCCCACATCTAGTCTGTGACTAGGGGCTGGGGATTCCTGGCTCCCCCAGTTCCATGGAATCAGAAAGTCTGGGGTGGGGACCTGAGAAGTGGTAAAGCCCAACCTCCCATCCCAGCTCTGCATACATCCTGCAGCATCCCCAGACGCAGTCAGCCTGCCTTTGCTTGGATATTCCCTGCAACAGGGAGCTCACTACCTAACCGGATAGCCTATTCCATTCTGAGAGAGTCATTAGCAAGTTTTTCTGAAACTTCCCTTCCCTTCTCTTTGTCCAAAAATCTTAGTTCTGCCCTTTGGGGTGACGTGGAAGCATGCCTCCCTCTCTCCTGTGTCAGTTGAGAGCAGAGTGGGTGACCGTCCCCTCCCCAAGTCCCAATGTTGCTGACAGTCAGACCCTGGGGCCTTCCTAACTAAGCTTCTGCTAAAGATAGCTCTGTGGGGCAATTGGACACCATGCCCCCCCCTGCACAGGAGGCTGAGTGGGGCTGCCCCGGGGTGCTTAAAACACAGGTGGGAACCACCCCTCAGAAAACTACCCCCTAAGAAAGTCACCCCCACCCCACTTCCAGGGGAGAAAGCCCCATTCACTCAAGATGTTTTCTCCCAATAGCCCCGTATGGTTGGGGTTATTCATTAGCCTCATTTTACTCATGAGAAACTGCGGCTCATAGGCATTAGATGACTGGTCAGTGGTCACCGTGTTAGCATGGCAGGAGCCCACGGAAGACCCCGTTTGGCAGAGTCCTGTCAGACAAAATTCCTCCATAGAGGGTCTCACTCTCTGGGATGGGGACAAGGACACCTAGTATGTACCAAACCCTGCGCTGGGTCCTGGGCACAAAGACAAAAATGATATGACCCCTGACCTCAAGCTTGGCCCTGGAGGACAACTGTAATGGGCTTGGCTATCTCCTCCCCCTTCCAAGCCAGAGGCTCAGAAGCAGTCACTCTCCCCTTCCTCTGTACTGGGAGGCCGGTCCCCACCCGTGGCCCACCCAGAGGAGGTTCTCCAGTAAGGTACTGGGGCTTCAGACCACGCGGTAAGGATGCTGGAGGAACCAAGGATCCCTAGGGGGAGGGGTCTATTTTCTGGATTTTGCAGGGGGTTCTGTGTGAGCGGGAAGAGCTTTGCTGTTTGGCCCTGGAGAATGGGTGAAAATCGTCCATGGCAACTCCCCGTAAGGAATGGGAGCTGCCTGCAGTGGCCTGGGCTCCCCCTCCCTCGGGGATGCTGTCTGGGAGATTCCTGGTCAGGCCCCTTGAGGTCACTTTGAGCCCCGCCCTGCCAGAGGTGGAGGCCTCCTCTGGCTTGGGGATTTGGGGGCTCTAAGTGGCAGCCCTTCCGAGGCCGACCCCTGCCCTGCGTCTCTCTCTCTCTCTAGGCCCTGGTCCTCTGGGTCTTGCTCCCCTCCTTCTCTCCCCTCCCCCAGCCCCAGTCCACCCCTCTTCCTCCGAGAGCCCCACTGGGTCCACATGCTGAACTTCTTCTTGGCCTGCCTGTGCTGGCATCTCCCAGAGAGGGGGCTCTAGGGGGCCCCTAACTTTCTTTCAATGGGAGACACTAATGTCTGAGACGTGGCCTCCAGTGCCCTCCCGGGGGCCTGGCGGAGACCTGGGCCAGCTCGCTGGACATCTGCCTCCCAGGCTTTGGGGGACCGAGCTGCCTGTGCTCACCTGGTAGATAGCCACTGTGGATCTATAGAATTGCTCCATGTCGAGGGCCATGAAGTGCGAGGGCAGACCCTCCGGGCAGAAAGAAGACCAGGGAGGCGGGTGCCTGAGGCCTCTACCAAGAGGCCCAGCTGCAAGCCCGGACACCAAGGGGCTGTGGGCCCAACAGCGTCCTCACTGCACCTGAGCCCTCCAGAGGGCGGGCGCTGGGGTGGGGATGGACGACCCAAGGAGGGTTAATTATTCACCAGTTGGGATGTCAGAATCTGATCTGGGGCTGTAACCAGATGCCAGGGAGGGGACGGAAGCCCGGGACAGTGAGGGGGGCTCATGTGACCTCCTCCTTGAATTATTCAGCCCTTCTGGGCGGGCTCGGCAAGCAGCAATCTCCTATCATCTCCTAGCTCCCTCTGGGCTACCATTGCTGGGGGGCGGGGGCGGGGGGCGCTGCGGCAGCAGAGGGAAACCCAAAGGCCACCTGGGGGTTCCCTTTGGCTCCATTCCCAGGCTGGGAGACCCCCCCCCATTCCCTCCACAGGTGTCTTGTGGAACAGCTGCCTTCCTCCGAGCCAGCCTCCTGGGAGCACCCTCTGGCTCTCCATTTGAGCCCGGGTGACCTTGGGAAGTGACCGATCCTCTCTGGGTCTCGACTGTCTCCTCTATAGGAGGAGGGGCTCGGACTTCATCTCAAAGGCTCCGTCCGGCTCTCTGGAAACAGGGCACCCTCAGGGAGTCCCAGGACAAGGGCCTCCCCTCAGCCTCCGGCCCCAGTCATGCCTTTCCAGGAGGACTCACTCAGGGTTTCCCTGGCACAGGTGACACACTCCATTTACAGGCCCTCATTCCTATCTCCTTATAAACGTTCTAAGTTCATCTCTCTGTTGGACCGCAGCCACCTCAGCCAGGACCCGCACATCTACCCCTAGTGCCCGAGATGGAACTCCCTTCTACAAAGGAGTTTTGACCTCCTGCTTCCTTAAACGTGGCTGGGGTCCCCTTGACCCCAGTCTGGGCAAGGATCCTGGGATTACAGGTGGGAGGCCCCTCAGGGCTCCTCTTGTCTATCCCCCTCATTTTAGCCATGAGGAAACCAAGGCCCAGCTGGCTGTCACCCTTTCTGGCAGACTCCCATCTTGCCATTCCACAACCCTGTCCCGCTTCCTTCGTTCGACGTTTCCTCGGTGTTAGCAGGGAGTGTGGATGGGAGACTTGTGACCGTGGGGCTGCCCTGGGCCCAAGGGCCCTCTCTCCCAGCTCTCGACGCTCTGACGCCAAGATTCAATGCTCTCGTTCTATACAAGGCCCCTACTCCCAGGGCACGGGCCAAAGCTCACACCAACACAAGCCAGGCAGGTTCAATCCAAGTCATTTATTTTGGTTTGAGGATTCACTCTTGAAGAGGACTGGAGGTAGGGAGGCTGGTGGCAGCCTAGCACCCCTGTTCCTGCCCACATCTTCTTGGGGGGGGGACCAAGAGCAAGGGCCCAAGGAGCAGCTTATATCATTTCCTTGTCCAAAATAATAAATTAACTGTTATTTAAGAACTGAGCCAATGGAGGAGCGAGGGGAGGGAGGGAGAAGAGAACGGAAAAACCAACAAGACAAGGACTTTGAGAGCTCTTGGGCTGAGACAGGAGAGCTTCCTCCTTCCTGGGGTCAGTGGATTTTCCCTTGGGGAGGTGAAGGGGAGTTAGGGACTTATGGGAATCTGTAGCCTAGGAGTGAGAGCCAAGAGGAGGAGGGGGCACGCCAGCCCAGGCCCCCCGCAGAGAAGGCAGATTATTTCCACATCTGTCTCTGCGGTCTTCACCAGTTTTCCTCTCCCCCCAGTTCCCCAGGCCCCCCATCCAGGGTCCTAACAACAAATCCTGTAGGCTCCTGTCCAGTTTTCTTGCCAGGACGTCCCCAGCCCAGGAGCCCAGCTGGGCCAAGAGTGGCTCTGGAGGCGAAGGTAGCACGAGGTTGGTCCTCTGGGGGTCTGTCACCTGATGGAGGCCAAGGGGGAGGGAGGAGGAGACAAGGCATAAGGATGTTGGTCACTCTGGTCAACACTTTAAGGCAGTAACGGCCAGAAGAGAGAGCTCCACGCTTGAGGCCCTCAGAGGTGGGGTGGGAGAAGATGCCCCTTCAGATGGGTGCTCGTCTGGGGCTGGCCACGCCCTCTGAGCCCCTCAGTCTTCCTCCTGGAAGTCGGGGTCTCGACTTGGGAGGTCCCAGACGTCGTTCCTCACAAGGTCTCTGAGGGGAGGTGGAGCAGGGTGGGGGTGGGGCAGGACCGATGCCCCCCTCGCCCTCCGCCAGCCTCAGGGGGTGAGAAGCTGCTGGACCAGCTTCTGTAACTGATCTCGCTGTTCATAGATGTAGACCTCGGTCTCCCAGAGGGCGTTCACCAGCACCGTGTCGCTGACCTCATCCAGCATGATGTCTGTTCCCAGCTGGGGGTTGAGTCTGTTCAGATGAGGGGAGAGCAGTCACTGGGGGGGGGGGGAATGGAGGTGAGGGCTAAGCCCCTGGTGCCCACGAAGGGCAGAGAGGAAGGGGAGGCTCCTGTGCAGGGGCAGGATGGGCCCGAGCCCCCAGCGGTGGTGGCCCTGAAGGGGTGAAGGGGTCAGAGAGCGCAGTGAGGGCGGCCAGGAGGGGACGCTTAGGGCCGGGGGGCCGCAAGTACCTGAAGTAGTGGATGTCAACCATCTCGCACCAGGCGCGAGCCCGGTCCACAGCTCGCCCGTCAGGGTCTGTGCACTGGCAGGAAAAGGCCCGGGTGAGCACCCCAGCGCTCACAGCGCCTTCCAGAGCCCGAGCCCTCCCACCCAATGACGGCGGCCTCTGCTCTCGGGTGCCCAGGATCAGGGGGCACCAGGCCGTCTCTCCCGGTGCCCAGCGCACCACACGCCCCCCTGCTGAAAGGTGGTAGGCTACGGGCACAGGTGCGATCCCTGTTTCCTGGGTTGAACCGATCTCCTCTGTGACGAGGGACAATTCCTGAGGTGGGCGGGGGGTGACTGGACAGTAACAATGGCAGGTAAAGCCACAAGGAATCAGTGAAGACGTTTTTAACCAGAAGAAGGGGAAGGCACATCCCCCTCCCCTACCCCAGCTGTGCTATGACCGGGCACATGGGGCCCCGGGAAAGGCTTTGGGCTAGGGGGGCACTCACACAATCGACCACCATTTTGCCCAGCTCCCTGGCTCCGAAGACCGTGCGGGCCAGTTCCCAGGGGTTGCTGGGGCGGAAGACATCCACGCAGCTCACAGGTACTTGCGGGGACTTCCCGGTGCCCAGGGAGACCACCAGGGAAAGCTTCTTCACCTTGTGACCTTGGCCCTGAGGGAGGCGAGGACAGGGGCAGAGTCAGGCCCAGAGCTAAAGAGGAGGAGGCTGATGAGGCCCAGAAAGATTAAACAACCAAGGGGCAGCTAGGTGGCGCAGTGGATAGAGCACCGACCCTGGAGTCAGGAGGACCTGAGTTCAAATCCGGCCTCAGACACTTAACACTTACTAGCTGGGTGACCCTGGGCAAGTCACTTAACCCCCATTGCCTCACTAAAAAAATAAATAAATAAAAGGTTAAACAACCAGCCCAGGGTCACACAGCAGGGAGCTTCCAAGGCAACCCCAAGTTCAGGGTGTTATCCTCCGTGAGCCATTATTCAAAGACTGCCCATAGCAGGGAGCTCACTACCTCCCTAGGCAGCCCTGGCCCCTCCTGGACACTCTGCCTGTGGTCCCTGGCTCTTCCCCTGGGGCCAGGCTAAGTCTGTTCACACTCTCACATAGCAGCCCCAGCTCACCGCCCACCCTGAGCCTCTCTTTCCTCTCCAGAAGTCCCCACCACAGTGGGGTGCCCAGAACTGACCCCAGTCCAGCGGTGGCCGAGCTGGCACAGGACAGCAGGGCCTGTCAGAGTGGCCTCACCTTGCGGAGCATGTCCTGGTTATACTCATGGATCTCCGTCATGGCATCCAGTGTTGGGTTGTTGGCCAAGAGTCCTCCATCAAGGAAGCGCCCGATGGGGCGGAAGTAGGTGGGGGCCGCCCCACTGCTGCGGGCTGCCCTCCACACCAGCTGGTCTGGGGGAGAAAGGGGAGCCAGCCCCAGGTGAGGCCTGCGCCGAGACCTCGGGGCTCAGGAGTGTGTGCATGTGCACGTGTGTACATGCGTGCGGGCGTGTGTGTGTGTGTGTGTGTGTGTGTGTGTGTGTGTGTGTGTTGGGGGAGGAGGCTGTGGACTGTGAGCAGGTAGGTGGGTGCCTGAGTGACCTTTTCCAGATGAGGGGTCTGACGGAGGTTCCAGGAAAGGAGAGCGGTGCCCAAGGACTCCAGCAGGCAATAGCCTGGTGGCTTCCTTTACTGGTCAGAGGCAGAGCTGAGGCCATGCTGGGGGTCACCCGGGCAGGGTCGGGGCTGCCCCTCTCCCCTCTCTCTTCCCAACTGGGCCTTCATTTACCTTGAGGCTGGGTGAGGGGGGGCAAGTTGGGATTCTGTGCAAAGCGTGGTTCATTTCTGGTCTCGGGGGCATCGTAATTGCGGAAGAGGTGAAGCTCAGCAGGCTGGCGGTCAGACAGGGTCCCCGTCAACATGACCCTGGGGGCAGGAGCCACGCAGCCCGTTCAGTGCGAGCACAGGCTGTACACCCTGGGAAGACTCTCCTTCCCTCCCATCCTTCCCCTCTGGCCTCGGCCCAGCTGAAAGATCCTTCCCATGGGAGCTCCCAAGGCAGCAGTGACCCAACTACACCAGTCAGTATGGTGGCAAGTTTTCATGTATGGGACTGGAGAATGTCAGAGCTGGGAGAACAGGGATGATAGAGCTGGGAGGGAGCCTAGAACTAAAAGGAGCCTTAGAACAAGGAAATGTCAGGGCTGGGAGGGGCCGGAGAACAAGGGATGGCATAGCTGGAAGGGGCCGGAGAACAGGGGATGGCAGAGCTGGGAGGGGCCGGAGAACAGGGGATGGCAGAGCTGGGAGGGGCCGGAGAACAGGGGATGGCAGAGCTGGGAGGGGCCGGAGAACAGGGGATGGCAGAGCTGGGAGGGGCTGGAGAACAGGGGATGGCAGAGCTGGGAGGCCTTAAAAGAACTCAGCTGCCCAAAGTTGTCTGTCTTTCCCACCAGACTGGAAGCTTCCCAGCATTCTCTCTGGCCCGGTGTCCAGTGCAGCCTCACAGTAAATGTGCTGCTGGAGGGACTTCCTGGCCCAGACAGACCCACACGCTCCCCTCTGGCTTCCCTCCCTGGCCCCCAAGTTCTTCGGTTGAAGCTCGGGCTGTGGCTCTGAACTGAACCCCATCTAGGGGGGGCCCTGAGGGGCTTCAGAGAGGGCCCCAGGCTTCCCACAACTGAGGCAGCCCAAGCCCAGCTCCCAGCTCGCCTGTGGCCCCCACAGAGACCAAGCTGCCTGGCTGAATTCCACAACTGAAAAGTGGCCTCAGGCACCCACGGAAAGGCCTCTATTGATGTCACAGGGAGGAGCCTTTGAGGCCAACCAGCCACACCACAGGTTCTGAGCTGAAGGGACCTTGAAGGTCACTGAGTGTTTGTTACCTGTGTGACCCTCATCAAGTCACCTCTTGGGCCTCAGTTCTCTCACCAGTAAAAGGGGAGGGGGTGGCCCAGATGGGCTCTGAGGTCACTTCCAGCTTTGGAGCCGGGACCTCCAGGGCGGGGTTGGGGGCGTACAGTAGATAAAGAGCTGCGTCTGCAGTCAGGAAGGTCTGAGTTCAAATCCAGCCTCAGACACTGACTACTATGGGACCCTGCCTTGGTTTTCTCAGCTATAAAATGGGATGATAACAGCACCTCCCTCTTGGAGCTGTTGTGGGGACCAAATGAGGTACCATTTGCAGAGTGCTGAGCACAGAGGTGGCGCACAGTAGGTGCTCAAAAATACATGTTCCCCTTTGTTATTTTCTAGTGCAGGGTCAAGCCCTGAGTCCCTGGAATGCCAGGGGAAGCCGGGGGATTCTGGGTGATCACACATGCTGCCAATCTTGCCACAGAGGAGATGAAAGCCCCAGGCCTGGTCTAGCCTGGCCCAGACACAAGGCCAGCCAAGGTGCTGGGGCCCAGCCTGGGAGGGGCTCAGGCCTCCCCCGCCCTCCCTCCCCCCAGCGGGGGGTGGTGCTAACTTGGGTCTCTTG
The DNA here is from genome assembly GCF_019393635.1 of Dromiciops gliroides. NCBI lineage: Eukaryota > Metazoa > Chordata > Mammalia > Microbiotheria > Microbiotheriidae > Dromiciops > Dromiciops gliroides. The sequence goes on from NC_057865.1 coordinate 289,798,083, forward strand.
ATGTCTGTCATCTTGGTGTGCTCCCCGAATTCCCTCTTCAGGAACTCCTCCAGTGGGGCTGACTCATAAGGCCTGGAGCCGCGGAACACCTCGTCCTTCATGCGGAAGTACAGGCCACGCATGTAGGCCATGGACTTACCTAGGAAGAAAGGTGCAGGGGGTCAGCAGCCGCCTCCTGGCCAGGCTGAGATGAGCCCAGCTCCGAGAGATGGGCAGGGCCACCATTGGGGCATCCTCCTTCCCGGTGAGAGGCCACGTGGCAAGGGCAGGAAGCCCTGGCTCTGGGCCCACCTTGGCAGCTCCCTCCCCCCTTCTGTGGGCCTGCACGGGCTGAGTTCCCTCTGTCAGCCGTGGTCAGAGCCCCCCTCTCCCGGAGTCTCTGCAGCCCCGGGGCCTGGCACTCTGCCCTGGCTACAGAAGGGGCTTCTCGGTGCCCCTGGAGTTGTTGGCTGCTGGCCCCCGCTGGGCTTGCTTCCTGCACCACCCCGAGGAGCCCGGGGTCAGAGCCCAGCCCCGCTCACCGTGCTGGATGGCCAGAGCCAGGATCCCGCCCGTGCTGGTCCCAGCCACCCAGTCGAAGAGATCCTTGGTGGGGATGCCCGCGGCTTTCTCGATGGCCATGAGCAGCTGGATGAGAACGAGGCCCTTCACTCCGCCTCCGTCCAGACAGAGCAGGTGGTCGTGGCTTGAGGGGAGAAGATGGACATAGGGGAGGCTGAGGCCACAGCACACAGTAGGATGACAGACGGGAAGGGCAGGGGGAGCAGAGAGCCAGGAGATGGTCAAAGGGGCCCAAAGATCTGAGTTCAAACCCAGCCTCAGACATTTCCTCGCTGTGTAAACCTGGACCGTTCACAGCAAGTGTGACCGAGTGGGCAAGCTCATTAGCCGGCCAGTCCTCAGTGGGAGGAGGAGACAAGGGCAGACTGGGACCTGTGCTGGAGGAGCAGCCCCCATCCACAAGAACTCACAGCCAAGGAAGTAGTGTGTGTGTGGGGGGGTGATTGACAGATAGAAACGAGAAGAACAGCAGCAAAGGTTAATGGGGCAGGAGAGAAGGGGACCAGGGGAGAGAGGAGCCCTCAGGGAGCCTGAGGAGTGGGAGGGGCTAAGGGGGCAGGGACCTGACTTATTCTCCCCCCAAACTCCAACCATCCTCAAGATTAAGTCTAGGCTATCAGCCCCAGCCTAGGCGTGGCTCTGACCTGCCCGCCTGGGCCTGCCCACCCTTCCTCCCTGGTCCTATACAACCCGACAGATCCTCGGCCTGGGGCCTGTGCTGAGGAAGCAGAGAGGCCTGACTGGCTCACCCAGCCCCAGGCCCCCATTTTACAGGTGGGCACAGGGAGTCTACGGAAATGGGGGGACCCAATTCCTCTCCCTTATATGGGGCTAGACTCAGGGCTGCTCGAGGAGGGAGCGGGGCAGGACAGAGCCAGGCTAGCCCGTCACCCTGCCCCACACTCACGTTCTCCGCTCGTCCCTCATGGAGCTCAGGATGAAGTTGGGCTTCCGGGACCGAGAAAGGTGGACGAAGTCCTGCAGCTCTGGGAGGGCACAAAGGGGCAGAGGTCAGGGGTCGGAAGGCAGGGTGCCTGTGGCTCTTAGGGGCCACTTGGGCTGTGTGGGCCTGAAGCTCCCCATCTACAGAATGAGGGGACTGATCTCTGTGAGCCCTCTGGCTGCAGGAGCTGAGCCATCCAGGAGGGGCAGGCAGCGCTCTACAAACATGTGAGGGCTGAACCGAGCAGGCCTGGAAAGGCGCCCCCTGCCCACCCCCATCCACCTCCCACCTCCCATGCAAGGTCTTGGACTCAAGGGATTCTGAGCTGGCAGAGGCCTCAGACGTGGGAGAGTCCACAGGATTCTGGGTTCAGAGCCAGGCACGACCTTTGGGGCCATCAAGGGCAAACCCTGCATTTTACAGATTAGCAAACTGAGGACCAGAGAGGCTCAGTAATGTGCCCAGAGTCATGCAGCGAAGTCTTGAATGAGGATCGGAACCCAGGTCTTTCTGACTTGCAAGATCAGGTCCCTGAGCCCCAGGCCAGCGATGCCCCTCAAAGCACAAAGATGGGCAGAGACTCAAGAAACAAGCTTTTCTGACTGGCCACTGGCCTACACTGGGCCCTACTCCTGGCTCGGTGCACCTTTCCTCAAGCCCCTCTGTCTGTGGGCCTCCAAGCGACTGTGTGGTTTTTCCTCTGTCTCCCCACTGCTGACTGTGTACATTTTTTGGTGTGGATCCAGATTTAATTAGTGTGGAGAACTCCCAGTATGGAAAACCCCATAGTATCACCTCAGATGTGTAACAGCCTGAGGCAGCACTAAAACCTGGCACTTCATGTGCCCAGTGGGACCCCAAGGGGGGCTCGAGGCTGGGCCCCCAAGGGGGGATTCACTGCTCAACTCCCAAATCTTCCTATTATGGGGGCAGCTAGGTGGTGCAGTGGATAAAGCACCGGCCCTGGATTCAGGAAGACCTGAGTCAAATCTGGCCTCAGCCACTTGACAGTTACCAGCTGTGTGACCCTGGGCAAGTCACTTAACCCTCATTGCACTCCCCCCCCCAAAAAAATCTTCCTATTGTTTGGGGAGGACAGAGCAAGACAGAAGCTCCCCCCAGCTCAGGCCTGGCTCATTCTCACATTTCTACTATGCCTCCCCTGCCCCACAAAGGCTGCTCTGGAGCAATGGGCCCCCTCCGGAGGGGCAGCTGGATAGCAGAGAGCATCCTCCCTGCCTCTTGGGGACCACTGTCTGGGGGCCTTGGTCATACTGTCCTCAGTATCTTAGTCTTCCTTCATTTGCCTCTTGGGCCCAGACCTGACTCCACTCATTTCCCACTTGACAGGAGCAGTAAAGCCCAGACCAGAGCCCTAGAGCATCAGGGGGTGCCTTCAGCAGTGCCCTATGGGTGCAGCCAGCAGCACCAGCTCCTCAGCGCGGCTCACTTAGCAACCCCAGCACACGACAGCACCAGCTTGCTTGCTGTCCCCAGCAAGCCCTGTGCCCAGAAGCGCTTGTGAGAACACAGGAGGTAGGCTCATTTACCCTGGCCTCTGAGCACCTGGAGAAGGGAGGTATAGCTCAGAAGAACCCGGGGGGCTGGGGATGTGTGAGGAAGAGGGAAAGGAGGGAGGAGGAGGGGAGGGGGAGGAAGGAGAGGAAACAGAGGGGGAGGAGGGAGAGAAGGGAGAGGAAGGAGGACAGAAGAGGGTGGAGAAGGGAAGAGGGAGGGGAAGGGGAGGAGGGAGAGGAAAGAGGGAGGGGTTGGAGGGAGAGGAGGACAGGGATGGCTGAGAACCCAGAGCACAGGATTCCAAGCTGGAAGGGAGCTTAGATCTAGGCCAACACCTTCATTTTACAGAGCTGGAAACTAAGGCCCAGAGGAGTTAAGAGACTTGCTCAAGGTCACGGGAAGCAAGAACAGAGTCAAAATTTCAAAATGGCTGCTCTGACTCCAAATTTAGCAGAACGAAAGAACAAGGGAGGGACATATGTGTGTGTAGGAGAGAGAGAGGAAGAAAGAGAGAGGAGGAGAAAGGAGGAGAGAGAAGGGGAAAGGGAGAGGAATAGAGAAAGAAAGAGGGAGAGGAGGGGAGAGAAGGAAAGAGAAAGAAGGGAGGGAGGAAGGGGGAGGGAGGGGGAGAGAGAGAGAGAGAGAGAGAGAGAGAGAGAGAGAGAGAGAGAGAGAGAGAGAGAGAGAGAGAGAGAGAGAGAGAGAGAAGGTGCAGGTGCTAGAGCTGATCCCGGGACATAACTGGGCTTCCCAGCTCTCTAGGCCCAGGATGTTACCGGTCTGCCGCTGGGCCCCAGACCCCTCTGGGGGCGGGGTGACCATCCAGCCTGGCTTTAGTGGCTGCCTGTGAAACCAAGAGACAAAAAAGGGTGTGTGGGGGCAGTTCTAGGCAGGGCTTGAAGGAGGAGATGAGATGGACTTGTGACTGTGGCCCCCCGCCCCCCATTCCTGCAGGCCTGCACCCACTGACTCCTGGGTTCATCTCAGTACATGCCTCTGCCTGGGGCTCTCAGCTCTGGCCCATCCTCCTGCTAGGGCAGGCCGAATGGGCCAAGTCCCTCAAGGGCTCTTAGACTGAGCTAGAACCAGGGATGTCAAATAGAACTGGAAGAGACTTAGTTGGGCCTCCTCCTTTTATAGAAAGTGAGGCTCCCGGGCAGGGAAGGGTTGGGCCCAGACAGCACCGAAGGCAAACAACTCGAGGCTTTGGAAGTCAGCCCTGTGACTGTGACCCTGCACCGCCACAGGCCCAGATCCCTCCCTACAGAGGCTGCCAGTGGCAGGGGCCCCCGAGTTATCATCAGAATATCCCAAAGGAAAGAGAACATCCCAACAAGAAGCCGAGGGGAGCTCGGCCGGGGCAGCCACTGGCCCTCAGGCGTTGCTGGGCCTTTGTCCTCCCTCTGCTTCTGCTGCTAATAGCCAAGGAAGAAGGACCTTGGGGGCCACCAGCACTGCCCCTTCTTGCTGGTCAACCCCAGAGCCGTCCTGACACTCAAACCTTGTGAGAAGCTGCCAGGAAATCTCGTGCCCTGTGACCATCAGGCCTGGGCACCCCATCCTGAGGGGCACTCGGCCCTGGGTCTCCAAAGACGTCGCCCCCTGTGAGGCTGGGGGCCCAGAAGACGCCCAGGAGGGGGTCTTTCCAGCTGAGAAGCCGCTGGGTCCTCCTGCCTTAGGCTGGCTGGCTCTGGAATTGCCGGGAGAAGGTGCAGAGCAGGAAAGAAGAGGAGAGGGAGGAGCGGAGGGGGGCAAAGGCCTACCGATCTCACGCAGGGGCATCCGCGGGGGCGTCGCTCTGTCCTGGGAGGAGGTGGAAGGCTGGGAGAGCTCCAGGGGTGCGCCGGGGGCCGTGAGGTGGTCAGCTCCAATGGTTTTCAGCAGAGCCAAGAGCGAATTCCTGGTGACGACTGCTCAAGGTGCAGGGTGGGGAGGGTGAGTGGGGTCAGAGAGAGCCAGCAAGGGGGGAGCTCATCCCACACCATTCCCCTCCCCAGTTCCTGGCCTCCTGGCTTCGTGGGGCAAGGGAGAACCAGGCTGGCCTGCCCCATCGGCATCACAGGCTGCCTTGGGACCCCTAGCCTGAAGGGCCGGGCCATGGGAGCTGCCTGAGAAGGTCTTGGGGGCCAGGGGCAGAACAATGGGTAACCTTCTTCCCCCAGTCAGTCTCTCTAGGAAGGTCACCCCTTCCCTCAAGCTGAGAGACAGAGCAAAGAGATGACCTGTGACCCCCAGGCTCCCTCCTCCTGCCAGAGTCAGAAGGGTTAACTCACAAGGCTCTCAGGGGAGGGGAGGTGGGCAGTGTTCATCTGTCTGCCCCATTTTACAGATGAGGAAAGTGGAGGCCATGCCACAAAAAGGGAGGAACCAAACACTCTCTCCCCCCCTTTCTTTTTCTGTCTCTGTCTCTGTCTGTCTCTATCACACACACACACACACACACACACACACACACACACACACACACACACACACACACACACATACTCTCTCTCTGTCTCTCCCAAGTTCCTATCCCAAGTCACCCTGAATCCTCTGGGGCCAAGGCCACTCTCTGACCCGTTTGTCACAAGTCCTACTTTTCACTTGGAATCTTGCCCATATCATGTACAGGGTGGAGGGAGAAGTGGGCACAGTGGGTGTGATGAGTATGGTTGTGGCGTGTTTGTGGCCCTGGGGTCATTCCCCAAATCCCTGAGAAGTCCCCAGTGGGTCAGAAGCTACAGAAAGGGTAAGTCCCTGGGAACAGGACTAGGGGGAGCCATGGCGGGGGGTGGGGGGGGGAGAGATTCCCTAGGACACTCCTCCATGTTGGATTGACTTGTTTTACTCCATGCTTTTGGGCTGACGGATGGACTTCTGCACCTGCCCCCTCCCCCCTTAGAAAGGAAGCCCCTCCTCGGGGCAGGGGCTGCTTTTGCTTTTCTGTGTCCCCGACACTTAGCAGAGTGCCTGGCACACAGTAGGTGCCTAATCAGTGCTTGCTGAGGGAGCCTGAGGGTGAGGTAGTAGCTGGGGAAACACGGTTGGTTGGGGCCCCCTGCCCGAGGAGAGGTTTTCTGGGGAGCCCCACAGGCCACAGTCAGGGGTGGTTCAGGGAGCGCCCTCGTCCTCCTCCTCTTGGGTGAGGAGCACCCACCTTTGTGAACCCTTGATGCAATCATGGCAGGAGTCTCTCCAAAGTCATTGGGGGTGTCGACCTCGGCACCAAACACAATGAGGGCTTTGATCATCTCGATGTTGTCTTTCTGTAAGGAAGGGAGAAAGTGGTAAAGCTTCTCAAACCCCAGGCTCAGGATGAAGCACTGGAGGACTCCTGTGGTGTTGTAATGACCATCCATAAAACGAGGGGGCTGGGCTGGACAACCTCTGGAGTTCTCCCCAGCCTCACAGTCAGGCCCTAGGACTCTGAGGCCCTTTCTAGCTCAAACACCCTGGACACATCCCATCCGGCTCAATGCTCACATCAGCATTTCAGCCAGGAGCCTGCCCCAGGGGGTGAGGACCATCTTTAAAAATCATTTCTTCCACATTTGGGGTCTGATCCTTCAATTCTCGCTGTCTGAGACTGAGATGAAAAAAGCCTGAATTTGTCTTTTTCAAACCCATTATGGCTTCATAGACTTCAGTCCCATGTCTTCTTACGATCCCCAGCCCTCATTGCACCAGGCCCTGCCTGGCCCAGAGTGACCCTACTGACAAAAAGCTGGCCCTGGGAAGCGGGGCGCCCATTTTACAGATGAAGAAGAGTGTCCGAGAGGCTCAAGGGGCCTTGCCCACGATCCCCTAGCTAGCAGGGCAGAGCCGAGACCCAGAGCAGCTTCCTCCAGACTGAATGCTCAGCGCCAGCTTGGATGGCTGGTCAGTTGACTCCTCAATGAGGACTGGCCTGAGGGAAAGGTGGGGAGCCTCACCATCATGGCCAGATGCAGCGGTGTGTTGCTGTGCTCTCCGCGGGCCCCGGCGTTGGCGCCGTAGGTCAGCATCACCATGACGCAGTCAAAGCGGTCCCGCGTCACGGCGATGTGCAAGGCCGTGTCCCCTGAGTTGCTCACCATGTTCACATCACAGCCCCGGTTCAGCAGCAGCCGAGCCATCTGCAAGGAGAGAGGGAGTGGTGGGTGGGGCCGCCCGACAGCTGCCTGCCAGGCACCTTCCTTGCTCCGTGTTCTGGGATGCTAAGCTCTCGGCCCTTGGACGCCCTCATGAGGACAGCAGCCCACTCAAGAACAGCGGGATCTTCCAATTCACTGCCCTGCTGCTCCCCTACCGGGCAGCCCAAACACCTGCCCCACTCCCCCTGCCAAGGGGCACAAAACTCCATCAGGAGAAAGGGATGCTGGGCACGTGCCCAGTCTAGACAATCAGAGAGAGACAACGGGGCTCTGAGGAGTCTTGTCCTGGGAGCCGGCCCCGTCCCCATCCTTAACCAGCCCCTCTAAACCCACACCCCGCTGGGAGCCTTCTGGCCGAGCACACCTCCAGCCCCTCTCCTCCCTCTCCCTGCCCCCGGTCCCGCCCACCTCTGCGTTCTTGGCCCAGTGGAGGGGGCTGCCTCCATATCGGGGGTCCTTGCTCTGGATCTGGCTGTTGTCCATGTTGATGATCACCTCAGCACACCTTGGGAGAAAGAGGCCCCCAGGAGGGGAGGAAGGGGGTTGGAGAGTGGGCGCAGCCTGGGCTCTGCAGGATCTCCTGTGGCTCCAGCAGGCCCAGCCGTGACCCCTGTAGTCCTGAGCTGGTGGGACCGGGGAGGGATTAATGGGAGATACTTCATAAACGTGACTATTTACAAATGTGCATCATTTCATGCCAGAAAATTCTGGTTCCCGCTGCACTACAGTAAAAGCTCACAGCCTCCAGAAGGCAGAAGGACGGGCACACCCAGGAACAGACAGTTCTCCAACCCTGCCCTAGGCACATGGATGCCTTGTCCCAAGTCTGTGCCGGTCCCACCCCCGCACCCTGCCCTCCTGGCAAAAACCCCAACCCAGGGAAGGACAAGGCTCCGTCCTCAGGTCAGCGGGCACTGAGGTGGTAACAGGATCCATGCTCAAGGCTTCCCGGGCAAAGGGAAAGGGAACAAGGACTTATTAAGCACCTACTACACACCAGGTACGTGCTCTACAAAGATTTCATTGCATCTGTACAGCCTTGGGAGCCAGGTGCTATTACAGTCCCCACTTTACGGATGAGGAACCTGAGGTGGACACAGGCCCAGAGTCACACAACTAAGCTGGATTTGAACTCAAGTCTTCCTGACTCCTCAACCTTCCAAGCTCATCTGAAGTCCTATTGCTTCCAACATGCCCTTCCAAGAAGCCTGGTCAATCCTGACTTACTGTGCATGCTCTAAGCAGCAGATTTTTTTTTTCTATGTGATTAACTACTTTCTGTGTCCTGTCACTCACTGTTCTGTTATTTTGTGTATTAACATTTCTGGTCCAGGCCTCACCCCACATGCTCAGAATCACTGCACTGGGGGGAACCTTACAGATCGTCCCATCCAATCAGGTGCTCAATGAAGGAATCCCCTCTGTCCAGCCTCTGTCTGAAAACCTCTGGGGACTGAGAACTCTGTGTGCAACATTGGGCGAGCCCCTTTCCTCCTCTGGGGCTCAGTATCCCCCTCTGTACAATGAAGGGGTTGCATTAGATGACCCCCTATGTCCCTTCCAGGTCCAGACCATCTGCCTTCTGAAGCAGCTCATTCCACACTGGGCACTTCTACAGATGCCCCACAGCACCTCGCAATAGGCAGGCATGCTCGAGAAAGGTGCCCAATAAACGCCTGTTCCAGATTAGAGACAGTATGTTATAACAAAGAGCTGAGCAGGACCTTCTGCAACTTATTCCCAAGATCCTAGCCCTGGAGATGAGGAAACTGAGGTACACAGAGGTGAAGGGATTTGCCCAAGGTCACATAGGCAGTAAAACTTGCAGGCAGGATTTGAACCCAGGTCCTATGACTCTCTAGTCAGTTCTGTTCCTGGTCCTATGTGCCCCAGGACAAGTCACTTCCCCTCTCTGATAGTCAGTTTCCTCAATGGTCAAAGGAAAGTCATCTTGGTCCCATCTCCCTCTCAGGGTTGTTCTGAGGAAAGGGCTTTGTAAGCCCCCAGGTGCTGCATCATGTCTGGGAGGCTCGGTCTCCTCAGCCAGACAATGAGGATAATGCATCCTTGCCCCCCCGGGGGACTGGGGGAAACATGTCTCAGAGACTCGGGGGCCCGATGGAAGCGTGAGGGGCTGTGGTCCTGATGCTACAGCGTCTGGTTCCGGCCAGCAGGGGCCCCGGGCGTGCCACCCATCCTTACCCGCGCTGGCAGAATTTCATGGCTGTGTGGATGGCGTAGCCGTGCTGACCCACGACGTTGCAGCGGGCATTACACAGCAGCAGCACGCGGACCATGTCCGGCTTGCCCAGCTGACAGGCCAGGTGTAGCGGCGTCTGGCCGTGGTTGCTGACGTGGTTCAGGCCGGCCGATGGGTTCTTTCCCAGGAGCTGGAGACGGCCGAGGATCAGCCAGGGCACAGCCGGCGAACAGAGGAGACAAAGACCCAAAGGCTGTCATCAAGGCCCATCCCGTACTCATCTCCCACCCCGGCCCCCAGCTGCCAGTCTGCCCGTCTTTATCTAGGCTTTGTGTAGGGCAAAAAGAGGCCCAGGAAGGAGAAGGAAGTTAGGGAAGCTATAGAGCAGCAAGAAAAGCCTTGGGCTGGCAATCTAGATGGCACCGGTTTGAGTTCTGGTGTGACTTCACCCCTCTTAGCCTCAGGTTCCTCACTAAAACGGGGACCTTGCAGTAGACACATTAGCGGATGGTGTGTGTGTTGGGAGTGGAAGGAGTAATGTGCTTTGCAAAGTCCTAAGTAAATGGGAGCATTTATGAATTCCTCATCCCCATCAGGCCGCTGGCTGGGGGACTTCAAACACAACAGTGCTGTGTGCTAAGGAGCTGTGCCAGTGAGAGGAAATCCAGGACCCAGGACAGGAAGCACGGTAGAGGGCACCGTCACTGATGTGCGCTGGAGACCACCTAGACAGGAGGCGGCCGTGGATGACGATCTCGGGAGAGCGAGAATAGACTTGGCACAGAAGCCAGAGTATGGGAATGATGGGAAATTCCCAACATCCAGGTCTTTGCAGCGAATCTTGACTTTGCTTGACTTGCCTTCTGGATAATTTCATCCTTTGAAAGGCAAAAGAACCAACAAGAAGAAATTTTCATCTAAATCTGATTCCTACCATCAAGCTTTGGAGCTGGTGACAGAGAAGATTTCAAAGGGCTCAGAGGTAGGAGAGAAAGACAAAAATTCTACACAAGTCAGACCAAGACTAAGAGGGAGAGAAAGTGCTCAAGAATGAACTCCTGAACACACTGGAAAACAATTCTGATGAGAAAGAACAAGAGGATTTGTCCAAAGAGACTGATGTGGTCACAGAGGAATCTCACCAACTCCCCAGGATTTTAAAAAGCCAAACACAAGATGGAAGCAAAAGTGGGTAATGGAGGATGATGACAAAGATCTGGCATTGTCCCATAAGAATGAGGTGAGACAGGGGCAGCTAGATGGCACAGTGGATAAAGCACCAGCCCTGGATTCAGGAGGAGCTGAGTTCAAATCTGGCCTCAGATACTTGACACTTACTAGCTGTGTTACCCTGGGCAAGTCACTTAACCCTCATTACCCTGACAAACAAACAAAAACAAGAATGAGCTAAGGCCAGGAGGGAAACAAAGTCCACAAAAAGGTTGGCTGAAGTCTTCCTGGAGAAAAGAGAGGACTCGACAAGGAGACAGAAGCATTTGCTTCATTTCAGGATGGGCTTGGGATGATGGCAACTGATGACAGAGCGAAGGCAAAACTGCTCAAGTCTTTGCTTTCTTTTCCAAAGAGAACAAACAATCTTTGGACTGCAGAGGACTGAACAAATATGACTAATGAGGAAGCAATAGCCAAGATAAAGAATAGTAATAAACGATTATCAAGCTCCCTTGGACAAGTGCAAGTCTCTCGGCCCAAGGGAAAAAACATTTGCTTAAGAATAAAAGAATTGAGATGCCATCAATGATCCTTGAAGGGAGAAAAGGAAATGAAGAACAACGAATGCATGGATGGACAGATGGATGGATGGGTGGGTGGATGGATGGATGGATGGATGGATACTGTCCTGATTGCCAAAACAAAGGAGAAAATAGGGTCCACAAACTATTGGCCAGAGGGCTTGATTTCTATTCTAGGAAAAATGCCATAATGAAATCATTAATTAAAGGGATGGTAGATAAACAACTAGAAAAGGAAGCAGTGATTCCAAAGGGCCAGGAGGACTTCATCCTTCCCCTTTATGGATGCATTAGCAGACCAGTAGATAAAGGGAGCCCAATAGACAGAGTTTATCTAAATTCTGGCAAAACATATGCTAAGTTTCACAGAGAGATGTGGGCTACACAGTGGGACAGGATGTTTAGGTGAATCCGAAATTGGGTGAATGGCTGCAAACAGAAGAGTCTCCATGAATTCGATGTCAGTTTGGAAAGGGGTCTCCAGTGAGTTGGTTCGGTTTTTTCCCTGCTTGGCCTCAGGCCAGACATAGGACCAAAGCTGAAGAGAGGCACATTTTTGTTCCATCATAAGAAGAAACTTCTTGACAAGACAGGAGCTGTCTCAAAGTGGAATCGGTCTGCCTCAGTCAGTAGTGATTTCCCCATCCTGCTCTAAGATTCTCCAATTCTAACAGTAGAAATAACAGACATTATGTAGCCATTACGGTTTGCCAAGGTCTTCATACAAATGCCCCTAGGGAGTCTTCTCCAAATTAAACACACCTACTTAGTTTAGAAGTTCTCCATGTGACCCTCCACCAGTCCCTTTGCCCACCTCGAATGGGCTATAGGCCCTTAATCCTTCTCAGGATCTTGTGAACTGCCCCACCTTTGCCTTCCCGCCTCGGTTCACACCCTCTATCCCCAATGGTTCTTGTCCATATCCACTCAATAACCCTCCATCATGGATTCATCCAATATATCCAAGGCCTTCCTTCCATTAGGCCTTCTGTGGACATCGGTATCAACGGAGCGCCTGAATGCCCCTGTGGCCTGCTTACTCTTCTAGTCCTACCTGGCTCCACCTGTGCCCTTGTCATCAGCGGCTCCCTGAGCCCCTGGGGGGCTGCGCTGCCCTTGGGTCACCCTGACTTCTGAGTCTCTGGGGCTGCTGCTGTCCCATAATTCATAATTCACTGGCAAAAGAATGCAGGTGCTGAAAAAATGGCCTTTCCTCCACCTCCCCAGGCCTTTCTCTGGGCAGCCTGTCAGCACATAAGCACCAGTGGTCTTGGTGTTCCCTCTGCCTGGGGTCATCCCAAGCACTTCAGGGCAAGATGACCCAATGTCCCAGGAAGCCTTTGTTCAGCTCTCCAAGAAGCTGTGAGCCACCCTTGCACTCAACTGTGACTTCCTTCTGTTGTCCGTGGCTCAGCTCCTCTGTAGTAGGCCAACTGGTTGGTCATTAGACCAAGTACCCTGACAGTATACTAAGAGTTTAACTGATGAAAACAGAGGGTCTAAAACTTCCAAGTCCCCTCTGCCCTCCTCTCCCCCTCTACCAAAGCCACTGTAGGAGCAGAAAGAGGCCAAAGAAGGCTGGAGGTCACTTAAACATTTTGTACCCTGGCCAAAGAGTTCAGGACTCCCAGCTCAACTCTCTCTGGCCACCTGCCTTGATCACCTCCAGATGAGCCTGCCTGAGGCTCACCCTCCTCACTGCTGGGTCCCTGAGGGGAGGAGGGGGCCCAGTCCATGGGGCTCACTTCACTCCAACCCAATTCTCTTTCTTCTCTGCTCTGCTCCACTTCCCCCAAGCCCCTTCCTGTGGGGCAGCCTTTATGTTCATCCTCCCTGATGAGAACACAGGCTCTCTGAGAGTAGGGACTGACTTGTTACCCTGGTTTTGTATCTCCTGCTCAGCAGAGTGCCTGGCACATAGTAGGTACTAACTAATAGTAGCACCATGGAGGTGCCTGGCACATAGTAGGTACTTAGCAAATGCTCTGACTCTCCTTCTCTTCCTCCAGCCTGTCCTGGCTACTAGCCGAGCCCCTCTCTCGTTAGGATGGCACAATGAACAGTGAGGCCATAACCTCCCTCCCTCTAGAAGGGGGGTTTCTACTAATGCAGCCTATAACAGACTTGTCTACACTGCTGTCCCAACGCTGATACAAATTTAGCTTCTGGCCAACTTAAAAACACATGAATGGCTAATGGTGGGATCTTCTTCAGGCCTATATTTGGCCAACTGATGTCAAGAACCTCAGTGAGGGACCCTCCATCTATCTCTGCTTGGTTTCAGCTTGTTAACTGTTCCGCTGTCATTCCATGCTTTTAATGCTGATTCTGTCAGCAGATCAGGTAGTGACCTCTTCCTGTCATCTGCCTCCCCCTCCCTGCCTTATCTCTGGCTCAGACTTGCTGGGATTCAGCGGTGCTCAGTGAACTGAGCAGACCACAGGGATCTGTGCTCACCCATCTGTCTCACTGGCTCCACTCTGACCTAGAAGCAGGGGATGGACAAGATGGTATCGTGAATATCCTTCCAGGCCCATGAGTGTGAGCTTGATTTTTTCTGACACGCACACGTCTTCTATGTCTACATGTGTGTATATACTGCCCCCCCCCCCCATGATTTTACGGATACAGAGAGCACCCCGTGAAGGCATCCCCTCCCCCATTAGTACAGCAGCTTTTGCTCACTTACCTTTTTTTGTTTTTTTTTAAAGTGAGACCATTGGGGTTAAGTGACTTGCCTAAGGTCACACAGCCAGTAAGTGTGTGTTAAGTGTCTGAGGCTGGATTTGAACTCAGGTCCTCCTGACTCCAGGGCCGGTGCTCTATCCACTGCGCCACCTCGCTGCCCCCGCACTTACCTTCTTAGAGACTGACTGACTCCTCACTGCCCGGGGCCTGATTTGGAATCACCTTGTTAGATGTGACTTGAGGTTCAAGGCTGGCTTACAAATAACTGCCCAAAGTTTATCAGCCCCTTTGCCCCTTTTCCTCTAGAAGGTTCCAAGGGACGACGATGAAAGAGAGGGGCATTTTTTATAGTTTTCCTGGCATAAACACTGACCAGACAACCAGGGGCAGACACCCCACACTGGTTTAGAAGGCCAGCAGAACTGCCACATTTCTTCTCAGGGCTGGTATGGCTGAGGGGAGGCCTAGGGAATCACACACTGATCTGGGCACCCTAAGAATGAGGCACAGGGTTGGGAAGGAGAGGTCTGAGACCCAGGACCCTCTACCTGACGCTGCCCACCTCTACTCCCCACCCCGTTCCTCTCTCACCTGCAGCACCTGCGGATTGTCCCCCTGCACAGCATAATGGAAGGCGGTCTCCCCGTTGTTGTCTGTGACATCCATACGGGCGTGGCAATACTGGACTAACTCCACCAAGCTCTCCCCATCACCCTTTCGGCACGCCAGGTGCAAGGGGGTGCACCCCTCCTCATTCTCTGTGCTGTTGGCACAACTGCAGAAGAGCCCAGGGAGGGGTGTGAATGGGCATGGTGGGAAGAATGGGCAGAGACAAGACAACCTCAGGCCTAATGAAGTGTCTGCTGGCCTTGGGGTCAACCGGGAGACTTTTTTAATGCTCCAGGTCAATTGTCTTAGAAAAACACAAAGCTTCGATTCGAAATTTTTTTTCAGGGCAATGAGGGTCAAGTGACTTGCCCAAGGTCACACAGCTAGTTAAGTGTCAAGTGTCTGAGGTTGGATTTGAATTCAGGTCCTCCTGAATCCAAGGCCAGTGCTTTATCCACTGTGCCACCTAGCTGCCTCTCGATTCTAAATTTTTAACAGATTTTTCATTTTGGGGTGGGGGGGCAAGGCAATGAGGGTTAAGTGACTTGTCCAGCATCACACAGCTAGTAAGTGTCAAGTGTCTGAGGCCGGATTTGAACTCAGGTCCTCCTGAATCCAGGGCTGGTGTTCTATCCACTGCACCACCTAGCTGCCCCAACAGATTTTTTTAAAACCTAAGTTTGGATCGCAATTTGCTTTACCCAAATATCAGCTTCTCACTCTCAGTTCATAGAAGCACTGACTGAGTTGGGAAGGACCTCAGAAGGCATTTAGGTCTCCCCCCTCCCCACCGCCCCCAAAATCCTCTCTACAACACCCCCTCCAAGTGGTCTTTGGGTATCTGGTTGGAGACCTCCCTTGAGGGGCTGCTGGGGGGAGGGGGCAGAATGCTTTGTGAGCCTTAAAGTGACACCACTGAGGGAGGGGAGGGTCATGGTACTGAAGAGCCTCCCTCCCCTCATTCCTTCCTTCCTCCCGAGGCACCCCAGGACACCTCTAAACGGGAGGGTTTCCTTAGGTTGAGATGAAGGGGGCAGCTAGGTGGCGCAGTGGATAAAGCACCAGCCCTGGATTCAGAAGGACCTGAGTTCAAATGCGGCCTCAGACACTTAACATTTACTAGTTGTGTGACCCTGGGCAAGTCACTTAACCCCAATTGCCTCACTAAAAAAAAAGAAAGAAAGAAAAGAGATAAAGTCAGCCTCTTTGCACTTCCCCCTCCCCTGTGGGACCAAGCAGGACAATTTCCAGCCCTCTTCCTCAGGACTGACCTCTCAGTGCTAAAAAGTGGTCATCATAATTTCACCTGCTCCTTCCCTGTCCGCTGGAGGCTCCCCATGCCCCCCCCCAATCTGGGGCTTCTCTTTTCAAGGCCAAACAATCAGTGTTGTTTGTTTGAGGCTTTGGTGCGTGGTTCAGCTCAAGTCATGGGAGGGACAGCCCAGAGCTAAGCTGATCTGCCATCTTGGTCAGGTAGGGGACTAGGATTCCTTTGGGAATGCCTTCCTTTCCCCGGCTCTGCAGGGCGGTGTAGACAAGTCTGGAACATCTCCTATGGGGTGGAGTAGGAAGCATTCCAGATGTTTCTAACCTTCAGTCCCTTCCCCACAGACTCTCGGGGTCTCAGGTTCAGACCATCGTGAGTCCCTTCCCGCCTCCTTACCTGACGACTCGAGTGTGGTGAAAACATTCCCGGATCCCCAGCTCCACAGCCACGTGGGCCATGGACCAGCTGGGGTGGCTTCGGATGCAGTCTGTCAGCTGCTGCAGGATGTCCACTTGCAACACCCGGGCTGAACTCTCATAAAAGGGTGGCAGCACTGAGGAAAACTGCTGAAAGTTCACCATAGCCTCGGGCTCCGTCTCCAGCTGGAAGAGCCTGGGATGCAGAGACAGAAAAAAAGGATGAAGGAGCCCAGTCCCTCCCACCGCACCTGTCACCCCCTCAACCCCCTCCCAGCCTGGGGCGTAGGGGATAGAAGATCCTGCCTCTGACCTATCCTGGCCCTATGAGCTTGGCCAGGTTACTCTGGGCAGCACTGAGACTACAAACTACAGAGAAGGGCTAGTCTGCATCGTAGAGGGGCGTCCCTCACCTGAAGTCCCCAATACTAATCACAGGTTGAGTTGCTCGTTTTCTAGAAACAAAGACATCTGTTCTCTGCCCAGGAAAGCCTCCCAAGATCCATCAAACCTGAACCCCACGGCCCACTCAGAACAATATGGGTGGGAACAAGTGGTTGATCACACCAGCAAGGACCAAAAAAAGCATCGCCGAGGATGACGAGGCTCTCAGTCCCGAGCCCCACCGTCACAGGCCTGTGGTGGCCCATGTATCCCCACAGCCATTTCCAGGAAGAAAGAAAGATACCGATTTGGAAAGTAGCAAATGGTGTAGGAGACGGCTTTGTATGTCTGAATCGCGACCTCAAGAAGAATGATGATGATGAGGGACGAAGAACCCCCAACAAGGGCAGGAAAAACATGTGGGTCTGCAGTCTTATGAGTCTGTTAAAGGGGGCCTATAGTTGAAAAAGGAGGGAAAGGGGGGAAATGCCCATGGAGATCTTGGTACAGCAGAGGAAATACAGTAGGGGAGAGAAACTGACAGTCCACAGCACCCAAATCCAAGATGAAAGCCAGAAACAAAGCCCTGGCCTCAGACACTACACACAAATAAACAGAAAGAAGGCTACAAATCCTGGGGGCAGCTAGGTGGCGCAGTAGATAAAGCACCAGCCCTGGATTCAGGAGTACCTGAGTTCAAATCCGACCTCAGACACTTGACACTTGCTGGCTGTGTGACCCTGGGCAAGTCACTTAACCCCCACTGCCCCGCCAAAAAAAGAAAAAAAAGGCTAGAAATCCTAATGCAAGGAGGCACAGCTGACTTCATAAATACAACTGAGGCTGGGGTGGGGTTCTGGGCCAGGCCTAACTGGGGCCAATCCAGGGATTCAGGTTTGGGGTTGAATGCAGTGAGGTCTTCATGAACCATAAAAAGCAATAAAAACAACTGTATTTTTGATGAGATTAACGAAGGCACAATTCCTAATGAAATTCACATAAACCCCATTGCTCTCCATCTCAACATTCACTACAGAACCAGGAATTCCACTAAAACTCCTCCAGAGGCCCACTCTGCCTTTCGTGTCTCAGGGGCTGTCATTCGGTCCGATTTCCTACACCATCCCCCCACAGGACGGCAAGGATGACCTGCCTGGCCCCTCCAAGAGAGACCAGCCCAGGAGGCAGGAAACGGTGGGACTCACACCCCAAAGGCAGCCCAGGAAGACTTCATTCAAAGCAGCAGAGGAATAGCACATATCCAGCAGACATTCCTGGATGACTGAGGGAAGAAACCCAGTCGGGAACCCTTGGGGAAGGTCTCTGAGGAAGTGTGGAGGCCAGAAAGGGCCCGACTGACTCCATTTTGAACCATCCTTCATTTCAGTGTAAAATGAGCAGTCACATCTTCCCCCACTGACCCCATTTGTGGGTTTGCCCGGCCAGGACAGCCAGCCATGGTAGCCGACAAAGCAGCCTCTCATTTCCTGCCAGCTGTACCCCTCCGGCCCCTGGCCTGGGCACCTTCTGCCTCTTTTTGGCTTCCTTTCCTGTGATGTCCCTACATTAGATCGTAAGCTCCCTGAGGGCAGACTTAGCACAGTGTCTGGTATATAGTAGGTGCTTAATAAATGTTGATGGCCTCTGTCCCACCCTGAAAGGCCACAAGCCCAGACTAACAGCCCAACTTTTTTTTTTCTTCCCACACTATCTAGATAGGAAATTGTAATCAGAGCTCAGCTGGATGACAGAGGAATGATGTCAGTCGAGTGACCTCTCCCTGCCATGGCCTGTGATAAGAACAAAGTTCCACTCTCTGATTTAATTTTTTTTGTAGGGCAATGAGGGTTAAGTGACTTGCCCAAGGTCACACAGCTAGTAAGTGTCAAGTGTCTGAGGCCGGATTTGAACTCAGGTCCTCCTGAAACCAGGGTCAGTGCTTATCCACTGTGCCCCCTCTCTCTGATTTGTACCCCACATTTGCCAAATAGAAGAAAGAGAAACAACATTGAGGCAGTCGGGGAATACTGAATAGAGCCCTGGACTTGGAGGCCAGAAAGACTTGAGTTCAAATCCTGTCACCGATAACTCTGGGCAAGTCCCTTTACCTTCTGCCTCAGGTTTCTCATCTGTAGAATGGGAATAATAGCACTGCCTTCCCAGGAGTATTGTGAGGATGAAATGAGAGAACACGTGCTGTGCCATGAACCCCAGCTATTATCAGGGCTGTTGAGACAGGGAAGACCCATAGAGTCCCCCTAGACAAAAGGAGAAACTAGATAAGGTCTCCCTGCCTTGTCTGTCCAAATGCCGACATCATTTTCCTGCAGCACAGGCCTGACAAGACTGCCTCACTGAAGAACCTTCCGTGGCTCTCTATTGCCTCTAGCAGAAAACACAAACTATTCCGGTTATCATTCAAGGCCCTTCCTGTACTAACTCTAACCTAAAAATATTTTCTTGATCTTTTTCTTTTAACATGATGAGAGTAATAATTACTAGGATTTCTATAGGGCTTGAAGGCTTCCAAAGCCTTTTACATGTATTACCTTGTTTGATCCTCATACCCATCTCCCCACCTCATGAGGGAGATGCTGTTTTCTCCATTTTACAGATAAGGAAACTGAGGCAGGGAGAGATTAAGTGCCTTGCCCCGGGTCTGAGTCAGGATTTGAACTCGGGTTCTCCTGACTCCCCGATGAGTCCTCTATTTACTGAAGTCCCACCCTGCCACAGCCTCACTCTCTAACTCCCTCTTCAGTCTGGCTGGTCTGTAGCAGACCCCTACAACCACACTGCTCTGGAAAGGCCCCGGGATAACTCAGGGGAGAGGGTCCTTATCTCTTCTCAAATTCCTCCCGTGCCTCAATGTGACCATATGGCAGCGACTGGGCTCCAGAAGCACAACCTCTGGCTGGAAAGTCTTTGAACAAAGCACAGCTGGTGCTAAGCACCAGCAGGCAGCCAGAGATGTCCGCTAAACTGTCCATTAAGGCCCAGGAGGCTTCCCATCAGCCTGCTCTGGAGAGCAGCGACTGCACCTACAAAACCAGAGATTCTGAAACGCCGACAAGGAGAGGATGACGAAGCTCTTTGGGGTCCATTTACTCATTCCCACTTTCCTTTGCACCCCTCTGCCATGCCACCATCAGGCAGGAAGAAGTGTTCTTATACACCGGCGGTGTGTGTGAGCTAGAGGGGCAAGCTCGTCAGTCTGCTCTGAGAGGCTGAGGAAGGAGCAGAATGAAGAAGCCGCATGGATCTAGGGCATCCTCCCCAGGCAGGAATCCCGACTGTGTCCTGTGGCCTTGCTTTCATCAGTATCGATACTATGAACTCTCAGAACACCCAACATGCAAACCAGGGAACAAGAAAAGATGGAAAAGATCTGGGCTTTGAGCTGACTGCAAGTTCAGTGGAGGATGAGACAGAGTAGTCACAGGGCCACTTTGTCTCCCACTTCATCCCAATCTCACAACTTCCTCCTGTTCTCCAATTCAAACAGCTGGGAGGCTAACATGCCTCTTGCAGATACCTTCCAGAACCTGGGAGAGCCAGGGCTATCTCCACTCTAAACAGCAGCTCAGATTCAGCCAGGGGCGACGGAAGTCTTCGGTCAGCCTCTGATCTGGGGAGGAGATGGGTTCCCAAGATCCCTAGGAACACGATGCTTTTTGATCACAGAAACATTTTAAATGATAGTTAGGGATAGGTGGAATGGCTCCATACTTCAGAAACCTTCTGGGTTGGGTGGGTCAGTCTAGAAATCCAACCAGGAAAATCCATTCTTCCCCAACCACTACCACTGATGCAGACCAGCAGGTCAGTCCTAAATCAAGACACTGGCTCAGTTGGCCCTGTGGTCAGCTAAGACTTCCACAGCTTTTCAGTATGAACACACAGGACACCCCTGTTTGTAAACTGGGGACTGTTGTGCATAGGCCAAGTGTGAGTTGCTGCTGCTGCTACCACTGCCCCAAAAGGGAGCTCACTGAGGCAGGCCATGTGGACTGGACATGGGATTTCACAGCTATGGGGCACTCCCAGAAGAGGAACTCCCTTTACCAGTGCAGGTAGCCAACCCTTTCTTGGAAACCTGGAGTCTCAGAGAGTTGTCTACTGTGCCGAGATAGGAAGGGGCTTGCCCAGAGGCATCTGACACCTGGGACGCTTCCCAAGGAATGAACAGGCCCTGTCCACTCTCCCCTATTGTCTCTTATTCAACCATCTGTCTTGGGAAAGCTCCTATGAAAGACCCCTCCCCATTTGTTAGCGGGCCTCTTAAAATGAAGTATCCCCAACAGATTCAGTAGTGGCAGTGGCAGTGGTAGTAGTGGTGGTAGTGGTAGTAGCGGTGGTGGTGGTAGAAGGAGGAGGAGGAGGAGGGAAGTAGTAGTAAGTAGTAGTGGTAGTTAGCACTAGGTAGTACTAGTAGTAGCAGCAGCAGCTGCTGCCATTTATATAGGACCTACTATGTGCCAAGCTCTGTGCTGAGTTCTTTACAAATATCTCACTTTATCCTCAAAATAACCCTGCAAGGCAGATGCTATTATTACTTCCATTTTACAGATGAGGAAACTGAGGCAGACAGAGGTAAGCAACTTGCATGGAGTCATACAGCTAGAAAGTGCCAGAGGCCAAATTTGAACTCAGAACTTCCTGCCTTCAGGCTTGGTGCTCCACCCACTACACTACCCACCTCAGGGGAGGGAGTCTTCCCTCTGGCCTCTACCCAACTCAGACACATACATGTATGGCAACCACGGCCCTCTGGGAGCTGTCAGAAAAGGAAATGGGGCCAGACTGGTACAATCAGTTCCTGACCAAGTCATGCTAGTTTTCTGGGAGCGACAACCACTTCTCTCATAAGTCACCCCTTTGACAACATGTTTGAGACTTTCCCCCCAGGGATGGAAGTCCTATTTCGACTCCTAGTAAATCGATGTCTACATCATATCATGTGGTTTTCTAATGATGATGTCAATTTTAGATGTAGACAGTGACTCAAAGAGCGGGTAAGGGAATGGCCCAGACTCGCAGGGCTACTAGTATATGTCAGAACTGGAAGGAAATGTGGGGTATGGATGACGTAAGGAGGAATTCCTCTGTGCTTGCCAGTGTGTGGTGGGGCTCAGGATGGGGCAGCCTGGTGCACCTCGGCAGGGCTACGCCGACCTGATCCATCGGGCTCTGATTCTGCCCACTGGGCAAAGGGCCCATGGGCCATCAGCTCCAGGCCTTGGTCTTGATCGCCTGCCAACACCTTCCTTGGCAGTCCCAGGAAGAATGCTGCTGCCCCCAATGTGACCAAAGCACCATTCCACGGAACCTGGATGGATTGTGCACGAGGGATTACATGTGCACACACTGTCTCCCCAACACAAGAACAAAGGCTCTTTGTGGGCAGGCCCTCTTTCCACTTTGTCTTTGCATGCACAGGGTTGTTCAGTTGTGTCTGACTCCTTGTGATCTCATTTGGGGTTTTCTTGGCGAAGAGACTCATTTTACAGATGAGAAAACTGAGGCAAAGAGGGTGAAGTGACTTGCCCAAGGTCAGTCACCCAGGAAGTGTCTGAGGCCAAATCTGAATTTAGGAAGATGAGTCTTCCTCGCCAGGTCTGGCGCCCCCTCCACTATAGTGCCACCTCGCTGCCCTTGGCACAGGGTTGTTGTTGCTGCTGCTGCTGTTTATCCTTCATGTGCAAAGAGGACCATGACTACAGGAAGGTGATGCCTTGATTTGAAAGTGAACGGGACTGAAGGGAGGCAGGGCTATGCAGTCGCCAGCCTCACTCTCTCCTCTAGAGCCACTTGGGTCCAGTAGCAAGATAGAGACCAAGATGACTGGAGACGGTCCCAGTTGCAGTGAGAGACCTTGGCCTTCCGAAGCTCAGGTCTTTCCCAGGTCTGAGTTTGTCTGAAGCAACATGCATTCAGTGATTAAGGCTAAGTAAGAAATGAGGCCAAGAAATGGACTCTTTTACTTAGTCAAAAAAAAAAATCAGTCTGAGAGGGGAAGATCCTCAGAGTTTCCAGACAAAACAGAAATAATTGCTATTTACACCCACTCTGAGCCATCAAAACCCAAACAATGATCAGGTGAGGCTTGGCCTGGGAGCTATTGTGGCCAATCAGTGAAAGCCAGAGTCATTTGGGTGTAAGGAATAGTTTTTTTAAATGATAGACTAGGGGGAGCTAGGTGGTACAGTGGATAAAGCACCGGCCCTGGATTCAGGAGGACCTGAGTTCAAATCCGGCCTCAGACACTTGACACTTACTAGCTGTGTGACCCTGGGCAAGTCACTTAACCCCCATTGCCCCGCAAAAAACAAACAAATAAATGATAGATGAAGGGGCAGCTAGGTGGTGCAGTGGATAAAGCACCGGCCCTGGATTCAGGAGGACCTGAGTTCAAATCCGGCCTCAGACACTTGACGCTTACTAGCTGTGTGACCCTAGGCAAGTCACTTAACCCCAATTGCACCACCAAAAAACAAACAAAAAAAGAAGTTAGATGTGACAGATGTTTGGAGAAAACTGAATTGGAGCAGAAAAAATGATAGACTAAATAAGTAGGGAAGAGGAAAAAAGAGAAATCTAGCCCGTAAACCCTAAGATATCTTGTGAGGTTTCAGTGATCGCAATTTATATTCCTTTGGACAGAGTACTTACAGGTAAGGGTATGATTCCCTATGTGGACAGAGGGAGGGGAAGGAAGGAAGGAAGGAAGGAAGGAAGGAAGGAAGGAAGGAAGGAAGGAAGGAAGGAAGGAAGGAAGGAAGGAAGGAAGGAAGGAAGGAAGGAAGGGAGGGAGGAAGGAAAGAAGGGAGGGAGGAAGGAAAGAAGGGAGGGAGGAAGGAAGAAAAGAAGGAAGGGACGGAGGAAGGGAGAAAGGAAAGAAGGAAATAGCAGCATTGCCTGACTGGAACTGGCTAGCTGGGTCCCCAGTGGGGCAGCTACTACTACTTACCGATTTGTTTTTCCTTCATTCTTTTTTTTTTTTTGGTGAGGCAATTGGGGTTAAGTGACTTGCCCAGGGTCACACAGCTAGTAAGTGTTAAGTGTCTGAGGCTGGATTTGAACTCAGGTCCTTCTGAATCCAAGGCCAGTGCTCTATCCACTGCGCCACCTAGCTGCCCCTGTTCTTCATTCTTGAAGAGGACCATGACATCAGGAAGGTGATGTCTTGACTTGCAAGTGAACTGGCCTTAAATGAGGCCGGGCTGTACAGTCACTAGCTTCACTCTCTCTTCTGGAGCCATCTGGGTCCAGTGTAGGATATAGATCAGGACACCTGGAGACGGCCCCCCCCACAAAGAGGAAATGAGCAAGGAAACATTGAGAGTTTACGGCATCATACTAAAGGTCCTTTCAGTGCTAGGGCAGCACCTGGGGAGAAGCAGGCCCCAAAGTACCACGTGGTCACCAGAAGCAGGAAGGATACCGCTGAGCATGCTCTATGGAGGGAAGGGTGATCTGTCTCCCAGGCTTCCGCTGTCCTCACTATCATCACTTCCCCACCGCCGCTCCCTCTTGGCTGTCACCCACACTTCCCAAGATGGCCTTTCACTTCTCAAAACGATAAGGACTGGTACATTGGTTACTTCCTCGTGTCTCAGGGTAGGCCCCCAGTACTCCAGAAGGGCCTATCACACAGCTCCGGCTGGTCGTCTCTCCTTCCAGGCTGGAAGGTCATTGAAGGCAGGAATTCTCTCCCCATAACTCTGCCTGGAACATGCCCCACTCCCACAGAGGCGCCTAACACCCATGTGCGGCATCCATCAGGCTGTACTTCGATGGGATGTCATCGAGGTGCTGTCTGGTCTTATCAAACAGAAGTCAATTATTAATTCATGTCAGGAACAAGAATACTGGCATTATCATAATGCAAATAGCCCCAGCCCAAGGCCCGGGCTTCAGGAACCAAGGTTCCTTAGCCATCTGCTATCATCTTGCGGGCCCCAGCCCTGCTCACATCAAGGCTGTCCCTAGGCCTCCACCTCAGATAAGAGAAAATACCAAGGCTTTTCTTCTCCTGTTGCCACACCCCCATAATTCACATTCAAAAGGGAGGCCAGAGACCCTTCACATCACACCTCAGTCCTGAACCTCACTGTCTACAGAATAGGAGCTCCATGAGCAGGTCCTTCCAGGTATGAGTCTGGCCTGCCTGCATTCAGAGCTGGACTCAGAGTCTTGATGACCCGCTCCCTGGCAGCATGGACGGCAGCTCCCGGCCGGCTGTGAGGTGTAGTGGCAGCCGGATTGTGAAGGGCTTTCAATACCAAACAGATGAGTTTGTATTTGCCGCTGAAGACAGCTTCCTGGGCAGAGGAGTCTGACCCAGTCTGAGCTTCAGAAGATCAATGTGATATTTAAAAAATTGGTCATCTGGGGCTAGGGGGATGGGAAGAAGAGATGATGAACTGGGTAAATAATAAATAAATAAAATCCTCCCAAAAAGGAAAATCAATTTGTCAAGCGTGAGGAGAGACTGGATTATTTGGGAAGACCAATTAAGAGGTTCCTGCCACAGACTAAGGAGGCTGGAGGGGAGGGGGAGAAGAGAATAAAGACAGGTCTAAGAATGGTCCGGAGGTGACTGACTGGATATGAGTCTTGAAGGGAGCTTTGGTCCAAGAATGCTGGAGCCTTGGACCCCGCAGCCTGAGGCATTTAAGCAGAAATGCCCAGCAGGCAGTGGGAGACACTCTGGGAGATTTCAGGAGGGCAAATACCTTGGCTTGGGAGTCGGCTGCATAGCTGAACCCACAGGAGCTGGTGGGATGACCAAGAGACCAGAGAGGAAAAAGGACAGGACCCTGGACGGAGCCCTGGAGAACAGGGGCTGGGCGTGGAGGGGGATGGGCTTAGGAGATTCAGAAGGATGGTGATCGACAGGGAGGAAGAGAAGCAAGACAGGGTCACAAACACCCAGGAAGGAGATTGTATTAAGGAGAAGGGGGACCAACTGTCCAGAGCTGAAGAGGTCAAGAAAGATGAGGCCACGGCAACAGGAAGCCATCAGAACAGATCGTTCTGGGTCATCCTAATCATTAAGAAACTTGTGGCTACCTAGAGGGGGAAGAGGCCTCACTGCAAGGCCCACCCCCTAGCGGGCCCTAGCGCCATCTTGTAAGATCAAGATGAGAAAACCCAAAGGGACCCTTCCACAAGGCGATGGCCCTTCAATATCTGGTCTTCTCTCACGCCCCCCCACCTTTTCCTCAGATCAAACATTTCCAGCTCCTTCGTCTGAGGGGAGCACGGGGAATGTTTTCACGCTTCCTGAACACCCTCCTTTGGACAGGATCCAATCTAGCAATGTTCTTCCTCAAACATGGTACTCAGAAGTGAAGCTGATACCCAGCTGTGGCCTGGTCAGGGCAGAGGCCAGAGGGACCAGTCGCCTTCTGCACTCTGGCTCCTCGGCAGCCTAAATCCCACAGGTTTTTGGCCTGCTACACCATATGCAATCAAAGAGTGTTCACTGATAAGCACCTACTGTGTGCCAGAAACTCTTCTTGACAGCCAAACTGGCTTCCTCAGTGTTCCCTGGACATGTTAGGTGCCGGGGAAACCATACAAAAGCCTGCCCTCAGGAGGTATCTGTTCTGCCCAGGGTCACCGTGTGCTCACAGACAGGTCAGTACAGGATAGATACAAAATCTATATTCAGTGCCTGTAAGAGCTTCTTGGGGGTAGGGGGGGCTCCGAAAGGGGGAAGGGACAGCAGGCCAGGCCTGGGGGCTGGGGATGGACTCTGTGTCGTCTGATTGGCGTGTATAACGCATGCTGGTGAGCAGTGGGGGCTCTGCCCTGGTGGCATTCTGGCTGTGGCTACCTTCTCCAGGAACAGCCTTAGTCTGGCGCATGGGTGGAGGAGAGCCTGGAGGCCAGCAATCCCTTAGCAGATGATGGCACAAGTCCCTCCCTGCCATCCAATCGACCCTCCCAGATCTTTGGTCAAGAACCGTCCTCCAGTCACATCTCCCCCAGCCCGTTCCTATGATTGACTTTTTTGGGGGGGGGGCAATTGGGGTTAAGTGACTTGCCCAGGGTCACACGGCTAGTAAGTGTTAAGTGTCTGAGGCCAGATTTGAACTCAGGTACTCCTGAATCCAGGGCCAGTGCTTTACCTACTGCACCACCTAGCTGCCCATGACTGACTCTTTTATATATATATATAGTTTTATATGCATTATTTCTTTATTTCCTTTTTTTTTTTGTGGGGCAATGAGGGTTAAGTGACTTGCCCGAGGTCATATAGCTAGTGAGTGTCAAGTGTCTGAGGTCAAATTTGAACTCAGGTCCTCCTGAATTCAGGGCCAGTGCTCTAACCACTGCACCACCTAGCTGCCCATGACTTACTCTTAGAACCCAAGCTCCTTGACTGGATTCAGCCCAATGTTCTAGCCCACCATGTTCTTGCTGGAGCCTGAGTCTGTCAGCCATCCACCGCACTAGTGATTCCTCCTCTTCTTGTTTTGTTTCTTTAAACCTGCTGTTTTTTAGGCTTGCTGGGAGTGTCTTCACCTGTGTCAGTCTTCCTCAAGTTTCTCCCGACTCCAGCCATCTTCCATTTGGCCGATAAAGGGAGTTCCCTAAGACACAGGTCCGGCCATGACAGCCCCTCCTCACTAAACCCCAATGGTTCCGTCACCCCCAGGAAATATGACATGCCCTGTTTAGTGGACAGGGTCCTTCGTAAGCTTGTCCCTCCCCCCCCAGTCTCCTTGCACCTCATTCACTCCGACATGCCCCACACACCAGCGATGCTGGTCTTCCTGCTCCTCCTCACATACAAGCCTCCATTTCCCAGGCGATTTTCCTGGCTGCCCCCCCCCCCGCCCCCCCCCCCCCAGTCTAGAATGCTCTTTCCCTCCCCCCCAGCTTCCTCTAAGTCCCAGCTAAAATCCTGCCTGCCATGAGAAGCCTTTTCCAGCCCCTGGAATTCTCGTGCTCTCCCTCTGTTGCTTCTCTCCAATTAATCCCACCCGCAGTCCTGTCTGTGCTCGGTGTTGGCACGCGGTCTCCTCCATTAAGTTGGGAGCTCTGCCGATGAGAATGGAAACTGAGCGGGGACCAAGACATCTCTGCCTCCCCTTAATCAGAAGAGGCTCTGAGATGTGGCTCTGAAGTGAGGAGCAGGAGGCCAGCTTAGCAAGTGTGTCGTTCATTCAACAAATACTTGGGGGTGCTTGTGGGCGTCATCCCGTTCAAAGCAGAACCACAGAAAGCTGGAGCTGGGAAGGCCCTTGGAATATGGCTGCCCAGAGCTGCCAGGGCTCTCCGACCCACCTCCTTGGGCCACCCCGAGGAGGCCAACCTTGCTCCCAGTGTTTCCCAAGGTCCTCTCTGAGCAGACGCTTCAGAGCCAGCTCACAAGTGAAACTGGAACAGTCCCCCTTTCACACACTTTCCTACACCCCTACACTCTCCCACTCCTCGCTGACTCCCTGCCAACCTGAGGCTGTTTCCTTAAGACCTTTCACCAAATTCACCAGCCTTGGTGCCAGCCAAGTTCTGACTAGTTCTGAAAATCAGCCCTAGCCACTGAGGTCACTGAAGAGAGTCAGAGAGGCCGTGCAACACAGAGAACAGAGAGCCAGCCTCAGAGTTGGGAAACCCTGGGTTCGGGTCTCTGCCAACTCAGACACACGCTGGCAGGTCTGACACTCTTGGTGCCCCTTTGCAGCTCTGAGCCTCCAAGGTGCAGAGTAGGGAGGGGGAGTAATCTGCATCAGTGGAGAGAGTTTCCTCCCATGGAGTGCCCTGTACCCATGGAATCACAGGTCTGGCCCTCCTAGCCCTCTCCCTCCAATGGAAATTCTAAAGTCTGTTCCCTAGGCCCAGTCCACCCGAGTGAATGCACACACAGCTTCCCACAGTAACCACTGTGCAGGGGACAGCCATGGTCAGAGATGCATGTTTGGGGGCATTCTGGGAAGAGCCCAGGCTTATCAGAGTCTTAACTGAGTCTTCCAGGGGCTCTGTGAGAGAGGCCATGGGCACAGAATGGGTGATTCAGTGGCCAAAGCCTACCGACTCCTGATCTGGAGGACCGCCCACTGTGCTGTGTATTCTGCCATCTTACACCTTTGCCCATATGCCTACATCCCTCTCAGCAAGGGGCAGGGTGTCATGGAGACTCTTTCAGGGGTCTTCAGGGTCAAAACTCTTTTGATAATAATGCCAAGACGCTTTCATTTCTAATGTGGTAAATATCAATAGATATAACCCACATAAACAAAAGCTCTTTGGAGTGGGGGGTCCTCAATAATTTTTAAGAGTGTAAAGGGATCCTGAGATCAAAAGATTTGACACCCTCAGGGATCCCTTCCAACTCTAAGAGCCTGTGGATTTATGATACCACAATCAAGAAGGAATTGGAAGCCCCCACGTACATCAAAATATTTATAGCAGCACTTTCTGTGGTAGCAAAGACCCGGAAATGGCCCACTGACTGACTCCAGAATGGTTCAACCTAGGGTAGTTTGTGACTGTAAAGGAAAATGATGAATACAGAGAAGCACCAAAGGACTTCTATGAAGCGATACCGAGTGAAGTCAGTAGAGCCAAGAAAACAACATGCCCCATGACTAAAACCAGGGAAATGGAAACAACCACCACACACAAAACAACTGAAAGTAAAAGCTGCGACATTACAAAGAACACACTTGGCCCAAAGAAAGCCCTGAGAAAGCTCCTCTGTAGAATTGGTATGGGGAGGATCCACAGTTATGAAATATGGCGCAGATTCTCAGACTTTGGGGGAAACACTGACTGGTTTTGCTGGTTTTTTCCTCTTATATTTCTTTAGTTTTCTTTAAAAAAATAAAATTGGAAAAATAATTTTTAAAAAATAAAATAAAATAAAATAAAATAAAATTGGGGGGGGCAGCTAGGTGACACAGTAGATAGAGCACTGGCCCTGGAGTCAGGAGGATCTGAGTTCAAATCTGGCCTCAGACACTTAACACTTACTAGCTGTGTGACCCTGGGCAAGTCACTTAACCCCAATTGCCTCACCAAAAGATAAAATAAAATTTGTTATATGGGATGGCTCTCTGGAAAGGGAGAAAGGAAAGAGATATTGGGGAAAATTGTGGCAATATGACAACAACAAAAAAATCATAAAACTTTTAAAAGAAGGAATTAAGACATGCTGCATTCAATCCCATGAACAACTTCCCTGTCACTACTGAAGGGCTGAGGTGGCCGTCAATGGTTCTGCAGCAGTAAGGTAGCAGGCAGATTCCCCAAGTCTAGCTTTTGGTCATACAACACTAAGTGTCCGATAAGGGCTTAGAGTCCAGCATCTCCTCTCTCAAAGCCCAGCAGTCCCCCACTTCCCTGGTGGGAGAATGTCTATGATAAAAGCACCAAACTCACAGGGTGGTTGTGACGATCAGAGATTTGGGAGCTATTCTTCTTGTTAACTATTCACCAATGGAAGGCAGCAGGGTGCCACGGAAAGAGCCCTGCACCAGGAGTCAGGAGAGGCCCAGGCTTGGATCCTGACTCTGGTCCTTGCCAGGTGCCTGGCTCTGGAGAGCTGCTTCACCCAATCGAGCCTCAATTTCCCAATTTGTAAACTGGGGATACTCGTGTCTCCTTTCTCTCAGGGCTGTGGTAAGAAGGAGGCTTTATAGACCTAAAAGCCTTAAAGGGAAGTGGCCCCCTTCTAATGATGTTACTGGACTAAACAGTGAGAATTCTATGACCTGAGGGGTCTGCTTTTTGTCAGCTGCCAGGGAAATTAAAACCTGAAATTCTGTTTCCTGCTTAACAGCCACGATTACTGGGGTGCCTGCTTCTGGGGTGACCTTCTGCTTCCTTTTTTTTTTTTTGCGGGGCAATGGGGGTTAAGTGACTTGCCCAGGGTCACACAGCTAGTAAGTGTCAAGTGTCTGAGGCCAGATTTGAACTCAGGTACTCCTGAATCCAGGGCTGGTGCTTTATCCACTGCGCCACCTAGCCGCCCCCCTTCTGCTTCCTTCTTGGTGCCATGTGCTGGGCCCCCCTCTCCTCAGGAGACGACTGCAGCCTCCTTGAGGGTGGTATGAGGGAGGGGTGGTGGTCTTGGCTCTCTCTTTGCAGCCCCACCGCACAGCTAGCACAGGGCCCTGCACATTTCTTTTTCAGTCAGATTGGGGTGTGGAGACATACCCTGCACTGCTACAGGTGAACTGCCTGTCTAAAACTCAGCAAGCTGGCAGGACACTGAGAAGTGAAGTGCTAGTGACACGTGTCACAGGGGGTCATTCAAACCCAGATCTTGCTGACTGGGGCTGGCCCTCTGTCCAATCCACCACATCATGATAGGGCCCAAGCAGGCAGGAAAGCAACCACAAGCATTTATGAAGAGCCTACTATGCCAAAAAAAAAAAAAAAAAGAGCCTACTACCCGCCAGGTTCTCTGCTGGGCAAAAATGAAATCTGCTCTTGAGGAGCTTACCCTGCATGGTAAAATGCGAGCCCCCGGGGGAGGGGAGAGCAATCTGCCCACTTAAGGGCCCCCAAGCTGATGAAAGTCCTGGTTCCGCCAGAGTAACAGGCAGATCTTCACAGACAACCACAGTGGCAGCAAGAGAGATCCAGGCTATAACACAGCACAAACACGCCATGGGAGTTTGAGATCTCGGGACTGAGCAATGCCCACATCCACAGCCTGTTCCTCGGGTCCCCTAAGAAGTTGGGGGGAGTCAGCAAAGGCCTCGGCTAGGAGCTAGGCCCTGAGGTGACCTATGATGTGGCAGAGAGGAGGGAGTGCACACCAGGCAAAAGGGACAGCCTAAGCAAAGGTATGGAGGGGAGAGATGAAATACAGGATATGTGGAACAGCAAGCAAGCCGCCCAAATGGGCCACAGTCACAAATTTGACCCACAGGACAAGGAAAGAGGCCGTGAACAGGCATGGCCCGGGTTCCTGGTCCCAGACGCCAGGTTCAGAAGAGAAGAGATCAGGGACTCAACTCCTGGTGTGGGACACAGGGAGAGAAGCAAGGCTAGGGCAAATCTGACCTCCACCTCCGGTACAAGACTGGGGCAGCCTCAGTCTGCACCTGCAGAACTGCCCACACCTACGGACAGGAGTAGGGCCAACAGTTGTTTCCTAGAGCTCCAGACAGGGACAAGTTTGATGCCAAGCAGCAAACTGGAGAGTGCAGGACTCTCTAGTCCAAGCTGCTGGACCTCCTGACAAGAAAGGCCAAGACCATACAAGGCTGAGACAGCCAAAGTATGCAAAGCCTGGCCCTGACACCAAGTCCCAGGAAGTAAGGCTAGAAGAATGAGTTAACAGAAAAAAACAAAGAGCTGTTATGAGAACAGGGATGCCCAAGACACACACAAAGGAAAGGAGAATAACCCCCAAATACCTACAGGAATTCAGGGGCAGAAGAGCTACAGCCTGGATTACACTTGATTGAGCAGCCACCATGATGCAGGAGAGAAGAGCTCAGAACAGAGTATCTCGGAAGGTGAGTAAGAGCTGAGATTTGAACCAAAGTGTCTCTTGACCCCCAATATACTGTTCTCTCCTCTATGGTTCTTGCCTCTTGGGCCAGAACATGGGAATGTGGTATAGTGGAAAGAGCACTGGACTTAGGACTGGATTCAAATCCTAGCCCTGCCGCTGTGTGACCTTGGGGAAGTCATTTCTTCTCCCTGGGCCTCCGTGTCCTCAACTATACAATGAGGTTAGACTACATGGCCTCTACCTAGTACTAGATCTGTGACGCTATAAGAGTTTCCAAGTTGTTTCC
Organism: Dromiciops gliroides; assembly: GCF_019393635.1. NCBI lineage: Eukaryota > Metazoa > Chordata > Mammalia > Microbiotheria > Microbiotheriidae > Dromiciops > Dromiciops gliroides. Next base: position 289,830,308 of record NC_057865.1, read on the forward strand.
TGTCTGAGAGGTGGTCTCCAAACCACCCACACTTCCCTTTGGCCACCACCATCAGGAATAAAGGAGAAGAATAGCTGGGGCCTACCACCCACCGGAATCCATTCTGCGGGGATCTGGGGTTCACCAGCAGGCAGTCCCACGTGCGATGAGTGCTGTTCTTAAACAAAATCAACTGTCCTTCCTCCCTGAGCTGGATACAGGCTCTGTAGTCAGCCATGGACACTTCTTTCACCCGAAATGGGTTGGAAAACAAGTTGGTGACATTGCTAATTGTGCTAACCAGGCGGCCAAAGAATTGCATCCTCCCGGGAGTGGGGGGGTCGGTCTTGCTTTCTTCTCCCTCCGTCTGGAAGAAAACGGGGTCTGTGGTCAGCTGGGCTTGGTCCCCCATCCCACCTCACCAAGCGTTGTGGAATTCTGCCCAGACGTCCCTCTTCCTCCCCACCAGGCCTTCTGCCACCAGACTGGGCCCTGGAGTCCTCAAGAGCTTCGGCAAGGTCCCCAAGAGGGCACTGAAAAGGAGGGAGAGAAAAGAGAAACACCATTGAGAGGAAGGTTGGCACGAGAAGCTTCGGCAAGGTCCCCAAGAGGGCACTGAAAAGGAGGGAGAGAAAAGAGAAACACCATTGAGAGGAAGGTTGGCACGAGAAGCTTCGGCAAGGTCCCCACGAGGGCACTGAGAAGACGGGCACAAGCTGGCTCGGGGGAGCGGGCCCCAGGACTCAGGGAGTCCACTCCTGGCTCTGGCGCTGACAGACTATGTGAAGGGAAGCCAGTCAACAGCCCATCCTCTGCCTCAGTTTCCCCAACAGAGACAAGTAAGCGTGCTCTCCCCTCCGTTGTGGTGGCTATGCTAAAAGCCACGAGGAAGTAAATTCCTGGGGAAAGGGGCTTCACCACCAGGGAGAGGCCACTCGGGACAGGTGGCCGTTTGCTCTACGCCTTTAGGATAACCTCAGCCTCAAGCTGGTATTCTGTACCCTTGCCCCCTTTTATTGTAATCCCCCTCTCAGAGATGAGGAAACAGACCCAGGGAAGGAAGGGATTTGCCCAGGGTCACACAGCTAGTTAAGAACTAGGCCTTGAGCCCAGGTTCTCGGACTCCCGTCCAGGGGTGCTGTCTCCTTTGACCCCAGTGCCAACCAAGCCTACTTGCCCTCTTCTAAAGAGGAAGGGAGGGCTAACTGGAGTATGGCGAACTCTGCCTGCTGGCTCAGCCAGATAGGACCCAGTGCCTTCCAAAGAGCCATCCTGCTTACCTCGTGCCTCCTTCCCCAAGCCCTTCACAGTCCAGAAAAAGGCCTGACCACGGCCTCTACTCTACACAGGGTCAGAGGGCTGGGCAAAGGCCACCTCCTCAAAGCCGACCACTTCCACAAAGCATCCTCCCCTGCAAAGGGACCCTGGGCTGCAGGCACTGGGGAGACAGAGGAGCCCTGTCTGGCCCCGATAAGTGATCTACCCTCCCTCGACTTTTGTTTCCTTATCTAGAAAATGGACAAGATCATCTCTAAAGTTCTTCCCAGCTCTGATGTTGCATCGGTTTCTAGTGGGACTGACAAGGGCAAAGGCCCCAGGCTTTCCTCTGTCGACTCGCTCAGACATGGAGGTGAAGGAATAAAAAGGCACGGAGTGGGAAGAAAGCGCAGTTGTGGGACTCCCCTCCTCCCCCCAACTGCAAGATTACTGGGAGCCTTTGTTAAGCTGGGATGGAGTAGCCCTTTGTTGGGGTGCTGTGGAGAGGGCAATGTTTATTTAGTGACATTACCCTATACCAGGCAGAACCTCACACTCTGACATCTGCCAACGCTGTTACAGCCTGAGCGACCCTAGCAAAGTCCTTTAGCCTCTTGGGCCTCAGTTTCCTCGTCCATAAAACTGAGGGGGAAGGAGGGAAGCACCCCTTCTCAGGCTTCCTCTGTCTGTCTCTCTGTCTGCTGAAGCTATTACATACCGGATCTGGGGCCTTGACTCACCGATCAGACAAACGCCAATCTCTTTTTCCCGGCTGGAACGGGCACGTCGCCTGACAGACGACCCACGCTTGCCCAGCCAGCTCGGATTCTTATATTAGGGCTCGTGCGGGGACTGGGAGGCGGGGCAGCGGAGGGTTACCGTGTGAGTCAGGAGGCTGCAGCGCTAGGCCTGGCTCTGCAATCGGCCTGTGTGCCGAGTGACCTCAGGCAACTTTCTTCCCCGGGGACCTCACTGTCGAGATTGCTACAATCAAGGCATGGTCCCATGCACCTCGAATAGGCTATGACTGGATGAGCTTTTTGGTTAGCCTCAGTGACCTGGCACGTCCTTCCTACGGCACTTCACAGAAGAAAAGGCACTCCCTGGAGAGTCCTGCCACCCCCACTGAGAAGATAAGGGAAAGAGAAATCATGTGATTTCTGGTTCTCCCCCCCCCCAAAGAGGCTGAGCACTTCCCCAGGGGCCTTGTCGTCCTCTCACCCCCTTTCTGCCACTGACCAAGACCCCCACCCCCCACCCTGGCTCTCGGAGGCAGCAGCACAGGGAGGGGGCAGGTGGTTTCTGTTGAAGGGATTGTCTTCATCAGAAAGTCTGCAGGTGAGGTGAGAATCAGAGGCCGGGTCCAGGCCACCTCTGCTCTGACAAACACAGAGACCTCTGTACTCGAGGGAGGCGCTAGCCACAGGGCCTTGGCTGGACCCCAGCCAGGGCTGGCACACACCCACTGCCTCCTGCAGGCAGAAGGGATTGGGAAAGGCATCTCTCTCCAAAGATGCTGCTCCATCCCCAACCCAAAAGGAAGGAGGGTGTGCAAGCCAGTTATTCCACATTTCTGAGCCCCGGTTTCCTTATCTGCAAAATGGGGGTGACCCTAACCCTACAGCATGAGGGTGTTGTGTGGAAAGCTAAACCAACCAACGATAGGGGGATTCTTACTAACAGCTATGATAATAACCTCTCCCAATTTCTGTCCCTGTTCGAGGAGACCCTCCATAATCCTCCCTGCCTTGAGCTTCTCTGACCTTTGGCCTGGAAAGAATGCAATGACTTCTGCTTACCTGTTCACAGTCTGCTCTGCCTCTCTATCCTGTGTTATCTCACTGCCTGTGTTCTAGGGGTATATCCATGTCGGTCTGATCGACTCTAGACCAGGCCTGCCAACGGCAGCTCCCCAAGGGCCCCTGCAGACAGACACTTAGTAAAGACTTCTTCCTGAAGGTGATGATGACACGGCGGTGACGATGACAGTCGTCTACTCTTGGGTGCTGAATGTTTGGGGAGTAACTAACCCAGATCCCCTCCCCTGAGGCGCAGAGATGGGCCGAACTTGGCTGGGGCTGAACCAGAGGCCTCGGGCCTCCCTTCAGTGGTGGCCCAGTCAATCGACAAGCATTTATGAGCCCAGGGGGCTCACACACTAATGGAGAAGGTAAGCAAGCCCTCCTCTTCTAAACCCCCCTCCAGACCTCATCCTTCTACTTAAATCTCCAGTGGTTTCCTTTTAATAAAATGTAAACTGCTGCTCAACCCAGCATTCAAGGCCTTCCACAATATGGCTCCCACTCCCCTGCCCAGCCTTCTCATGTCATCTGCACTCCAGGTGGTCCAGCCTGCCACCCAACCTGACTCCTTTGGTCACTTCAGCCCCTGCCCTCTCTCTTGGGGACCCTTCCTTTTGTCCCTTCTCCCCTTTCTTCAAGAATCACCTCAAATCTACCCTGTTCCCAGGAAGCCTTCCCTGACCTCACGAGGTGAGCCTTCTGACTCACTAAGTGGCTCAGTCCCTTGGGTAAATCCAGTGGTTAAGGAAGCCAGTCTTTATACGGAGCCAAAGTCTGCCGCGCTCTTCCTTCTGCCCCCTGGAGGGAAGTGACAAGCCCCAGCCCCCTCCCACATCTAAGGACAGCCCTCAAGTCCCCCCAAGGCTTCCCTTCCCCAGGGATTACATCAGTGCTGCCCTCCAAGAACCCTGAGGCTCCAGCTTCCTCCATCCTCCTGACCAGCCTCTTCCACACATGCTGGTGCAGGGGCCAACAACCTTTTTAAAAGTTGAACACAACAGTCCAGAAAGGTGTCTATAGAATCACAGATTGTCTGACCTGAGGGGAACCTGAAAGCTTTATAATGGCTGGGCTGGGGAAGGGCTGAAAATAGAGAATGTCAAAGTGGGAGGGAGCTTAGAACAGGGAAGGTCAGAGCTGGGAGGGAGCTTAGAACAGGGAAGGTCAGAGCTGGGAGGGGCCTTAGAACAGGGAAGGTCAGAGCTGGGAGGGGCCTTAGAACAGGGAAGGTCAGAGCTGGGAGGGAGCTTAGAACAGGGAATGTCACAGATGGGAGGGGCCTTAGAACAGGGAATGTCACAGATGGGAGGGGCCTTAGAACAAGGAATGTCACAGATGGGGATCAACTATAGCCTTTAACATGCCTGACCAGGACCAAGTACAGGAGAGTTCCTTTGTTCTTTTCATGTGGTCTACAATGACATTAGCTCTTTGTGGAGAAACCATCCTTTAGGATAATCATGCACCCAAATATCTCTTTGGGAAGAAAAACTCCAGCTGTCCCCCAGAGGCCCAGCATTCAGGGAGTTTTCTCTCTGCTCCAGACATCATCTTGAGACGACCTTGGGGTGCCACTGGGTGAATTCTCTCAGTTTCAGTCATTTGATTCTGCTCAGCTGTGTTGGAGAGGCAGTCCATGTCTGGGTCAGAGGAGGTCTGGGAGCTCATTAGAGCAAGGTCCAGTCTGGCTTTTGATGCAGACAGTCATAGCGCCCGGCTGGGTGACCCAGGCCCAGTCACTGGCAACTCTCCGAGGCCCAGAGAAGGTGCTGACCTGCATGGGAAAAAGGGATTTCCTCGGAATTCCTTCTGTCCTTGCAGTCACAGCTCTGGCGCTGGCCCTGGACTGACGTCGAACCTTCAGCAGGACATCTCACTTTGCCCAACAGTCCAGAAGAGGCTCCACGCAGGCTGGACTTGGTCCACATGACACCACGTTTGCCCAAAAGGCAAAGAAAGCTTTTATAAACTGGCCTTTGGTCAAGTATGCAATCTATTTAGAATACAAACGGTCACTTCTGCTGTTTCTGGTGCTTAAGTTCCAATGTGTGTATGTGGAGTAGGTCTGCCTGTCTAAGGGGTCGGGTAGGCAGTGAAGCGGTGATGCTGGGGAAAGAGCAGGAGACCAGAAGCCAGGAAGAATATGAGTTCAAATCTGGCCTCAGACACCTATTAGGTGTGTGAGCCTGGGCACATCACTGGCACCTGTTTGCCTCAGTTCCCTTGCCTGTAAAATGGGAAAGATGTTACCATCCCTCCTAGGGCTATTGTGAGGATAAAATCAAATATCTAGGGCGTTGCAAACCTTCACACCAGAAATGCTTAGCTCTAAGGACTCTTGTTACTTGTACCTCATTAACCCTCTTCAGAAGCCTCTTGGTCACACCACTACAAACTCCAAGCATGTGATTCTGTGGCAAGGGTCCGACATTCTGGATCAAGAGGACCTGGGCTGCAATTTGGTCTCCTCCCCATCAAATGAGAGTGCTGGATTGGACACCCTCCAATGTCCCTTCTAGTTCAGAGGGCTTCAATCCTGTGACCTCCAGAGAGGAAGGCAACAGCTGCCTGGTACCAGCAGGACAAGATTACACAAGTGCCCAGGACAGGAAGCAGATAGCAGGTCAAATGGAAAGCGCATGCATAATGCTGGGAGGCCTAATACGGGAGTGCCCCATTTGGAAATCTGACCTAATGTGCCCTTGCCTCAGACAACAGAAGGTCACATGGATGGCGCCAGCACAGCCAGCTGCAGAGCACCCAACTCCGCAGTCGCGCCGGCTGCAGGCAGGCTGCTTAGCCCCCAGGTCCAGTCTGTGGACGCAGCCTTTGGCAACGGAGGGAGGTTGGTATTGCAGACAGCTCGCATGCCCTGGCCAAGCAGGGCCCTTCCAAGTGTGGCATGGGGTGATTCTCTGGTCCAGTCCACATGCATTCTCCCTTCTTCCCCCTTCTCTCTCCCTCTGTCCCTCTCTCCTTTCTCTCTTCCTCTCCCTTTCTCCCCCCTCTTCTCTGTCTCCCATCTCTCTCTCTCTTCTTTCTTCTCCCCTCTTTTTCTCTCCCTTTTCTTTCTCTTCTTTCTCGCTCCCCCCATCTCCCACTTCTCCTCCTTTCTCCCCCTCTCTCCTCCTCTGTCCTCTGTGTATCTCTCCCCATCCATCTCTCTGGCTCTCTCTCTTCCCCTCTCCCCTCCCTCCTCTCTAACGCCTCCAGACAGTCTGTTGCTACCACAAGAGTTTCCCGTTAGACTCACAGGCGGGTCAGCAGGAGCTGGAGTCTGAGGTCCGAGGCTAAAATCCTGCCTCAGACACTGAGTGAGCAGCATGCTCGCCTGTAGAATGAGGACAGCAGGGGAGCACAGCCCCCGGGCCTGTTTAAGGACCAACTGAATGCTTTCTGATGTAGCTGCGACCTTAGTGCCGGCCGCCTCCTCTCCCATTCTTCCGGGAGGGAAGGAAAGGGATCCCGTCTTAGCCTTCCCAGATTAGCAAAAGACCGCAGATCACAAATTCAGATGGGAAGGGCCCTCATGGCTGGCAGAGCCATTCCCCTCCTATCCCAGATGAGCAAGTGGAGGCTGGGACAGGGCATGGGGCGCGCATCCTCAAGGCCACCCAGCCAGTCAGGGCTATAGAGAGCATTCAGCTCCAGGGCTTGCTCAGCACAAGCTCGGCATCCTGGTCCCCGTTACCTGGCACACAGCTTCTGTCTAATAAGTACTTGTTGACTTGACCTGGATTATCCCTCTTCTCCTCCCCTAGATTTAGGGCTGGAAGGAACTTAGAGGCAATGAAGTCCAACACCTTCCCCCCATTTCACAGAGGAGCAAGCTGAGGCCCACAGGGGGAAGCACCCTTCCCAAAGTCCTCCTGCAAAGCTTTACCCAGATGCAGAAATGACCTGGGGCCCTGGAAGGCCGTGTCAGTGAAAGCCCAAGATCTGGCACGTCCAAGGAGCTGGGAGGCTTCCGGCTGGCTCGGGGGGGCCAGGCAGAGCACGATGGGCCCCAAGAACTCCTCGCAAGGTGCGGAGGCTCAGCACCGGGCTGGCTGCCAGGGCATGTGTTAGCAGCAGCCACTCTCAAAGGTCACAAAGGCCTGGCTATCTGCCCCTGTGGCAGGGCCTGACTGATCTAATCCCCTTATTCTGCAGACGAGGAAATTGAGACCCAGGGAGGAGAAGGGACTTGCTCAAGGTAAGGACTGAAGAGCCTGAACCCTGATTGTTTCAAATTCGCTGGATTTGTTTCCCTGGTCAGAGGACAAATTCTACTTCTGTTGCTCTGGCTCACCACACCTTTTCAACATTCAAGTTCTCATCCTGTTTTTGATCACCTTAGGCCTGCCCATCCTGTTTCTCCTTCAAGGCTGCCCACGTGAGAGGTGTCCCCCTCACCTCTCCTCTGACACCCCCACACACTCCTCCAGAAACAGCTCCCGTCGGAGCAACTCACCAGCCACCAGAAAGTCTGAGGAGATGGGAAACTGAGGTCCAGTGAGATGACACCACCAAGGTGGCAATGGCAGCACCTGATTGCTACCAGAGCCCTCTGCCTCCACCTTCATGCTCTGGTCAGTCTAGCAAGCTGCTTCCCCATAATTCCATGAATTCGGTTCAGTTCCACAAGCACTCACCATGTGGCTAGGCACTGGGAGGCGTGGGGGAGGCACAAACTAAACAGTGCTTGCCCTCAAGGGGCCTGGAGTCTATGGACAGCAGCTCCCCCAGACAGTTTAATCTGTGAGGGACAGCCCTTCTCTGGCCCCCACCACCAAAAGGAAACACAAAATAAGGGCTGTCTTTCATCCCTCTCAGCTCCCTAAAAGTGAATCTGTCAAGGGCCGCCCAGTGGTCAAGTGGCTCTGTTGCTTTGGGCCTTGGACGCAGCAAGCCTCCCCCGCTAATAATGGAGGTTGAGCAGGACTGTTGGCCAATCTTCCCATCACTCCGGTCTCCTCCCCAACATGGAGATGTGTGCACTTGCCTTTGCCTCGTGATAGCAGGGCCTGCAGTGCTCTCGGCTCTGCCTTCCCAGAGCTTTTCAAAGAGGGGTCTTGGCCAATGTTTAAATGAGCAGGTCCAGACCGCAGAAAGTACTGGCTCCCTAAGCCGTCCTTCAGGTGATGGTGCTGATAAGGACGCCTCACACCTTCTCCAGCTCACTGAGCAGGTACAGACACAGACTGGGGCCAAGATTCCAGGCTGCAGGGACTGGGCCACTTGTCTAGGCTTCTGTGGGTGGGGGTTCACAGAGAGGCCCACAGGGGGTGCGGTGCTGGTCGTGGAGTCTGGAAGACCCCGCCTCAAAACACTCACTAGCTGTGGGACCCTGAGTGAGTCCCTTCACCTGTCTGCCTCAGTCCCTCATCTGTGAAATGGGCATGATGCCAGCAGCTACCTCAACAGGTTTCCTGTGATGATACTACTTGGAAAGAGCTTGGGCAGAGACTGGACACCTAAGGTCCCCTTCACCTCAGAGTCTGTGATTCTATTGTTTTCAAACTTTAGTTTCCAACTCTGTAATAGAAGGAGGCTGGGCCAGATAAGGTCTCCCGGGTTCTTTACAACTCTAAATAGAAGTCCTAAGAGCCTCTGAATGGCAAGAAACCAGGCCTCCCTCCTAGCCCTGCCCTGCTTTTTCTGCCCTCCCCGAGCCATCCCCTTATGGGCTTCCACAGCTTTCTTCTCATTTGCCTCGGTTCTACCACTCTGCTTAACTGCAAAGAAAAATCCCTTCCCGGGACACTGACATGTCTCCCATCGAACCACTAACAGCCCATAGAGGCCAATGCCCCGTCCCCTTAGAAAGAAAAAAAGGGCCCTAAATGTTGATGAATCCTTCAGGGCAGCATTACGTAAGGGATCCTCCTAAGCCTGAGGAACAGGATGTGACTCCTGGTCAGTGTCAAGGGCAAGGGACCCAGGAGACACCTCCCCATGAGCCCTGCCCCGAAAGGCCGGCCCCACCTGACTAGTCACTGTTTCCAGATACCAGCCCCATGGCATTTTCCCCAGGCTAAGAGAACATGGATGAGGAACACTAGTGAGGGGCTACAATGGGAGGACAGGGAGTGGGAAGGATGAAAGGAGGGAAGAAAACGTCATGGACTGGGGATGGGAAGGACAGAAGAAGGATTGACAAGAAGACTGTGGGAGCATGGGAGAAAAAGACTAGGAAGAGTATGAGGGGTAGGACACGCCACAAAAGAAAATGACTTCACTGCCCTGGGCCTACATTGGGTCTGGATTGTTCTGGAAGCAGGGAACGGACAAAATGGGGCAAGTTGGAAGTTGGAAAATCCCCTTGGCTATTGGAGCTGTCCACAGAAGGGCCCGTTTGAGGAGGTGGTAAGAGGCAGGGCTGGAGAGAATGGCGGCGTGGGGGTTAAGAGGGCCTGGGTGACAGACACACACAGATACAAGGATCCACACACACTTAGGGCCCCCTCCTCCAGAGGGCAAGTTCCTTGAGCATTTCATTGTTTCACTCTTTGTACTCCTGTACTCAGCAGCTGACCTCGGGCCTGACACAGTCAGCCCTTCATTCTGGCCGTCTGACTGACGGATCTGTTCCTTCCTTCCCAGGCCCCAAAACAAAAAGCACGAGGACATGGAGGCTCCTTGGGGACAGGGGCTGTTTGTCTCGGTCTCTGGCTCCCCAGGGCCTGGCACATTCCAAGTGCTTAATAAATACTTGCTGGTTGATCTGTGAGTGCCTATGTGCACATGTAGAAGAGTGTAGGCGCCTTGAGGGCAGGCACTGTCTCTGCCTTTGTGTCCCTGGTGAAAAGACAGGGCCTGGCACTGGGGGGATCTGGGAGGGATGGGCAGGTGAGGAGGCAGGCGGGGATGAAGGGAAGAGGCAGGGCTGGACGGATGAGGCCCGGGGTTTGGATCACGGCCTTGGCGCTGGAGGGAACCTCGAGATGGGAAAGGCATCCAGTCCCCTCCGCTCATTTTACAAGGGTGGGGCCGGGGGTACCACAGGCGGGAGACTGGCCAGGGTCTTCTCATAGATGGAAGGGACGGCGGTATAAGGGGGAAGGGAAAGGAGAGAGGGATGGGGGGATGAAGGGGAAAGGGGGGGAAGGGGGAGAGGGATGGAGGGGATGGAGGGAGAGGGGATGGTGGAGGAGGCATGGAGGTGGAGGAGGAGAGGGATGGACAAAAGAGGGGGATGGTAGGGAAGGGGGATGGAGAAAGAGGAAGATGAAGGGGGAAGGGGGGCAAAAGGGGCGGGGACAGAGGGGCGGGGCGGGGCACCGGCGGGGACAGGACGGAGAGGGCGGGGTCCGAACGATTTAAGGACGAGGGCCTGAGGCGGGGCCGGCCGGTCCCTCCCTCCCAGGGCCACGGAGCTGCGGGCAGGGGCGGGCCGGTCTGGCCCGGGCCTTGACTCACCTCCTTCCTGGCTCAGGATTTCTCACTTCCGCAAACAAAACGAGCTCCCTCTCACGTGACGGGGCCCACGCCTCCCTCCGCCAATCAGGACAGGCTCCTCCACGCCACGCCTCCCCCTCGGCTGATTCCTGAAGCCCGGTGACTCGGGCTCGAGGGCCAGGGGGCGGGCGGCCGGAAGCGGGAGGACGGCCGGAAGTGGGTGGTCCGGAGTCTTTTAAAAAATTTTTTTTGTAACCGCCCAATCAGAGGGCGCGGGGAGGGAGGAGGTAAGACAGGCCGCAACCGGAAGCGGGGCGGCTACGTCAGTGCCGGGCGGAAGAGGCGGGGATGAGGGCTTGGGAATCCACGTGTTGATGAGGGGTAGGAGGCCTCACCCTCTTAAAGGGACAGGATGCCCCTCCCCTCCTTCCTCCCCTCCCTCTTCCCCCCAACCCGGGGAGCCCCAGACAATCCTCCGAGACTAAAAGTTGTAAGTCAGGGGCTGAGCTGCTCGAATCAAGAGTTTCTTGTGGGATCATAGAGTTAAACATTAACGGTACAAATGGGGAAACTGAGGCACAGAGAAGTTGGCTCAGGGTCACACAGCTGACAGATGTTGTTTGACTGACTACATGAATCAGATTTCAGCAGAGCATCAGACTAGATGGAAAGATATTGACTGGATTTAATTTCATGATTTTCGAGCTCATCATCACCAGGAAGGGACCACGGGGGTCACCTAGTCCAAATCCCCCACCCCATTTTACAGGGAGGGAAACTGAGACCCAGGAAGGCAAGTGACTTGTCCAAGGTCCCACCTGACTCTGGCTCTCAGGCCATGCCTCCTGCTCCTTCTCGTTCTCTCTGGGGCCAAACAAAACAAACATAATCCCTCTTCCTCCCGATAGACCCTCAACTGCTGTCCTGTGCCACCTGCCTTCTCCTTCGGGATAAAAACATGGCTAGTTCCTCCCACTGTCCTCCTACTTTGTAAATCTCAAGCTTTTCACCACCTTGGCTGCCCTCCCTGGCACGCTCTCCTCGGTATTAGTGTCTGCACTAAAATGTTTCACCTAGAAGGGAACAACAAGGCAGATAGATGTAAAGTGACCAGGGCACAATTGGGTGAGACTGTTCCCTCCTCAGTCCTGGACACCACGCTCCTCTGGATACACTGACTTTGTAGGCTACATATTAGGCTTACAGTTCCTAACCACCCCCTGCCCAGATCTTTTTCAGAGACATCTTTATCTAGTTAAATCTTCCTCATCTTCTATTCACAAAATTGATTTTATTCACTCAAATGTAGGACTAAATTTATCCCTATTAAATGTCACCATATCAGTCTCTAACCATATACTCTATGGCTATAGAAGGGGGTTGCAGTGATTTGGGTGAAGCCGCAAAGGTATAGAACAAAGGTCCCCCCTCCCCATTCCTACAGTATTACTAACTAAAACTCTAGGCTAATCCATGTGGCCCAGGAGCATGATAGAAGTTGAAGGAAAGAAAATTAAAACAGCAAGTGGTAATGTAGGCATTCACACTGAGGGGGAAGTAAAATCAATCAATCAATTGGACTTCAGATGTTTTTTCTTTCACTGACTAGGTGCCTCTGTGGGTCTGATGCACAAAAAAGCTGAAACAGCCTTGAGGCTAAGGGCCTGTTTAAAAAAAAAAAAAAAGATGCTCTCAGCCTCCTTTCGGGAAAACGCTGCTTTAGCAGCTGTAATTCAAGTAAAGTACAGCAGATAATAGTAGCATCTCAGTGGAGAAGAGGCAGATGGTAGCAACAGCTCAGCAGAATAAGGACTCACAGTTCAAAAAGAAAAAGCAGGTCATTGGATGCCATCAACAACCCTTTAAGAAGTAGCAAGGCAGTGGATAGAGCACTGGCCCTGGAGTCAGGAGTACCTGAGTTCAAATCCAGCCTCAGACACTTAACACTTACTAGCTGTGTGACCCTGGGCAAGTCACTTAACCCCAACTGCCTCACTTAAAAAAAAAAAAAGAAGTAGCAAGCGGGAGAGCAGCTAAGTGGCCCAGTGAATAAAAGCACTGACCCTGGATTCAGGAGGACCTGAGTTCAAATCCAGCCTCAGACACTTGACACTAGCTATATGACCCTGGGCAAGTCACTTAACCCTCATTGCCCTGTAAAAAATAAAATAAAATAAAGAAGTAGTAAGCAACCACCTTGGAGACATTGAGGTTCTTCTGGGATACAACCCTAGGAATATGAGTTGTCCAAGTTTGTTTCCTCTTCCCTCATTTGCTAATGGCCTCAGATTCTGTGGAAAGTATGCCCTCATGTGTAATGTGCCTTGTGACTTAGCTTACTATTCTTTTTTAAAAGGCAGTCCCTGCACTCAAGGAGCTTACTTTTTTTCCCCCCAGGGCAATGAGGGTTAAGTGACTTGCCCAGGGTCACACAGCTAGTAAGTGTCAAGTGTCTGAGGCTGGATTTGAACTCAGGTCCTCCTGAATCCAGGGCCAGTGCTTTATACATTGCGCCACCTAGTTGCCCCTTTACTGTTCTTTTTTTTTTTTTTTTTTTTTTTAGTGAGGCAATTGGGGTTAAGTGACTTGCCTAGGGTCACACAGCTAGTAAGTGTTAAGTGTCTGAGGCCGGATTTGAACTCAGGTACTCCTGACTCCAGGGCTTGTGCTCTATTCACTGTGCCATCTAGCTGCCCCTTTACTGTTCTTTTAAACCATGTCTCCTGGTTGGTCTGGTGAAAAAGGAAACATTGGGTGGAGCTCATGAGCTGTGATTTTGACTCAATACTGACCCAGAGACTACATGGAATACGGGGGAGCTTAACTTAAGGCAGGGACCATGCTACAATTCAAAGTACTTTTCATATGTCATTTTATTTGATGCTCCCAACAGCCCTTCAATGAAGGTAATACAGGGATTAATCTTCCCATTGTACAGAAGAAGAGACTAAGGTTCAGAGAAGTTACTATGACTCACCTGTTACCTCTGGGACCTTGGGCAAGTCATTTAACATTTCTGGGACTCAGTGAGGGGGTTCAATTAGTTAGCTGTTTGAACTGTTAGCTTTAAATCTGTGATCCCCTGATCCAATGGTGGTACTTCAGGCAGAGAAGAAGGTGTGAGTAAAGACCCTGAGATAGGGAACCATGGTATGTATCCATGGAATTTTAAGTAAACTAGTGTCACCAGACCATAATTCACAGGAAAAAGAATGGTGAGAGATAAGGAAGGAAAGGTAGAATCAGAATGTCAGCCGGAAGGCACGTCAAAGATCATCGAGTCTAACCCATAAGTTGGAGCCAGAGCACGAAGAGCTTCGAATGTCTCAATGACTAAAGGATTTCTATTTTATCCTTCAGGCAATGGGGAGCCATTGAAAATTGTTGAGCAAAGGACTAATGGCGTTAGACTGTACCTTAAGAACTTTACTCTGTTGGAACTCAAATTTTTTTTAATTGTTAAAAATTGATTTTCTATTCAATTGGAAAAAATAAAATATTATTTAAAAATAGAATATTACTTTGACAGGATGTGCATCAGGATGGGGTGGAGGCACCTGTTGGGAGGCTATTACCATAGTCTGGGCAAAGAGTGATATGGCATGACCCAGGACATTAACCAAGTGAATGGTGAGAAGGAGATGATGTGAGAAGTATTGCAGGAGTGGAATGGAAGACATTGGGTGTGAGTCTAAGGGAAGCTAATAAGTCAAAGGTGACTCTGGGGATTTCAAGTCTGGGCAGTAGAAAGGAACGAGGAAGTAAGGGGGAGGAACAGATTGAAGAGAAAGACAAAGACTGGCTCAGTTTGGGACGGACAGAGCTTGAGGGCTGGCAAGAACATCCGGCGACTGTAGCCAGCAGGTGGATGCAGATGTGCCTGACTGTGTGGGAATGAGGCCAGCTCGAGAGCCATAGCTTTGGGGCATCGGCCACCCCTAAGTGACAGTTGATTCTCTCAGAGTAGGGGAGACTGTCATGGGAAAGCAAACATGGAGAAAGAGAGGCAGGCTGGGAACCAGCAACCAATGAGCATTATTAATCACCAGCTGTGTGCCAAGCACGACCAGAGGGGCTAAGGACAGAAAGAAAGGCCAAGGATAATCCCTGCTCCCAAGGAGGGATAATGGGAGAGACAACATAAAAACAACCACGCATAAACGAGATTCCTTCACATAGGGAAGGAACTGGTAGTTAAAGGGAATTGGGAAAGGCTTCTTGTAGCTGGGGCTTAAAGGAAGTCTGGGAAGGTCAGAAGGCTGACATGAGGGCAGACAGAAGGCCAGGTATGAGAACAGCTGGTGAAATGCCTGGAGCTTGGGGGCAGCTAGGTGGCGCTATAGTGAATAGAGTACCGGCCTGGATTCAGAAGGACCTGAGTTCAAATTTGACCTCAGACACTTGACACCAGCTGTGTGCCCCTGGGCAATCTGAGTAGGGGAATGTCTTGTTCAGGGAACAGCCAGGACGACGATAGTGTCACTGAATTGGTGGTGTGGTTGAAGCCTAGAAAGGCAGTTTTGAAAAGAGCTTTCAATGGCAAAGAAGAAGGATTTTTGGATTGCTTTGGAGGTAATAGGGAGCCTCTAGGCCAGGAGGCTAGACTAGAGTGGGGAGAGAATTGGGGCAGAGAGACCAATGAGGAAGTTATTGCAATTACCCAGGGGTGAAATGGTGAGGGTGGGGACCAGAGAGGTGCCCTCGGGCAGAGAAGAAAAGGGAGCAAATATGAGAAACATTATGAGCAGAATTGACAGGACTTGGCAACAGATTCCACATGACATGAGATAGAATGACCTGTTGTGACCTGTTGTGATTTCAGAGGCCTCATGGTGAAGTACTGCCTCCCTTGACTTGACTGAGAGGCGGTGGTCCACAGGTGAGGAATGGGACAATCATCTTCAGATATGGCTACTAAAAACTCAGGAGAATAGGAATTGTTTCATGCTTTGTATTTGTAACCTCAGCACCTTGCATACTGTAGGAGCTTAACAAATGCTTGTTGAATGTATTGCTTGCTGCTTGTTGAGTGTATTGATTTATTATACTTAGTTGTCACAAAGGAGGGTTCTGGGGGAAGGAAGGGGTGAGTCACTATGACATTAAAAAAAAGAATAGCAATAAAACTTTTCCTTTTTCTTTTTTTTTCTTTTTTTTGGCGGGGCAATGAGGGTGTAAATGACTTGCCCAGGGTCACACAGCTACTAAGTGGCAAGTGTCTGAGCTGGATTTGAACTCAGGTCCTCCTGAATTCCAGGGCTGGTGCAAAACTTTTTAAAAAGTCGAGGGCATCTGTGTTTTAATTTCAATTCCCAGGATCTTGGGCTCTGCGAGGCTCCCTAAGATGAAGGAAGGGCAACCTGTAAGGGCGCGCCAAGCAAAAGCCACCATGCATTTCCCCATGAGCCATTTGGCTTGGTTTTGTGTGTCTGAAGCAATGCCAGGCTGTGCTGGAGCCAAGAACATGGATGGCGGGTGCCCAGGGTTGGGGGTGGTAAGGCAGGTCTGGTGGAATATCCAGGGGACAAGAGCAGCTAGGCTGTTAGTAAAAGCATGATTCAAGTGTATTTGTAAGGTCCAAGTCAGGAGGAGGAGAGATGGACTTGGAAAATTGGGCTGGGGACCTTGGATTACAAGGCCTCTGAGTGGGGAGAAACCCCAGGGGGCTACTGCTGTAAGGAGAGGGAGCAGAGGAGGGACTGGCTAGGGAGAAGTTCACCTGAGTCCAGCCACCAGGGGGAGGAAGCAAAGCCATCTGGTGCCGTCCTGTCTTAATTACTTTGTCTTCCTAACTAGACACTACGTTCAGGTTGTTCCCACCTGCTGGAGGAGCCTCGATTTGTTTCTCGACTCCCCAGGACACAGCCCTCATCACCCCACCCTAGTTACAGCCCTAGAGAGTGGCACCCCTCCCCACAGCTGTGCCTACCCACAGACACACCAGGACCCAGCATCCTGACCTTGCTGCCTGTAGTCCCCTCTCCCACTTGCCGCTGATTCCTGGTCTGACCCCCATTTTCTGTCTTACAAGCCACTTCAGACCATTTCAGCTCCAGGGCTCATGTGGCTGACTCTCACGTGTTCATGATCTCGTTCTGACCCCTACCTGGGCAGAAGTTCTGGCCATCCTGAACTCTCCTGCTCCCCACATCAGACAGTGTTTGGGAAGATGGTGGCAAGACTGGGAGGTCACAAGATCCTAGAAGGTCACAACCAAATGGGACCATAGAGACAGGATGGTCCAGGGGGAAGAGCTCTGGATTGGGAGTTAGAGCACCTGCGTTCAGATCCTGCTTCTATCGCTTACTACTGTGTGGCCTTGGCAAGTCACTGTACTTCCCTAGGCCTCAATTTCTTCAGCTGTAAATTGAAGGGTTGGACTAAAATGGCCTCTTGGGATCCCTTCCAGGTCTAAATCTCTGAACCTACTGTGAGTCACTCCTCACCTCTGGACCTTAGCTTTCTTCTTTATAAATGAGGAGGCTGATCCCTTCCCCTGATAACCCATGCATCTCTGACTACTATAATCTCCCCCCATGACAATGTTGGAAGTAGCACTGGCCAAATCCAGAAACAGCTCAAAGTCCTGTCTATCAAATCAGTTTTCACTATGTGCACACTAGATGATGACCCGAAACCAAATTCTGAACCACACGCTGATAAGAAGAGTACACATAGGAAGCAGGAAACTGGCCTCAAAAACCATTACTTTCCGGGGCATCTTGGCATGGTGGAAAAGCACTGGGTTTGGAGTCAACAGAAACCTGGGTTCAAATCCTGACTTGAGACTTAGTAGCATAGCTGTGTGTCCTTGGACAATTCACATTCACCTCCACCTCAGCTTTATCCTTTGAAGATAAAGACCTGTAATCCAAGGGGTTATTTTAGGTTCTGACAAAACAATGTCTGTAAAGAGGCTTGCAAACCTTCAAGAGCTATAAATTATTGTTATATGGATTGATGGGAATATTGAAAGTATTTGGCGAGGAATCTTTCTTCTGAGCTCTATGTTGTGTGACCCCTGGGCAAGTCACTAACTTCTGTCTACCTCAGTTTCCTCATCTGTAAAATAAGAATAATAAGTAATAACATCAAAACAACAACAATAATAATAACTCCCCAGGACTATTGTGGGGATTGAATGAAATCATATTTGTAAAATGCTATCTAAATGATAGCTACGATAATAATTATTATTTTCAGGCTTGTTGTTCACCAATCCCCTTCTCTCATTCAACATTTTCTAAGTTATCACTTCCTCTTTGCTTTGCCAGATCTCAATGGCATGCCTCCTTTTCTCTGCCTTCAAGGCTCAGCACAGAAGCCTCTTCTTCCGGGAAGCCTCCCTGCCAAGATCCCCAGTTGGTTGTTAGTCCTCAATCTCTCCTCAAATAAGCATCAATTTTACTATCTGAAGAGGGGATTATGGGAACAGCTTTGGAGTTGGAAGAGATCTTAGACATCCTCCAGAAGGTGAGCTCCCTGAAGGCTGAGACCATCTCACATGCGTACTTGTATCCCTAGCATGTAGGACTGTACCTAACATGTAACAGGTGCCTAATAAATGCTCGTTGGATTGTAATTATCGCCCACAGAAAAATAAGATTTGTGGCTTTCCTGTGGCTCCTCATGGGCTGGGTTTTCCATAACTCTCAATAGAAAACCCAGGGCAAGAACTGTGTATGTGCATATGTATATACATGTGTATATGCATATGTGTACATAAACATATACATAATGCACACTCACCTACATTTATCTATTTCTTGGCACGTACATATTTAGATATACCCATTATATATGACATGTATACCCATACACACTATATATCCTATATATGATGCTATATAAATGTAGCTATTATTTATAAAACATTACTATTATTATTATTAATTTTTAAGATGAATCCAAAGTCTTGTGCTTTCTGTCAGGACAGGTAAAAAAAAATTATCTGCCCAAGCAATGAGAGACTACTTACAAAAAGTCATTTTTATATCCATAGAAAAGAAAGTATCTATATTTTCCTATGTTGATAATGTCAGATAAGTGATTTGTCATCGTGTTTGGTCCTATATCCATATCCATAAATTGGATATAGGAATTGCTTAGTGGGGCAGGTAGGTGATGAAGTGGATAGATCACTGCCCTGGAGTCAGGAGGATGTGAATTCAAATCCCAGCCTCAGACATTTGGCACTTACTCCGTCTTCCTCAAACATCCAGGGCTCTCTCCAGTCATCCTTATCTATAGCTTGCCATTGGACCCAGACGGCTCTGGAGGAGAGAGGAGGTTGGTGACCTTGCACAGGCCCTCCCTCACTGAAATCCAATCCATTGCAAGTCCTGACGTCACCTCCTTACGTCACAGTACTCTTTGAGAATGAAAGACAAAACAACAGAGGAACTGCCTGAACGTTAAAGTCACAAACCAGGAATATTTCAGATTACACTGAATATAAGCCTTCCTAATACAAGCTGCAGCTCTAAAATGAAATCTCTTTGGGAACTTGAAAAATATAACAATGTAATTAACACACAAAACAACATGTGATTTGATATGCTATGTGATAAGATGAGATAGATGATGTGTTTTTATATGATGATAGGGTATGGTGTCCATAAGAGGGTTGGGCTATTGTATGTGTTCTCTGTTGTGAAGCTAATGCTATGCTAAAAAGTTGTCCTTGGGGACAACCGCACCAGCCCCAGGCTCATGTCCCTGTTTCTCTCTTTCTCTCCAGGTTCAATGGCAATTCGGCAAATATGTTTCTGAGATATACTCAGAAATGTCAAAAAGATCAATGCTCTCTCTTCAATTAGTGAGACCCCTCCCTTATTTCCATAATCCCACCATATTTTTGCATACAGCCCCCATTGACTCTATGCCCTTCAATCTTGAGGGGGGGTTACATTCACATATATAATTATACCTATTTTTAAGCAGCTGACATATGGCTGCCTCAGGTTCACATAGTGCCTTGTTCTGGTCCCCCTGACCCCTCTCCTTCCCCTTCTCTAGTCTGTATAGTACGTTTATAAGTAGCCGGTATAAAGGGAACAATTGCAGGAAATAAGATTGCAAAGGGGAACCTGGACACCACAGACAAACCTTCCCAAAGATCAAAGGAGCAACATTTACAAACTATCCTATATTAATCCAAATTCACATCTTGGTCACATGTGCTGAATCAGGAGAACCCCTTTGGTGCTGCTGTGAGGACCTTTTGTTCCTATAATGTGTAAACATCAGACAAATTCCAGACCTCCGGAGCAGAACATCAAAAAGGCACTGATACCCTAAAAGTTTTACCAATAACTTTGAGATGATTTGGATGTGTTCATGAACCAACTCCAAGGTAGCACAGATAAGAGTTAGTCTCTTGTTAAAGAAGAAGAAGAAGAAGAAGAAGAAGAAGAAGAAGAAGAAGAAGAAGAAGAAGAAGAAGAAGAAGAAGAAGAAGAAGAAGAAGAAGAAGAAGAAGAAAGGGGCAGCTAGGTGGCACAGTGGATAAGGCACTGGCTCTGGATTCAGGAGGACCTGAGTTCAAATCCGGCCTCAGACACTTGACACTTACTAGCTGTGTGACCTTGGGCAAGTCACTTAACCCTCATTGCCCTAGCCCCCCCCCCAAAAGAGTTAGTTAGTTTCTGTCCCCTCCCCCCAAAAAACCTATAAAATGAGACCTCAAACTCCTGCCCCCAATCCCCTCTTCCATCTCCATCTTGTCCATGCTGCTGAGTGCTCCCAACTCTAATCATGCTTATGAGAGTGTCTGTGTCTGTGTCTCCCCATTGCCATATTCTTTCCCAATATTACCTGATTCCCTTCACCATCCCATCCCCTTCTCCCCCAGCCTGTCTGCCTCTGTGCCCCTTTTGCCCTTGGTGTACTCTCTGTGCCTTATTAAAGTGTGATTGCAGCCCCTCTTCCAGCTGCTATTGTGGGTTTTCCTGGCGAGTATCCAAAAAAACAAGAGGCAGCTAGATGTCTCAGTGGATAGAACATTGGGTCTGGAGTCAGGAGGACCTGAGTTCAAATCTGGAGTACTATTGTGCTCTAAGAAATGATAAGGGGGATGGTTTCAGAAAAAAGAATAGCAAGACTTTTATGAACTGATGCAAAGTTAAGTGAGAACCAGGAGATCATTGTGCACAGTAACAGTAATGTTGTAATGATGATCAACTGTGAAAGACTTGGCTACTCTCATTAATACAATGATCCAAGATAATTTCAAAAGATTCATGATGAAAAAATACTCTCCATCTTCAGAGAGAGAACTAATGAATTCTGAGTGCAAACTGAAGTATACTTTTCTTCCCTTATTATTATTATTTTTTTTTTTGGTGAGGCAATTGGGGTTAAGTGACTTGCCCAGGGTCACATAGCTAGTAAGTGTCTGAGGCCGGATTTGAACTCAGGTACTCCTGAATCCAGGGCCGGTGCTTATCCACTGCGCCATCTAGCTGCCCCCCCCTTATTATTATTATTATTATTTTGGTGAGGCAATTGGGGTTAAATGACTTGCCCAGGGTCACACAGCTAGTAAATGTCAAGTGTCTGAGGCCGGATTTGAACTCAGGTACTACTGACTCCAGGGCCGGTGCTTTATCCACTGCACCACCTAGCTGCCCCCTTATTATTTTTTGTTGGTTTTTGTTCTGCGATATGGAAATGTATTTTGCATGATTTCACATGTGTAATTGGTATCATGTTGTTTGGCCTTCTCAGTGGGTGGGGGAAGTGGTCAAAGTGAGGGAGAGAATCTGGAACTCAAAATTTTAAAAGAAAAGAATATTAACAATTTAAATATATACATACATATGTATCTATGATAAACATATCTAGATATATACATATATATATACTTACATGTCATACATATTATATTACAATATAATATATTGCATTCTAAATATTATGTTAATTTGATCATAAATATATTCATTGATAATTATACAAAAGTGAAATGGAACTGGAGGTGTGTGTAGTTGCCATTGTCTCTGAGGACAGTCTCAATTGGGGAAGGGTCACTCAAGCACCAAGGCCGGTACATTATGTGCTCCATCACCATAGGGCTAAGGAATGGCTTAGGTCCAAGGAGGGGATGTCACAGTAATAGAACTCTGGGGAGGTGGCCAAGGATACCCACCCAAGGACCAAAAGTCAAGGTATGGAGGTATGGGGATGGAGAGCAAAGTGGGAAGGATCAGTGCCTCCTCCTCATAGAGGAAGCCCACCCTCAGATGGCAGTGCCTTAAGGCAAAAGCCCTGTTTGGCTAGTGCTCACTACAGCTCTGCAAATAACTCACCTAGCAATCAGCACCAACTGTTGAGAAAGGCAGGCAATTGTTCTATGAAAACCATTGCATTCTGCTCAGTTGCCAAGTCTTCATCCTGAATCACATCTTCTCTATTGTGGTACTAAGAGTGCAGTTAGAGGGGCGGCTAGGTGGCACAGTGGATAAAGCACTGGCCCCGGATTCAGGAGGACCTGAGTTCAAATCCAGCCTCAGACACTTAACACTTACTAGCTGTGTGACCCTGGGCAAGTCACTTAACCCCAATTGCCTCACTTAAAAAAAAAAAAAAGAGTGCAGTTAGGACTCTACTTATGTTTTGTATGAGCCGGACTTCTGATGTCAGAGGTGGACTTTGGAAGGGACCTTGGTGGCCATTTAATCCAACACATTTCCAATCCAGAATCCTATCTATCACATTCCCAACTAATATTCATCCAGTCTGTGCTTGTGCTGACAGGGAGCTCGCTATCTCACCAAACAACCCTTCCACTTTTGGACATTGGTCCTTATTGGGAAGTTGCTCCTTAAATGAAGGCTCTACCTGCCTCCTGCTGCTTCCATTCATGGTCGCTGGTTCTTCCCTCTGGGGTCAAGCAGAATATTTCTCAGGGGTCCCCTCCATCGACTCTGTCCCAGCCAGACTGGTTTACTCTCTACCCAGGATATTCTCTCGAGTTTTTTCTCCAGCCAGTCTCATCCTTCAGCACCCTGTCCAAATCTCCATTCTCCTAGGTGGGGTTATAGAGACCTGGTCAGCCAGCCACATGGAAAATAGAAGGCTCTTTGGCTGACTCCAGAGACATTCAAAAGATCATTAGTTGGCTACCCACTCTGTCTCAGGGGAGCTATGCTTTTCATTTGACTTCTTCACTGATGGAGTCTAGTAAGGAACAAAGCTATAAGCAGAGAGGACTTGGGTCCTCTCCCTCTGAGGTCTGCAGGCAGCCCTGGGAAAGTGGCCTTTGGTTCTTCGTCACGATGTTTGTTCCTTTGTTTTAGGTGGGTGAACTGGAAGAACTTGGTGAATTTTAAAAGATCAAAGGATTGAGCTTTCCGGGTGTCCAGGTAGTCAAATCTGTGCAGTTAATACATTATCAAAACCTTGTTGACTTGTAGACTAGTACCCCTTTGTGTAGGGGTATTGAGAATGTTTTACTGTATAATTCTCTTCCTTGTCACTCATACTATTTTGTGTCTTATTTAAATGTCTTTGGCTATTGTATTTATATGCCACTGGTATGTCTAATAATAGAGTGACATATTGGGTGGGAACTCGGGCTATGAATTGAATAGTTACTACCCACAGAGTAGCTAAGAGTGGGAATTGGGGGGGGTCGAGATACATATGAATTATTTCCACCCCTCATCCCTGTGTCTATGTAACACTGAGTTGACAATACTCACATTTGTTTTTCTCGAATAAAATAGTTTTGAAGACTGGTTAAATTTACCATTGTGATTGATGAATTCTCCCTTATATATAACATGCTAATTGCCTAGAATGTCCTAACTTTAGCAACAACTCTGCTGCTCCCAAACTGTCCAAACTGACCTTTGTTTTCTGCCACGGTGGCACCCCCCCACCCCCACTATATACACATACACACGGTCACACACAAACACACTTCCTTTGGTAGAGCATTGACTGAAAGTTCTCAGAGATACCTTTCATCCTAACTTTGCTTTTTCCTGTTTTCCCCTCAAATTATGTCACCTCAGCCTCATCTGACCTACTAGCCCATGCCGTCCAATGAGGACAACTGTGGTGTTAGAAGGGCATTGCTGGGGAATTTGTAATGATTACTCAACTCTATGTGAAGTCAGAGGCTTTCAGGTAACATGTGAACCATGGGAAAGAACTCTTCCTTCCTTCGTTTCTTCTTTCCTTCCTTCCTTCCTTCCTTCCTTCCTTCCTTCCTTCCTTCATTCGTTCCTTCATTCGTTCCTTCCTTCATTCGTTCGTTCATTCCTTCCTTCCTGTCTTCCTTCCTTCCTTTGTTTGTTCCTTCCTTCATTCATTTGTTCGTTCCTTCCTTCCTGTCGTCCTTCCTTCCCTCCTTCCTTTCTCTCTTTCTCTTCCTTCTTTCCTTTTCTTCTGGGAGAGTAACATATAAGGAAAGGATTATAGGAGAAGGAATAGCTTGGATTGTAGGAGAAGGAATGGTGGTGTGATTCTCCTTTGGCTGTAAAGAACAGGGGATTTAGAGTCAGTTTGATATCATGGAAGGAGGTCTGGCCTTGGAGGAAAACACTTACTAGCCATGCAAGTTACTGTAGCTGTCTCAGCCCTTCATCTGTAAAGTGGAGATTTTTCTCAACATCATTGTGAGGAAAGTACTTTGCAAACCATAAAGTTCTGCAGAGATAAAAGCTATTATTGTCATTAGAGAAGGGGGCCCTAGAAGTGGCCTTTAGGATATGACTGGAGAATCGGTGTGGCCCAATGGATAGGACCATGGACAGGGAATCAAGGAGCCGGGTTGGATCTCACCTCAAACACTTACTAGCTCCCTGAGTGCGTTTGTGAAGGCAAACTAAATCATCTTTTGCCTCAACTCTTACCTAGCCTTTAATCGCTGAATGGGTGTTGCCTCAGACAAACCGAGTCCTGGAAAAGACCTGAGCTTCAAAAGGCCAAGGTCTCCCGTTTCACCTGGGGCCATCTCCAGTCATCCTGATGTCTATCTTGCCACTGGACTGAGACGGCTACGGAGGAGAGAGTGAGGCTGGTGACTTGGCACAGCCCTGCCTCACTTCAATCCAATTCACTACAAGTCACAACATCCCTTCCATCCTCTGATGACAAAGGACAAACAACAACAACCTGGCCAAACCATTTGCCTTTTTTTCACCTTCAGGTTCTTCATTTGCAAAACGGGGTTGATGATAGTACTAAATTGGTGGGCCTCCAATGAGATAATGTCCATAAAGTGCTTGGCAAACCCTAAAGAGAAATGTGAGCTATTTTTATTACTATTCTTATGACACGACTGCTTATATGGATTCAGAATCCCTAATAGAAAAGTGCTAAGGTAAAGGTAGTGATAAGAGAAAATTGTTTTTCAATTCAGGAGCATTAAGTGGGAAAGTATGAGGAAGAGAAAAGTGCATAATGTCTGTGCAGAGTCATGGAGTAGAGGATTTAATTGTGGGATTTGGGGGCTAGAGATAGTCATAATAATAACTCACACTAGTAGGTCAACTAGATAGCACAATGGATAGAGTGCTGAGCCTGGAGTCAGAAAGACCTGAGTTGAAATTTCTAGCTGTGTGACCCTGGGCAAGTCACTGAACCTCAGTTTGCCTCAGTTTCTTCATAAAATGGGGATAATAATAACACCTGCTTCCCAGTGTTGTGGTGAGGATCAATGGAGAGAAGAATTGTAAAGTGCCTAGCACAGTGCCTGGCACATAGTAAGCACAATATAATGCTAACTGTTGTTATTGAGGCTGTGACGACGCACTTTACAATTTACCCAAATTCTGTGACTTCCTTCCTGTAAGTGTCAGAGCGTATTCTCCTTGAGGGCAAGGACGTCTTCATCTTTAAACTCACAGCTCTTGGGACAGGTTGTCTTCATGA
The DNA here is from genome assembly GCF_019393635.1 of Dromiciops gliroides. Classification (NCBI taxonomy): domain Eukaryota; kingdom Metazoa; phylum Chordata; class Mammalia; order Microbiotheria; family Microbiotheriidae; genus Dromiciops; species Dromiciops gliroides. The sequence goes on from NC_057865.1 coordinate 289,855,609, forward strand.
TAGGAACCTATTAAATGTGAGTAAATAGTTGCCGTTCTCTGGGCTCTGCAGGTACACCTTCTGGCTGAAGAAGCTGGGCAGAGTGTTCCTGGGACAAGTTTAGAATACAAGAATGTAGGACATAAGCTCCTTGATGGCAGAGATTGTCTTGTTTTGGTTTTATACATTCCAGGCACCTTGCACATCTTTGCTGCTGTTGCTGCTCCGTTTTAGGCATGTCCAACTCCTCATAACCCCATCTGGGTTTTCTTTTTTTTCTTTTTCTTTTGTTTTGTTTTGTGGGGCAATGAGAGTTAAGTGACTTGCCCAGGGTCACACAGCTAATAAGTGTCAAGTGTCTGAGGCTGGATTTGAACTCAGGTCCTTCTGAATTCAGGGCCAGTGCTTTATCCACTGTGCCACCTAGCTGCCCCTGGGTGTTTTCTTGGCAGAGATACTGGAGGGGTTTACCATTTCCTTCTCCAACTCATTTTACAGATGAGGAAACTGAGGCAAACAGGGTGAAGTGACTTGCCCAGGGTCACACAGACAGTGTCTTAGGCTGGATTTGAACTCAGGAAGAGGAGTCTCACTCTATTCACTCACCACCTAGCTCTCCCCTCATCCCCCTAGCAATGGGAAGCATTGTTATTGTTATGTAGTATAGGGGGACTGGCCTACAGGACTGGTCCTTCAAACACATGCAGATATCTTCCTCCTGCCTCCCATCCAACAACATGGAAAATGTGGGGAGTGGGTTTGCGTCACCAGGAACTCAGTATTGTTGGTGCTGTGTTGTTCTGAGCTGAGCTTGGCTCGGCTGGTCACCAGGTAGTTTAGGTTCAATCCAATCCTGGAACAGAATAAGACACTCATTGGTCATTCAACAGTTAAGAAGATGAGATGTAGCCATTGCAGGTGAAGGATATCCATGAAGGATTGATGACACTTGGAGATGATTCAGCTAAGAGATGCTTCCTTGCCCAAACTGCCCATTGTGATCCACCAGCCAAGTATCAGAGAAGGCACCTCATGGTTATTTTGTACCCAGGCAACCAGGAAGTGACATCAACACCCCCCTGAGCCAACCATGTCTTGGAGATGGTCTCAATACTTTTTTTTCTTCTTCTTTGGGGCAATGGGGGTTAAGTGACTTGCCCAGGGTCACATAGCTAGTTAGTATCAAGTGTCTAAGGCCGGATTTGAACCCAGGTACTCCTGACTCCAGGGCCAGTGCTCTATCCACTGTGCCACCTAGCTGCCCCCTCAATACTTTTTAAGGATGAACCAACCCAACTTGCTTAGGGGTTAGGCTATCTCTCCTGTTGCATGGGTGATGAGGAAGTCTTTTCTTTGGCTGTAAAATTAGAATGACTGATGACCCAGGAGTAGCTGAGCAAACAAAAGCAGTCACCCATCCATCTCTTTTCCCTTTTTCATCTTTTTTCCATCAGCCTCTTTTCCCTTGAGGCAGTAAAGGATAGCATAGCTTTGAACTGAGCCCCTGAATGGTAGAAGGCCCTCCCCCACTCATCCAGGTGTTTATTTTTATTTTATTTTTTGCTTATTCTTTTTTGTTTTTTGTTTTTTGGTCTTTTGTGTTTATTCTTTCCAGATCTTAGGTGTACAAGTATTCAGAGATGGGAGTGCCTGGCCAATCTGGTGAGTGAGGGAGATTCAGAGAGACCTACTGTGGCCCCAGGCTGAGCACAAAACAAGTGTCTACAGGTCAACATGGAAAGACTTGGAACAAGACAGCTTCTGGGAGTAAGGCCCTTTGGGATAGAGAAAAGGACACCAGCCTTTAGGGCCCAGCTGGGCCATCCACCCAGCAAGGGAGCCTCACCTAAGAAGAATTTCACAAAAACTCAACAAAGGAGAAAAGAATGTTCAGAGCCTTGGGATATACTCCTTTGTCACACATTCACTCCACTTGTGCCTCATTATCATTGTTTTTTAAATCTGAGCCCAAACCATGTCTATACAAAGAGAGAGCACACCCTCTGATTGGGGGGTAATGTTTTGTGCCAACTATTCTTAGTAAATCCCTTTTCTAAAACCACACCTACACACACACACACACACACACACACACACACACACACACACACGAGCACACCAGTAGGGGCTTGTCAGGGATAGTACTCGAAATCTACCTCTAGAATCTGAAGGGTAGAACAGCCACCCTTTAGGGACCCAGCCCACCAGTTCAAGTGGGAGTTGGAGAAGTATCCCCATAGGGGTTCTACAAATATGAATGAGGCAAGGAAGTTTACTCTGGGTTGGAGTGGTTAGGGAAGGCTTTGTAAGAATTGGAGCTATCTTTGAAATCTGAATAGGATCTGAAGAGAGGAATGAGGAGGGACTTCTTGATGGGATTAGATAGGAAGCAGCATGTGTGGAAAGGTGGATTTGGGGAAGGGAAAGTCTCTGTAAGAAACAGGTAAACTGAGGCAGGACCCCCCCCCCCAGGTCTGGTGCAAAGCAGGAAGGCCATTTTATTATGATCTTGCAAGAAAGGGCACACACTTTCAAAGAAGTTGTGCAGCATGTGCTCGTGTCAGGGGAGCTTTATTGTGTCTCTAAGATAGAGATTCCCTTCCCCATTTCACCATTGGCTGGCTACTCTGGATGCACACTCTTTGAGACACTCCTACTTCATGTACTACTTCATATCCTAAACATGTACCTGACTCGTGGAACAACTTATGGATGGGGGTTTCACAGTTCTCCTGTTATCTGACTTTAGATAACTAGCTGCTAGCTCAGCAGGAAAAGGAAGAGAAGGGGGGGGGGAGGGAAGTCCCTGGGACTTGAACACAAGGTAGGTGAGCCATGTAGGGCTTCCCATCACAGAGGGAGCACAACCAGGGGAACTCTTCATACGACTTTTGACAAATCTGTGTCTTTTTTCTTTTCTTTTTCTTTCTTTCTTTCTTTTTTTTTGGTGGGGCAATGAGGGTTAAGTGACTTGCCCAGGGTCACACAGCTAGTAAGTGTCATGTGTCTGAGCCCAGATTTTGAACTCAGGTCCTCCTGAATCCAGGACAGGTGCTTTATCCACTGCGCCACCTAGCTGCCCCTATATGTGTCTTTTTTCATGGCAGAAAGCTCAGCTTCCCAAAACAGGTCAGGGATTCTTTTGTGATAAATCAAGTGTTACTGAGAAGGTTTGTGTGAAGGGCACTGCTTCATACATAAGCATGAGGCAGTGGAGGGAAACAGGTTGGATCCAGAATCATCTTGGTCCCTTTTGTGCTGCCCACTGCGAATGAAGTCCTGAGTGCTCCTGGAAGCCCTATTTTGTTGTGTTTCCTTTGTGTGGAGAGGAAAAGGAGGGCAGAGTTCCACCAAGGACAGTGGTCTAATCATTGACTTAGAGCAAAGCAGCTTGCTTTATTCCAATGATGTAATTGTCAGTAAGTGGTTCTTCCCCCATGTGTCATCACAGTGCCAAGGGGACCCTGATTTCTCACAGGCTGGACCTGTGAAATGCAAGCTCCACAGAAGCAGGCCCCCACATTGGCTTCAGGGTAACAGATTTTGGGGGGAGATAGGGGGATAGCAGCTCTTGCTAAAGGAGGGTTGAGATCTGTGTTGGTGAAGGGAGCAGCCACATGGCTGAAGGACTGAAGCAATCAGTATGGATCACAACAAGCATTTACATGGCTACTTCAAAGTTTGCAAATGACATGATCTCATTCGGGCTTCACAAGAGCTTTGTCAGGTGGGGATGAGAAGTATTATTATCCCATTTTACAGAGGGGAAAGTAGAATCTCAAAGAAGCAAAATGGTTTGTCCATAGCCAGACCAGGTCAGTGGTAGTGGCAGGATTTGAACCCAGGCCTCTCCTCTCCAAGAGTAATCCTCCTTCCATGGCAACCCATGGCTTCTCTCTTGCTTAAGGTGAGTAAAAACTGAGGGCTAGATCTATAGGATAGATGCTAAGTGAAGCGTTCAGGCACACACACACACACACACACACACACACACACACACACACACACAAATGGCACCATCTCCATCACCTGCCCTGGCCAGGAATTGTGGCCACCAGGGCTCCTGCCTATAAATTGAACTCTACTCCCCATTTTTTGGTGGGGCCATGAGGATTAAGTGACTTGCCCAGAGTTACACAGTTAGTGAGTGTCAAGTGTCTGAGGCGGATCTGAACTCAGATCCTCCTGAATTCAGGTCTGGTACTTTATCCACTGTGCCACCTAGCTGCCCCCCTCTACTCCCCATTTAAAAAATAAACAGATAATGTTTATTGATATCTTTTGTTCCCCCAAAACTTTCATTTCTAAATACATCCCTCCCCACTCCCCTAGAAGATAGAACTCTGGTCCTGGATTCAGGAAGACCAGAATTCAAATCCCACCTCAGGTATTTACCAGCTGTGTGACCCTGGGCAACTCACATGATTTCTGCTTGCCTCAGTTTCCCCACATGTACAATGGGGATAATAATTGCATATTCCTCCCAGGGTTGTTGTGAGGGTCAGATGAGATCATTGTAAAGGGCTTAGCACAGTTCCTGCCACATGATGTTATTCAGTCATTCAGTCATGTCCAACTCTTTGTAGCTCCATGGACCATAGCACAGGAGCCCTTCTGTCCTCCACCATATCTCAAAGTCCATTCAAGCTCATGTTCATTGCTTCCATGACACTATCTCTCCATTGCATCCTCTACCATCCCCTTCTCCTTTTGCCTTCAATCTTTCCCAACATCAGGGTCTTTTCCAATGAGTCTCATCTTCTTATTATGTGACCAAAGAATTTAGGCCTTGACCTTCCAGTGAATAGTCTGAATTAATAGCTTTAATTATTGAGTGATTTGATCTGCTTGCTGTTTTAAGAGACTCTCAAAAGTCTTCTCCAGCAACACTGTTTGAAAGCTCTGATTCTGCAACACTCAGCTTTCCTTATAGCTCCACTCTCACAGCATTGCTCCTGGAAGAGCCATGGCTTTGACTATTTGGACCTTTGCCAGCAAGGTGATGTCTCTGCTTTTTAGTCCGCCATCCAGATTTGCCAGAGCTTTCCTTCCAAGGAGCAAACATCTTTTTTTTTTTAATTTTTTGGTGAGGCAATTGGGGTTAAGTGACTTGCCCAGGGTCACACAGCTAGTAAGTGTTAAGTGTCTGAGGCTGGATTTGAACTCAGGTCCTCCTGACTCCAGGGCCAGTGCTCTATCCACTGCCCCACCTAGCTGTCCCAAGCAAACATCTTTTAATTTCATGGCTGCAGTCACCATCTGTGGTGATCTTTGAGCCCAAGAATAGGAAATCTAACACTGCTTCCATTTCTTCTCCCTCTATTTACCAGGAAACAATAGGACCAGATTGCCAAGATCTTAGTTTTATGTTAAGCTTCAAGACAGCTTTTACACTGGTCTTTCATCCTCATCAAGAGCCGCTAAGTGGTTCAGTGAATAGATCACAGGCCCTAGAGTCAGCACCTGGACCTTATTTCAAATCTGACCTCAGGTACTTACTAACTGTGACCATGGACAACTCACTTAACCCTGATTGCCATCTCTTTCCCCAAAAGAAAAAAAATCCTCTTTGCTTTCTGACATCAGATTGGTATTGTCTGCATATCCAATATTGTTGGTATTTCTCTCAGCAACCTTAATTCTAGCTTTTGTTTCATCCAGCCTGGCATTGCCCATGATGTACTCTGCATATAAGTTAAATAAACAGCTTTGTTGAACTCCTTTTCCATTTTTAAACAATAAGTTGTTCCATGTTTGCTTCTAACTGTTGCTTCTTGGCCCACATACAGATTCCTCAGGCGACAAGGAAGATGATCTGGTTCTCCCATCTCTTTGAGGACTTGCCATAGATTGTTGTGATCCACACAGTGAAAGGCTTTAGTGTAGTCAATGAAGCAGAAGTAGATGTTTTTCTGGAACTCCCTTGTTTTCTCCATAATTCAGCAAATGTTGGCAATTTGGTCTCTAGTTCCTCCGCCTCTTTGGAAGCCTGCCTGCTCTTCTGGTCATTTTTAGTTCACATATTGTCAAAGCCTAGCCTGAAGAATCATGAGCATCACATTCCTGGGCATTGCCCTTCTTTAGAATGGGGACATAGGGCAGCTAGGTGGCGCAGTGGATAAAGCACTGGCCTTGCATTCAGGAGGACCTGAGTTCAAATTTTACCTCAGACACTTGACACCTATTAGCTGTGTGACCCTGGGCAAGTCACTTAACCCTCATTGCCCTGCAAAAAAAAAAAAAAAGAATGGAGACAAAAGCTGACCTTTTCCAATCCAGTGCCCACTGTTTTCCAAATCTGTGGCCATACTGAGCGCAACAGTCTAACAGCATCATGGTTTTTTGTTTGTTTGTTTGTTTGTTTTTGGTGAGGCAATTGGGGTTAAGTGACTTGCCCAGGGTCACACAGCCAGTAAGTGTTAAGTGTCTGAGGCCAGATTTGAACTCAGGTCCTCCTGACTCCAGGGCCGGTGCTCTATCCACTGCGCCACCTAGCTGCCCCACAGCATCATGTTTTAAGGTTTCAAATAGCCCATCTGGAATTTCGTCACCTCTACTCACCTTATTGTTAGCAATGCTTCCTAATGCCCACTTGACTTCATTCTTCAGGATAGCTGATCTAGATACATAACTACACCATTGTGGGTTTTGGTGAAGTTAAGATCTTTCTCATATAGTTCTTCTGTATATTCTTGCCACTTTTTTTTTCAGGGCACTGAAGGTTGAGTGACTTGCCCAGGGTCACATAGCTAAGTGTCAAGTGGTCTGAGGCCACATTTGAACTCAAGTCCTCCTGAATCCAGGGCTGGTGCTCTATCCACTATGCCACCTAGCTGCCCCCCCTGCCACCTCTTCTTAAACTCTTCTACTTCTTTAAGTCCCTACCATTTTTGTCTTTTATCATACCTATTTTTGCATGAAATCTTCGACATGACAGCAAATAAGTCTATGCTCCAACCACTGATGCCGAAGAGGCCAAAAGTTGATCAATTAGACCTCCAACATCTAGAAATAACACCCCAAACAGAAGTCACCATAATCCAAAGATAATGGAAATAACAGGCAAGTTTGGCTTTGGGATACAAAATGAAGCAGGGCAGAGACTAATCGAGTTTTGCCTAGATAATCCACTGGTCATAACAAACACTCTTTTTCAACAACCCAAAATGTAACTCTGTATGAAGATATCACCAGATGGCCAATATAGAAATAAGATCTCTTAAATACTTTGTAGCTGTAGATGGAGTAGCTCTATACAGTCAGTTAAAACAAGACCTGGAGCTGACTGTGACTCAGATCATGAACTTATTGCAAAATTCAGACTTAAATTGAAGAAAGTAGGGAAAACCATCAGACTCTCTAGGTGTGACCTAAATAACATCCGTTATAAATATGAAGGGGAAGTGATGAATAGATTTAGGGGATTAGATCTGGTAGACAGATCGCCTGAAGAGCTATAGTCAGAGATCTCCAGTATCATACAGGAGACAGCAACAAAAAATGAAGAGAAAGAAAGCCAAATGGCTATCTGATAAGGATGAGGCTTTACAAATAGCTGGGGAAAGAAAGAAATCGAAAGAGAAAGGGGGAAAGATATAACCACCTGAAGGCAGAACTCCAGAGAACAGCAAGGAGAGACAAGGTTTTCTTAAATGAGCAATGCCTGGCGCATAGCAAGTAATATATGGTAGCCGATACTAGCTATTATTACCCAGAACCGCCCCTGGCAACAAAGAAGAAAGAAAAAAAAGCAGTCCAGCAAAACTGAATTGGTAATTAATTTATATAATTATAAAATGGGGGCAGGGCTGCCTGCTTCTTGAGTATTCACTGGGAGAGCCCACAGGGGAAGAGGTGGAGCTGCAATCACACTTTAATAAGACACAGAGAGTACAGACAAGCACCTTGGCATGGGAGGTGAAGTGAGGCCGGTGGAGGGGAAGAAGATGGCCTTCGAAGCCGTCGACATCCAAGAACCACGGGTTAGAGTTAGGCGCACTAGGCAGCGTAGACCCAATGGAGATGGAGAGAGGGACTGGGGGGACAGAAGTTTGAGGTCTCATTTTTAAAGGTTTTTTGGGGGGAACAGACACTCTTATCTGAGCCACATTGGGGTTGGTCCATTAACACATCCAAATCGTCTCCAAATTATTGGTAAAACTTTCAAGTTAACATCTCAAAGTTATCAGCACCTTTTGGATGTTCTGCTTTGGAGATCTGGAATTTATCTGACAATAGCACCAGAAAGATCCCGACAACAGCACTCGGGGGGCTTCTTCCAATTCAGCACATGAAAAACCCAAAAAGACAAACAAAAAAAAATACAGATAATGTACTTGTGATTTCGGGAATATGGGGAAGTTCCAAGTGAGGAAATTCCCTCCACCAATGCAAGTGTCAGTGACTTTGAGCCTAAGAGAGTTGTCTGGGCACTGAGAAGCTCAATGATTTGTTCGTATCACATAGTCAGTATGTATGAGAGAATTTGAACCCAGGTCCTCCTGGCTTTGAGGACTTCCCCAATCTGTTATATTCTGCTGCTTCTCTTCTTCATTTGTGTGTGTGTGTGTGTGTGTGTGTGTGTGTGAGGCAATTGGGGTTAAGTGACTTGCCCAAGGTCACACAGCTAGTAAGTGTTAGTGTCTGAGGCCAAATTTGAACTCAGGTCCTCCTGACTCCAGGGCTGGTGCTCTATTCACTGTGCCACCTAACTGCTCCTTTCTTTTTTTTAAATTATAAAATAAACACATTAGTTCCAAAGCTTGTTTGTGTCTCCCTCTAAATCTTTTTCCATTCATGTCTGTGCATTCTTTTAAATGTCTCATTGACACTCCCTGCACTCTGGAGGGAGGCTGAATGGGTCTACAGGGGCCATCCATAGCATGGAGCATGCTCAGAACATCCCTTCCCACTTCAGTGTGGGAGCTCCAGGCCTGGCTTCTGTCCACATATGACTCATAGTAAAAGGGGTCAAATTTGAGATGATGGAGAGTCCCCTAATTGACTGAGTCAGAGGAACTGGGGACTTGAAGGATGTACAAAAGAATTCTACCTGACCTTCTATTCCTTTGCAGTTTGAATTATGCAGGACTCATTTCACCAATGCATCCTGAGAGGGTGAGGTGGGGGAAGGGGCACTTACCCCTACCTGCCACTTGGCCTGCTCAAGCAAGCTTGTACTGGGCTGCAGCTGCAACCTTTTTTGCCTTCATTCTTTTCTGATCTTGGGCCAAAGCACAGGGTGGCACCGTTAGGGTGGGCATCTCACCTTGGCTTTGCACCGTCCAAATAACTCCTGCTCCATGTCTGCTGATACAATGGCTCGGTTTGGACCAGTCCTCTGGTTGGAGACCATCCTCTGCAAGAGTCCTGGAACAGTTGCCAAGACTCCTCCTCCAAAGGATTCAGGACCTTGGACTTCTTGAACTCACAAGGTTAAGCCTTAACACATTCATCTCAGTATAGACAGTGTCAATCTACCTCAGCGCCTCGGGCCTCATAGGTCTTGCCATCGGCCCTGAGGCTGCACTCTCTCATGTGTCGTCCCCCCCAATTAGAGCGAGAACCTCTTGTTTTTGTCCCCGGTACTTAGTAAGCACTAGTTAATTGCTTAATAAATGCTTTTAAAAAAATTCTCCCATTTATTTCATTCATTCTCTGGAAATTCTGGAAGTTTCCAAGGGAGCCCCCAAGGGCACATTCCCTGGAATGGCCCCTAAAACCCAACTCCAATTTTTAAGGCCAGAAAATTCCATGGGCTGGGTGGTTTTGCATAAATCCCTTCTTCTCTTTGGGTTTCAGTTTCATCCCTAGAAGGATGGAGCTGGATGAGATAATCTCTGAGGGGGCCATTCTAGCTCTAAAATTCCACGTTCTAAAGGTCCTCCCAGCTCCCACGTGTTCTGTTCTAAGGTCTTTCCTGCCTCTGACAGTCTCTGTTTCAGGCTGTCCCTCAACTCTAATATCCCACGTTACCTCAGCTTTGTTATCCCATGTTCTGTGTTCTAAGGCCCCTCCCAACTCCAAAATTCAAGAGTTACTAGTTTCTGAGAGCTCTCCCAAGTCTGATGTTCCATAAGGCAGTTGGGTGTTATATTGAATAGAGTACTGGATCTGGAGCGAGGAAGACCTGAGTTCAAATCTAGCCTCAGACATTCACCAGCTACTTGACCCTGGGCAATACACTTCACCACTGTCTACCTCAGTTTCCTTAACTGTAAAACATAAATGGTAGCAGCACCTCCTTCCCAGGGTTGTTGTGAAGATCAAATGAGATAATATTTATAAAGTACTCAGTGCATGGTAGGCACCAAATAAAGGATGATACTCTGTGTTCTAAGGTGCCTCTCAGCTCTGACATTGTCTAATTCTGTGAACATGTTACGATGAGTGGTCAGGTATACAGCCACACACAGAACGCACAATTTCCCAACCTTCCATAGGAGCCTATGCCAGGGGCTGAGTCCTGCGCTTCAACTGTGCATCAGTCGATAGGGAATACAAAGGGGAACAACAGCCAGCAGCTTCTCTCACATCCCTTACACTCTCATTGATTAAACCTGACCAGCGAGGGCTAGAAGGCCTGGGCTCTGTCCCCAGCTCTGCCTCTGGGGTCCCACACAGGGTGAGTGAAAAGAGAGCCAAGTGTATTAGGCAGCTCTGCAGCCTTCCACTCATGTGGCCTCAGCTAAGTTCCCGCAGCATCATAAAGGATGATTGCAGAGGAAGCTTGTATAAACTGATCCAGACGGAAGAGAGGAGAAGCCAGGGCCTGTCCTGGACCCTCTTTTCTTCCCCCTTTCCGCCACTTGGACTGTGGATCTCATCAGATCCCCGGTTTCAATGATTGTCTTCTAAGAGGCGGTGCACTTTCATTCAGATGGATTTATGTAGCCCTAGTATCTCTCCAGATCTCCAGTCCTGCATCTGCAACTGCAGACTGGACACCTTGCACTAGGTGTCCCATGGACATCTCAAATTCAATGTGTCCCAAACTGAACTCATCTCTCCCTCCAACCCTTCCCTTCTTCTATCTCTCCTCTTACTCATGCAGGCACCATCATTCTCCCAGTCCCTCAGACTCATGTCCTAGGAGTTATCCTGGCCTCCTCACTCTCTCTCACCTCCCAGATCCAATCTGCTGCCATGACCTGTAGATTACACCTTTGCAAGGTGTCTCCCACACATCCCCTTCTGTCCTCTGGTACTGACCCACATCACCTGAATCACTGCAGAACCCCAGTTCATCTCCCATTCAGCTGCCAAAGATTTTTCTAAAGCATAGGTCCAAACCATGGCACCATGTCATTCCCCTACTCAATAAACTTCCGTAGCTCCCAGTTACCCTCAGGATCAAATCAAAACAAACAAACAAACAAAAATGGAAAATAAGCTGCCTACCTCCTGACAGAGAGAGATGGTGAACTCAAGGTACAGAGTGAGACACATTTTCGGATATAGGTGGCTAAGGTGGAGATTTCTATTGATTGGTTATGAATATTTGATACAAAGGTTTTGCTTTTCTTTCAGTTTGGGGAGGGGGATTTGAGATGGGGGAAGGAAGTTCTAGCAATAGTTTTACAACAAATGAAGAAAAGTAAGGAAAGAGGGGAATTGGAAGCATTTCAAAAAATGCCCAAAAGGGACGGTCAGTAGGGAATGGAAACCAGACAGCTTTGAAAATAAAGAGTTGGATTTGTCGGACGCTTGAAGAAGCAAGATGCCAGAAATTCCTCCAGCCCCCCCCCTCTCCTTTGTATATAATATTTGATGTTTGTTAAATTCAGAATAAAATGAAATTTAAAAGGAGTCACTGGGACTCAGTTTCCTTATCTGCAAAGATGCGGGGGTTGATTTAGATGATCTCCGAGGTTCCTGTCCTATCTAAATCTAAGATGCCATGGGCTTGGGCAAGTCTTCTCTCTGAATGTTCCTACCGATAAAAGTAGTGGACTTGGTCTAGATCTCCAAGACTCGGTTTCAGCCTGATTCCGGGGAGGGTTCTGTGAAAAAGGGTGCACGCCCACTCCCGCCCCGTCACTTTAAGCTGGGTCTTCTGTTGCCCTCCCTCAGCCTCAGCCTCAGCCCCTTGCCTGGTGCCCCTCAGTGCCCCTCACTAAGATGCCCGCTCTTTCCCCCTCCCACGCGAGCCACGGCAAGAAACAGGCGGGGCTCCTGGGCCAGCTCCGCCCCGTCCCTCCCTTCGGGAGCAGTGGGACTGGAACGGAGGCGGCGAGGGGTGACATCAGCGCATGACTGTGTTTTTATGAATGAAAGGAATCCTGTGAGTGAGTAATTCCAGGAAACTCACATTACAACTCAGCAGATTGCTGCGTTCGCCGCTGTCGCGCGCGCCACCCCGCCAGCAGGCAGCCTCCACTCTCGGCTGCTCGAACCCGAGGAAGATCCCGGAGCACGGCTTCGGGAGGCGGCGGCTGGAGGCCGGAGAGACCCACCACCCGGGGCGGCGGAGGAGAGAGAGAGAGGAGAGGAGGAGGAGGAGGGAGAAGGGGAAGGAAGGACAGGCTCCTGGACCTAGTAGGAGAACCAGGGTGAGTACGCACGGACGCGGCCGCCTCCCCGGGGGCCTTCAAGGTTGGGGTGCGTGGGGCGGCTTCTCCGCTGTCCGGCTGCTGCCTTCCACCTCCGCTTTTTGCCCCCTCGCCCACTTCCTGGAAGAGTGTGTGTGTGTGTGTGTGTGTGTGTGTGTGTGTGTGTGTGTGTGTGCGCGCGCGCGCGTGTGTGGTTATCTATCCGTCGGTCTGTCTGCCCTACTCTGGCCCAGAGAGGTTGGGCATGGTGCGAGGGGGGAGGAGCGGAACTGGCCAGTGTCTGTTCCCCCTCAGCAGAGGACTCGCTGGGTTAGAAGCATTGGGAGGCACTTGCTGGGGTGGGGTGGGGGCACCCGAATCTTCCCCAACCCCCAGTTGGTATACAGAGGCGGGGGAAGGGGCTGGATGAAGAGTGTCTGTCTGTCTTCCCCCCCCCCCCGGGGTGAAAGGGACTTCTCTGAAGTTGGGAGAACTGAAAGAGGTGCCTATCCCACCCCACCTCCTCCGTTCGTGTGGGGAACGTTCTAGGGGAACACGGGGTGTTTGTCTCCCTCCACCCCACCCGAGTCTGACCCAGAAGGGACTTCGCTGAGGCTGGGGAATCTGGAAGGACAGTTTGTCTGTCTTTCTGTCCCGCCCCTCGCCGGTGCTAAAAGGCTGGGTAGTTGTGGAAGGGGGGGTGGGGCCCGACGCTCCAGACTCGGGGGCCGGGAAAGCAGACTTGGGCTTGGGAGTGGGGAAAGAAGAGTAAGCACGCCCCCTTCCCAACCCCAAGTAGCCATCCCGTCGGGGCCACCAGAGGGGCGGGTGGGAGGCCGAGGGAGCCACACCGGGCGCCCGTGGGGCGGGTGTGCGTGCGTGCGTGACTCAATGTGTACATTCCGTTTGTTGTGCCTGTGTGTGTGTGTGTGTGTGTGTGTGTGTGTGTGTGTGTGTGTGTGTGTACTTGCGCGCGCAAACACGGATTAGCTCAGCCAGGGGGAGGAGGAGGAGGAGGAAATGAGTGGGCTGGTCCCAGGGGGAACGTCCCGGCCCGCCCGAGCCCAGGCTTCGGCCCGGGGCTCCTGGCTTCCCTCCTCCTTCCCTTTCCCCTGGCCCTGACCTTGGTGTTTCCTTGTTCTCCTCCCCCCGCCCCCCCGCAGGGTTCCTGTGGGATGTTTGTGCCCCTGGATGGATCTTAGAGATCAGAGAGGTCAAGGGGCTTCCCCAAGGTCACACAGCTAATTAGGTAGCATGGCCAGCATTCCTATTCAGACTAAAGGCTAGTGTGCTCTTCGTGGACCGCCCAGAGCTGTGCCCAGTGAGGTCTGGGGGATGGCAAGGGCCCATTGGACCCATCTCTCTCTTTTCAGGGCACCTCAACGCCTTGGGGAGAGGGTTTGGGTCAGCCCCCCCCAGCCCCTCCCACTTGGCCGGATGGATCAGGAAACACTTGTCACAACTCTCGGGGTTGGCATGTAGCCCACCTCTCCTTGAAGATGCTTTAGAGCTGGCATGGACCCCGGAGGTCATCTCATCCAGCCTCCTCATTTTATGGAGAAGTTGAGGCGGGGAAAGGGAGACCTGTCCAAGGTCACAAGTTGCAGCGCTGGGATTCCACAGTCCTCCTTTTACAGAGAGTAAGTGACCGGCTCTACAGGTCACAGCAACAAAGGCTGCAACGTCCCAGGCTTGCCCCCGGCTTGCAGGTGTTAGCTGCTCCTGCTGGGTCCTGACATGGAGAAGGATGGGGCCCTAGGAGAGAGGGAGAATTCAGAACACTAGAGCTATGGCCAGCAAGAGCCATTCAGAGGCGGAGGCCCAGCTGGGTTGGCAAAGTCCCCACCCCCTGACAGCAAGACCCTGAGTATAAACACGGTGGAAGGGGGTGGGGGAGGGGAAGTATAGCGGTAGTGATGAGGTTAATGGGTATTCTAGGGGGTGGAGGAGGGGAGGGAGCCTCAGAAATTGTGGGGCCCATCAGCAACTAGTTAAAGGCACCAGGATGCACCTGTTTCTGCCCGGTGGCCTGGAGAGCCCCACACTGGGGACTGCCGGGGTCATCGGTGCCCCCCACCCCTGGCATCTCTAGGCCCAATGCTCTAACCCCTCCCACTTCCTGTGCATTGTGGAACAATACTATTCTCCTGAGCACGTCTGCCTGTCCCCTTTTCCTCACCTTACCAGTGGCCGATCTGGGGAGGGGATTCCTAAGCTTTGAGATCTCTGGTTTACTGGAAATATCTGGTACTGTGACCTTGGACTGTGGACTTGTAGCTGTAGAACCTCAGAGTAGTACTCAGAGGTACTGCCTTATCTGACTGCAGAATCTAGGGCTGAGAGGTTAAGGGCTTGTTCACAGTAAGTGGCAGAACCAGATTTCAAACTAGGGTCTGGTGACTCCAAGATGGATGATCTGGGGGGAACACAGCCATGTTCTTTGAATAGCTGAAACACAGATGGGGGAAGGGACTATGTATTCTGTGTGTTGCTGGAGGCAGTACTAGGAACATTGAGTGGAAGTGAGCAAGGAGGCTGGCTGGCTTTGGCTTCAAGATAAGCAAGAAGTGTCTAATGGTTGGAGCTGCCTGACCATGGATCAGACCACTTCCTGGCTTAGTGAAAGGTCTTCAAGGAGAGGCTGCAGGGCCCCTTGCTCAGGATGCTGTAGAGAAGATCCACGAGGCAGGGGGTTGGACCAGATGCCCTTTAACATGGCACTGGGGTGTGGTGAACAGGCAGCTCCCTAAGTCTGTAAGTTGCAGAGAAGGTGTCAGCTTGCTTTGGTAGTGAGAGCTTTTTCACCTAAACCAATGAAATCACAGGTCTATCCCTACTAGTGCAGCTAGAGAAACTCATGAGAACTCTCTGGAAGAATGTGCTGTTACCTGGACTTTGGCTCAGGCAAATCAATTCAATAAACAGTCCTGTACGTATGGTTGGTTATTCAGCAAATAGCTCATGGAATCCCAGAAAGACGGGGCTTGGAGAGAGCTTAGAACAGGTGATGTCAGGGCTGGGAGGGGCCTTAGAACAGGGGATGTCAGGGCTGGAAGGGGCCTTAGAACAGGGGATGTCAGAACTGGGAGGGGCCTTAGAACAGGGGATGTCAGAGTTGGGAGGGACCTTAGATGTCTGGGCTGGGAAGTTTAGAGATCTTTTGTTTGTTTGTTTTTAACAGATTAGAAAAGTAAAAGCCAGAGGGGAGCAATTGCTTTGCCCCAGGGAGTCTGTGGGAGCCGCAGGATTGGTATCTTGGGCTTTGAATCCCAGCCCTGTGCCTTCTGCATTAAACCACAATTGGTTAATAATGCTTAAAATATCCTAGCGGATCAGTGACCGGAGTGATTCAGGAGTTTCCTTCAGTGATGGCTGCCCAGCCTCAGCAGCTCTTGTCAATGTCCTCCCCTCAATTTACCACAGGGGGGCTGTAAGCTATCACTCTCCCTGCCCCCTTCTCCCCCCCAGCCCCCCAACTATTTGCAAAGGGTTTTTCAAAGCCCGTTCTTATCCCTGATCTCCTTTGTCAGAAATCTGGAGACCCGGTTTCTTTCCTGACTCCGAAATGAATTCACTGTGGGACACAGGCAAGTCTCTGTCTGGCTTCTGTTTTCTCATCTGTACAGAGGTGTGTGGCTGGCCCCGCTCTTTCAGGTTCCTTCTCTCGCTGACATTCAGTGACCAGGGGATATCCAGGCTGGTCCCACATAGGATGTGGCTGGTGTAACCACAGCCTTAAGTTGGAAGGGCTGGGGGGGGGTGTATCCCTCACAGGTCTTTAAACAGCGGAGAAGAGAACTAGGAGCAATTCGGGGAAGTCATGAGGAGGCAGATTTGGGCTCCAGGGAAGGGGAAAGCCCCTCACGCCCAAAGATGGCCTGGAGGGCCCATAGGTCCCCAGGCGCTCTGTTCAAGGCTCACAGCCTGCCTCCCATGGAAAGCTTCTTCGGATCTCAGCCCCCTCCCTTCCCCTCCCAGGCTCCTACCCCTGCTCTCAGTTGTTTTAGAGTAGGAAGGAACCTTGAGGGCCTTCTAATGCTGCCCCATAATTTACAGATGAGAAAACTGAGGCCCAGAGGAAAGTGGATTCCAGGACCAAACATTGGAAGCAGGATTGTGGAAGTTGCCCAGCCTCTCATTTTACAGATGAGGCTAGAGGCAGGAAGGATCTTGTCCAAGGGTCACGATCAAGAGCTAGAAAGGGCTCAGCCCCTCATTATGCAGCTGAGGACACTGAGCCTCAGGGACTTTCCCTCTCACCTCGAAGATCAAATACAAAATCCCCTGTAACCCAGGGCCCCTCCCCACCACCTTTCCAGTCTTCTTGCACCTTAGTCCCCAACATGTAGTCTTCGATCCGGTGACCCCTGACCTTCTGGCTGTCCCCCATGCCCAGAACACTTTCCCTGCCCACTGACCTCCCCGGCTTCCTTAAAGTCCCAACTAACAGCCATCTTCTACAAGAAACCTTGCCCAGCCCCTCTTAATTCTAGTGCCTTCTGTCTGGTAACCATTTCCTATTTGCCTGGTATCTAGTTTGTTCACACATATTTGATGGTTGTCCCCATTAGATTTTAAACCCCTTGAGGGCAGGAACTATATTTTGCCTCTTGTTGTGTACCCCCAGTGCCTAGCACAGTGCCTTGCACATAGTAGGTGCTTAATAAATTGGTTTAGATAGGGATGTAGTGGGTTTCAAGTCACTATGGATGAGTTGGGATTGGCCTCTGTGATAAAATAATGGGACTTAGCAGACGCCCAGGAGCCCTACCTGAAGATTGATTTGGAATTGATTGAATTGGGTGAGACTGAGAGACTGAGAACCTAGTTAAGGATGATTAAATTGAGACCACACCTGGCCAGCCCTGAGTAGGGTGTTGTTCTCAGAAGTTGAACCTAGTTAAGGATGATTAAATTGAGACCACACCTGGCCGGCCCTGAGTAGGGTGTGTTCTCAGAGGCTGCGGACTTCGACATCAACAGGAGACCACTCTCAATCAACTTGAAGAACCTCCTGCTTTAGGGAGGAAGACAGGAAGTAGGAAGCTGAGGCTGTCTGTGTGGATCTTCCTTTTTTGGTCCAAGACATCAGCTTGGCAGCACAACTTCACATGGGCTGCTCCTAGATAGGATTTCCATGCTATAAGGAATCTGTCCTCAATCTTTCTCTTTCTTCACTATCTTATAATAGATGTTTTAGTAAATCCTTAAAAGCCTAAAGTCTTGCTGAATTTATCAGTGATTTTAGCCAGTTTCCCCCCCAAACTGGGGGGGGCAGATTAGAACCCACATTTAGTTTTTGGGGTTTTTTTTTGCAGGGCAATGAGGGTTAAGTGACTTGCCCAGGGTCACACAGCTAGTACATGTCAAGTGTCTGAGGCCGGATTTGAACTCAGGTCCTCCTGAATCCAGGGCTAGTGCTTTATCCATTGTGCCACCTAGCTGCCCCCACGTTTAAACAACACACCTCACTGAAGGGAACCCCTTAATTACAGGTTTGAGAGCTTCAAATCATAGAACATTTCCATGTCTGCAATGTAGAAGGGATTCTGGACCTGACAGGGCAGTCTAAGTGGCCTGGAGGTTCCTTCTGACTCTGAGAGCTAGATTCAGGGGGCCCTAGATTCCGGGACTCATGGATTCAGGAAGCAGGGTGACTCACTCTGAAGGTTGGACAGGTGACTTCCCCCAGACTGGACCAGAAAACCAGAGTGGAGGGTGAAGGGCTTTTGGTTTCTGGGGTGGGGGTGGAGGATGGAAACTGGACAGTCAGCCCTCAGATGCCTAGATGAACGTAGCTCTGGGCCTCAGTGAGGAACAAAGTGTTCTCCACTTCCACACACTGGCTCCTTTTATGAACAGAACTTTCCTTCCCTGCATCAGGTCCTTGTTGGGATGAGATCACATCAGGAGCCTACCTGATTGATGCCCTACTCTCTTCTCCATTTGCATGCTGGAATCTCTCATCCCCTGCCTCCAAATCACAGAAGCTGCAAAGCTGGGCAGGACCTCAGAGTTCACCAAGTACAGACTCCCCACTTTTCAGAGGAGGACTAATTTGCCTCGGGTCCTAGGTGGCAGAGTTCAGATTTGAACCCATGACCTCAGACTCCAGATCTGCCGCTCTCTCTGCCCATGCTGCCTTGTTTTCTGGGAGTCTGGCTGATCGTGTTGGCTCTGGAGGTAGAACAAAACAAATTTTTTCTCTCTGCGCTCACAGGATGGGTGAAACCGATGTAGAGCCAGAGACAGAGTGGCCTGCCAGCACAGGGTGGGGCAGTCTGCGGCAGGATTCCTATGGGGAACCCTGGAGGGATTTTTATAGTATCACTGATGGCAGACACTCATAGGCCATGTGTCGAACAGGCCCTGACCTTGTCGATTTTCTACACCCAGAGAGAACGTCAGCACTCTGCCCTCCCCCCCCATATCACTTAGGCCAACTGTGCTGGCTTTGTAAGTGATCAGGAGCCTGGAGGAAGGCAGTGGCAGTGCCGGGCCTGGGAGGCAGGAAGCAGCCCTGGCTCATGGACTCTGTGTGACTTTGGACAAGTCCTTTCCCCCTCCAGACCTCCACTTCTCTTTAAAATAGGGGGATGAGGGGCAGCTAGGTGGCGCAGTGGACAGAGCACCGGCCCTGGATTCAGGAGGACCTGAGTTCAAATCCGGTCTAAGACACTTGACACTTACTAGCTGTGTGACCTTGGGCAAGTCACTTTACCCCAATTGCCTCACTGAAAAAACAAAAAACGAAAACGAAAACATAAAATAGGGGGATGAACTCAAGGACCTCCCTTGGGTCCCTTAGAGCCCTAAGAATCCTGTGATCCTAGAAACACCTCTCTGTTTACAAAGTCCTTGACAACAGGGTTTCATGAGGTGAAGACCTATTTGGTTGGTTATTCAAATACTATTTACTCATATCATCTTCTAAATCTCTTCCAACTCTTACATTCTGCATTCTACAGTCTTTCCCAGTTCAAGTATGCAATTTTATTCAATTTAACACGCATTTATTAAGCACCTACTATGTACCAGGCCCTCGGCTAGATGCTCTGGATGCAAAGATGAAAATGAGTCTTTACTGCCAAGGAACATTCACTGTTCTAAGGCCCCTCCCAGCCTTGACATTCCATGCTCTAAGGCAGGGCTTCTTAAACTTTTTCTACTTGTTAGCCCTTTTTTTTTTTTAAGAATTAAAAAAAATTGTTTTTATTTTTATTTTTTGGTGAGGCATTGGGGTTAAGTGACTTGCCCAGGGTCACACAGCTAGTAAGTGTCAAGGGTCTGAGGCTGGATTTGAACTCAGGTCCTCCTGAATCAAGGGCCAGTGCTCTATCCACTGTGCCACCTAGCTGCCCCTGTTAGCCCTTTTTGCTCAAGAAATGTTTATGTGACCCCAGGTATATAGATGTATATATATACATATATATATATACATATATATATATATATATATATATATATATATATATATATATAAAACCTTTTACTGTTGCCAAATTTTTTGTGACCCCTACATTCAGTTACAAGACCCTATATGGGGTCTTGACCCACAGTTTAAGTTTAAGAAGCTAGGCTCTAAGGTACTCTCAAGGTCTGACATTCTAGTAATTTAACTACTGGTATCCAACATATAGAGGTAGCAAGGTGGCTCAGTAGATAGAGCCTGGTCTGGAGTCAGGAAGACCTGAGTTCAAATTTGACCTCAGATACTTATTCAGATCCTGGACAAGTCACTCAACTTCTGTTTGCTTTAATCCACCAGAGAAGGAAATGGCATACCATTCCAGTACCTTTACCAAGAAAACCCCATGGATATTATTAGCATACTATGGTCCATGGGGTCACAAAGAGTCAGACATGACTGAACAATACCCAACATATACTCTATGAATTATCTACAGCAAATTTTTAAATTTGGGCAAACTCTTCCCCACACCCCACTCCCATTTTCATTCAATGTGTGTTCAGAGAAGGCGAACTTCTTTCAGTAACAGACTAAGCAAAACATCAACAGGAAAAAAAAACAACCTCAACATAAAATTCCATTTAATTTAATGAACTGGATCAGTAGACATCTTAAACTCAATTCGTCCAAAACAGAACTATCTTCCCTTCAACCCTCCCCATTTCCTATCTTCCCAATCACTGTAGAGGGCATCACCATCCTACAACCCCCCAGGCTCCCAACCTCGGACTTATCTTACCTACCCCCACTCATCCCATATCCAAGCTGTTGCCAAGGCCTGTTGATTTCACCTTTGCAGCATCTCTTCTCATTTTCACCTCTGCAGCAACTGTCATTTTCACCTCTGCTTCATCTCTTGTTGATTTCACCTTTGCAGCATCTCTTGTTGATTTCACCTTTCCAGCATCTCTTGTTATTTTCACTTTTGCAGTATCTCCTGTTGATTTCACCTTTGCAGCATCTCTTGTTGATTTCACCTCTGTAGCATCTCCTGAATAAGCCTCCTTATCTCCTCTGACACTGCCCCCACCTTGGTGCAGACCCTCATCACCTCATGCCAGTAACCCAATGGTGGGTCTGCCTGCCTCAAGTCTCTCTGCCCTCTAATTTATCCTCCATTCAACCACCAAAGTTATTTTCCTAAAGCACTTGTCACACTATCCTCCTCACCCTCTCTCAATAAGCCAGGGGGCTTCCTATTATTTCCAGAATCAAAACTAAGTAAATACCAAATAAACACAAAGTAATTGGAGAGGTGTGTGTGCCAGTCACTAACAATTACTGGCATTAGGAAAAGACTTTTGGCACCTGAGGTGAGCCTTGGAGGAGGCTAGGATTTACAAGGGGCAGAAGTAAGGAGGGAGAACATTCTAGGTTGGGAAAATGGAAGAGGGGAGTCTGCAAAAGCTTAGAGAGGAGATGGAGTGTCATGAATGGAGGCAGCCAAGCAGGCCAGTTTGGCTGGAATGGAGAGTCTATGAAGGGGAGTGATTTGTGATAGACTTGGAAGGATAGGCTGGAGCCACACTGTGAAAGTCTTTAAATGCTAACCCAAGGGGTTTGTGTTTCTAAAAAATACCACAATGTCAGTGACTCCAACAGGGGTTGAACAAAGTCATTTATTGATTCAACAAGCATTTGTTCAGGCCTACTATGGTGACTCCCCATCCCCTCTCTGCTTTAAGCAAATTTGGTTATACACAAAGCAGAGACAATGAATGTGGGGCAGGGGTGGTGGATAAAGGAAGGAGTTGATGCAGTTCAAAAACTTTCCCTACCGGATTCTATCAAATTTTCCAACTGCAATAAATCAGTCAATTAACAACTATTTATTAAGTGCTTACATGTGCCAGGAACATCTGATTTTGAATCTTGCCTTGTACAGTTGTATGACCCCGGGTAAATCATTTCAGTGCTGTCTGCCTCATCTATAAAGTGGGAATAATAACCTCCCTCTCAGGATTGCTGAGAAGATCAACTGTGATAAGATATGTCAAGGGCTTCTCCTACCAGACATGGTCCTGAAAGGCATCTTGGAGGGCAGCTAGGTGTCGCAGTAGATAGAGCACTGGCCCTGGAGTCAGGAGGACCTGAGTTCAAATCTGGCCTCAGACACTTAACACTTACTAGCTGTGTGACCCTGGGCAAGTCACTTAACCCCAACTGCCTCAACCAAAAAAAAAAAAAAGAAAAGAAAAGAAAAGAAAGGCATCTTGGAGGCCATTGAGTTCCACCTCCTGGTTTGACAACAGAGCAAGTTAGGGGATTTGAACCCAGCTCTTCCTGGCTCTAAGTCTGGCCTCCTAGACAGCCACCATACTGCCTCTCTCTTAATAGTCTGACTGCACTGGTTTCAGCCTCAATGAGCTGATGATGTCCCCAGAGTCCAACTCCTTGGGCATCTTCCTGGATTGCTCTGGCCCTCACAGAGGTGATCTGATTCATTTGTTCATTCCACAGACATTTTGTGATTACCAAAGATGTGTGAGGAGGAGAAAGAGGATGGCAATCAGGAGCTAGAGGAGGAGGCTGGGACTCCCTTATCATCAAGGCTTTCCTACAGGATATGTCTGACTCAGCTGAGCCTCAGCCAGGATCTGGGCTCTGGCTGAGGGAGCCACGGCCAGAGCAAGGGAGAGGAGACCGGAAAGGAGCCAGGCAAAGGCAGAACTGGGCCCAGTGGCTGTGTGGCATTGGGCTTGGAGTCAGAGGTCCTGGGTACGAATTGTTGATTAACACCTGTATGAGTTTGAGCAGGTTACTAATTTCTTTGGGCCTGTACCATGGAGGTCAGATGACCTCTGGTGTCTCTCCCTCACAGCTCTCTAATCTTCCAAGTATTCAGTCCAGGAGGCTGAATGTCTGGAACTGCCTCCTCCTCTTCATGCACACACACTTCTGGGAAAAGGCCAATGGACAGTCCCCCTCCTAGGAACCACATCTCAATGGCTCCTAGTAAATCACTCCTCCCAACTGAGTGACCTCGGGCCAAGCACTTTCCCTGGAAAGTGAGACAGGTCAAGCAGATGACTTCCAAGGCAATTATTCTAAGTGGGATGATTTGAAAGTGTCACTATCCTGACCCCAAAGTGCTCTAACATCCGGCTACCTCTCGACTGCACAAATGCTTATTACTCCTTTCTGGGACCACGGCCTGGAGACAGAAAGCTACACCGGGCCATTTAAGAAAGAACTACAGGATAGGCTAGAATCATGTTCCAGGAGGCTCAGGGGAAACTTTAGAAAGCAGCAGGAAGTTGAGGTCTTTCAGCTGTACAGTTTATCAAGGTTTTTGTTTATTTTTGTCTTTGAGCCCCTAGCACACAGTAGGCATTTTTTTGGGGGGGCAGTGGGGGTTAAGTGACTTGCCCAGGGTCACACAGCTAGTAAGTGTCAAGTGTCTGAGGCCGGATTTGAACTCAGGTCCTCCTGAATCCAGGGCCGGTGCTCTATCCACTGTAGTGCCCCCTAGCTGCCCTCAACTGTCTCATTTTATAGATGAAGAAGCTGAAGAAGCTGAAGCTCAGGGCAGCAATGACATTTGACCAAGGTCACACAGGTGGTAAAAAGAAGGGGCAGTATTTGAACCCAGGTCCCTAAACTACATCCAAAGTGGTCTTGTCCTATGCCAGGCTGCCGCCTAAGTCCTGCAGCTAGCCTTCCTTAAGTATGTCCCTATCTCTGGTGATCTTCCTCTGGCTTCCCGCTGTATTCACTGTCAGCAAAGGAGTCCTGGGACTGTCACTTACAATTCCATGGTTCAGTCACCCTTAGGTCCTGGCCAGCTCTCAGTCCCAGGGTCCTATGGGTGGGGAGCAGGGATGCTGACCCGGCCAGGAGGTGCTGAATCATTGTGAGACGGCATCTGGTCTACACTGGACTCCAGCTGCCGGCCCTGCCTCCTCCCCCAGTCGGCCCTCCCTTGGGCTCTCCTGTTCATTGGAGCCTCCCCTCCTGGCTCTCTGCCCAGGCAGGAGGGCGGGCAGGGTGTGGGGGTGGTGGCTTTTCTTACACATTTCCCCCTTACTCTATTTGTCATCACCTTCCACCCCCTTTGCTCTCCTAGGGAACTGAGAAACTAACAAGCCCAAGTCTCCATAGGTGAGTGTGTGTTGTGGGTCACAAGGTTGTGCACATGGCCCTGTGAGTGGGGCAGCCTGGAGGTCAGCACCCTGGGGCTATAGTCATCTTGTCTCCACTTCTTGAGCCCCCAAGGAAGTGCTGGATGGTCTTGTGGTTCTGAGCCCCTCCCCCCAAGTCTAGGATGGAGCACACCCAAGTGTGGATGGGTTGGTGACCTCAGGGAGGTCAGGCATGAAGGTGAAGTTTTGAAGCGCAGCTGTTTTTTAATTTTTTGATTAAAATTTATTAATATCTTTTGTTTACATTTCCAAATATATCCAAGTAGCCTCCTTTCCTCAGAGAGCCGACAAAACAGTAAATCGTGACCTGATTCAAAGCATTTGCTGATTCCCAAAGCATAGATGTTCACACTGAAAACAAAGTCTGGACTTCCAGGCTGCCCCTGGCACGTGCAATATTCTGCACTTCCCGGCCATGGTGGGATTTCAGTTGTGACTTGAAGAAAGTAGGGGAGGGGGAGATGAGAAGGACCTTCCAGGCACGGGGTGGGGGCAGACAGAATGAATGTTGGGAGCCTAGAGAGAGGTAAGAAGACTGGCAAAATTATGAAGGGCTTTGAATGCCAAGCTGAGGATTCTGTATTTGATCCTGGAAGCAATAGGGAGCAACTGGGGTTCTTAAGGAGAGGAATGATTTGGTCAGACCTGAACTTTCAGAAGGTCACTTTGCCAGCCCAGTGGAGGATGGAGTGTGGGAGGGCTGGGCTACCTCCTCAGGCTTGAGGGAGGGGACAGAACGAGGGCAGGTCTGCCCCTCCTTTGAGATGAAGTCTTGAGAAGTTGCTGGGAACATAGAGAGGTCACATGCAGCATGTGGCAGAACCAGCACTTGAATCCAGGGCTTTGGGGCTTGAAAGCCAGTTTTCTACTTTCTACCCACTGTTTTTGATATTTACCTTCAGCAGGATAATATATTGACCAAATTGTCCCTATGCCCTTTTGACAGATCCCAGAGATGCTGGGCCTGGGAGCCCCGGAGGCCCCGCCAGTACTAATGTGGAGCTGGGGTCACTAACTGACCCTGTGGGCCTGCCTGGGGGAAGCCCCTCCTTCCTGAGATGCCTCAGTTTCCTGCACCATCTCCTTTCTCTTCCTTTCTGGTCAGGGCTGCCCCACCCCTGCTTCTCAACCAGGAACCCCAGGCAACAAGGGAAGTACTCATGAGGAGGCTGGTGCTGAGGGCCAAGGGCCTGCCTCCTTGGACTCCAGTGAACTCCCAGGATAGGGCAGAGATGGGAGGAGAAGCTGTGCTTTCCTGGGGGACTTCCTAGACCACCAACTTCCCCCTCAGGCTTCCTCTGAGCCCTGTTCCCCTCCCAGCAGGAGTGGCTTTTGTTCCCTCTGGGCTCCAACCACTCCCACCCTTCACTCTATTCCTGGAGGAGCTTCTGAGAACCCAGGGGGAATCTCCCCACTTCTGCCTAAGTCACCCCATTGGGGAGGAAGACTCCATGACCCTGGAGACAGGGAGTAGGCTAAGGGGCATGAGATGAGATGAGATGAGATTGAGATGAGATTGAGATGAGATGAGAATGAGATGAGATTGAGATGAGAATGAGATGAGATTGAGATGAGATGAGAATGAGATGAGATTGAGAATGAGGTGAGGTGAGATGAGGTGAGGTGAGGTGAGAATGAGATGAGAATGAGATGAGATTGGGATGAGATGAGATGAGAATGAGATGAGATTGAGAATGAGGTGAGGTGAGATGAGGTGAGGTGAGATTGAGATGAGATGAGAATGAGATGAGATGAGATGAGAATGAGATGAGAATGAGATGAGATTGAGATGAGAATGAGATGAGATTGAGATGAGAATGAGATGAGAATGAGATGAGATGAGGATGAGATGAGGTGAGGTGAGGTGAGAAAGGACAGCCTGGGGTGGGGGCCGAGATATGTAGACATTTACACTTGGCAGAGCTGAGGCAGCTGGAGGAATAGGGGGAAGGGCAGGGAGAGCCCAACAGTGGACCAAGCCCCTGCTTGCAACCCTATGCTAGAGCTCTTCTCCAGCCTCTTAACCAAGGGAAGAAAGGGGGTCCTGCCAGGTCAGAAGCAACAGTGCTAATAGTTCTTGGACAGGGTAGCTAGCAGGAGGGTCAGGCCTCTTGCCTTTGCTCCCGGCTGTTTGTAGAGAAGGGTTGGCCCTGCTTAGCCTTCTTAATCCCTCCCTTGCCCTATGACTATTATATTTACCTGTGGACACTGTGTTAGTTAGCTGTGCGCCTGGGGACTCACCGTTCCCTCCCAGCTGTAAATCCATGATCCTGTCATTGATGTCGTCCCAATCTAAATGAAAGACAGGGATTGTTTGTTCTGTTTTTGTATCTGCATCTCCGGGAGGCCAGCTCTGTCCCTGGTATGCAGGAAGCATTTACTAAGTGCTTTGTTCACTGACTGGCACAGGGTAGGCACTTTGGAGTTTGGTGGATTAAATAAGGGCTGTGGTGGGCAAAGAACACTGGTTCTTCAAAGCCCCACCTCTGACATTTTACCATGTGATCCCAGGGAAGTCACTTCCCCTCTTGAAGTCTGGGTTTCCTCATGGTAAAATCTGATTTTACATGCCTGGCATGGAGATCAGCTGGCCGCTGAGGTGCTGGCCAGTCTACGAATTCCATGTGAGAAGTCAGGCTCAAATAACCAACGAGACCTGCCCAGTGGACTCACTTAACTTTCTGAGGCCTCAGTTTTTTCATCTGTAAAATGAGGGAATGACTCAGATGTGTATGACCCTAAGAACCTGGTCATTCTAGATCCAGGGATCACATGAGCAGCGGGTGCCTGGCCCACAGATGCTCAACTTCAAAGAAAACTGGGAAGTTAAGCTGGGTTCACCACATTATGGGGCCTGGAACAAGTCAATTCCCAGTCTCTGAGACTCCCCTGGTAAATGAGAGCTGGCGGTGTGGTGTACTAGGAAGAGTGCTTGACTTTCCTTAGTAACCTTGAGAAACCTGGTGGGGATGCCTGCTCAGGGGGCTCCTTTCTCCCGGGGCTCCTGTACCTCCCAATTGGCCAGAAGCGCTAGCCAGGGGGCTGCTTCTGGCCTCCAGAGAAGCCATCTCCTCCCCTGCATCGCCCCCATTTCCCCAGCTGGGCCTCCTCCTGCAAAGAGGAATCTGGGAGAACAAACAGCCAGGTGTCAGGGAGGTGCTGGTTCTAGCTAGACAGCCTAGCACTCCAGGGGAGAAAGGGACCCCCTTGGGATTCTCTTCTCACAAGTCAGCTGTTGGGAGGGCTGGGCGAGGCCGAGTATCTGTGGTGGGGGCACCGACTGGTCAGAGGATGCTAATAATAATGATAATAATAATAATAATTAATAATGACGTGTTCAATGCCTGGTACATGGCAAGCCCTTAGTAAATACTTGTTGGCTGATGAAACAATAACAACACCACGATTAGCTGACATTTGCAAAGCACTTCACACATATTGTCTCATTTGAACCTCACAAAGACCTGTTGAGGTTGGGGTTATTATTATCACCCCCATTTTACATATGAGGAAACTGAGGCTCCTTCCACTGCCCCATACTGGTTGGCTGGTAGGTGCTGGGTGCTCAGCTGTGGGCCAGGCCCTGGGGAATCAGGAATCCCTGAGCCTTACCTTTTACCTGATGATTCTGGTGGGTGAGGGGTGGGACGAGGGAGCCCCTTTCACACCCTCCCTCCTGGAGGTCTCAGAGGCTCTGGCTACCAACAGTCCTCTACTGACCTCACAGCAGCCCTGCTGGGCATGAGGAGTCACTGTGGGCAAAGGCCTGGCTCTGCAATCAGTCAGCCTGATTTGAGGGTCTCAGCCCTGCCATTTAGAAGTTGTGTGACTCCCCCTTCTCCATGACTCAATTTCCTCCTCCCTGTTGTTGTTGTGTCCAACTCTTCGTGATCCCATTTGGGGTTTTCTTGGCAAAGATACTGGAGTGGTTGACCATTTTCTTCAGTTCATTTTACAGCTGAGGTAACTGCGGGTGAAATGACTTGCCCAGAGTCACACAGCTAGGAATTATCTGAGGCTGGATTTGAACCCAGGAAGAGGAGTATTCCTGACTCCAGGCCTGGTGCTCTGTCATTTGCGCTAGCTGGTTAACTAACCCAACAGAGAGATGGCTAGGATTTAATGAGATACGGGTGTGGGTCTGTATGTATGAATGAGGATAGTGTGGTGTAGTAGTTAGAGACCTGGCTTTAGAATCAGTAAGATCTGGGTTCACATCCTATTCTGGTACAAACTGACTGGGTGTCCCTGGCAAAGTCGCCCTAGCACAATGTCACAGGTCAGGCCCCACAGGGATGTTTATACATATGCACACGCCTAGAGCCACACATCTTGAGGTAGGGGAGTGAGTGGATAGAGTCAGCCTCAAATGGCTTTGTCTCTCTTTTTTTTTTTTTTTGAGACTTGGGTCTCCCTGTCTCCACTCTGGGGATCACCCTCTTGGTGCCCTAGATTTAGGCACCTATGTAGCCTAGAACTCCCAAGCTCAAGTGATCCACCAGTATCAGCCTGCTCAAGAGCAAGGACTCCAGGAGTGTGGAGCTACCCCCAGCCTCCACTGCCCAGGATGTTGCTCTTCCCACATGGGAGCCACTTTACTTACGTGGACGAATGAATGAGTCCAAGAGGAAGGATTCCTGAGGAGGCTGATGGAGGGGGAAGTCTGCGGTTGGTGCCACCTACTTTTTTTTTTTTTTTGGTGAGGCAATTGGGGTTAAGTGACTTGCCCAGGGTCACACAGCTAGCAAGTGTCCAAGGCCAGATTTGAACTCAGGTCCTCCTGAATCCAGGGCCGGTGCTTTATTCACTGCGCCACCTAGCTGCCCCAGTGGCCACCTACTTTGCACAGCTAGCTCCAATCACAGATGAGTACCCGCTCAACATCATCCCTAAGATGAAAAGCGAGACCTGAGACTTGGAACAATAATGCTTCATTTCCTCTTTTCCTCCAGGTCTCCAGCCCTGAGGGCACCAGACTTGAAAATGTCTATGGACACCTTATCCAGCAAAGCATTAAAGGTGAGAGCCCGGCCTGCCCTCTCCCAACCCTTTCCCTTGATCCCTTCCCTTTCTGTCCTGTCCCCTGCTTAGTCCCTGCTCCCCACCCCAAGCTAGTCAAGGCCCCAAGTTCTAGAATTCTCCTCGCTCTCTGGACACAAGGTTCCAAACTCTAGTGTTCTCCTGGCTTCCGGGGTCCAAGGCCCTAGGTTCTAGAGTCCCCCTGACTTCCAATGAAATCCTCAGCAGATGCAGATCATAGACTTTAGAGTTAAAACAGAACCTGGGGGAGGCAGCTAGGTGGCGCAGTGGATAGAGCACCGGCCCTGGAGTCAGGAGTACCTGAGTTCAAATCCGGCCTCAGACACTTAACACTTACTAGCTGTGTGACCCTGGGCAAGTCACTTAACCCCAATTGCCTCGCCTCACTAAAAAAAAAAAAAAAAAAAAAAAAAAAAAAAAACAGAACCTGGGGATTCCCTAGCCCAGGGGTTGTTAACCTGCTGTGCACAGATTTCAGGCAAGCAATTACGTTTACTTGTGTGATCTTGGGCAAGTCACCTAATCTCTGTTTGCATCTGTTTCCCCATGGATACAATGAGGGGGTTGGACCAGCTGGTTTTTGAGTCCTTTCTGGATCCAGTGCTATGGTCCCTCTTGTTTTTAATTTTTCCCCAGGACCAGACCCCTTAGTTAAAGGTAATGGGAAAAGTTTAGAACCTTCCTAGGTAGAGATAGGGAGGTGAAGATACGCTCAACTCCATCCAACAGTCCTATGTGTAAGGCACTGGGCCTGAGGAGAAAAGAGCCAAGATGATTTCTCTATTCTCACCTCTTCCATGGCACTTCCCCATCCCCAACATGTCCGTGGGCTAGTTATTGTTTGTTCTTTGTTCTCAAAGAGGACCATGAAATGGAGGTGATGTCATGACTTGGATTTAAGTGAGGAAGAGCCTCACTCTCTCCTCCAGAGCCATCTGGGTCCAGTGGCAAGATATAGATCTGGACAACTGGAGATGACCCTGGATGTTTAAGGCAACTGGGGTTAAGTGACTTGCCCAGGGTCACATAGCTAGTAAGTGTCTGAGGTCAGATTTGAACTCAGGTCCTATTCAACTTCAGGACCAGTATTCATTGTGCCACCTAGCTGCCTCCTGCTAGTATTAGGAAATAGAAGGTGGGAATTGGAGGAGGGTTAGAAAGGAGGCAGGAAGGGAAGAGGTAAAAGGACAGAAGGAAAAGAAAGAGGAAAACAAGAAAAAAGGAAAATATAGAGAAAAGAAGTGTGATTGAGGAGATTGGCATAAAGCAGAGGGAAGATGAGGAAGGGACAGAGGAATGGGGAGAAGGGAGAGTAAAGGTCATAGTTTGGTTTTGGTGCTAAAAAGGTTCTTCTGAGATGATCTAGTTCTAGTCCCTTCCTCTTGTTTTACAGAAGAGGACATTGTGGCCCCAAGAGGAAGGAAAATCAGAGGGAGAAGGGAAGTAGAAGGGGACTAAGGAGAAAAAGAAAGAGAAGATAAATGTTAGGAGAAGAGGAAAGAAAGAAGACAGCATGTGATGATGGAGCAAGAGGAGGAGAGAAAAGCAGAGGCAATCAGAGAGGAAAGGGGAAGATAACTGGGAAAGAAGAAGGGGGCAGGAGAGGGGAAATAGGAAGGGGAGGAAAAGAGCAAGAAGGATAAGTAAGAGGAAAGATGATGAAAGAAAGACAAAGGAGAGAGAAAGGGAGATGAATGGGGGCAAGAGAAAAGGGAGAGAGAAAGGGTAAAGGAAAACAGGGTAGGAGGGAAGAGAGGGGGGAGGACAAGGGAAGAGGTGGGAGAGGAAAGGACAAAATGGGACAAAGGGGAAGAGGGGAGAAAAAGGAAAATGAAGAGGAAGGAGACATTCAATAGGAAGACAAAGTGGAAGTAAATGAAAGGAGGAAAACAGCAGAGGAATGGAGAATAGGAAGAGAGGAGAGAAAGTGGTTAACAAGGAAGGAAAAGAAGTAGAAGGAAAAGGAGGGAAGAGAAAAGGGAAACTGAGAAGAGGGTGAGGGCAGAGGAGGGAAGAGAGGTGAGGACAAATGAGAAGAGAGAAGAGCAGGAGAGTGGGAAGAAGAGAGAAGGGAGTGAGGGAAGAAGAGAAAGGGAAAGGTGAAGGAGAGGATGTGTGGGCAGTGGTGTAGATGTTGGTATCTGTCGATGTCGGTGTCAGTGTCAGTGTCTGCGTCGTTGTCGGCGCCCCACAACGACGCCCTTCCTGGCCCACAGATCAAGCGCGAGCTGGGCGAGAACACGGGCCCACACCTGTCGGACGAGGAGCTGATGGCACTGTCGGTGCGGGAGCTGAACCACCACCTGCGGGGCCTGTCCAAGGAGGAGGTGGCGCGGCTGAAGCAGCGACGCCGCACGCTCAAGAACCGCGGCTACGCCGCTAGCTGCCGCGTCAAGCGCGTATGCCAGAAGGAGGAGCTGCAGAAGCAGAAGAGCGAGCTGGAGCGCGAGGTGGACAAGCTGGCCCGAGAGAACGCCGCCATGCGCCTCGAGCTCGACGCCCTGCGCTCCAAATACGAGGCTTTGCAGGGCTTCGCGCGCTCCGTGGCCGCGCACGGCGGACCCGCCGCCAAGGTGGCGCCCGCCAGCGTCATCACCATCGTCAAGTCCTCCGCCACGGCCTCGACTGCAGCCGCCAGCCCGGCCGCCTGCTCCTCGTGACCGCGGGCCCCGCCCCCTCGCTTCCCCTCCCTGCGCCATAGGGCGATCCTGGCCCCGCCCCCGCTCAGGCCCTGTCCCCTGATCCTTGCTCCGCCCCCCCATCCCATCCCTACGCAGATAGGGTGGTCCTGTTCTAGGTCCTGCCTTGGCGCCCCCCTCCCCCCTCCTCGCTCCCTGACAGGGTAGCCTGGTCCTTGTCACGCCCCCGGGTAGGTCCCGCCCCCACAATTCCATCCCGCCCTCCTGGGATTTCAGTCTCTTCCCCAATGCCCGGCCTCCTCTTCCGAGCCTTAACACCTCCCCGGCCCCGCCCTTTCCACCGGCCCCGCCTTCCAAAACGATTTCAATCCATTTTGACCACCTGCTTCTATTCCTCGTGCTTCCGAGGGGCTGCGCATCCCCTTTCCGGGGCCCAGCGCTTCTTTCCCTGTCTGGCCCTCACAAGCCCTGGGTAGGGCTGGGGCTGGGGCTGGGGCTGGGGCTGGGGGTGGGCGTCACTTTGGGAAAGGTGGGGTCACCTTGTGGACCCCCCTGAGTGGGGAGCTCAGAACCTGAAACAGAGGAGGAAAGCAAGGCCCTCCTCTCCCCCACCCCCCTTAAAATCTGTTGATGTTAAAGCAGCAAGCATTGATTAGGTGCCGACTTGTGCCAGGCACTGGGATGCGGGGGCACCCGCCCACTCCCGGCCCTTCACTCCTGTGCCGTGCAGGGAAGGCACCCTGTGCTGCCGGAGTCTTCCCGGTTCTTAGCACCCTGCCTTTCCCCACCCACTTCTATTTCCTCTGTTGGAAATGGGCTTGAGGGAGGGGACACACAGGACAGGATCAGGCCTGTGCCGTGGGGACCCCTGGGCCACCCTCTCTCCCAAGAAAACTGACTCAGCAAACTCCCAGGCCAGGGAGAAGAGGGGCAGGTAGGAACAATGTCCCAACCTCCCTTCTGCCCTTTCTGTTCTCTTGGTTCCTGCAGCAGAGACCTTGGAAACAGGTTGGAGACCCGGCAGGGGTGTGTGGAAGAGGGTCCGGACATCCCTCCCAGAGCTGGCCCATCCATCTTCCCAGGCCCTGGGGCTCCCCAGGGATGCGCTGGAATGAGTCCCGGATGGCTGGGGTCTCTGGGAAGCAGGCCAGGCCTCAGGGACCAGTCTGCCTAAAGACGTACACGTGTGGCTGGAGAGGAGGAGGATGCGAGATGGGGCAGACGGCATAAGATCCCAGCTTCCTGTCAGGGAAAACAGCTGGGGCCCCACTCCCGTGAGCACTTTGGGGGAGGAGGCCTAAGACTCTGGGGTGTCTTATCTTCCAGTGGAGGAAAGCCTTTCGTGATCCTCCCTGAACTACACCCCCAGCCTCCCCTTACCCTGCTGCTCTGCTCCCCAACCACACACCCCTTCCTCATCCAGCCCCCACCCCTTTTTTATTTATTGCACAGACCTAAGTTATTCTCCGCCACAGCTATCCGCCCACCTCACTGGAGCCCAGTCTGGGTGGGAAGGTGGACGAGCTGGACGTTATATTTTATATCTGCAAATAAATCACATTTTATCTTATATGTAATAGAAGATCCTGAAAAATGACCCCCAGGGGTTCCAGAATTTATTTATTTTCTGACTTACAGTACGCGCTCCTCGCCTCCTGTATTTTGTAGACTTTCTGAATAAAGCAAGTTCTTTTTCACTGAGATGAGTGTGTGGCCTACATTGTGTCCTGGGAGGCAGTTAGGGACGCACGGGGGACTTGTGGGGATGGGCAGAATCCATAATTGCATTGGTGTGTTCCAGACTCCAAGGGTCAGCTGGCTGACCTGTCTTCTTCCCTATGCCTCTGGGGTCTTCTACATAATCACAGAATTTTAAAACTAGAAGGGACCTTGGAGCATCGAGTCCAGTGGACATGTTTGGCCTCTGACTGCTGACCTCCCAGGAGGATGAACCCACTACCCTCAATAGAGGAGACCCTGGGGAGGAAGGAATCTAAGGCCAATTAGGTCCAATCTACCCTCTTCCCCCACATGGTGAAAGCTCTCACTTGGGCCCAAGTTATATAAGGAGCATAGGGGAGAGCCTCAAAGAAGCTACACTGGGCTCCATGCAAGGGTCTGCTATGTCTGGTGTCCAGCCCTTGGGGAAGGCCTCAGGTTCTTCTGTAAAAGGAGAGAGCCAGATAGGCTTGAAATGCTACACAAAGGCTAACAAGGGCCTGAGCTGTCCGGCCCAGAGGGAAGCCTCCAACCCTCCGGGCTCCTGAGCTGAATGTGAGCCGACGAGTGGCCCGGGACACTGGGTCCCCAGGAGGGCCCCTCCATTCTCTGTCCTGGGAGGACAGCAGCTTCTCCAGGCACAGCCTTGCCCACTCTGTTTGATGGGGTTAGTATGAGGGCTCGAATGCTGTGATCCTGCATCATTCAGTCATTTCCCCAGCCACCAGGAGGGCTAAGCACAGGCCCTAATAAGAGCGAGAGACCCCACCGTCCCAGAGTGCTGAGCTCAGCCCTCCCCCAGCCTGGGCCAGCTGCTAGCTTGGGCTCTGGGCAGGAAGCTCCAAGAGGCATGACAAGGCAGCTATGTTTACAGAGGTCAAAGGCTGTTTGGGAATTTCCCCCACCCCCGCTACATTCCAGGGGGCCCACGTCAGCAAGTAGGGCCAGGCCCTCCAGAGGCACGAAGGTTTCTGGCACCCGAGCCTCATGCACACCTGGCTCAGCCTACGGGCACAGCGCCAGCTTCAGAACGGCTCTGGCCCTGGGCCCCTGGGAGGCACAGAAAAGGGGGCCCTCTGGGAGGATGCCAGGCCCAGGGGCACGTGGGATGACACTTGGCCCCTGGGGTGCTCCGTGAGACAGGGCTCCATCCCTGACCCCAAGCCTGCCAGGACTGGGCCCCGGGAGGCAGCATGAAGGGTCACCCAAGCATCAAGGGATGGGGCTGGATGCCGAGCGTGGCTTAGAACCACCTCACTAAGCAGCAGCTGCCCAAGCTCTGTTCTAGCTTCCATACCAGCCTGGGCTGCTGAGGATGCCCTATCCCAGGTCTACGGGAGACATGAAGCATGGGCTCTGACAGACAGGCTCGGCTCCTTTAGGCCCCAGCCTCTGGGACCACGTGAGTAGTGCCTTGAGCACCCCTGCCCACCAGCCCCAACATCTACAGGAGGAGGAGCAGGGACAAATCACCCAGAGGCCAAAGTGATTTCAGTACAATCTATATTATCTCATATATATATAGATAGACATATTTATATATATATATAATCTCTCCGCTTCTCTGCTTGCTCCTGTCCCGGCGCCTTGAAAATATCACAGAGACCAAAATAGAGGGAGCTGCTTCCTGGGGGAGCCGCAGGGGTCCTGCCTGTCGTACAAAACTAGGTGCCTCTGGCTTTTCGGATCATACAACGAAGGTGTCCCATCTTCTTTATATACAAAGAGCTACTCTACCTGAAAAGAATAACATAAAAAGGGGGGGGGGCAAGGGCCACATACAAAGAGCAGGAGGGAGGGTCCCCTCCTGCCTGCTGCCCCAGGGGGGCTCTGGCAAAGGCCTTCACCGTGGGGCAGCCACCGCCACTCTGGCCCAGAGGTGCGACGACAGCAGAGGAGGGAGAGGGGACCATGTATCTGCCCGGTGGCTGAGGACAGGTGGGCACCAGCTGGGCCTGTCCTTGTTGGGGCAGGGGGCCCGGTTCCACCCAGGGAGGGGGCAGCTCATTTCTGATTCACCACCAGGATCACAGGAAGAGAGGCTGGGGCCTCCCGCCCCCCGCTGGGCTGTCCCACGCGCTGGGGTTTACCTCTCCAGCCCCCAGCCCAAGCCACTAGGAAGACCCTTGGTGGGAAGGTATCGATCAATAAGCCTCTCTCCCCTCATCTGTTCTCAGGAAAGGCCCAAAAATCAGGAGCCTTCCCTCCTGAAGGTGGGGCTCCCTGGTTCCCACAGCCCTCTCCCCACAAGGCCAGGGGACAAGGTGGATGTTTCATGCATTTCAGAATTCTGATTCATTAATTACAAGGTAAGATTTGCTCATTCGGCCTCTACTGCCCGGTCCTGCCTCCTCACCTGGGAAGAGGCCTCAAGGTAGGGATGGGGGGTGGGGGGCATCCTGAAACCTGCTGAGGGCCCCCCAGGCCTCAGAGCCCAGAGATCCTACTGGCAAAGTCCAGGTAGCAGCCGGCTCCCAGTGAGGGGGCTGGGGCGAGTGGACACGCCTGGCTGGGAGGGCAGGGGAAGGGACTGCAGTGAAACTAAGGCACACAAGAGACAAGGCTTCTGGGAAGCCCGGCCAGGCCGGAGGGCGGGGAGGGGTGTTGGGGGCGGGGGGCTGGGCCTCATTTCCTTTCCTCCCTTCTCCTCTGGACTCTCTGTGGAGGACTGGCATTCAGGCTGCTGGGAATCATTAGAGATATTGGGCTGAGACATCAATGACCATGACCAACCCTGAGGCCCACCGTGGGATTCCTACCCCCGCCCAGAGGCAGTGTCCTCCCAGAGGACAAGGTGGGGTGTCTCTGGAGGAGGCTGGGGCTGGGCACCCCTGGTTTCCATGAGAAGCTGGCAGTAGGAGCAGCCTGCGGGCCCCCTGTGAGGGTACCGTGGGTGGCGGCAGCCCTTCTGCCTGGCAAGCCCATGCTGTGAAGAATGGCCCCATTACCTCCAGAAGGAGGGAGTGAAGGAGAGAGGGTCCCAGGTTCCTTCCACTTTCTCTCTCTGGAGCAAGGCTGAGACACCCACCAGGAACAAAGGAAGGAGGAGGGAGGGAAGTATTGCACAATGAGGTGGGGAATGGGGGCTGCGCCCTGTCCCATCCCTGGGGCTGGCTTGGCACCAGCTCTAAGTGTGGAGGGCTGGGGGAGAAGGTGGGAGGGGCCACTGTGCCCCATGCCCTGAAATCGTTGGGGGATGGGGGTGGGGACCACAGCAGGGCCCCCAAGCCACGTGCTCGGACTGCTCTCTCCCAGGTTCCCTGTCCCCTAAGCCGAGGGGACCACCAGGCTCGTCACTTAGAGTTACTCCCCGTGAGACAAACCCGGGCGTGTTCCCGTGTGGGTGGTGCCCGATGCTGGGCTGCTCCTCCTGCCATGGGGAAGTGATCTGACTCGAGTGTTTCTGGTTCAATAAATTAAAGGAAGATTCCAAGGCTGTGCTCCTTCCCAGCGTCCCCTTGCCTCGGGGAGGGCGGGAGGGCAGCCCGGTCCTCCGGCCCAGCGGCTCCTAGAATTCGTCGTCGGAGCTCAGCAGCAGGGTCTTCTCGTTGTCCCGGCCGCCGCCACCCAGGCTGTGGGAGCGGGCCAGCACGTGGGCGCCATCCCTCCAGGAGGGGCCGTGCTCCAGCGTGGACTG
The DNA here is from genome assembly GCF_019393635.1 of Dromiciops gliroides. Classification (NCBI taxonomy): domain Eukaryota; kingdom Metazoa; phylum Chordata; class Mammalia; order Microbiotheria; family Microbiotheriidae; genus Dromiciops; species Dromiciops gliroides. The sequence goes on from NC_057865.1 coordinate 289,892,766, forward strand.
CTGCGTGTACTGCTGGTAGGCTGGGGAGAAATTGTGGATGGCGTCCTGCACGATATCGTGGGGGTTCATGGTCTCCTTGAGGCTGCTAGAGATGCTCTTCATGGGAGCGCAGCGGCCTGCAGAGAGGAGGCAGGAGAGGACCATCAGGTGGCACCTGGGCAGCCCGCCCCCTCCCCTGCCCACCCCAGTGCCCCCACTAAAGCGGCCCTCTGACTATCCCCAAGAAGAGGCCCCTGGAGGCCAGGCCCCAAATCAGGCACTGAATGACGACGCCACACTTGGCCAGTGCTTTGTGATGGGTTTGTTTGGTGTTGAGACAATGAGAGGGAAGCCAGGGCCACGCTAGGGCAGGGAGGGAGGGGGGTGTCTGGCCAGCCAGGCCAGGCAGGCCATGGGGGCAGGAGACGCACCTCCCATGGCTAGGGAAGGGGCCAGTGGCTGGTCACCAGCCACTGATGGTGAACTTCTAGGGGCAGCGGAGGTCGGCTCCTGGGGTATCTGAGTCCAAAGAGCCCAAGGGGAAGGAAGCCACTGGAGGTTGGGGAGAAGGGGAAAGGAAATGGGTATAACAGGAAAGGAGGGGGAGGGGACCATGGCTGTGTGGGGGAGGTCACGGGGCCTGTGGGCACTGGACAGGGAAGGGCAGCCTGAGCCCATGGACAAGAGAGGTCATGTCTACACCCTGAGCTGAGAGGAGGAGGGGGCCTGCGGGTGCCCCCGGCCGCATCACCGCTGGACAGCGAGGGGCCAGCAGGGTCAGAGCCCACTCTGGGTGCCAGCCCAAATGGCCGAGAGTCTCTGACCTGGTGACAATGCCAGGAGAGACAAGGCCTCCCTAGAATTCCAGAGGGTCCTTCGGTGGCCTGGCCTGGGTCGGGCCAGCCCCAGGGCCGGGCCGAGCTCGGCGAGAGGCCTCCTTGACCAGTGGCATAGGCTGGTGGCGAGGGCTCTCCAACACAAAGGAGGGGAGAGGCAGGGAGCTCTCGACACTAACGACGTCACGACTTCCGGCTCTCTCAGAGCTCCCAGCATCCCCAGGGGATGGAAGACTGGACCCCTGGTCAGGGGACACCAGCACCTGCCCTGGGCCCCTGCTGATCTCACCCTCCCAGGGGTCAGTCTGGGCTGAAAGGGCAGGGGAACAAGGAATGAATGGAGGCATGCTGTTGAGCGAGGAATGGCGAGGAAAGGTGAGGATGGAGGCCGCGACGGCCAGAGCACCTACCGTAGGGGCCATACGCCGGCACTGCGCAGCATCAGAAACCAGTCAGGGAATGGGGGTGGGGACAGGGGACAGACAGAGACAGAGGGAGAGAGAACCAGAGACAGAAAGACGGGAGATAACTCAATGAACAAGATACTCCCAACAACCAAAGCACCCCCTGGGGCCGCAGCAAAGCCCTGGAATCACCTGAGCTCAGGGACCCACAACTTTGGGGAGGGGGGGGCCGTCCATCTTGGGCTCTCATGTCCATGTCCAAGGCCCCCCTCCCGAAGCGCATCACCCCCTTCTCCTTCCCTTGGGGGGTGGCGGCCGGCAGCTGTGGGGCCCTACTCAAGGGGAACACAGCCCCCTGCTCCAATCCTGGCTCCCTTCAAAGCCCGCTGCCTTCTCTCTGGAGCCTGGGGCCCGGCCTGGGGCCCCAAGTCTGAGCTCCTGGAGGGAAGGGGCTGTTTCTATGCTTTCTGTGATTCTCTGGGCTTAGCACAGTGCCCGGTATACAACGAGGGCTTAATAAGTGCTCGCTCACTGACTGACTGTTATTGGCTACCACTGCCTGATGACATCGAGGAAATCCTGTAGGAGGAACAGCCTGGGGCTCAGCCAGGAAGGTGAGACTGATCAGCCCCAGGCCTGCTGGGTGGGCACACTAGGGGCCATGCCCAGCATGAGTCACTAGTGCAGCCACAGCACCCCAGAACCCTCTGGGCAGGCCTGACAGCATTAGGAAGACTTGTCCCCAGCCTGGGATCTTCCCTTGGCTCGGGGCCTGGGTCACTCCTGTGGGGGTGGGGGAAGGAGGCAGCTCGCCCCCTCCAGCCCTAGCCCTGACAGGCCACGGGGGCCAGAGTGAAAGCGGCTTCCCCTCTGTAACATGAGACAAGGTGGCCCCGCTTTGCTCCAAGGCTCCAGAACAGGGCTGCTGGTCCTATCCCACCGGCACCCTCTGCAGGGCCCAGCAGGGGCCCTCGCTCCCAGCCATAACGGATAAATCTGTCAGATGGATGCCCTCCCCCAGGCAGCCTGCCCTGGGGCTTGTGGAGGTGCGGGCAATCTCGCCAAGACTGGGCATCTTGGCCAGCACTAGCAACTTCCTTCTGAGGGCACAGCAGGAAACAATCCGGGGATGCCCAGGGCAGGGCTGTGGGACCTCCCCAGGGTGCGGCCAGGGTGACAACCACCTCCTGCGAGAGCACGTTAGGGTTAGGGTCACAAAAACCTGTTTCCTGGGCGTTCCAGCACCACAGCCCAGGCAGGCGCTACACGTCCAGCCCTGTCCCTGACCAGCCCCCCCTCGTTCCTGGGTCAAAGCATCGGTCGTCTTGAGCGTGGATGCTCCAAATCTGGGCACACACTCACACTGCCCAAGAGTGGGCTCCAAGCCAAGACCAGTCTCTGTCTCCCCAGAGCTCAGGAAACAGAAGGCGCTTAATAAATGCCTGGTGCCAGGGCAATGTCACAGAGGAGTTCAGAGACCAACGGGCAAAGGAAGATGTTGTGGAGGGAGCGTGTAGGGCTCAGGAGTGAGACCTCTGCCACTCATTCCCCTGCACCAAGGAGGAGCCCTCCTCTCTCGGGGTCTCTGTCCAGACTCAGGTCAAACCCAGGCCAGCTCAGCTTCCGGCCCCAGGGGAGGCTTTGTTGGCCGAGTAGCTGAGATGAAGGAGGCCTTGGGCCTCCTCTCGGATCTCCCACCCACGATCACTGAACCAGCCTCAGTGTCCCTAACTGTAAACCAGGGAGCTTCCCATTGCCCCGTCTGGACCCCACAAGGATCCTGGAAGGATGAATGGGGGCATCGGCAGAAGCCCGCTCGAGGTGCACCCCGCCTCCCTGGCACGCGCCCTCCATTCCCTTACCTTGGGCATCGAGTCGTTTGTCGGCATAGACCTTGTAGGTGAAGGCGTGGCGCAGGGCCAGGGAGGCAAAGAACATTTCCACACAGATGATGAAGTCCTGGTAGCCGGCAGCCACAGTGCCCTCCCCGACCGACACCTCGGCTGAGTGGATCTTGGGGATGGCCCCACACTTCTCTAGGATGGCCAGAAGCATACCTGAGGGTAGGGGGACCAAGAAGGCAATGATCAGAGGCTCCAAGAAATCAGCAGCACAAGCAGAGGAGAGGGGAGGTAGGGCCGGGCAACATCTGCATGTGAAGAAGAGCCTGGGGTCTGAAGGGTCTAGGAGCTCAGCAGTGCAAGATGACCCAATGGTACCTTAGGCTGCACTGAGAAGCCCTACCCTTGAGCTAAGCTGGTGGCAGCCCCCAGGCCAGGGGCACTGGGCTCAGCAAGGAAGGGCATGTTTAAAGAGGGATTGATGCAGGATGGGACAGAGCACATGCTGAGGAGGGCGACCGGGCTGGGGAAGGGAGTGGAGACGGACCCAGGGAGGTCGGAAGGTGCCCTGATCATGTCGGGGTGATCCCAGAGGCCTCCTGAGCAGCTCGAGGGCAGCACTGGGCCCACAGGCCTGAAGGGAAGGACGCTGGGCAGCCCACAAAGGCTCCACATGGGAGGGTCCTGGGAAGATTCTCTCCCCCCGCCCTGCCCCAGCAGCCTGTGTACCCCAGGAAGTGGGACTGCCACTGCCTGAGGCCAGAGGGGCCGGGTTCATCCCGGGCACGAGCAGCCGAGGGCCAAGAGAACGTCTGGGCTTCACCACAGCGAAATGCAGGGTCAGTCAAGAAGACAATGCCCACTAAGCCTCCAGAGACCAAGGTCCCCCCACACTCCCTTCTCCAAGCTTCCTTGGACCGAGCTGTGCCCAGAGTTCCACCTGTCCCGGTCAGCTGAGTACCTATGGTGGCCTGGCCGGCTCCTGAGGGACAGACACTCCCATGGGCCGGCGGCTCCGAGCCTGATCACTCACTCATCACGGGACACCACCAGTGCCGTGAGGACGACAAGTGGGCGGCTCAGGAAAGAGCCCGGAGTGAGGCCAGGGAAGACACAGGGCCCCCCAGCCCCAGTAGCTTGCCAAGGTCTTTTTCTGCCCAGCAGGGCGGGTGGCCTGGCGGTCAGCGAGAAGCCTCACCTTGCCAGAAGGAAAGAAAGATGACCGACTTGACCATGAAGAATTTGAGGACGGGGCTATAGGGGCTGAGCAGCTCCCGGGTGGCAAAGTAGAACAGGAAGAGGGCGTAGAGCGCCAGGCTGACTGAGATGTTGTAGATGATCGTCACATAGAGGTAGCCACTGGTCACACTGTGGGGGGGGGGGAGATTGTGAGCGGGCGCTGGCCTGGTGGGGCCCAGTGCCAGGGAGTCCTGGCACCATCCTTTAGGCCCTGGCAGAGGGTGCTGCGTGCTGGGCAGCGGAGGAGTCCCCCCAGTGTGGTGAAATGAAGGTAAGTCTGTATTTCCTACACACACACACACACACACACACACACACACACACACACACGCCAAGGATGCCAGCCTGGGTTCCACACAGCACCAGGGAGAGTCCACACAGGCTGGGGGCAGGGTCAAGGAGGGACTTCCACAAGGAATGACCTCCAGGTCCCACCAGACCCACCCGCCAGGCTTCCTCTCCCCACCTGCCAGGGTCCTTGCTTTGACTCGTGTTCTTATCCCTTCACCTAGGTAACCAGGGTCTATCTGTGGGAATCAGCAGGCAGGGCCCACTGGGGCAGAGTCAGGGGCTTTTTCCGTGAGAGGCATGCGGTCATTTTACTCTGCTTGTCAGCCATGGTCTCTCCTTCCGATCATGCCCAGACAGACAGACAGAGACAGAGACAGACAGACACGTTCTTCCCCACCCAAACCCCAGCCCCTGGCCCCTGCCCCCTGCCAGGGTCATACTCTCAGCTGAGGAAAGCTCACCTCTCCCTCCTCTCCCCACTCCCCCCGGCCCTCAATCCAGCCCCACTGTGGTGGGGGCTACGCCTCCCCCAAAGCATCTGCTTACTCAAAGTCACCGTCCCGGTACTTTCCGAAGGCCTGGAGGATAACTGTGCTGACGGCCATGAGGGGTTTCACCACACAGAACTGCAGGGTGGCCTGGAAGGAACCAGAAAGAAGGTGAGAAAGCAGATAAGCAGGGAGGGGACTGTGGGCAGCCCCAGGGACAGTGGAAGGAGCCCCTGCCTCTTCTCACTGGGCCTCAGGCTCCCCTTGGTGAAGGAAGGGGCTTTACTAGATGGACCCTAATGTCCTCCCTGCTTCCCTGGTGTGTGCCCAGATGCTGCTGCCCTTCGGACGCTGGATGCAGGGCTGTAGGGGAGCAACACCTAGCACTAGCCACACATCTAGAGCCAAGTAGCCGGCTTTCTCTTCCAACACACACTTTTTTTTTTTTTTTGTAAGGCAATTGGGGTTAAGTGACTTGCCCAGGGTTACACAGCTAGTAAGCATTAAGTGTCTGAGGTCAAATTTGAACTCAGGTCCTCCTGAATCCAGGGCCAGTGCTCTATGCACTGCACCACGTAGCTGCCCCACAACAAACACTTCTAGTGTGCCACATCAAGGAGCTCGGCCTCGGGCCTCTCACATCCACATCCCACAACCAATCCTCACAGGATGGTTTCCGGGCCAGCCCACGCCACCCCGCTCAGAGCGGCCTTCTCTGGGCACGTTTAACTTGTAGGTACCCTAGCTCCTAGCACGCCTCCCAGGAGGGCTGCATATGTCTAGATGGGGCCCTCTGGTGACTTCCACAGCCCCAGTAAATGCAGAGAATCCCTTGCTTAGCTCCAAGGATAATTCTCTGCCCTCAGGGTCCATGAGATGAGCACTAATCCAGTGAGGGCGGAGCAAAATAAGGGTTAGGGCCACAGTAGGTATAACCACCACCTTTCCAGAGCGCTGTAAGGTTTGTGACTCGTTTTGTGCACCTTCACTCGTTTGATGCTCACGCCAACCCTGTGAGATACATGCTACTTCTATTCCCATTTCACAGATGGGGAGACAGGCCGAGAGTTGAAGAGGTGAGTGTCTGAAGTCAGAATCTGAACTCTGGTCTTCCTGCCTCCAAGTCTGACACTCTCTCCATCCTATCCACTACCAGGCTGCCTCCACCACAGAATTGAAAGCTGATAGGGACACTGAAAATCTAATCCAACCTCTCTTTATACAGATGAAGAAATGGAAGTCCAGAGAGGGTCCAAGATCACCCAGGGGGGTGATAGAGATATCGATCGGGAACTACACCCATGCCCAGGGCCACTGGCTCCAAGTGACTGGCAGCGGGCAATGGAAACCTTTACACCTCTCTACAGATAAAACTGTGGAGGTGGGGTGGAGAGAGAGGTCGAGAACAAACCCAAATGGGAAATGATGCCCTCCCCCTAAACAGCCAGAGGAGCAGGGCGGGCTGGTGGGTCCTTTCCCCAGGCCTCAATTCCTGGCCTCTGACAAGGTGACCACCTGCCTCTCGAGTCTCACTTCTAAACTTGATTTGCTGCCCTTCTAAGTAGAGCCAACCCTCCAACAATGTCTGAGTTCCTCCCCAGAGCCAGATCTCAGCCGATGCTGACCTCACCCCCTCCCCTGCTTCTCTAAAGTAGACCCCTCCCCATTTATTGCTTGGTCCTAAAGAGACTTGGCAGGTCCTCTCCAGGGGCTGGGCCCCCATTTCTCAGCCGAGCCGCCTCCATTCACATGGGAATATCCCACAACTTCTAATTCTTCAGACACTGGAATTTCATGACTCACAGCACTGGAACTCATGCCATATCACATCACTAGAAAAAAGAATGGTATGAAAAACCAGGCCTAGGTTTCCTTAGAAAGGAAAATTCCTTTCTGAAAATCCATTCCAGGATGTGTGGGGCTGGCCAAGAGCACTAAGCCATTTCCTGAAGGCGACATCTAGCTGCTTTCCTTTTCCTCTTCAGTTCTGGGCCCGCTTTGTGGACCAGCTGCAGGGTCTGTCCAAGAGACATGCGCTGCTCTGACCATCCAATTGCACACCAGCATTGGGACAAAAGGCACTTTTCATCCGCTTGGTTTTTCCTGTGTGGATGAAATTGAGCTCTGGCTTGGTGATGGATTTCACATAGAAGACTCTCCAATGTTGGGAGGCTTTGTGCAATCAGTACCACATACTCAGCCAATGGGGACACCCAGAGCACCTCCTTATCTCTCTTCAATCTGGAATTCACCCTGGCCCCATTTCCTTCAAGAAAGGGTGAGCATGTGTCCCTGTTTTAGGTTTGCTGCTCATCAACTAGAGAGCTGAAAAAAGTTCTGACCTATTTTCCAAAAACTTCTTGTTTTTCAGATGTGCGTGAAGACAGGAAGTCGGAAGAAAGCTTCCAGGCCATGGTGTTCTAGCGGGCACCAATTTATCAATGGCAATGGCAGATTGGCTCTTGCTTGTTGGGATTGTGAACTCTGTGAGGGCAGGGACCATCTGTCTTTTGCCCCTTTTTGTATCCCTGGCCCTTAGTGTAGTGCCTGACACATAGTAGGTGCTTAATCGATGTTGACTGACTGGCTGACCATTTTGTTCCATGAAATCAAATGGTTTTCTATAATACAAACATAAAGATTTGGATCTTGTTCTCTCTACAACTTTTTTTTTTTTTTTTTGGTGAGGCAACTGGGGTTAAGTGACTTGCCCAGGGTCACACAGCTAGTAACTGTCAAGTGTCTGAGGTCAAATTTGAACTCAGGTCCTCCTGAATCCAGGGCTGGTGCTCTATCCATTGCGCCACCTAGCTGCCCCTCTCTCTACAACTTTGAGGCAACTGAGTAATGTAAAGTTGTGTAAACTCTGTAGAAAATCATTTGCCAAAGCCTGCCTATTTCCCTCTCATAGCTCCATCCAGGTTGAGCCCAATAAGAGTGTAGTTCAAAGCTTCTTATTAGACTGTGGGTCACAACCCCATATAGGGTCATAATCAAATGTGGAGGTTGGGATAAATCTGGCAACAGTAAAAGGTCACGTATATATATTTTATATACCTATACACCTGGGGTCAAGGAAAAAGTCCAAGAAGCCCTGGTGTAGACGACCTTGTTGAGATGGTAAAGAAAACACGAGTTAGTGGACCGTCTGGCGACAACCTTTAAAAAAAGTGTAATGAGGTCCATAATTTTTCCAAGCATTCGGTGTCTTGCCTTCTTTCAGGAATCTTAAGGCTCAATCCCTCAAAACGTGGTGCTGTCAGCACCAAACGCCTGTCTCTTTAGAGCCGGGCCTTTCTGAAGGCAGTGGTCCCAGAGTCACTGATGGAGAAGAAAATCCATTACAGAAATCCTGCAGGCATGTCCGAATTTTATTCCGTTAGTCACCCTTCCAGTTTCACTCCTAAGTGCTGCTGAGATGTCCTGATCTCCCACTAAGCTTTCGGTCAATGGGCTCTCCTTCTGTGGTATCTTGCCATTTTATGAAGGGGGACTACTCAACATCTTCTACCATCCTTCTCTGTAAGATCTTCAAGTTAAAAGATGGCGGAGGAAAGGCAGGAAGCTCTTGGAGTTCCTAAAACAATCACTCCAAAAAACTCCAAATAATGCCATAAGACAATTCCTGGAGCAGCAGAACCCACAAAAGGATGGGCTGAGATCATTTTTTCCAGTCAAAGACACCTTAGAAGTTCATCAGGAGGGGGTATTCTGTACCAGGCTGGGAGTGGAGTCCAACCCCATGGTTATGCCAACACAGATCCAGCCCCAGGCAGGCCACGCTAAAGAAATTTACCCCTAGATCTGCTGGTGGGTACTGCAGCACCAGTGTCTTCTGAAACTAAGCTCACAGTCTGGTGAGAGGGGCGAGCAGTTGGCCGGGGGGAGAATACAGGGGTCTCTGCTGGAGATGAGGCAGAATTCAGTCGTTCTACCCTGGCAGGGAACCAGGAAGAAATTTTGAGTGGTGGCAGTCCAGGTGTGGGCGGGACACAGGCTCACTGGAGCCATTAACCCAACGAAACAAACTTTTGTTTCCTGGCTGGATAGCAAGTAGGCTTGGGGTTATTTACAGACCAGAGCACAGGCCAGATGAGGGAAGAACCTGCCCCTCCTTAAATCATACCACCTTGGACCCCCTGAAGCTTGGGACAGGGCAGCCTAAAGCAGTGCCCCACTGTAAGAAGGAGTTAAAAGGTCTTCAAGTTAAATTCTAGTCTGAACTGGTGTCGCCCTAGCTACTCCCCCTCTGGCTGGCAAGGGGGTCAAGCATTTCATAGCTGCGGTAGTTTGATCAGTTTACACGGACTAAGCTTCCTTGAGAACTAGTGATAGTCTGTGTCCATATATATTCTTTTATCCATTTGACATTGGGAGGCACCAAGAGCCTGTTTAATAGTTTAGACTGGGATTGTCTCAATTATCTGAAATAGCTTCTTCTCATTTCATTATTGATTTCTTTTTTTTTTTTGCAGGGCAGTGGGGGTTAAGTGTCATTATTGATTTCAATCTTTGTTCTAACCAACTGACTGCACAGACAACTGATGCGGAAATAATTTCCACATCAACACCCAGAAGTTTCTTGTTAACATCTTAGAAATGACATTGTGTGTATGTTATTTGGAACTAATCATGTCTAATGCCTCCCAAATATTTTTTTGAAGAAAGCATTCTTCGTTTTTGTTTTTTGTTTGTTTTTTTTGGCAGGGCAACGAGGGTTAAGTGACTTGCCCAGGGTCACACAGCTAGTAATTGTTAAGTGTCTGAGGCCAGATTTGAACTCAGGTACTCCTGACTCCAGGGCTAGTGCTCTATACACTGCACCACCTAGCTGCCCCCTGAAGAAAGCATTCTTAATAGATAGAGGGGAGGTTCCTGGATTGTCTACAAATTTTTGGCCTCATTTGTGATATTTTCCAACATTTTTCTTAAAGCCATCTTCCCTTTTGCTTGCTATTGCCCTGAAGTCACCAAATATTTAAAATACACGTCATTTTAATTTGGGTGGGTCATAAATTGGGTTGTAAACGAGTTATCTGTAGATTTTTCCACCTCTAACCTCTTAGTGAGACGCTGTAGTTATGTTTATCCTGATCTTTTCACAAATAGTCCTTTAAGCCCCACAAGAAGATCTAAGCAAGTATCTCACAAAAGAATGTCTTTTACTGCCTTTGGATGAAGGATGGAACCAGCTCCCTCATGATCTCTCCCTGGAGAATCTGGGAGTGTCCCCTGCACTGAGTGAAAATTTCCAAAAGGAGCCGGGTAGGACAGTGGGTGGAACACTGGGCCCACAATCAGGAAGATCTGAGTTCAAAGCCAGCTTCAGACACAAGGCACTTAACTTGCTTGCCTCATTTTTCTCAGTTGTTAAAGGAGAATAGTAAGAGGGCCCGCCTCTCAGGGCTTTGGTTGAGGATCAAATACCATAGCACAGTGCCTGGCACGTACACAGCAAGTACTTAATAAATGATTCTCTACTTCCTTGTCATTTGCTTTCCTTCCCCTTATACAGGGATTCTCCAGACTGCCATGGTGGGGTGGGGGGAGATGGAGATCCAAGACGCAGGAAGGGACATCGACCTCAGCCCTGGTTCTGCCCACAGGCCACTAGACAAGGATCTCACCAACAATTCTAAAATCATGGCACAAGTGGAAAGGGGCCACATGATGTGTCCAAGAATTCAGCCCCTGATGCCCTGACCACTGGTGAGGGACCCCTCTGAGCCGAGTCAGGAGGGTGTTTGGAAAACTGACGGCGTGCCCCTGATGAAGGCTCTCTGGCACAGCAGATGCCTGGTCCGCTGACATGCTCTTCCACTACCATCTCCTCATCCCACCGAAGCTTCAGATCAGGGTCTGTGTCGCCCCTTCTGATTACTGGCCTGTAACGCTCATCAGAGCTACTACAACTTGACTCAAGTAGGTATAAATGTCTCAGACTTTTGCATCAACCCCAAAAACACATCCCCGATTAGAAGAAAACATCATGAAACAAAGCCACTGCTGACAGCTTTCTAAGCATTCTGGGATAGCGGTCTGCCGTACCAAATGGTGCTGGGGCTGGCAGGGATTACAGGGACTGTAAAGTATTTGGCGCTGCATACAGGGCCCAGAGACCAGCCCCAGACTGACAGGCAGCTGATGGGTTCTGACCCACCGTGTGCCAGGAGGGCATGGCCAGTGCCCTCTGGGACGGTGGTCCTTGACCAAAGACAGTCCGTTTTCCTTAGATCTGCCCTGGTTGGATGCTGCCCGCTGCTGTGATATCCACCAAGAGCACAGTTAGTAAAGTAAGGATCAATCTCATTAGTCACAAGTGACTGGTTCAAGTCCCATGTTGGGCACACTACTCTGAGGTGAGGGGCCATCATTAGAAAGGAGCCAGGCCCCCTGGATTCTGGTTGGCTAAGGCCCAGGGCCTATCGGGTGTTGTGCTGAAGAGAACCCACAGGGCTCTGCGGGGCTCACACTTAGAAGTGGACAGGGGGGGCAGCTAGGTGGCACAGTGGATAAAGCACTGGCCTTGGATTCAGGATGTGAGTTCAAACCCAACCTCAGACACTTGACACTAGCTGTGTGACCCTAGGCAAGTCACTTAACCCTCATTGCCCTGCAATAAACAAACAAATAAATAAATGAAAGAAGTGGAAAGGGGACATGGCAGGGGAGGGGAGGTACAATGGGGAAAGGACCAGGCGATCTAACCAAACTGGCTTCAAGGTTAAAGTAAGTCCTTTCGCCTGTCTCAGCCATCCCATTTTGATTGTGTGTGGCAATTGGGGTTAAATGACTTGCCCAGGGTCACACAGCTAGTAAGTGTCAAGTGTCTGAGGCTGGAACAGCCATCCCATTTTAAAGGACTTCAGACCCTGACAGGGCAGGAAGGGAAATGCCTGTAATCAGGTGACACAGCTGGTGAGCACAAGACAAAATTAAAACCAAAAACCCGAGTCACGAGGCAAAGATAGGAGCTTATCCTTTTGATCTGGGGACTGTTTAGACTTTCCCTGAAAGTTGAGTGGTGGAATCTTGAAGGAAGCAGGGCAGCGAGCATGAGGATGGAGAGAGATACAGGACTGGCGTCCTCCTCCCCGGGGTCAGAACCGCCCCACCCCAGCCATCCCCAGCCCCCCTCGGCCACCTTTCCAAGGCCAAGCTGCCGCTGGCTTCTGGGCTTGCCCTGCTTCTCCTGCTGGGGCTGAGGGGGCCAAAGACGATGCTGGGACAGGACTGAGACAGGCTTGGAGTCCAGGCCCAGCTCACCCCCTCAGGCAAGACCAAGGCCGAGCTGCCCAGTGAGCCAAGTGTCAGCTCCGCGGGTGGATTCTTGGGGAGCCTCGAGGAGACGGGAGAATGGGTGTCTGCCAGGACCCCAGCTGTGAGATGAGGAGTAGGAGTCTGGATGACCCGCACCGGATCTGCCTCGTCAGGCCCCTCACACCAACCACAACCCAAAGGCCTCCTGACCTCCGGGCTCGGCTTGCCGGGCTCAGCTGAGGGAAAGCATCCACGAGTTTAACAATGCTCCACCCCACGCACTGAAGCCCAGACACAATGACTAAGCGTCTGGGGCTGGTTCCTCCTCCACAAGGGCCTCATCGGGGACACTTAGGGTGCTGGTTCCTGCATCGATTTCCAAGCACTCCCAGCGTGGACTCACACTTCCCTAATGAGATGGTGAATGGTACCCAGGGGCCTATGGTGACACATATTTAGAAAGGAAATGAGAAGAGACAGGTCTCTGGGTCGCCCTTCCACTGAGGCCTAGGGGTGTGTGGCTACCTTGGAATCCTGCCCTTCTCCTCCCTTGGAGAAGTCTGGGTCAGGAGTCAGAGGACCTGGTCCGGATAACACTAGCTGAGTGACCTTGGACAGATCTCCTCTCCTCCATGGGCCTGCCTCTGTTTTCTCATCTGTCCCTGCCCGCACTCAAGTCTCTGCTCCCCCAGGTCTTTCAGTTCCCAAATCCTCTGCCTCAATAGCCCTGGTAATGAGACACCTCGCTGGTCCATGAACCTGGTGCCCACTGCCCAGGGAGGTGCCCACTGCACAGGGAGGTGGCCCTTGGGCTCATACCTGTTTGCAGAACCTGAGGAAGCCAATCGAGTACGTCTTCCCCCAGAGGCAGCAGGTACCGTACATGCAGCTTGACCTAAAGGAGAGACAAGTAAGTGGGCAGAAAACCAGAACCCCCCAATGGTGGGAGGTAAGGGATGGGTGGGGTGACTGGGTTGGGGAGCACCGCCGAGGCTGTCCAAATGAAGGCCCTAAGATAACAATGCTTGGCTTTGGGTGGTACTTTCCCTTAGCCCCTTAGACTGGTCAGCCTAACGAGGAGGGCAGAGGGGAGGTAACAAGGACTCCAGGGAGGGAGAGAAGTAGACATGCTACAGAAGAGACCCCAGGGAACACGGGCTCAAAGGGAAAAAGACTCAGGGCCAAAGAGAGGGCAGAGAACCTCTGTCCATTAATGGGCACAGGGCTGGCCAGGTCAGGGACTGAGGCTGTTTCACCCGCTGAATGAATGTGGGGGTTCTCACAAACTCCCTGAGCACAAGGCAGGCTCCATCTTCTCCTCTCCTGCCCCTGCGGCCTGGGCACCTGACCTCTGCACACGTGGCACCACGAGAGCTGCACAGAGGCCAGGCACCACAAGAGGTGGAGAGATGGGCCAGAATAAGCAGCACCCCTCACGTGGAGCTTTGGCCGGGGTGGACACAACGTGTGCTAACCAGGAGGAAAACTGAGGCAGGGAGGCCTTGTCCACTCCTGAGATGGTCAGGCCCAGGGGAACAAAGAGACAGAGTTTGGGGGAGAGGGGCAGAGCCGCCAAGGGCAGCGGGCCTCCAGGGAAGGCCAGATACTCACTCAATGGATCTTCCTCGGATCTCTGACATAATGGCACTCTCTCCTCCAAGGTATTCATAGCAGAGACTCAGAAAGTTGTAGATGACAAAAGCTGTGGAGAAAAGACCCAAGAGGCCACACATCAACTTCTGAAAGACAACCGAGATGGCAGCAGCTTCACTGCCCCATGGACTCAATGCCCAGAGCTGGGCACAGCAAGTGACACCGGCTTGTCCAAAGCGAGCACCCCCACCACATGGGCACAGAATACGAGGGAGAATAGCAGTGACGGTGCAGAGATCTGCTGCCCACCCTGCACTGGCACAAATGGGGTCTGGGGCAGTCCTAAGAACGAGGACCTCCCCCCATCCCATCGCATCGTCTGCACCAGCCACAGAGGCTCCAAGGACAATGCTAGACATACTCAGAGGAAGACGGCATGATGGAGGACAGGAGACGGGACTGATGAGGCGAGGCAGAGTCAAGGGGAGGAGGGTGTGGAAGGGATGCTGGACTCAGACCAGGGTTCTGGTCCTGGTTCCACAACCATGTATGTATGCCCCTATCCAGGGGCAGGTCCCTCCACCCCCAGAAGCCCAGTTTTCTCAGCAAACCCAGCACTACTTCCTCCCTGGAGCCACTGAGAGAAGAGGCTTCTTCGTGTCCAGTACAAGGGAGCTATCGATTGTTTCACTTGACCATCCGTGTTTCTAATGGAGGTTCTCAACAGGGGAGGGGTGTGAGGGAGAAAACATGGCCCTGAAAATCCCAAATCTGAACTCTGAAGAAATCATATTGATACTAGTTCTCAGGAACAGGAAGGGACGTGAATGGCACCGAGATACAGTGACAGGGAGAGACCCAGAGGAAATGCCCACCTGCCCATCACAGTCAGGGGAAGACACAAGGCCGGCAGGTGCCAGCCTCATCACATGGAGGGTGATGACCAGCAGAGGCCAGGAAACCAGCAAGAGTCCCTTTCAGAGATTCACGGACAAGGGGAACAAGGGCAAAGCTGTGTGGAGTGAGGATGACAACTGACCGACCAGCTGGTGACGGCGGCACAGAGGGAAACAAGCTCACAGTCTAGTGTAAGAGACAAAAACCACGTACGTTCTGGACACAAGGTCACGTGGGAGGGAGGCCACGGGCAGCTGGGGGATCAGAGAGGCTTCATACAATGGGGGAGGCTTCTATGAGGTGGGAGGGACAAGGGGGGCATTCCTGGCAGAGCGTATGGCGTCTGGAATGTCGCCTATGAGGAACAGGATGGAAGAGTGTGGGCGAGGGAGGCTAGAAAGCCAGGATGGGACGAGGGGGCAAAGGACTCTCCAAGCTGATCCCAGGCCCCTTGGGAAACGCAACTATTTCAACACAGTTGGTTTCCTTTGTATTTTTGCTTTTAAAAACATGATTTGGAAGAGGATCCAAGGGTTTCACCAACTACCCAAGAGGGCCAGGACACGCAAAAGGTCAGAGCCCCCGGACAGGAGGCAAGAGGAGGTCCCTGGAGTTGGCCGAGTAGGGGAGGAAGGTGGGCACATCTGCCCTTAAGGACCATCACTCGGGTGGCTTTGGAGGGTGGACAGCAGCCGTGGTGCATCAGCCTCCAGGACCTGTGCTCATGGGGGAGGGAAAGCCGCACCCCTCTTATCACTCACTCATTATTAGAGAAGGGACTGGCAGAACGCCCCAAGCTTGGTCTTTGGGTGGACCGGCTTCCCAAGCCTCCAGCAATCTAAATTCAGACACTGCCCAGCTGGGAGAGACCCTCAGTTACTCGACCCTACGTGGGGTCCAATACAAAGCTCCGCTCCGGAGGAGCGCCGAGAACAGGGCAAAAGGTGGCAGGACTGGCGGCTTCCTTGGTCTAGATGTCACCCTTCTAACAATTCAGTGGAGATGGCCCTGCTCTGTTCTGGGCCGCCCACTAGCTACGCTTCTCCCTGCAGAAGCCTGGGACTGAGCCCACTGGGGACAGCCCGAGGCTCTCTCACAGGGGTCCCACCTCTGTCAGTTGGGCTCAAGAAGAGTCTTCTGCTGACCCCCTAGTGGCAGGAGCTCTTGGATACCGGCAGGGGCCCGAGAATGAGGCAGACCCAGGGGCAAATTGGGAAGTCTGTCCACACCCTGCCCTGTTGGCTGGGGCAGCCGTCTCCAGCGTACACACAACAAAGCTGGTCCAGGAAGGGTGAGAGGCCACAGTCAAATGAGGAAACAAGAATTCTGCCCTCAGCGAGGCTGTTTAACTAGATTTAAAATAGAGTTGTGACTGCAAACAGCTGAGGGATCATCTCCCACGCGCCCTGGCTTTTTTTTTTTGTTTTTGGTTTTGTTTTGGGTTTTTTTTGGTTTTTTGTAGGCAGTGGGGGTTAAGTGACTTGCCCAGGGTCACACAGCTAGTAAGTGTCAAGTGTCTGAGGCCGGATTTGAACTCAGGTCCTCCTGACTCCAGGGCTGGTACCTTAACCACTGCGCCATCTAGCTGCCCCGCGCCCTGGCTTTTAAGGACAGTCTGAGAGGCAGAGCCTCGGTCTTGAGGCAGGAGGCAGAGGAAAGCCGTGGCTTGCCTTCCAAGGCCATGCCCCCGATGCCCCTGTGCCCCCTCCCCTGCCACTCACTACCCGCCCTCAAGCCCAGGTGAAGGGTGGTTCCAGTGCCCCCTCCCAGAAACCAAGGACAGAAAGAGGGCACAGACACCCACTAAGGAACTCTCGTAGCTTCTCCCGTAACCTATTCCTGAATAATCATAGCAAGGAAAGAGCCTCCAGAATTCTCAGGCCTCTGACCTGAGATGCCCCCAAAGTGGGGGTGAGGCGCCCCGCCTTCTGACCTGCTCGGCTCAGCTTCTTCCTCCCAGGGCCCAGGGCCGGCCCTCTGTCTCCTCCGGCTCCCTCCCCTCTCACTGCTATGCCCAGTGCTGAGAACAGCACTTGGAAGAAGGCAAGAGCTTACACGGAATACCGCTGGACCTGGATGGCCGGACATCCGTCAGCGCTAATGAAATGCTGCCTGAGACACACAGTCGCTGAGAGGCCTTGAACAAGTCACTTAACTTTCTGGGCCTTAGTTTCCTCCCCTGGACCTAGGATCCTAGGACCCCTCTCTGTGCCTCAGTTTCTTCATCTGTAAAATGGGGGGCTGGGTTGGATGGCCTGTGAGGCTCCCGCTGGCTTGGCCTGTGACCCCTCACATCTGCCACGCTTCCCTTCAGCTCAGGGGCCGTTTCCTCACTGGGGTCACTCAGCCTATCCAGTCTTCTTCCAGGATCATGGCTGTCCTGGGCAGTCGCAGGCCAGACATGAAGGGTCATGGCCGGGCGGCGGACACCGCACTCCCCTGTGCTGGTTCATTTCCTGGGCCTCTCTCCCTCTCCTTCTCTCCACTCTCGTGCCCCCCTCAGTGGATGCTAACGAAGCCAGCCAGGAAGCTGGCCTTGGCCAGAGCAAGGCCTGGAGGAGGAGTGGGAGGGGCATACCCTCCGGATGAGCAAACCCCTCCTTGATGTCAGAGCTAGAGGCTCTGCCAAAGGCCTCCTGGGGCCTGGGGCTGCGGGCTCTGGGGGCCATGGCTCTGCATCGGGAATCCCAGGCCCGGCCTCGAAGCCCGGCTCATTCTGGCTGGGTGAGCAACCTCAGCATTCTCCGTCACCATTCCCTAGTCTGTAAAAGGAAGGGCCACACCCCTGGGGCCTGGGATCACCCAAGGTTCCTTTCAAGGAAAGGAGATAATTCCCTCTTGGGGATCCATACCTGGGTCAGGGGAGTGGACTACATGACCTCCTCTGCTGACCTGAGCCCTCCCATTCCTTGCATAGCTCAGCCCCTGTGGGCTATCACAAACCTACTCCACTACAAGTCTGGGACCTCCCCGTGTGCACTTTGATGGAAATCTGGCAAATAACAAGCCTAGAGAGAAGGAAAATGAAAATAAACCCAGAGAAGCCCCGAAATCCATGACAGCTTAACTCTCTTCCTCTTCCATAAAGTATAGGACACCCCCCGCCCCCTTCCACCCCTCCCACCCCCAGCCCTTCCCAGAAGTCAGGGGAGGGCAAAATGAGAGAAGTAAAGAAGCACCGTGAGAATCACCCTCCCCTCCAGAAACACACACATGGACACAGACACACAGACACGGACACAGACAGATATATACACACATACACACACACACACACACACACAGATACACACATGCACACACGCACACGTGCCCCATTCTCCAGCTTCAAGAAGGCACAGCTGCCTCTGAACACCTGGCCGGCCAACAAGGCACCAAAAGAGAGCTGAAGAAAAGCCAGCCCAGGTGCTCAAAAAGGTAAGACAGGAAGTGGGAGCCACTGAGGAGAGACACCAAGAGCCGGTGGGTGAC
Source organism: Dromiciops gliroides (assembly GCF_019393635.1). NCBI lineage: Eukaryota > Metazoa > Chordata > Mammalia > Microbiotheria > Microbiotheriidae > Dromiciops > Dromiciops gliroides. Next base: position 289,911,065 of record NC_057865.1, read on the forward strand.
CTTTCAGGCGGCCCGACCCCCCAGCAGATGTTCTGATGTTTGCAAACACCCTCTGAGAAAGGGAGGGGAGAATGACGTTGCCAGGAGACGAGATTCCCCGGCCACAGACTTCCTGCTCGGCTCTGACAGGCAGGCGCTGTGGGGGAAGGCAGCAGGAGGGGAACAAAGCTGGCCTGTGGGGCCAGGAAGGGCCAGCCCACCATCTGCCACCACCTCTGGGGCTTTGTCCAAGGGCTTAGGAAGCTGCCCAGCCCCTGGGCCAGAGAGGGCTAGCCAGGACCCCTTGCCCCCCTTCTATTCTGCGGGAGGCCCCATCCCCGGGCCAAGGCAAACAGAGGAGCTGTCCTGGGGAGCTACCCCAGGAGCACACTGGGCCCTTTGCTGCCCTCCCCAGGAGCCAGTCCTGGTGCAGCCTCAGACCTGGGAGGCCCCGGTGGCTTCCCCTGGGACTCCAGATGCTGAGCTGACTCCACTGAGAGGGAGAGTTCCTGAGGGGCCCGCTGGGCTCCTGCCCTGGCAGAGCATGTGCTCGTCTCGTGCCGCCTCAGTTTCCTTATCAATGGGGGTGGAGTGGGGGCTTCCTGGCAGCACGTAGGGCATGGGAAGAGGCTGGTGCTTCTAGGAAAAGGCGCTATTTCTTCCCCCATGGGCCTGATGGTCAGGGTGGTGGACAGAGCAGAGAGAGCCCTGGGCTCGCGCTTCCAGGCCCAGTCACCACATGGCCACAGACAAACCCCAGCTGCACCAAGCCTCAGCTTCTCCATCTGTAAGTGGGGGCAGGAGTGGACTGCAGCAGGGCAATACTCCACCAACGGGGAGCACGGCAGCCTCTTCTGGGGGCCATGCTCCAGACTGGAGAGAGGGAACAGAAGGAGCTCTGGCCACCTGGCCCCTTGGGCAGCTCAGCGTGCCCGCAAGTGGGCCTGGGAGGGCAACAAAGCAATGAGGACGGGCTACAGGTATGGTGGGGATGTCTGCCCACTTACGTGCTGTCCCCATCCCCCATCAGGATGGGGCCAGAGAAAGTCTGTTGGGGGCAGCTGCCCTGGGTGGGAAGAGGCTTGGGAGCTTCTGCCCCAACTCTGCTCATTGGCACTAAAGGGCGCTTCCCATTCCCCAGTCTATACAAGGGGAAGTATGCCTGGGCACACCCCCAGCTCAGCGAATGACGCACCCCTGAGACCTGCCTTTGAGCCAACCATGACCTAGGGACACTGAGGCTGGGTGTGCCTACCCCAACATTAAGCAAAGCCTAAAGCTCGGGGGCTTCATGGGCAACAGCAGCAGTGGATGCCTGAGAGAAGCAGGCACCACCTGGCATCGAGGCTCCCCAGACCAGGGGCAACGCCCCCTCCCCTGGCGCCCAGGGCCTTACCCTCGTAGCAGTCGCGTACAGTGCCAAAGTAGACGTAGTACTGGTCATTGGTGAAGAAGAGGAGGCTGAGCCAGGAGTCGAAGGCATAGATGGGCACAATGAAGAGGATGCGGACGATGTAGCGCTGCTCATTGGGGCAGCTGTAGCAGCGCAGGTGTCTGTAGATCTGCGGACAGAGTCAGGAATGGCACCATGAGCCTGGGGGAGGGGGCGCAGGGCCTGCCTCCCCCCCCTCCCCCCGCCCCGGGCCTCCAAGAGACCGTGGGAATCTGGAGGTCACTGGACAAAGGGGGAGGCACAAGGCCAGGACACATGCCCAATCACCACATGAGCCCAGACACGACCATCGTCGGCCTCAGTTTCCCCTTTCAGCACAGGGTTCAAAGCCCAGCTCCAGCAGTTACTGGCACCTCCTGCAGCTTCTGCTGCTCCAAGTATAACATGGGAAAATTCCTGCCATGCCCAAGTCACTGATTGCCTTTGTAGTGGGCATCAGCACTGGCTCTGGTCAGTGAAAGGACTCCCCGCCCCCATCAGGCTTCCTGGGCTATTGGGAAGTTAAAGACTAACAGGAAGTGGGCTGGAACATGAGCCTGCTCCCCCAGCCCAGGGGGGCCCCCCAGACAGGCAGCCCATGGAGTTGGACAGGAGGCCACCAACAGGTCTAACAATCCAGCCTCCGTCTGCTGGGGCCGGGGATTAGGGAAGTCAATGAAATCTGGAGGGGCCAGGGTGTCCAGAGGCCCCGCAGGGAGAGAGGCCATGGCGCTGAGGCTCACCTGGTGGCCAGTGATGAGCAGAGCCGTCCACACAAAGAAGCCGGAGATGGCCTGAGCGGCCGTGGTCATCAGGAAGATGGGCTGCTCCACAGCGGTTGGGCTGCCCTCGGGGATCCAGGAGAAGCTGGGGGGCGCGGCTGTGGTGGGCGGGGAGGCCGGCTCGGGGGCCAGCACAGCCTGGGTCACCATCATGGTGCTTCTCAGCGACGGCTTCCCTTAGGGAAGCCCTGGGAGCGGGAAGCGACCCTGGAGGGGGAGGAAAGCAGCCCGGTATGAGGTCAGGGGTCCTCCTCCTCGATCAAGCGATAAACAGGCCAGAAGCCCCCAATGCGCCAGGTTAAAGACAGGCCCTACCCTCAAGGACCTTACAATCTAAAGGAGGGAGACAAGGAACAAACACTTAGGAAATGATTAACAGTGGGAGCACAGTGCAATTAAGAGGGATGGGGGGAAGCTAGGTGGCACTATAGTAGATAAAGCACCGGTCCTGGATTCAGGAGGACACTTGACATGTACTAGTTGTGTGACCCTGGGCAAGTCACTTAACCCTCATTGCCCCACCAAAAAAACCCCCAAAACAAAAAAACAGAGGGATGGGGGAAGACTTCCAGGAGGAAGGAGGATTTTACTTGGGACTCAATGGAAGCCAGGAAGGTCAGTCATCAGAGTGGAGGAAGGAGGGTGTTCCAGGCCTGCGGGCCAGCCAGAGAGAATGCCCCAAGCCAGAGATGGAGGGCCTTGTTCAAGGACCAGCCAGGGGGCCGTCATCACTGAACAGAAGAGTATGTGCCAGGGAGTAAGGCAGAAGAAGGCTGGATGGGGATGGGGAGGCGGGCACCAGGTGATAAAAAGTTCCAAATAAATGCCCTTCTGAACACCAGCAGAGGGGCAACCATCTGCCTGCCTAGTACCCAGGCCTCAGGTACTCGTATCCATTCAGCTGGGCTGTAGTGGCCCATACCCTTCCTCAGCAAAATGACTTGATCTTTAGAGTTGTCATCATGAGAGTCCCCTGTCTTGTTCTCCGGCCTTTCCACCGATTTCTACAGAAACTAACACTACCCCACCATATGTACATATGTATGCGTGCACGCACACACACACACACACACACACACACACCCATGGTGAATCTTGTTTCAGTTATATAAATGCAGTTATAGAATGCTTGTGTCCATTTCACAGATGGGGAAACTGAGGCTCTGAAAAGCAACAGCCACATGTGCCATAGCTGGGACTCCAAGTCTGATGCCCCCTCTACTGTATCTGGGGCCTCTCATGGGGTATGTCCCTCTAACTCAGGAGAGGGTGGGACAGACCAATAGGTCTCATGGCCACTTTTGAGACTGGGCCTGCCGGAACCTCTCTCTAAACTCCCAGAACACGTGTGCCCCATTCCCATGGGTCGGGGCTCGCTGCTGCCACCTGTTGGCATCTGTTGTAAGTGCCACCCTCCCAAGCTGAATTAATTCCTCCACCTGCTGTCGGGAAATGTCAACGACAGTACCACCAAGTGCTTCGATGTGTACCTACCACTCTGGTAGAAACGGCTAAGGTCTCTTCCAGTTCTTAATCCATGATCATTATGCCGTCTATTTCTAGAGGCAGGGGCTGGACCAGATAATCCCTGACTCAGTTCCCAGCCAGAGCTGATGCTACACCAAAATGGGGCTCAGCAAACAAACCCAGACCAGTGTGTCAGCCCGACAGCCAGTACTAATTACCTTCCGGCTCCCAAGGCAACATCACCATCCAAGATACATTTATGACACATGTCCTCTCGACCAAACCATGAAATGGACAGGAGGCAGGACGGTCCTGCCCGCAGGTAGCTTACACTCCACTAGTACCCAGATAACTACAGGATAGACACAAATCCATGAAAAGGGACAGGGATTGAGGGTGAGGCAGAAGGTAACATCTGGAAAACTCAGAAAAGTCTCCTGGGAGGCACCTGAAGCAGGGACTACTAACAGTCAGGGATGCCAGGTCAGACACTCAGCATCAGGACCAGAGCATATCATCTCTGCCACCTCCTGTCAGAGGCTGGAACCAGGCCCACCTGGTGGAAGTTTGAGGGAAGTCGCTTTTACTCTGACACAAGGCTTTTCTAACTCCCCAAAAGGCAAGGTGCAATGTTGGCAGGTAGGGAGTTCTCCATCTCTGCAAGTATGTGAGCAGGAGTTGGATGAGCACTTATTCAACACAGACACATACTGAGCAATATCACAGGACCCCAGATCTAGGACTGGACCTCCAAGATCATCTAGTTCAACCTCTTCGTTGTGGAGACCTTCAAGAGGGGAGATCTGACCAACGCTGGGCCTCAGTGAGGGGCTCACACGGAGAAACGAGAAAGGAGGGAGAGAGTACCGACCACTAGGGGAGGGGGATCGGGGAGAGCGTCACAAAGGAGGGAGGTAACATCGGGGCTAAAGAAACGCTGGACAGAGAAAGCCAGAGGTTAAAGGTCATGGGGAAGGCACTCCGGGCACCTGGGAGAACTTCGGCTGATATAAGAAGGAAAGGGAGGCTTGGCTGGGCCTCAGTGAGGGGGGGAATGAGGTCAGGAACTGCGGCTTGGAACCAGACTGGTGAGCCTTCAGGGCCTGGCCCAGGAGCCAGGTTCTAATCTTGAGTCAGCAGGGAAGGAGGGAAAGCTTCCCAGGCAGAGAATGAATGAAAGGCCAGACTGGTGTCTCAGGAAGAGTGTTCTAACAGCTGGAGGGGGTGGCACGGCGGAGTCATTGGTTAATCAGGGATCAGGCTGGGAAGCAGATTCCAGCAAAGGAGGCCTAAACAGGCCACATATTCTGGAACAGAGGGGGCTGCGTCCTGTGGTAATGCAGCCGTTGGCTGTCACAAAACAGGCCAGCAGAGGGTCTGAGGAGGCCAGGGAGGGGCTCTAAAACTGGAGCCTGGGGACTGGTTTAAAGCAATTCTTTTGATAGTTGCTTCACTGTCACTGGTTTCCTCTGTAACCCAAGGCATCCTAGCCTAGGCCTCTCCTAGACCTGTTCTGAGGAATCCTAGGGGCTCCCTGAGGTCCAGGATGCACCAAGATGGCTGCAAATCCCTGGAGCCAAGAATGTCAGGGCACAGCACCGAGACTAGAACCCCCAGATGCAGGGGGTTCTCCAGCCGCTCCCTCTGAACTTCTCCCTCTTCCTTCTTTTCTCCTGTGGGCCCCCATCTAAAGAACCCAAGTCCAGAACAGTGCTGAATCATTTGTCTTTTCCCAGCTGCTTTCTACCGTTCCAAACAAAGCCACAGAACCCCCTTTGTTTTCTGACTGAGAGCTTGGGCAGTCCTTTGTAATCCCTTTACCCAGAGGCCAATGGAAACCAGGAGGGGAAGCCACACCTAGTCAGATGTCCGGCATCATTAGGCAGGACAGGCCTACTAGGAAACACGTTGGAGCCTTCAGCCTTCCAACCTCTCCGGGCTCCACATAAACGCGCTCAGGCCTGCCAAGGCCTCCCAAAGCCAAAAATCAGGTCATTCCGGGCCTTCCTTGAAAGAGGATCCCAGGTACTGCCAATTTCCATGGAGGTTGTGAAAGAGTGCCCCATCGACCCCTCCACGGAGCAAGAGCCTTGAGGGACAAAGGGCTATAAGACCACGCATACCCTTTGACCCAGCAATACCACCGCTGGGCCTGTATCCAAAGGGAGATCAAAAAACAAAAAGGAAAGGAACCCATAGGCGCAAAAATATTTCTAGCTGCTCTTTTCTGGTGGCAAAGAATTGGAAATTGAGGGGATGCTCATTGATTGGGGAATGGCCAAGAAAACTGTGGTATGGGATTACAATGGAATGCTATTGTGCTATAAGAAATGAAGAGCAGGATGCTCTCAGAAAAAACGGGAAAGACTTACATGAGCTGATGCAAAGTGAAATGTGCTGTGTAGGAAGTCGCACCAATAGCATCAGCTGATGATCAGCTGGGAAGGACTTGGCTATTCTCAGCAATACAAGGATCCAAGACAACTCTGAAGGTCTTAGGATGAAAAATGCTATCCATCCCCAGAGAAAAACGGATGGTGTCTAAATACAGAGTGAAACATGTTTTTTTTACTTTCTTTTTTTTTTCTTTAGTGTTTTTCTGGTCTGTGTCTTCTTTCACAACATGACTAATGGGGGCATGTTTTGCATGACTACACATGTAAAACCTACATCAAATTGCTCGCCTTCTCAATGAGGGAGGGGGTAGGGCAGCGAGGAAGGGAGGGAATTTGAAACTCAAAGTTTTAAAAATGAATGTTAAAAATGGTTTTTTTACATGTAATTGGGGGAAATAAAATATTAAATAGGAAAAAAAAAAGAGCTTTGAGGGGAAGGGAAGAGAGATCTGTAGGGTGGAAGAGGAGGAAAGAGAAATGGCAGCTTCACCCAGACTATGATATACATGGTTCCATGCTGGAGCTCCTCAGAAATGCTAGACCTGCTAAACCCAACCCTGATACTGTGATCACCACTCACGGTGTCTCCAAGTATCTCCATAGGGTGTCATGAAAAAGGGAGGGAGGGAAACAGAGAAAGAAAAAAGAAGGAAAAAGAAAAAGAAAATAAAGGACAAAGAAAGAAATAGGTGCCGAATCAGCCACCTAAGAAGTATTCCCAGGCACTTCCAGAAGGGGGAAGAGGCGTCCCAAGGTCCCCTGGATGGGGTGGTTTGACTCCAACAGGCATGAGCATGTGAGTCCCGCTCCTAACCCTATCACCCACACCCAAAACAACCAATCAGGTCCAAGAAGCACACTCACTGCCCCAGCAGGTGTGACATCAGGCGTTGGCCAGACTAGCCCAAGAAGGGGAAAGAACCCAGAGCAGGCTGGTTCCTTTCTCCAGGAGGACGGGGCAGCAGTGAAGGTGGGGTGCCTTGGTCCCTCCATACTTCAGAACATGGGTCTGAATCCAGAGGGGAGGACATGAACAGGCAGAATGAGGGCTGCTGGGCTCCCGATTTCTCCTCTGCCCGATGCCACAACCTTGAAGCAGGTCCGTGTGGGGAAAGCACCTACTGGCTGATGTTCAGGACCCCAAAGGCTTTGATAGCTTTTAAGGAATTGATTTTTTTACTTCTGCCAAGAACAGCCTGAGTGGACGACACTACCCTTCTTCCAGCAGAGACGATCTGCTCCCATCCCACTACGATGACCATGGGCATCTGGGGTTTACAAAGGGCTCTTGGACAACAGCCCTGAGGTGGTAGTGCGAGTGGCAATGTGCCCATTTTAGAGATGAGGAGACTGAGCGAGTCTCAGCCAGAGAGACTGTGGCTCTGGTCTTTCTGGGCCCAGTCTTTCTCCGTAAGCTCTACAACGTCTCCAGTAGAGCCTGGCCCAAAAGCCGGCCCACCACTCTCTCAGCATCCCTTGGAAATACAAACATGCTCCGTCTCCCTCTCAACACCACTCCCATCTCTGGGCTTCCTCGGAGAGGACAAAGTAGCATCCCCGACACCCCCTCACTGCCTCTGCCTCCCAAGTCTCCAGTCCACTGAGTGCCTGTTGTACAAGACCCTAGTCTAGGCACTAGAGGGAGACAAATATGAAGGACAGGTGGCCTCTGCCCTCCGGGAAATGGGCACAAGTAGCTCTGAGCCTAAGGCAGGATGTCCATGGGCCTCCATCTCCTGCTGGGGGAAATCGAGAAAAGCATCCAGGAGGGCGATAAGTAGGAATGAGACCTGTGGGGCTCAAGGTGTGGGTACAGCCTGAGCCACGGGCCAGGGTCAAAGTTCCTTAGAAAACAGTAAGGCGTCCACATTCAGTAGGAGCAGGGAAATCGAGGGCAGTGAGGGAGATTAGGAAGGTCTCGAATGCCAAGCTAAGGAGTCGGAATCTTATTTGGGAAATCCTGAATGCTGGTGAGGAGGGGGCTGGTCTGAGTGGGCTTGGGGAAGACCAATCTCCCTGAATGTTAGATGGATTGAATGCAGGAGGCACTGAGATGGCTGTTCCAAGGAGGGCTGGAGTGGCACTGGAGGAGGAGACAAAATGCAGCCAAGAGGGCCGAGTCTAGGTGGAAAGAAGACAGCCGTGGCACCCACAGAGCCTGGTGCATTCAGTCGGGGCTTACTAAGTGCTTGATGACTGAAGGAATGATTCCTGTCATTCCCAGAAGGGAAGCTAGGGGGAGTCACCCATTTGGGGAAGATGTGGAACTGACATTGTCAGAAGGACATTCACACAAGGACGAGTGGAAGAGGCTCCTCCAACGAGGTGTCTCACGCCTTTGCTAAAATCTCACAAGATTCCCTGAAAGGTGTGACCATGGCAAAGACTGGTCAACGACGCCCCGAGCGAGTCGGAAAACATGGGGCCCTGCCAAGGCTGGCCAGAGCTGTCAGGCACCTGGTCAAGGATAGTGCCCTGAGCAGAATCCCAAGGGCCCAGGGAGCCCCCAGAGGGAGGGCCTGGGGATGCCCTTTTCTGCAGATGACAGCGGGTATGGAAGGAAAAGCTTAGGGCTGACCAGGATTGGGGTGAGGTGACCACCGAGCGGGTCCACAGCACACGTCTCAGAGAGACGCCACTCAACTGTGTCCACACTTGACCAGGAGGGTGACAATTAGCTGGAAACCTCTGGGAACTGTGCGGGGCTTCTAAGGACCCCCAGAGTCGATACCAACATTCTTGTGGTGAGCCGGAATGAGCCTCTGAAGAACTAATGTTGCCGGTCACCCAAAGGATAAGAGAGGCGCCAGCCCAGGGCCCGTTAGCAGAGAAGAACCGTGTGTGCAGAAGTGGGAGAGCTGATCTTCATCAGAGAGAGGGGCGAGGCAGGATCTCTGGGTGCAAGAGCGAGGGGCAACACTTACACAGACCACACACCGTGCTGGTATCCAGGAAATGTGGAGACATGGAGTGTGTGGGCTGATACCTGTGGATGGGCACCGGGTATGGGGCCAGGAGAATCTACAAGTCACCCAGAATGAGAAGAGAGGGATCGAATGAGCAAACACAGGCCAGGCACTCTGAACACGTCACGGGGCTCAGTAGATCTGGCTCTGGTGAGAGGAGGCCACAGTATAGCTGGGCTGGAGGGGGCGCCTGGCCATCCCCTGAAGGGCCAGAGTCTGTACAAGGCATCGAGCTCAGAGAAGGCAAAGCAACCTTGCCATGACTTATCTCATCTGATCCTCACAACAGCCCTGCGAAGGAAGAGGAGCTGTCGCGTCCATTTTATAGAGGAGAAAACTGAGGCAGAGAGAAGTGTCCCAAGTTATGCAGCCAGTGTCTGGGAGAGGATTTGAACTCAGGTCTTCCTGACTACAGGAAGAGCCCTCTATCCACTAAGACACAAAAATGAAAAACAACACGGTCCGTTGCCTCAAGGGACATGTAACTTTTTTTCTTTTTTGGGGGGGGGGGTGAGGCAACTGGGGTTAAGTGACTTACCCAGGGTCACACAGCTAGTGTTAAGTGTCTGAGGCTGGATTTGAACTCAGGTCCTCCTGAATCCAGGGCCGGTGCTCTATCCACTGCGCCATCTAGCTGCCCCTTAGCAGACATTTGAAAGTGAGGAGAAGGAGATGAGGAGGGAGAGTGTTCTGGCCATCAGGGACAGGCAGAAACAATGGCCAGAGTCAGGAGAAGGGGGTCTTCTTCCAGGAACAGCCAGGACCAGCATCGCTGGGTCGCTGAACACACGTGTGGGAGCAAGGTGTCAGAAGACCGGAGAGGTGAGAGGGGACCAGGCTAGGTGGGGCTTTGACCATCAAAGGGATGATGATCTTGGGAGGAGCCCCTGGAGTTACTGACAAGTTCAGCCCTGGGCCACAGGAGACGTATGTGAGGGAGGAGAGATTCAGTTGAAGGAATCGGAGAAAGCTTTATGGAGGATGGAACACCCCAGGTGGGCCACGAAGGAAGTAAAGGAAGGATTTCTACCTGGGGGGAATGTAGTGGCTGGGATGTCTGCTTTGGGCACATGGGCAGCCAGCTGGCCTCAACGCGGGGACATGGGAGAGGTTAGAATGCCACAGAATAAAAATTCCTCAAGGGCCAAGAGGTGCTTTTGTCTCCCCAAGGCCTACTATGTGCCCGATATATACATACACACATGTAATATATAACCTATCTGGTATGTTATACCATATGAATATATGTAATATTAAATAGCTATTGAACGAAATTGAGGTCGTTGGCTGGGAGGGAAGGGCCTGTCTCCTATGGGTGGCCTGGTAGTTTCTTCCAGCTCTATCCATCCACGATTTCCTCTGAACCCGACTCCTCACACCAGAAGTCTGACTGTGCGATGAAGCACACGTTTCCAACTGCAGCACATCCCAAGCAGCCAGCTGAGAGCAAGTCCCGTCTGATAGATGCATCATGACCTGTTCTAAATGGGCCACTGACACCCACCCACTCCCTAGCATCAGCCTGCCAGGTCTACAGATTGCTGATGGTGACAAGCTAGTTCCTCTCTCTCTTCTGCTGGGTCTTTTCCACGACCTTATTCTCCTCCATTTTTCTTAGCTCTGACTGCCATCAATTTTTGGCCGTTTCCATTCTAATTGTTAAAAACTCCAAACTCCTCTAAATTCTATTTTGGTTCATTTCTCTCAAAGGCTCAAAGCATCTTGAGACCTAACCATGATGAGCTCTCACACAGCTGTAACACCCACAGGATCCATGCTAAACTTATAACAAATTAGCATGTACATCCACAGAATATTTATGAAGTTATGATTTTTTTAAAAAGAAATCCTTATCTTAGTGTAGCCGGATGACAACAGACTTTTACCTAAACTCTGCTCAGACGTCTAACAAGGCCTCTGTAAAAGACATCCCCTTTCTCTTGCTCCAGCCATAGATATTCAGGAATGAAAATAAAACCCTTCTTGCCCAAGCTATTCTTTCGAGCTCCCGTACAACTTTATCTGCTCTATTAATTTCTGGTTTGTGTACAGCTGCCCTTTGTGGGGCGCCTGACCCCTATTAGCATAGGTCAGCAAACTCAGCAGCGGGCCCTCCTCCAAAGAGAGAGGGGCCAGGGAGTTCTAAAAAGGTTAACCTTTTGAAATGAGATCACAAAAGCCCTGAGTAGAGCAGGGAGGGGGACTGCCTTCCTTCTCCCTAGAGCCCCTTATTCAAAGGCCCCCTGGCCAAGGCCCAAGGGCTCTACGCCTTGCTGGCACTTGAACCTGTCTCTCATCCCTTGTGGTCACCAATTCCCTGTTAGCCTAGGAAGAAGGTTGCTCAATTATGACCCATGGAAGTCTGAGAGCCTACCTCGATCGAGGTAGCTTAATACAGAGTTTCTGTGTTATTTATTTTTTTTTTTTTGCAGGGCAATGAGCATTAAGTGACTTGCCCAGGGTCACACAGCTAGTAAGTATCAAGTGTCTGAGGCCGGATTTGAACTCAGGTCCTCCTGCATCCAGGGCTGGTGCTCTCTCCAAGGCGCCCCCTAGCTGCCCCCGTGAGGTTTTTTGAGTTTCTGTGTTATTGCTATTGTTTTTTAAAAATCTACTGGGCCTCTAGGAGGAGGAGAGAATCAGATAATTTGGCCTAGAGGGGACATTGGAAATTGTCTAATCCAGGAGAGAGGCAGAAAACAAGAATCCCAGAAAATGGAAATCATTTTCATCTGTCTGAGGTCACATAGATTATAAGGGGGCCAAGCTGGGCCCCAAACTTAGAGGCAGAAAGGACATGGCCTGACATTCAAGGCCCCTCACCCTCTGTTCCCCAGCTAATGACTTTCTTACATAAACCTCTGATTCCATCCAACTTAGGCCACTCTCTGGTCCCCCAGATGGTACCAGGCTCTCCCCTGATGCCCTGCCTGTGTTTACATCAATCTCCAGGCCTGGCATGACCCCCACCCCAATCCCACCTCTTCCACAAAGCCTTCTCTCCCAGACTAAGCAAGCCCTTCTCTGTTCTCTAGGCCTCTCCGTATAACTCACCTGGCACTTAATTACAGACTGCCTTGGAACCGAGGGCCTGGGTTCCAATCCTGGCTCTGTTCCTTATTACTTGTGGGATCCTTTTCCCAGATCACACCACCTTGAAAGTACCCCAAAGTTACAGACCCCTAGAACTTGCTCTGAAAACAGCAGCACAAAAAAGCCTGAAGCTTGGCACAGCACCTCTCCACTCTGAGGTGAGCAGAGCCACTCTAACAGAAAGTTCAAAGTCAAAAAATAGGCTGAGAAAATGGGCACACAACAATAACAACAAAAGAACCTGACCATAAAAAGCTACTATGATGCCGGGTAAGACTAAGCCACAAACTCAGAAGACAATGTGAGAACACCTATAAGCAAAGCCTGAAAGAAAAATGCTCATTAAAGCCAAGCCCAACAAGAATTCCTGGAGGAGCAAAAGAAAGCAAGAGTGGTAGAGAAAAATTGGGAAAAGAAATGAGAATGTTGCAAGAAAATTATGAAAAGAGAATTAACATCTTATTAAAAGATGCACAAAAATTCACTGTAGAACTCCTTTAAAAGCAGAATGATCCAAATGAAAAAGATATACAAAAGTTCACTGAAGAAAATAATATCTTAAAGATTAGAATTGGGCAAGTAGAAGCTAATGAATCCATGAGACATCAAGAAACAGCAATATCACTGTATCCCAAAAAGGTGAGAGAAAAAGGAAAAGGATTCTTTTGTACAAAAAATATTGATAGGGACTCTTTTTGTGGTGGCAAAGAATTAGAATCAAGGGGATGTTCATCCTTTGAGGAATGGCTGAACAAGTTGTGGCATATGATTGTGACGGAATACTACTGTGCTATATATAAGAAATGACGAGGGTGGTGGTTTCAGAAAAACATGGGAAGGCTTACATGAACTGATGCAAATGAAGTGAGAAGAACCAAGAGATCATTATACACAGTAACAGCAATGTTGCAACAATGATCAACTGTGAAAGACTTGGCTACTCTGATCAACACATTGATCTAAGACAATTCTAAAGGGCTCATGATGAAAACATGCTTGCCACCTCCTAAGTGAGAACTCTGAGTTAAAACTGAAGTATAATTTTCTCACTTTCGTTAATTTTTTTGCTTTTCTTCTCTAATATGGCTAACATGGAAATATGTTTTACATGATTTCACGTATATAATTAATATCATATTGCTTACCCTCTCAGTGGGGAGAGGAGGGACTGAGAGACAATTTAGAACTCAAAAAGAAAATGACTCTAAAAATGATATATTTTTAGAAAATAAAAATTAAAAGGCTAGAAATGACCAACCATGATCCCAAGGGACTGATGATGAAGCATGCTACTCTGCTCATCTCTTGGCAGAGAGGCAATGGACTCGAAACATAGAATGAGGCATCTGCTTTTCAACATGACCATGTGATAATTTATTTAACTTGACTAGGCATAAGAGTTTTGCTTTTCTTTTTTCCCCCAAAGATATGCAGGGGTAAGAGGGAAGATAAAAAGAAAATTAATTCTTAGCTGAGAAAATAAAATTGTTATAAATAACAAGACTAAAAAGGCAGGAAGGGATCGTTTTGTGACAAGTTTGAAATGCTAAACCAAGGGGATCATACTTGATCTGAAAAATAAAAAGAAGCTGGTAGAGTTTATTGAGTGATTGGCTGACATGGTCAGACCCGTACTATAGGAAGGAGTGCTTTGGCAGCCTTATTGGTGATAGATTGGAGCTGGGAGAGATGCGATGAATCAGGAGACCAATTCAGAGCCTCCAGCTATAGCCCACAGAATCAAAGATGGCGGCTGTATGAGTGTAGTAAAGGGAAGGTATCAGGGAAGATAGGGAGGTATAGAGAAACAGCAAGATTGGGCAACAGACTGGCCGTGTAGGGTGAGCAAAGGGGAGAACACCTGGGTGCCTGGGAGGATGGTGGTGCATGGGTGGAGGGGGCTGACTAACCCGGAGTGCTCTATGCCAACCAAATCATGATGCCTGACAAAGACAAGAATAGACAGCACATAGCACTCTGAACTAGTTACTGAACTGCCCTGGTTTTCTTTAGTCATTAGCTATTACCAGTAAAGGGTATGGGCAGGCTACAGGAAGGCGTGATAGAGGCCTCCTTGGGAGGGGATGGTGCAGCCCAGGAGATAAAGGCCACCCAGAGGCCTTGAGATATGGGTGCCGGGAGGAACTCCCAAATCTACTCCTTCCTGGCTGGGTGACTGAGCAAGTCACTGGACCTCTCTGAGCCTCAGTTGTCAAGAGGGCACAATACCAGGCATACTACTTATTTCCTGGGGCTGTTCCAAGTGCTCTGTAAACTTTACAGTGTTCTAGAAATGTGAGTTGTCATGTTTAGTTCTCAGAACAATACCTCATCTACTCCAAAGGCTATTAAATAGAAGCATGAGGGTAAGGGTGGAGGGGGGGAGTCTGGACCACTCAGGGTTGTCGTGGTCTGACTCCTTGTGACTCCATGGACTATAGCACTCTGATGCTGGCAAAGAGGCTGAAGGGGTTTGCCGTTTCCTCCTCCAGCTCATTCTGCAGACAAAGAAACTGAGGCAAAGAGGGTAAAATAACTTTCAGCCCAGGGTGACAGCACTAGCAAGTGGCTGAGGCTGGATTTGAACTCAGGTCTTCCTTATTCCAGACTCAGCATTCCAACCACTGAGCGCTACCCAGCTGCCTCCTGCCACTGAAGACCACTGTGTTCTTTTTTTTTTTTTTTGGTGGGGCAATGAGGGTTAAGTAACTTTCCCAAGGTCACACAGCTAGTAAGTGTCAAGTGTCTGGGGCTGGATTTGAACTCAGGTCCTCCTGAATCCAGGGCTGGTGCTTTATCCACTGCTCCACCTAGCTGCCCCCTAGACCACTGTATTCTTATTTCACTTCTGCATGGCACAAAGAGGTTTCATGGAGGAGGAGACCTTTCCACTTGGCCCTCAAGGGGGCAAAGCTAGGAGCAAGGGACGCTGGTGACATTTGGCGATGACATTTTAGCTCAAAATAAGGAAGGCCCTTGGTCACCACAAGAACGGCCAATGGACTGTCAGGGAGGCACCAAGTTCTCCATCATGGGAGGTCTTCACAAAAAGACAAGATTCCTGCTGAGGATGTGATGGAGAGGCTATGGGTAGGGGTTGGACGGAAGACCCTTCATGGAAAAGGTGCAATTTCAGACCCTCTGGTCTTCCTGGTCCTGCCCAGGTCGGGGGTGGGGGGAGCCTGTGACAAGATCTATGGGCCAGAGCTAAGGGTAACAGCATAGTAAGAGATGGCACAGGAGAGTTATGGGGAACAGAAGGGCTGTGGGTTATGACTGGATGGTTAAAAACAGCAGTAACAGCTATAAACAGAGGTGGCTTTAAAGAGTACTTTCCCACCTGACCCCATTGGACAGAAGGAGAAACTAAGACTCAGTGGGTTGAAATGACTTGCCCAGGGTCACACAGCTAGTAAGTAGCTAAGGCAAACCATCAACCCAGCTCTTCCTGACTATCACACAGTCACTCTGGGGTCGGGAGATGATTGAGGAGGCCCCCTGACACTGGTCATGTGCCCCTCTGTAGAGAGTGGGTTATGGGCACAGGGCCTGGGAGACTGAGGCTGTGAATCTACCCAGCAAATATTCAATGCCGCCCTTTTGCTCGCCCGACAGAAGCTTTCCAGCCAAGCAGATGCACTGCAAACACAACTCCATCCTCCCCAGTGTGTGTGGCAGTGGCTTTCCAAAGCCCACTGTCATCCCTGGTCTGGTCCCCCCAGCAGGCTCCTGGCCTCTCCACACGTCCCCAGGCAGCTCCCTTCTGGCCTCATCTGGTCTCCCAGCAC